>NC_090445.1:159038178-159711475 GCF_031143425.1 Pleurodeles waltl | reverse complement strand
CAATGATTTCCATCTCACATGCTACAACTATGCAGATGACACACAAATACTACTTAAATTAGAAGACCCCAAAAACATTGAAAACTCACAAATCTTCAGTTGCCCCAGAGCCGTTGATCAGTGGATGACCTGGAGCCATCTCAAACTAAAATACCTCCAAAACAGAAATACTCATATGTGGTGACTGGAAACGTTATGACCCTCTGTGTGTCTGGCCTGACGATCTCGGACCACTTCCTCAATTATCCAAGGAAGTTAAAAACCTAGGAATCACCATGGATTCCAAGTTAACTATGAATGCCCAAGTAGACAAATTAGCACGCACAAGCTTCATCACCTTAAAGACTTTACAACGCATCTTCCCCCACCTCGGATTTCCACACAAGGTGCAAGCTACCATCTCACTTGTACTATCCAAACTGGATTATGCCAATAGCCTTTACCATTGATCATCTCTATCTGTTATGAAAAAACTATAACGTATCCAGAATTCCACAGCCAGGCTACTACTGCATATAAAGCCGCAAGCCCACATCTCCCCTGCCTTGAGAGCACTACACTGGTTACCCATTGCCAGAAGATGCACTTTCAAGCTGCTTTGTATCACCCACAAAGCTATACATGGAACAGGACCGCTTTTTTATCAGAAAGAAAATGACCAAATACATCCAACAAAGAACCCTCCACTCAAGACTGGCACCCCGCCTTAGAACACCACCATACAAGAAAAAGGCTATAGGTGGTACATCCTTCTCCGTCCAAGCAGCCAAACTATGGAATTCATTACCCCCAACTATAAGAGCCACAAATAACTTTCTTGTCTTCAGAAAACTACTCAAGAGTTGGCTCTTTCCTTCATAACCACCTTTTTCAAACAACTATGAACTGCATATGCCTATGTGGATAAATATTTTTTTCAGATTATATGTATATTTCTATTTATTTATAGTTTCTTTGGAAAATATGTATTGCTACTATGTCATAACAATAAAATACACACACACTCTTTAAACCTGTCTGACTAAGTATTTTTTACCCAAGATTCTAATTATGTATTGTATGTGCATATGTGTGTGTGTGTGTGTATATATATATATATATATATATATATATATATATATGTATATATATATGTATGTGTATGTGTATATGTTGTTTCTGTGCTTGGCATGTTCGTGGATCATTGCATGGCTCCTGTTTTTTTTTGGGGTTGTTATACTAGATATCTATGAATTCCTGCTCTCATCTTATCACACTTATCTACTCATCACTCTTATGTCATGTCTCTATCAAACTATCCTCCATTCTCACTCTGACTCATCCCAAATCCCTTCTACCACTTTCATCTCCTAAATATCTCTGCCTAAACTCTTCCCTCCACATCTAACTCACCAAACCTCACTCTACCTCTGTGACCTCCCACACAACCCTACTAAATTCTCCTGCATTCATCTCACCCTGCTACTATGCTCTCCCTAACCCTTCCACATACTCTTCCCCCTCCACCCCCCTTTACTCATCCCAAACCTTTGGGTTGAGTAAATGAAGGATATACTCCCAATTAACACCTCTGGATTTATTTCCTCCTCCACCCCTCCATTACTCCAGTCTAACTAACAAACTCTCATATCCGCGGCTCAAATTAACTCATAATAATACTAAAACTGTACTCATTATTTAACGATACTAATCCATCACTAATTCTTGTTGGGTTCCGGAGTAGCGTGCTACTCATCGAAAAGGGCTTCGACGCCTCATCAGGGGTAGTAAGCGCTATATAAATACGATTACAATTACAATTACAATCTTTGCAACAAAGAAGCAACTTTGAAAGAACACACGTTTCCCGCCGGAAGCGTGAGACTTTGCACTCTACACCCGACGCCCCCGGCTCGACTTGTGGAGAACAAACACTACAGGGAGGACTCCCCGGCGACTGCGAGCCCATGAGTAGCCGGAGTTGACCCCACTAAGCCCCCACAGCGATGCCTGCAGAGGAAATCCAGAGGCTCCCCCTGACCGCGACTGCCTGCTTCTAAGAACCCGACGCCTGGTAAGGACACTGCACCCGCAGCCCCCAGGACCTGAAGGATCCGACGTCCAGTGCAGGAGCGACCCCCAGGTGGCCCTCTCCCTTGCCCAGGTGGTGGCTACCCCGAGGAGCCCCCGCCTTGCCTGCCTGCATCGCTGAAGAGACCCCTAGGTCTCCTATTGGATTACAATGCAAACCCGACACCTGTTTGCACACTGCACCCGGCCGCCCCCGTGCCGCTGAGGGTGTACTTTTTGTGCTGACTTGTCCCCCCCCCGGTGCCCTACAAAACGCCCCTGGTCTGCCCTCCGAAGACGGGAGTCCTTACCTGCTGGCAGACTGGAACCGGGGCACCCCCTTCTCCATTGAAGCCTATGCGTTTTGGGCACCACTTTGACCTCTGCACCTGACCGACCCTGAAATGCTGGTGTGGTAACTTTGGGGTTGCCCTGAACCCCCAACGGTGGGCTACCTTGGACCCAACTTTGAACCCTGTAGGTGGTTTACTTACCTGCAAAACTAACAAACACTTACCTCCCCCAGGAACTGTTGAAAATTGCACTGTCTAGTTTTAAAATAGCTTATTGCCATTTTTGCCAAAACTGTATATGCTATTTTGCTGATTCAAAGTTCCTATGATACCTGAGTGAAGTACCTTTCATTTAAAGTATTGATTGTAAATCTTGAACCTGTGGTTCTTAAAATAAACTAGGAAAATATATTTTTCTATACAAAAACCTATTGGCCTGGAATTGTCTTTGAGTGTGTATTCCTCATTTATTGCCTGTGTGTGTACAACAAATGCTTAACACTACCCTCTGATAAGCCTACTGCTCGACCACACTACCACAAAATAGAGCATTAGAATTATCTCTTTTTGCCACTATCTTACCTATAAGGGGAACCCTTGGACTCTGTGCATGCTATTTCTCACTTTGAAATAGTGCATACAGAGCCAACTTCCTACAGACTGTGAGAGGAGGTCTGCCCTGAGCGGGAGACGGAGCGGAGGGCACTGAAAGAGTTGAAGCAGGTCTGTATACCATACCCTTCTCGGCCAGTCCGGTGCCACCAAGATGACTTGGGCCCGGTCTTGACGAACCTTCCTCAGAACCCGAGGAATCAAGGGTATGGGGGGAAATGCGTAAAGCAACTGCCTGCTCCAGGACATCTGAAACGCATCCCCCAACGCTTCTTGCAATGGATACTGGAGGCTGCAGAACAACGGACAGTGTGCGTTCTCCTGAGTGGCGAATAGATCCACCTGAGGCGTACCCCACATCCCGAAGATGTAGAGGACCAGGTCCGGATGGAGACGCCACTCGTGATCTACTGAGAAGAGACGACTGAGACCGTTCACACGTACATTCAGTACTCCGGCCAAATGATTCGCTATTAAGCAAATCTGATGGTCCTGAACTCAGGACCAGAGTCGCAGTGCCTCTCTGCAGAGAAGGTACGACCCTACTCCTCCCTGCTTGTTTATATACCACATCGCGGTAGTGTTGTCTGTCAGGACCTGAACTGACTGACCACGAAGGGAAGGGAGGAAGGCCTTGAGCGCCAAACGTACCGCCCGCAACTCCAACAGATTGATATGCAACATCTGTTCCGCTGGAGACCAATGACCCTTGATCTCCAGGTCCCCCAGATGAGCTCCCCACCATAGAGTGGAAGCATCCGATATTACTGTGGCCACAGGAGGTGGTAGTGAAAACGGTTTTCCTTAAGAAAGGTTGCTGTCCATTGTCCACCAATGAAGATCCGCTACAGCGTCCCTGGAGATCTTTATTGAATCCCCGAGATCTCCTTTGTGCTGGAACCACTGCCTGCGGAGGCACCACTGAAGAGCCCTCATATGCCAGCGAGCGTGAGTGACCAACAGAATGCAAGAAGCAAACAGACCTAGCAGGCGCAAGACCTTGAGGACTGGAACTGCCGCTCCAATTTGAAACATTGGAATCAGTGCCTGAATGTCCCGAACCAGTTGAGGCGGGGGTAGGCCCGAAACAATGTTGTGTCCAGTACTGTCCCTATGAACAGGAGGCGTTGAGAGGGCTCCAGGTGAGATTTGGGTACATTTACTGAAAAACCCAGATCGAACAACAACTGGGTTGTCATTCGCAGATGAGACAACACAAGCTCTGGAGTCTTGGCTTTGATCAACCAATCGTCCAGGTAGGGAAAAAACGCTACTTCCCTCCTTCTGAGATGTGCTGCAACAACCGCCATCACCTTCGTAAAAACCAGAGGTGCTGAAGTAAGTCCAAACGGAAGGACCGCAAACTGGTAGTGTTGCGTCCCGACCACAAACCGGAGATACTTCCTGTGCGACTTGTTTATTGGAATATGCAAGTACGCATCCTGCAAGTCGACAGACACCATCCAGTCTCCTTCGTTCAATGCCAATAGTGCCTGCGCTAGGGTCAGCATTTTGAATTTCTCCTGTTTGAGGTACAAATTCAAAATCCTCAAGTCTAGGATCGGCCTTGGACGACCGTCCGCTTTGGGAATCAGGAAATATCTTGAATAACACCCCTGACCCCTTTCCTGCATCGGCACCAACTCTATTGCGCCCTTTGACAACATGGTCATAACCTCCTGTTGCAACAACAGAAGATGGTCTTCTGAACAAAATGAGGGACAGGGGAAAGGGAGGAGGGGACTCCTGAAAGGGGAGAGCATAACCTTTTTCCACAATTCTTAACACCCACGAGTCCGTTGCAATGGATTCCCACTTTTGGAGAAAAAGACTCAATCTTACCCCTACAGGAGAAGTATGGACGATAAAGTGGGGAAAACTAGGGCTGCTTCTGCTGTTGTCCACCGGAGGAGGAAGATGAAGGCTGCTGGACTGGCCCTCTAGCTGTACCCCTACCCCGCCCTCTAAAGGCACGATAGGGTGGATTGGCAGGTTGTTGGGCCAAATATTGGGACCTCCGAAAGGCAGAGCCACGTGCAAACCCCCTAAACCTGCGAAAAGGTCTATAAGATGCAGCAGTAGCAGTCTGTAAGCCCAAAGACTTAGCTGTTGCCCGACTGTCCTTAAACCGTTCAAGGGCAGAATCCGCCTTCTCTCCAAACAGCTTTTCCCCATCGAATGGTAGATCTAATAAGGTGGATTGAACGTCCGATGAAAATCCAGAGGACCTTAACCAAGCATGCCTCCTAGTAGCCACAGATGTTCCCATGGCCCTGGCTACCGAATCAGACGTGTCCAGGCCAGACTGTATAATTTGTTGTGCAGCTGCCTGCGCATCCGTAAAAAGAGACCCAAAGGACCTTTGCACCTCCTGTGGCAGATCCTTGGCCATCTCTTTAGCGGAGTCCATAAGGGCGTGGACATACCTGCCCAGCACACAGGTAGAATTAGTAGCCTTGAGCGCCATACTACAGGATGAAATGATCTTCTTCGAAGACTGCTCCATCCTCTTGGACTCCCTATCAGTTGGGACTCCAGGGAATGTTCCAGGAGCAGACTTCGCGGAGCAAGACGCCTGGACTACTAAACTTTCAGGAGTCAGATGACGTGACAGGAAAACCGGATCTCCTGGTGCGCCCCTATGTCTCCTCGCCACTGCCATGTTCACTGCAGGAGTCGTAACTGGCTTCCTCCACATGTCCATTTTAGGCTCAGTTAAAGCCTCATTGAAAGGCAGCAAAGGATCAGCACTGGACGCAGAAGGATGCAACACCTCTGTGAGCAGGTTAGTTTTCACCTCCGCCACAGACAAGGGCAAGTCCAGAAACTCTGCTGCCTTCCTTACCACCGTATGGAAGGATGCGGCCTCTTCTGTAAACTCCCCCAGAGACGCAATGTCCCACTCCGGGGAAGTATCCAGCCCACTTGCAGTGGCCAGACCTTGGAATTCATCTGAGGGCTCAATCTCACCTTCCTCCAGCTGTCTGTACTCTTCCTCCTCCAAAAGTCTTAAAGCCTTCCTACGAGACCGAAGCTGTGTCTCCAAAGCCGGCGTCGATAATAAATCCATCGACGCCAAAGACTTCGAACCTCGGAAAGGCCCAGGAAGAGATGGGTGACTCCTAGCCTCACCCGGCGCCGACACGGAGTCCAACGATGACCTCCGCGGAGTCGGTTGGCAGGAAGGCGATGGAGCCGGTCTGGAAGGAGACATCATCGACGCCGAATGGCCCGGCGATGGCGTCGGCTGACACAATGGTGGAGCCACCGTCACAGGTGGTGAACTACCACAAGGAGATACCCTCGGCGCCGATCTGACACTCTCCGCCGGACAAAAGGGCATGAATGGAGCCGCCTTATACGGCGCTGGAGAGCCCAAATCAAATGCCAATGGCCCCGTGGGACCTGCCGGTGCACCAGCAGGGACCATGGACTGAAAAACGGCATACATTGCATAAAAAAATGCAGCCGGATCCACCCCTGGAGCCGGGAAAGCAGGATATTGCCGAGTAGATGACTGCTGTACATCAGGCTCCCTCGACGCCGGCGAAAATTGAGGGTAATGATGAGCAACCTCAAAGACAGACTCCTGGGCTGAGGCATTACAGTAGGGCTCATCTCCCATGTCTTCTGGCATCGAGACAACCTCGACCTCGATCGGCTCCGCTCCGACCGGCGCCGAGAGTCATGACGGCGCCTTCAATCATGATGACGCCGCTTCTTATGCTTCTTTGGTGAAGCATGGGAGGAATCCCTTTTATGGCCCTTCTTCGCTTTCGCCAGAAAAAGCTTCGCCTCACGCTCTTTTAGAGCCTTAGGGTTCATACTCTGGCACGATGAGCATCCCTCAACATCATGCTCAGAACTAAGGCACCAAATACAATCCGAATGTGGATCGGTCACTGACATCCGACCTCCACATTCTCTACATGGCTTGAAACCGGACTTCTTTGGAGGCGACATTTTAACCACCACAAAATGCAACAGTAATCAACGAGTCAGGAAGAAAAACCGTTGGCGACGACGGCACGGAAAAAAGGAAAACTGACGTCAGTACGCCGACTAGGAGCTCTTATTGGCACGTTGACGTCAGACGGAGTCACGTGGAGCCGTGCCATTATGATGTCCTCGTCGACGTGGACAGCTAGGAAGAAGACTTTCCGTCGGATGCTGGAGCAAGGACGAATTCATAAGGTGAGGAATCATAAGGTGAGAATCCACAGGTAGTTGTATCCATCAGAAACATCCTCTTTTTCAATATAAGTCAATGGGGGATAATCAATTCACAAGGTTTGTTTTCAAAATCTCCCTCTTACCAAGTTCAAAGTGTTGGCAAGTATGGTACATTGATCACAGAGGGCAGGAGGAATGGGGTAGGGACATGGAGTCAGATATCACAGGGCAAGAGGGAGATGGGCAGGGGCATCAAACTGACCTTACAGGGCAAGCATTCGGGGTTGCAGCAGCACAATACACCACACATGGCAAGCGGAATGGCAGTGCAGCACAATGGACCATGGAAAGAAATAGGAAGAGGACAAGGCAATGCACATGGACAAGAGGGGAAGAGGCAAGGGCAGCAAGCTGACCAAACTGGACAGCCAGAAGGGAAGGTTGCAGCATAATGGTCTATAAAGGGCAGGAGGGAGGTGGCAGTGGCAGCACATCGGACCATGTAGGGCAGGAGGGAGGGGCCTGGTGCATGAATTCGGAATACAGAGGGTAGAGAGGAGGTGGGTGTGGCAGCAAGGTAACTGTGTAGGGCAGGTGGGAAGGGCAGTGGCAGAACAACATCCACGCAGGGCTGTAATGAGAGAGCTGGGGCCTGGACTTGGACAATGGTTGGGAAGGAGGAGAGGGGGCAGGAGCAGCAAGCTCGGGTGGGGGCTGCACAATGCCAGGCCCTGTGTACAAAATGAGTTCTAGTTACCATAGGGCATGAGTTATATATATATATATATAATAATAATAATAATAATGAATGAGTGAAAGTGGTGGGCCTACGGCAGGCATGGTTAAAAGCCCACAATGCTTACCACAGGTCAAAGTGCTTGCGCGCTTGACCTAAAAACTGTATTCCTAATGTTACTACGTCTGACCCCTAGTTCTTGATACCTCCATACACAGAGTGAAAAATATTAGTCAAAGTATATTTATATACTTCTACAAGACCTCAGCTTACTATGATGTCAGTACCATGTACTTTTCCTCCAGAGTTTTGACATGCTGAATCACAACCTCTGCCTGCTTCTACCACCATATAGCTATATTCCCCCCTTCAAATTACATTTGGCTAATACCTCTTCAGTCTGTTCCGCATCTGCTAAAACATTTCATTTATAGTGTTCAGAAAATACATCATACATATCTTTTTGCTTTCTCTTCCTATTATTGAAATCTAGCCCCTTTCTTTGCTGGTCATACAAACTGTACTATAACCCTGTTTACACACCACATTCTCTAACAACTAAGATGTAGTTTGAAGCCTTACATATGAAATTACATTCACCAAAGAGCTCACACTAAATTCAAACACCAGCATCTTCCATGTGGCTGAAAACGCAACAGTGGCCTCTTCACAGATTCAGTTCGTTAGATGCAGGATGACACTAATGAAGTAAAGCCCGACCTTGTACTTGTCCTAGAATACACTTCAGTAATATTGTCAAAATGCGGCTTCCTTCACAATCAGTTAATCTGGCCTAGTCTATTGGTGAATAATACACATACTCTCTTTAAGCTCCACGTTTTTATGTAAAGCGTTGTTTTTTCCAGTGAATTCCGGGCATTGTTTTCTCTGTGTTCTACAATATATGCAAAACAAAGAAGAAATAGGGAAACCTGAGTAGTTTGCAGGTTTTAGACAGAGATCAGCTCCTTTATACGGCACACTATAGGATGAGAACTGTGCCATCTATGGTAAGCTAGAAAAGTGATAAAACCTTTTGCTGTTTTTACCGCAAGATCTGTAAGCATAAAATTAGCTAGTGCTATCCACGCTGAACTGAAACATTGCAAATGCTGTTCAAGACACACTATTACAGCTTTGGATTGGTAAAGGACCATTTAAGCTAACCTGGAATGAATAAAAGCATCTCTTGACACTCGTATTTGAGTTGTCAGAGAAGCATATCTTTGTCCAGACACAAGGGATTACCGAGTATAAATCCTAACAATACCCTTTCAAGCTTAAAGTGCTGCATAAATTATTCAAAAAAAGAACAAATAGGGATCCCTAGGCAGTTCCCAAGTTTAGGCAAAGAACACTTCATTTATATTCAACACTCTACTGCAGCACTGACACTCTAAATCTGTTCACCTCAAATACCTTGTTTGAAGCATAGGATTAGCATAGCGCCATTCCCACTGAGCAAGAAAAGTGACAAAATCTTTTGACATTTTACAACAATTTTTTTTGCATAGGATAGTTACTGCTATTTCCTAAGTTTATGTGGAGAGCAGCTCATTTGTAAATTTGTCAATTAATACAAATTAAATTTATAAAGTGCAAACTGTCACCATGCTGGTATCCTGGCGCTGATAGCATTTTTTTTTTAAATCTGTTTATGAAATTTATCAAATACCTCACAGTAATCTGGATATATGGACAAATTATTATACCAAATTACCTTACATTTAGAACATCCCGTCATATATCTCAGTTCAACAACAGATCTCTTGATCAATACTTGTGAGGAAAAAGGAAACATTGAAACGCCATATGACAGAGAGAGAGGATTGCTCGCCAAAGGCCCAAGCACATGCCTGGTCAATTGTGGGAAGAGAGGGGGGGAGAGGAGAGGACAGGCCATGGAGGGAACAGGAAGGAAGGAAGAGGGAGGGGGGGAGGCACCACGGCGCGAAAAGGAGAGCTTGAACAGCGGGTGATGGGGACCACTCCGATGGGGGCACCTAGCCGTGCCCCCTAGTGCGTATGGGGAACCAGCAGCCGCATCCGTCCGGACTGCAAGTGCGGGGTCCGACAGCGGGGCCCCCCCACAGGACTGTCCCGGCACCTAGGGCACACATCCACGACTGCCCCCAGTGACACCGGCATCACACATCAGGACAAGTTTGTGCTGCATTTAATCGGGTGAGCAAGCATTCTAGCCCAATGCTCGGGCCCCCCGGCCAACCCTCACCCACGCCAGCCCGCACAGGTGCAGCAATCTCGAATCATGGAGGAAGGGTGTCATCTTTTTTTTCCAGCTGATCTATGAAGGAATCCAATATGTCCTCCCCCTTGACCACCACCCCGCTGTCACAAAGTGTGTGTAGTACCTGCGCCTCTGCTCTGGACCAGTGCAGCAGTTCAGATGACCAGCGGTGTATGTCTGGAGCGCTGGGTGACTTCCACTGTATCGCTATGAGGCGTTTAAAGAGGACAAACGCGAGGTCCGCGCATCGCTGCTTCTGCTTCTCCCTCTCACACCGCCGGCGCACCCCTAGCAGACAGGATTCAGGAGCAGGGGATAAGGGTAATCCCGACCAGACGGCAGTCTGTGCCGTGACGTCATGCCATGTGCGGAGTACCGATGGGCAGCTCCACGTCATGTGGAGAAGGTCAGCTTCTGTTTACCCACATCTCGGGCAATCGGGGTTAGATTGTTTTGAACATGTGCTTTATCCTGGCTGGGGTTAGATATGTCTGGTGTAAGTAGTTAAATTGAATATACCGGAAACAAGCATTTCACGATACCTCTTGTGTAGTTGAGAGTGCTGTGGTCCATGCTCGTGTATTTAAGGGTGAGAGCAAGGCTGCCTCCCACCTAATCTTAGCCTGTGTCTGCGCCTCCTCAGGACAAGCCTGTAATGTTTTGTATATCCAGGATATATCGGATTGTGTGCCCGAACCTAACAACAGCTCATGTAGAACCTGTGATGTTTGTGGTTCGTTGTTGCCGTTCCCCCATGTGTTGCGCATTAGCCACTGCAACGCCCCGTGCGCGATGAACCCACCCCGTCCTAGATTATGTGCTCTCACTAATGCCTCGTATGGTAAAAGGCGTCCCTCCCCGAAAATATCTCCGATAGTATATATACCCTTTGCAGTCCAGGCAACCAGTCCATGTTGTCCACTTATTTTGTCTATCCTGGGGATGGCTAGTAGGGGGATCTTAGGTGAGTACGGCGGGGGCCGCCCTCCCACCTTCACGTACTGGCGCCAGACCCGGTCAGCCACTCTCATCAGAGTATTGCTGTGATGCAGCGGACCCTCTCAAGCAATGAGCCATCTCAACACGTCCGAGTGTCCAAATGGTGCGCCCACCACGCGGCCCTCCGGGCTGAGGGGGTCGCATAGCCAGCCCATCATCCAGTGTATATGTGCAGCAGCATAGTATAGTTCAAACTGCGGTGCACCCATCCCCCCCACCTCCAACGGCAAATAAGTCTTGGCTAGGGCCACTCAACAGCGTTCCCCACCCCATATCAATTCGGTCAACAGGCTAGTCAGGGGTTCGAAGAAATTCTTGGGAATCGTTAGCGCAGAGCCCAGAAATAATACAGTACACGGGGAGGACAATCATTTTAGCGATTGCTACTCTCCCCAAGGGTGAGAGTGGAAGTGAGCACCAGAAGGGCAACAAGCCTCTTATTGACCTAATCGTCTGGTCCAGATTCCCTTACCTGAGATCCAAGTCGTCGTGATATATGTGTACCCCTAAGTATTTAAAAGTGGTGTAACACCACGCAGGTCATGCGTGGAGATCGCGTCTCTCTGTGGACCCGGAATCGGCCGCATCGGGAACAAGCATGATTTTGACCAATTTACTCACAGGCCGGATAGGTCGCCAAAAGAGTCCAGCAATTGTAATAAGTTCAGCAGGGATTCGGAACAGTTACGAAGATATATTAGTATATCGTCTGCATAAAGGGAGATGATTTGATGTTCGCCTCCGTCTGGGATGCCCCAGTGTGGAGCCGCGTTACGCAGCCTTGATGCAAGTGGCTCAATTGCCAGTGCAAACAGGAGTGGCGACAGGGGGCAACCCTGTCTGGTGCCTCTACCTATTGCAAACTCCTCAGATATGATCCCACCAGTCTTAACACTTGCTTTCAGGTCTGCATATAGAATTGATATCCAGCGTATGAATGTGTTGCAGAATCCCATGTGTTTCAGTGCCTCCATCAGGAATGGCCAACCTAGAGTGTTGAATGCCTTTTCTACAACCGGAGAGACCGCTACACGTGCATGGTCTGATTCTGGGGTCTCAGCTATAAGCCTTAAAAGGCCTCTAATGTTAATGAAGGTGCTGCAGCCAGGTATGAAACCGGACTGATCCGGGTAAACCAGTATAGGCATCAGTGGGAGAAGGCGATTCGCCAGCACCTTCCACAGCAATTTGCAGTCTGAGTTCAGCAGTGACAGGGGGCGGTAGGACCGAACGTCCAGGGGATCACGGCCTTTGTTGTGAAGGACCACTATTATTGCCTCTCGCTGTGACTCTGGGAGGCGACCCAGTTCAAACGCCTCCTTTCGCATTTCCAAGTCCCCCCCAGGGGCTTTATTATGGGCTAATTGTTGCACGGCTTGCTGGATCTCGTCCATTTCTATAGGTTTCTCCAATTCGAGTAACTGTGACTCCGCCAGGCGAGTTAGCTGAGATGCCTGGAAGAATTCCCTCATCTGCTCCAAGGGCAGAGGGGGTCCAGCCTTGTACAAAGTGCCATAGTATTGTCTAAAAGCCTTGTTTATCTATAACTGTGTGTTAACTATGGCTCCTGTGTATAGGCGGATGGCGCTTATGGGGGTATGTTGTTGTTCGCCTTTTACCAGCCAGGCCAATAGTCTGCTAGAGTGGTCCCCCTCAGCATGCAACCGAGCTGTGTGATCACGATAGTCAAATTTTCTTAAATGCGCATCAGTTTCGGCCCATTGATTTTTTTAGTTAAGCCGCATTGCCCTGGTCTCCCTCGCCCGACGCCGCCCTACACTCCACCCGCGCAGCTTCTCCTCAATATCATGTAGTTCTAGAGTTAATGTGCGACGAACCCCCCCAGCCACCGCCATGCTCATGCCCCTTACCACCACCTTGTGTCTGTCCCACTCAACCGCCCGCGATGATGCCGACTGGGTATTTATTTTAAAGTATGAGTCTATGCTGTCTGCCAACTCCGCACGGAAGGGGGGATCATGCATTAGGGTAAGTTGCAAGCGCCAGGTGGGAATGCGTGTGATCGACTTGACCCATCTTACAGCGGTAACCAGGGGGCAATGATCAGATAAAGTCTTAGCCAGATAAGATGCGCTATACAGGAGATGAGTAAGCTCGCCTGAGCAGAGCAATAAGTCTATCTGAGTGTGAAGGTGGTGTACCGGGGAGTAAAAGGAGTATTCTCTGTCCATGGGATCTAAGCCCCTCCAAACGTCATGAAGTCTCCTCTCTAGCATCCAGGTATCCAGGTACGCAGCGCCTGAGAGAGTCTCCTGCTATGAGCGCCTTCGAGCGGGGGGTGGGATCTATCCATGGTTACGTCTGGTACACTATTGAAATCCCCTCCCCAATTACTGGGCATTGATGGGTCCTGTGACAGTAGCGCAGAAGTGGACAGCAGAAAATCTCCCTGCTTAGTGTTGGGTGCATATATACCCGTTATAGCCAGCTGTTTACCATCTAGTTCCCCTGTTAAGTGGACATATCTGCAGTCTGCATCTATTTGTGTGTTTAACCGTGTAGGGGACTCCGGGGGCGATCCATACCATCACCCCCCTCGCCTATGCAGATGTTTTACTGCCATATATCGATCCCGACCACCTCCTGCCAATATTGCCCAGTTCGTGAGCCGTGAGGTGGGTCTCTTGAAGTATAGCTATATGTATTTTATGGCGTTTAAGGTAGGCGTATACTCTGCAGCTTTTAGGGATACTAGCCATACCCCTCACATTCCAAGTTAAAATATTATATGTTGCCATGGTTTTGTGATTGTAGTGTGTCGCAGCGCCCTCCACCCAGGCAGGAGTCAGCTGCACTTCGGGAACCATACTCCCATCTCCCCCACCCCACCCCCCCCAACCCCGGGAGCATGAAGGGAATGGCATATAAAGAAGAGATAGAGAGATGTTACAAAACTTACAGTAATTAAAGCAACATTAAACTGTGCGGCACAACCGGTGCCAACGGAGGCACAAGTCCAAACGAGTTCCATTCGGTAACCCATATGGGTGCGGGCTGGGATAGGGTACGGAGCGGCTCGTGCCCTAGGCCCAAAAGGATGATCTTGCTTCCCTTGCGGTCTCGGACGTTCCACCTTTCAGCCGCCTTCCTCCCAGTAAAGTAAGAGCTGATGCGGTAGTCAGTTCTGACCTTATCCCGACCGGGGGGAATATGCATGCTTGGTTCGCGAGCCCTGGGGGCCCGGACAGGAGGGACTCCGAACAGGCCATGAGTGTCTTATGATGCACCTTTATGTTACGAAGAGCTCAGATCCCCAATTCGCCCCTGCTTACGTGCATTGTCTCAGATATCATCAGCCGTGCGTGGTGTAAGATCAGGACCACATATAAGAGATGATGAAGGGGGACTAGGTTGGCTCTGTGGTGAGCCCGAACCTGTGTTTCTAGTTTCGCTTCTGAGCAGCGTCTGCGCGGTCGCAAACATGTTGGCCTCCTTTAAGGCTTGTGCCTGTTCGTCCGTCGCCTGTGACTTGGACGGGCGTGCCTTGACCCCAGTGCCCGTTTTTTTCTTCCTCCGAGGGCGCTGGGTGAGCCATTCCCCATGTCCATCACTCTCCCCTAATGGGTCCACCAGGCCTTTAGCATGTAGCCACGTCCATGCATCCTCCGATGTCGGGAAAATGAGGGTTCTGTCGCCATCCACCACTCGCAATCGGGCCGGAAACATGAGGGAGTAAGTAATGTGTTTATCTCGTAGCACTTGCTTCACTTTGGTGAAAGTGGTGCGTCTGCACTGGACTTCCACTGTATAATCTGGATAGGCTGTGACCATTGTGTTCTCCATGGGGACAGGGCCCAGAGTCCGAAAGCCTTGTAGGACCTGATCCCTATCACGATAGTTTAGGAATCTCGCAATCAACGGTCGGGGAGGAGCACCGGGGCGAGGCGGCCCACCTGGAATCCAATGGGCTCGCTCAACCGCTAGCAGAGGCAGCACATTTTGTAGCAACACAGTGTCCTTCAGCCAGCGCTCCAAGAAGAGTTCCGCGTTGGGGAGCTCCGTACATTCCGTAATACCCAAGAACCTGACATTGTTTTGGCGTGAGCGGCCCTCTGCGTCCTCGGCCCGTCGTTGCAGTAGTGTTATTTCAGCGTCCATGCGTCTGTTTGAGCTTTTCGGCCCAACAGCTTGGGCCGTTTTGAGTGCTGATTCAGTGGTGGTGACTCTGTCCGCCAATTTGCGGTGTTTCGCACAGAGGATGTTGACTTCCAGCACTACCGAATCTATTTTCCCCTGCAAGGAGGTCTTAGTGTCCAGCACCGCTTGCAGTACCTTATCAAACTGTGCAGAATGAGTGGCCAGGGTTTTGGATATCCTGTGTAGGGTATCGGCTTGAGTACTCATGTCCCCCTCTGAGGGTAAGGTCCCAGCCTCTGCGCTGGGGTGCCCCTTTGAGGGCTTTGATTTAACCATAATTGCTTGCGGTGCAGCCTTGTTGTCCACTAGTTTTTGCACTGGGTCACCAGCCCCCGTTGTGTAACGCAGTCCTCTGAAAGTCCACAGCAGGGCTCAGTGCCAACGTCAGACACTCTCAACCCGGTCCGTCACGGAGGAGCCTGGCTGTCCCACCACCTCCACCTCACCTGGTCACTTCACATGTAGGCCTCTGTGTGCAGCAGCCACAGGGAAAATCTCAGGGGCAGCTTTTCTAGAATTGGCAGGCGGCAGGACCTGGAAAGGCTGAAAGTCAAGCCGTAATGTAGGAGTAGTGTCACCTGGGCCGATTCGCGGGCCTGCTATTCTCTACGATCACCTCAGGACCCAAGGCAAGCCGCCCAGTCCAGAACCAGCGCTGTCGGTCTCCCTGCCAAGGCCACAGAAGAGAGGAGGAGGTAGATGGGGCGCAGGGGTAGGTACCCCCCAGGTGGGGCTGCCGCGCCACCGGATCAGAAGGGGGGAGATCACAAACCCCCGCGCAACCAGGGAGGGTTCCATTATTATATAGCATCACGGTGCTTTCCGCCCCCAGCAAAGAGTCCAGCCGGCCACACTGGGCCCCCCCTGGGACGGGCCCGAGGCCCCGCGTCCCCGGCAGCCTCTTCCGGCAGACAACTATCACGGGGCGCCCGCGGCACGACTCACCCGCAAGGCTGCTCCCCCGCTAGGTCAGGCGGCCCAGCCTCGAGACTCCACGAGGGCTCCGCCGTGCCAATGCGCGATAGCCGCCTCTGCCGCTGTCATGCCCCTTCCGGCTCGAGTCGCACACTGGAGGCTATCTATCGTCGCCTTCTTTTCCTCTGTTTCCTTTTTTTTTTCTTTTCTTTGTCTACTCCTGCGCCGGTGTGCCCGGGTGCCGCAGTTGTTATAGCAGCGGGATACTGCGGCCACGGATAGAAGGCCGCACCGCCCACTCTCCGCTCGCGGCCCCAGTCACCGCCACTGAGGCTGTTCGCCCGTCTTGGGTGATCTTCTGGCAGCCTAGAAGGACGCCGAAAAGCTTCGCGATGCCGAGGCTGATGCCCGGAGACCTCGGGAACAGAGAATTTCTCAAATTATTGGTGGGCCGCGAGCAGTGCTCTAACTAAGCGCCCGGTCCGGCCGCCATCTTGGCCACGCCCACCGGCGCTGATAGCATAAGAGATAAACACACCTGCTGCTAGACCTTCAAACAAACGCTATCATGAACAATTACTTAGGAAAGAGCCAGGTCTTTAAGGCCTTTCTAAATTTCAGCAGATCTGTAACTGATCTAAGAGAGGAAGGTAGCTTGTTCCACAGGTGGGCAGCTTTAACTGTGAAAGCATGACCCCCTTGTCGTTTCTTGTGAAATGTATTCATGCAAACCTGATTTGCTATACTCAAGCGGAAGAGTCTCCCCGGGGTATAGGCTTCGATTGTTTGTTGCAACACCACCAGACCTTTACCATGTACAGCCTTATCCACAGTGAACATGGCTTTGAATGTAATCCTCTGCCTGATTGGCAGCCAGTGCAATTCTCTCAAAGCACTTGATGCCGTGGATTTGTGAGGTCTTTTTAGAGCAAGCTTGGCAGCCGCCACTTGAACTCTGTACAATCTGTTAATCAAATACTACGGAGCTCCCAATGATAGAGTGTTACAGTAGTCCAATTTACTAAGTACAAGACTAAGGGGGTGATTCCGACCCTGGCGGTAAAAACCGCCAGGGCCGGGGTCCGCGGGAGCACCGCCAACAGGCCGGCGGTGCTCCTTTGGGCATTCTGACCGCGGCGGTACAGCCGCGGTCAGAAACGGAAAGTCGGCGGTGTACCGCCGGCTTTCCGCTGCCCAGGGGAATCCTCCATGGCGGCGCAGCTTGCTGCGCCGCCATGGGGATTCCGACCCCCATACCGCCATCCTGTTCCTGGCGGTTTCGGCCGCCAGGAACAGGATGGCGGTATGGGGTGTCGTGGGGCCCCTGGGGGCCCCTGCAGTGCCCATGCCAATGGCATGGGCACTGCAGGGGCCCCTGTAAGAGGGCCCCACTTAGAATTTCAGTGTCTCCTTAGCAGACACTGAAATTTGCGATGGGTGCTACTGCACCCGTCGCACCCCTTCCACTCCGCCGGCTCCATTTGGAGCCGGCTTCCTCGTGGAAGGGTGTTTCCCGCTGGGCTGGCGGGCGGCCTTTTGGCGGTCGCCCGCCAGCCCAGCGGGAAACCCAGAATGACCGCTGCGGTCTTTTGACCGCGGTACGGTCTTCTGCCGGTTCCGCCGCCCGCCAAGCTTGGAATGACCCCCTAAGTATGATGAGCAATTTGGCATGGGCAGGTAATAAGGGGGCACTTTCATGAGACCCCGTAGCAATGCAAAGTCAGTGCCAGCCACTTTTGTTACATGGTTCTCCAGGCATAGCTTGTCATGAAAAATGACCTCAAGATTATGGAAATCACCAGCCGGACTAATCTCCTCTTCTATAGGGAGAGGCCAAATGTTTGGGAAAGTTCCATATGAATTTGTGTAGCCAAAAAGCACAAGAATTCAGTTTTGTCACCATTTAGCTTTAAGGAATTCAGGTTCATCCAGTTAACACTGTCTACCATACAGGGAGTGCAGAATTATTAGGCAAATGAGTATTTTGACCACATCATCCTCTTTATGCATGTTGTCTTACTCCAAGCTGTATAGGCTCGAAAGCCTACTACCAATTAAGCATATTAGGTGATGTGCATCTCTGTAATGAGAAGGGGTGTGGTCTAATGACATCAACACCCCATATCAGGTGTGCATAATTATTAGGCAACTTCCTTTCCTTTGGCAAAATGGGTCAAAAGAAGGACTTGACAGGCTCAGAAAAGTCAAAAATAGTGAGATATCTTGCAGAGGGATGCAGCACTCTTAAAATCGCAAAGCTTCTGAAGCGTGATCATCGAACAATCAAGCGTTTCATTCAAAATAGTCAACAGGGTCGCAAGAAGCGTGTGGAAAAACCAAGGCGCAAAATAACTGCCCATGAACTGAGAAAAGTCAAGCGTGCAGCTGCCACGATGCCACTTGCCACCAGTTTGGCCATATTTCAGAGCTGCAACATCACTGGAGTGCCCAAAAGCACAAGGTGTGCAATACTCAGAGACATGGCCAAGGTAAGAAAGGCTGAAAGACGACCACCACTGAAGGTTTTATGGACTGATGAAATGAGAGTGAGTCTTGATGGGCCAGATGGATGGGCCCGTGGCTGGATTGGTAAAGGGCAGAGAGCTCCAGTCCGACTCAGACGCCAGCAAGGTGGAGGTGGAGTACTGATTTGGGCTGGTATCATCAAAGATGAGCTTGTGGGGCCTTTTCGGGTTGAGGATGGAGTCAAGCTCAACTCCCAGTCCTACTGCCAGTTCCTGGAAGACACCTTCTTCAAGCAGTGGTACAGGAAGAAGTCTGCATCCTTCAAGAAAAACATGATTTTCATGCAGGACAATGCTCCATCACACGCGTCCAAGTACTCCACAGCGTGGCTGGCAAGAAAGGGTATAAAAGAAGGAAATCTAATGACATGGCCTCCTTGTTCACCTGATCTGAACCCCATTGAGAACCTGTGGTCCATCATCAAATGTGAGATTTACAAGGAGGGAAAACAGTACACCTCTCTGAACAGTGTCTGGGAGGCTGTGGTTGCTGCTGCACGCAATGTTGATGGTGAACAGATCAAAACACTGACAGAATCCATAGATGGCAGGCTTTTGAGTGTCCTTGCAAAGAAAGGTGGCTATATTGGTCACTGATTTGTTTTTGTTTTGTTTTTGAATGTCAGAAATGTATATTTGTGAATTTTGAGATGTTATATTGGTTTCACTGGTAATAATAAATAATTGAAATGGGTATATATTTTTTTTTGTTAAGTTGCCTAATAATTATGCACAGTGATAGTCACCTGCACACACAGATATCCCCCTAACATAGCTAAAACTAAACACAAACTAAAAACTACTTCCAAAAATATTCAGCTTTGATATTAATTAGTTTTTTGGGTTCATTGAGAACATGGTTGTTGTTCAATAATAAAATTAATCCTCAAAAATACAACTTGCCTAATAATTCTGCACTCCCTGTACACTTCTGAAAAACCATTACTTCAGCATGTTGACCACCCTTGATAGACAGGATCAACTGGGTGTCATCACCATAGCTGACCAGAGTGACACCATACGCCTTTATCAAGAGATTAGTGGACTCATGTAAACATTGAATAATACAGGACTGAGCGCTGAGCCCCTGAAAAACTCCCTGACCCAAGCTTTTAAATTCTGAGCAATAGGGGAGGCAGTGCTACCATATGTTCCAATTATAAGGAACACTCTACAGCATCACTGATGCTCTAGATCTGCTCTGTTTTTTTTGCTTTTTGGTAGCAAAGACAAACCACTCAAATTCCCTTTTGCGCATTTTATGTGGACACGTGGGGGGGGGGGTTTGGTGAGAGTTTGTGTGTGTGTGTGTGGGGGGGGAGGGGTGTGTACCTACGGCACTTGTTGGCTGTTATTGTAATATAATTATTTAAGGACTTGGCATGCAAAGTAAAAACTTTTACAGGACAACGTGCTGCATTTAGAAGATATTACCCAAAAGGCAAGCATTAAAATTAATTTGTATATGTTGCTTACTTACTGAATCCATTCATGTTGGTATTTTGGCTTCTCTTGCAATGATATGGTGCTTGATTATTATCCATTAATCTCATGTTCCACCTCATAATATAAGCTACCACTTTGATTTAAGGGACTTATTTCTATATTTTTAGCATAATGTGTTTTTAGGATATTTGATTTTTTAATGGAAAGATTATTTTCACTTTTAATTAAAGATATTATCTAAAAACCTTTTCTTTTTCTCTTTGGATTTCCGTTAGGGTGACCAGATTTTCAGAATGAAAAACCGGGGCACTGTCATGGAAACGTATACACACACACACACACACCCCCTTCCTCTTGGATGAGGCCCAGGAGCAGGCTGCTCGTGTCCCTGGCTTGGGGTGATCGGACACCTCTTTACCCCTCAATAAATCCTGCTGTGCTGCATGAGTGAGACGAGGCAGCACAACAGCAGCTTTCAGTACAACTGAACGTCTTTTAGTCATGTAAAGAGAGAGCTCTTTAAAAAGGCTCAACTTCTGCGCCTGGTGTTAACAGAGGGTCAGAGGAAACGTGAGCCAGCACCACATGTGATTAATGTGCGCACCCAAGGGGGCGTGGGTAGGGGTGTGGTGCTACACCCACCTTATAAAGGTAATCATTTGTGATAAGTAGTTAGATACAGGTACTTTCAGGCGGGTATGGTGTAGTGCCCCTCGGGTTTCACCAGAAGTGGTGACATACACACAGACAAAAAGGCACACACATTCCTCCCTCTGTTTGGAAAGACTTAAAATTTTTTGGCTATTTCACAAAGCAATGAGCTTTCTCTCACTTGGTACCCCATCAATTCGCATTCCTCTCCCCTTCCGCTGCCCCTTAAGCCACTCTGTGCACCCTGCTAATCATATAGGCCCTCATTCTGACCTTGGCGGGCGGCGGAGGCCGCCCGCCAAAGTCCCGCCGTCAGGTTACCGTTCCGCGGTCGAAAGACCGCGGCGGTAATTCTGACTTTCCCGCTGGGCTGGCGGGCGGTCGCCTTCAGACCGCCAGCCAGCCCAGCGGGAAAGAGGCTTCCACGATGAAGCCGGCTCGGAATCGAGCCGGCGGAGTGGAAGCTGTGCGACGGGTGCAGTTGCACCCGTCGCGTATTTCACTGTCTGCGCAGCAGACAGTGAAATACATGTAGGGGCCCTCTTACGGGGGCCCCTGCAATGCCCATGCCAGTGGCATGGGCACTGCAGGGGCCCCCAGGGGCCCCGCGACCCCCCCTACCGCCATCCGGATCTCGGCGGTCCGACCGCCGGGATCTGGATGGCGGTAGGGGGGGTCGGAATCCCCGCGGCGGTGCAGCAAGCTGCGCCGCCGCGGAGGATTCAATGGGGCCGCGGTACACTGGCGGGACCCCGCCAGTGGTGCCGGTCCGACCGCGGCTTTACCGCCGCGGTCGGAATCCCCATTGGAGCACCGCCGGCCTGTCGGCGGTGCTCCCGCGGTCCTCCGCCCTGGCGGTCAAAGACCGCCAGGGTCAGAATGACCACCATAATCTGTTTTAACATTATGTGCCAGCATGATTGTTGGGAAATCTAACCTCCCCCCCCACCCTCTCCAATCTTACTGACCAAGCTAAGCCCTGGTGCTCATCCAGTCAGCAAAAAGTGTTGGGATGCTGGGTCAGTCCTTAAAAAGCCTGGACTTTCCGGGAAAGTCCGGGACGTCTGGTCACCATATTTTCCTCAGTTACTGCATGCAGCTGCTCCTGTCCAGCCTATTACTCTGGATGTGGTCATTGCCTCTTCACCGCAACTATCTTGCTCCCCTCCAACTACCATCTGTCACACTGATGCCAGCTACCCATCCTTCCACTGGGAATAACATTGCTGAAGGTCCTCGCCATATCCTTCCCACATAACCTATAAATGACAATGGAAAGAGGAGTGAATTTGGGGCCAGATTTTGGTGCCCTTGCGCCGTTCCAACGCCACATTAGCGTCATTCTTTTTACGGCAATGTGGCGTTGGAAGGGGAAAAACGAAGCACCATATTTACAAAGCGGCACAATGCTTGCATTGTGCCACCTTGTAACCCCTTGCACCACATTATGCCTGCGCCAGGCATAATGTATGCAAGGGGGGATTCTGGCACTGGGGGGGTGTAAAAATGGCACATAGAAATCTATGAGATTCCTTTATGCCATTTTAATTGGCATTTTTAATGGCTGCTAAGTGCAGGCGTTAATAAGAGGGTCCCACTGATTACAATAGGCATGTGGGTGCTTTGCAGGATTAGCGTCATCATCACTAGCACAAAAAATGATGCTAGTCACTCAAACTACCGCCATGGTGTGCCGTATTGTAAATTCAGTGCTACCATGGTGGCATTAGGGGGGCACTAAGGGGTGCAAGAAAAGTGGCGCTGCACTAGGTGCACGCCACTTTTCATAAATATGCCCCTTGGTATCACTCAAATTGCGCTAAACATTTACGTTTGTGCTGCAAAATGTCAATTTCTGGTTGACGTTGGGTGATAAAAGAATGTGATGACGACACTGAGTTTGCGAAGCTGCCAGGTGATATCTTGCTTTCGTCTGCTAACCTCAAGATCTTTGCATACGGTTCCTGCACACCGCTACCGTGCAAGGGCTACTTCTGCACATCACTTTCTCATGAAAACTGTCAGGGCAACTTTGATGAGTAGGTGGCGGAGTCTATTGATGACTCAGGATGTGTTACTGTCTGATCAGCAGTGAAACTTGGCCAGTTTCAGGCGCTCTGTTGTGAATACAAACATCTGAAAATATTCAAGTCACAAAGCTCTTTCTAAAACTCTTTCAAGGTCTTGGCGGAATGAAGAGGACGCTTGAAACAGATATTGTAGTTGGGAATTTTCTTGAGCAGTTCCTATCTTTGCTTCCTGTGTTTCTTCCTTCCTTTTCATCTTCTCAAATTCCTCCTTTTATTGCCTTTGTTAAAATCCCAGGAGAGGCGCGGAGACCGGTTTTAAAACAGAGATGTTCTTCATGAAACTTAGAAGCTGACAGCTGTACCACTTTTTCTTGTACCACCTGATATGGCCTATGTCTGGTGACTGCAGTGTACTGCTTGTCCCACGTTACTAATTGGCAATAAAATTATTTACATCTGAAAGGGCGACAGAGTTAGTGATGACAAAGGCACCCTTATGCATGTGACTCTGCCCATATACAGCATCACAAGACAACATTTTAGTAAGCAATATATAAAGTACTCTTATTCTAAGTAAACACATCGAGGTAGATCAAGTAGCATTACTAAGGTGGTCATTCTGACCTCGGCGGTAAAAGGCGCCTACCGCCGGTCAGAAATCCTCCATAATTCCGCCACGGTTGCGGTAACCCGCCACGGTCATTCTGACCCGCAGCAGCCAAACCTCCGAAAATCCGACAGCCACAACAGACCGCCAGACCAGCGGTCGGCGGAAAAGTGGAGGTGACAAAACCTCCACCGTCACGCCAACAGAAATACGCCCATGCCATTACGACCCACGAATCCACGCGGCGGTCTTTCAAACGCGGTTTTCCATTGGCGGTACACACCGCCGCGGTCAGAATACACACAAACGAACAAAACTCAGCCACATTGGCCGATTTGAATTCCACACACCTGATACACATACACAGACCACTCCCACACACACAATACAATATAAAACACACACCCACATCACCCACAAACCCCTTCGACCAAAATCCAAAAAGAAGCACTGAGAGACACAGCAGCGATCACAGCACACCATCACACAGAGGCACACTACACCATCACCCACACAATATCCACACACAAAACAACACACACCACCACACTCAACACACTTAACTACACATACTCCACCCCACACATCATACACACCACTCCATGGCACCCCAAAGACACCCCCGCTTCTCAGACGAAGAACTCAGGGTCATGGTGGAGGAAATCGTTCGGGTAGAGCCCCAGCTCTTCGGCACACAGATCCAATACACCAGCATTGCCCGGAGGACGGAGCTATGGCAGAGGATTGTCGACAGGGTCAACGCTGTGGGACAGCACCCCAGAAATCGGGAAGACATCAGGAAGCGATGGAACGACCTACGGGGGAAGGTGCGTTCCATGGTATCCAGGCACAACATCGCCGTGCAGAAGACTGGCGGAGGACCCCCACCTCAACCCCCACAATTTACAACATGGGAGGAGGAAGTCTTGAACATCCTGCATCCTGACGGCCTCGCAGGAGTCGGCGGAGGAATGGATTCTGGTAAGTTGAAGCTTCACTACTGCTTCCCCCCCACCTGCATGCCAAATCATACCCCAACCCTCACCCCCATCCTCGAACCCCACCCTCACCCCCACCCCCATCCTCACCCCCACCCTCACCCCCACCACCATCCTCACCCCCACCACCATCCTCACCCCCACCCCCAGCACACCTATTCCCTGCCAATGTCTCACCATCACAACCCACACATCCCAAAACCTAGGCCTGCATGCGTCCACTAAGCATGGACACCCATCACCAAAGCATGCCCAATGCATATACACATCCCCCCCACAAGCCACCCTCACCAAAGCCCCCACACACGAATGCCAGCACTTGGGGACACGGGAACCCACAGATACACCCATATGGCACACATTGAAACTATAACCATACCTCTATACCCCTGCAGGACCCGACCGCCAACACACCGCCACGGAGGGCCCAGAATTCTCCACACCCCCCACCCAAGAGGCCGTCAGCGATGACAGCAGCTCTGTCGACCTGGACACTGATGACCAGCCCGGACCATCGGGGACCTCTGGACAGTCGGTTCCCCTCACACAGGCACAGGCCACTACAGACCCAAACCCCTCTGGGAACACCAGCACAGCTCCCACCCAGCGGGCCCATGCCTCTGTCTCCAGGGCGCGTCAATCTGCGGTGTGTCTACCACTACAGGGCACCCAGGATAACCCACCACCCCAACAACAACAGGGACCTGGGGGCAGTGGTAGTGGGCACACCGGCCAGGGGGCAGAGGCCCAGGGAAACAGGGCAACTCGGAGGGCAGCTGTGCGACAGGGGGGGGACTGGCCCAGGGAACCCACTCTCCACGAGGCCCTCACCACCATCATGGGAGCATACAACCGCTCCCAGGAGACGATGGCGACGGTACTGGCCCGGTTCCAGGAGATCCAGGTACTGCAGGAGGAACACTATCGGGGGTACAGGGAGGACATCAGAGCCCTCACCTCCACCCTGGTTACCATGGTAGGGCTGCTGCAGGAACTCATCAACACCAGGACGGACACTCAACAACAACAAAGGGCCCCTGCCACTAGCCTGGACCAAGAACAGCCAACCACCTCCGCCGGCGCTAGTGGACAGGAGGCCCCCGCACAACAGCAGCCCACCAGACCCCCACCTCCTGCAGGAGATGAACCACCCCGCAAGAGGGCCCTGAGATCTCGCAAGAAGACAGAGTAGGATGTCAAGACCCCTGCCAGCAAAGGATACCACCTGATGTCATCCCACTGTCCCACATTGTCACCCTGTCCATCCTTGAACTGCCCATGCTCCATCTCTCCACAGGCCTATGGACAATGCACCTGTGTGACTGTTACTCTGGACTCTGCCATGGACATTCCTTCACCATAGCCCCCACCCACTTGAAACCACCCATCCCATTTTGAGCACTGAAATAAACACCTATTTTGCACAAAACTATCTGGAGTCTGGCTGTGAATTCAAAATATTGTAATTGACATGACAGTGCAAATATGTCCTTGTACATAGTGAAGTCAACAAACAGCTGCCACAAAGCTGTAGTCCATGGGGAAACGAAGCACAGGACTCGTAGTGGGGACCCCAGATCTGAAATAGGGAGGGAAAAGCCACAACTCAGTCATCATACACTGGGGCAAATAGACAGGCAGCAGAGATGCAGGAGAGTAGTTTACATTAACAAAATTATGTTTGAATTGTTACCTGTGTCCTATTGGAAGTACTGTGCAATGATTCTGTCCCTGTTGTCTGTTTCATCCCCGTCGTCTTCCTCCTCTTCACTCTCCACAGGTTCCACAGCTGCCACAACACCACCATCTGGACCATCCTCCTGCAGGAAAGGCACCTGGCGGCGCAAAGCCAGGTTGTGAAGCATGCAGCAAGCCACGATGATGTGACACACCTTCTTAGGTGAGTACATTAGGGATCCACCTGTCATATGCAGGCACCGAAACCTGGCCTTTAGGAGGCCGAAGGTGCGTTCGATCACCCTCCTAGTACGCCCATGGGCCTCATTGTACCGTTCCTCTGCCCTGGTCCGGGGATTCCTTACTGGGGTCAGTAGCCACGACAGGTTGGGGTACCCAGAGTCCCCCAATAGCCATACACGGTGTCTCTCTAGCTGTTCCATCACGTAAGGGATGCTGCTATTCCTTAGGATGTAGGCGTCATGCACTGACCCAGGGAATTTGGCATTTACATGCGAGATGTACTGGTCAGCCAAACACACCACCTGGATGTTCATGGAATGGTAACTTTTTCTGTTCCTGTACACCTGCTCCCTGTCTCTTGGGGGAACCAAAGCCACATGGGTCCCATCAATGGCACCAATGACGTTGGGAATATGTCCAAGGGCATAGAAATCACCCTTCACTGCAGCCAATTCGCCCACCTCAGGGAAAAGGATGTAGCTCCTCATGTATTTCATCAGGGCCGACAACACTCTGGATAACACCTTCGAAAACATGGGCTGAGACATCCCAGAAGCAATTCCCACTGTTGTCTGAAATGACCCACTTGCCAAGAAGTGGAGTACTGACAGGACCTGCACCAGAGGGGGAATCCCTGTGGGTTGGCGGATGGGGGACATCAGGTCGGGCTCCAGCTGGGCACACAGTTCATGTATAGTGGCACGGTCAAGCCGGTAGGTCAGGATAATGTGGCGTGCTTCCATTGTCGACAGGTCCACCAGCGGCCTGTACACGGGAGGATTCATCCGTCTCCTCGCCAAACCCAGCGGACGGTGCCTAGGAAGGACAACATGGAGCACACAGTCAAGCAACCCACAGGTACGTACTCACAGCTTGCACAGTAAACGATTCTCTATGCAGTGAATGGCGTGTCTGAGTGGCTATGCAAGGCCTAGGCCTGTGTGACGCAGTTGAAATTGAGCCATGTGGACCCTCGAAATGGCGGCTGCCTGACCTGTGAAGTGTGACAATGGGATGTGAGGTCAATGCGCTGGCGTGGCACACCGTGGCGGTAGGCGGTCGAAGACCGCGGCGCGAAGCCGCATTGGTTAACATTGAAGCCTATGGGTTTCAGGAGCCAATGGCGAAGGGCGCCGGCGGTGGCGGTACGCACCGCCGCGGTACGCACCGCCGCGGACATGACCGCCATTTTCTATCTACTTATTCACTTGCGACTTGAACTTTCACAGGAAAGGACCTATACTGCAAGTGTTGCAGTGACCTCGGTCTGGAAGGGACAATGGCTGCTGCGCCTGGGGAAAGGGCCCCTGCCTTCACTGGAGAAGAGTTGGAGAAACTTGTGGATGGGGTCCTCCCCCAGTATGCGCTACTCTACGGTCCTCCAGACCAACAAGTGAGTTTAATTCAATATGGATTTGGGGCCGCTGGCTGGCTTGGGGGCCTGGTGGGGGGCCTGGCGGGGATGGGGGGCATGTTGGACCTGGCGGGGGGCCTGGCGGGGGGCCTGGCGGGGATGGGGGGCATGTTGGGCCTGGCGGGGGGCATGGCGGGGGGCCTGGCGGGGATGGGGGGCATGTTGGGCCTGGCGGGGGGCATGGCGGGGGGCCTGGCGGGGATGGGGGGCATGTTGGGCCTGGCGGGGGGCCTGGCGGGGGGCCAGGCGGGGATGGGGGGGCATGTTGGGCCTGGCGGGGGGCCTGGCAGGGGGCCTGGCGGGGATGGGGGGCGTTGGGCCACTGGCAACGATAATGCAGACAAACTTGAACGTGGTATTTCTCCCTCCCTGTACGTGTCACATAGGTCCGCGCCCATGAGAAGATCGGGATTTGGCGTGCCATCGCCAAGGAAGTCCGGACCCTGGGGGTCCACCATCGACGGGGCACCCACTGCCGCAAGAGGTGGGAGGACATCCGCCGCGGGACCAAGAAGACCGCCGAGTCTCTGCTGGGGATGGCCTCCCAACGTAGGCGGGGTGCCTGCCGTCAACTGACCCCCCTGATGTTCCGGATCCTGGCGGTGGCCTACCCTGATTTGGATGGGCGCGTGAGGGCAGCACAGCAGACACAAGGGGGTGAGTACAAGCATAATCTACTCTGTTGTCGCGCAGTGGAGGTGTCTGGGTGGGGGAGGAGGGCTGTGGGTCCCCCTAGGCCAGGGCGATATCTGTAGGCTGGGCACCCCCGTAAGCCCCTGTGTCCCCAGCCACCACCCTCAGTAGTGTGCCAGTACAGCCATCCCTGGGCCGTGTCATCCATGGGTGCAGTTGTCAACTCTAGGCGTGTAGGGCATGTTCCACGGAATGCGTAGGGGACCCCAAGTGCGCAACTTAGTGCAGGGGGCATCTGTGTCTGTCATGTCCGCTAACTGTACCGGTGATCCATGTACTCAAAATCTCTTTATTTCTCTCTCCCCCCCCCCCTTTTTGTTTGTCTTTCTGTGCTTGTGTGCATCAGCATCATCAGGCGGAGGAGAAGTGGCATCGGGGCAGGAGGGAGCTGCATCTCACATGGCCCAGGAGGGCCATGCCACAGAGTCTGACTGGACCACTGAGACGGAGGGCGAGGGGAGCTCCACAACGGGGACGACTGGACCCTGCAGCGACACGGACACGTCCTCGGAAGGGAGCTCCCTTGCGGGGGTGGCACCATCCGTGCCCCCCGCCATTACAGGTACAGCCGCCACCCAGCGCACCATCTCCGCCCTCCCAGCAGCCCCTCAGCGTTCGCCCCGTGCCCGCTCTGCCAGGAAGCCGGGCATCTCCTTCGCCCCAGGCACCTCAGGCCCTGCCCCTGTTACCCCCGCTGCCCTCAGTGAGGAGGTCATTGACCTCCTCCGAACGCTCATTGTTGGGCAGACTACCCTTTTGAATGCCATCCAGGGGGTGGAGAGGGAGGTTCATCGCAGCAATGCGTACCTGGAGGGCATTCATTCGGGTCAGGCTGCCCATCAGCGATCGTTCCAGGCTCTGGCCTCAGCACTGACGGCAGCCATTGTCCCTGTCTCCTGCCTCCCTCTACTAACTCCCTCCTCCCAGTCTCCTGTTCCTCTGCCTGTCCCACCCACACCATCAGACCAGCCTGCACACACCTCAACACCCAAGAGCAGCTCATCCAAACATAAGCACCACAGATCACGCAGACATTCACACAAGCAACATTCCGATGCAGACATGCCAACAGTCACTACCACCTCTGTGACCCCCACCTCCTCGTCTCCCTCCTCCCTCCCTGTGACGTCTACACTCACACCTTCATTCACCTCACCATCAGCCAGTGTTACCATCACCAGCACACCCTCCAGTACAGTCCGCACACGTGCAGTCACCACCCCACTGCCATTTACACGTCCCCTGTGTCCTCTCCCACTGTGTCTGTCACCCCCTCTTCCACACCACACAAACGCAGCCACCCACCCACCCAACAGCCATCCACCTCACGACAGCCTCCCGCTCCTGCACCTGCACCCAAAGACAGCAAACTTGTCTCGCCTACAACCACATCCTCTCCCTCCACTACCATACCCACTGTACCTACCACTATCCATTGTCCCAGGAAAATCTATCTCTCTACTGCTACCTTCTTTCCTGACCCTGAGCCCCCCCCTCCTTCTCGTCGGGGTAAGAAGAGCACCTCAGCCACCACCAGCCCTGCAGCCCCCTTGACAAGGGTGCAGGGGTATTGGAGCCCACCAGCCCGCAGGTCTGGATCTTCGCCCAGCAGCAAGGGGACAGCCAGCCCACCCCCTGGGAAGAGGAGCAGAAGGCGGAAGGGGCGCCGCAGGAGCCCGGGTTCTATATCCCCCCAGGACACTAGCCAGCCACCGTCAACAGCCACAGCTCCAAAGGGAGGAAAGGGCCACAGACTCCCGACTAAGGAGGGCAAGGGCAGCAAGGCGGAGAAGTCAAGCAGCAGGCCTGCTGCCCATGGAGGACCCGTCACAGCTGCCCAGGAGGAGCCCGCAACCCCCATAGCCGCTGCCCAGGGAGGAACCGGCACAGCTGCCCCGGGAGAGCCCACCACCCCCATAGCCGCTGCCCAGGGAGGACCCAGCCCAGCTGGCCAGGAGGGCCCCACCACCCACAGCCCAGGTGGGCATTGAAGGAGCACCATCCCCGCTGCCCAGGAGGGCACCACCAGGCAATGAGCAGTTGGCCATAGAATGGCCGCCGTCTCCAGCACCGCTCCGCTGGGGACCGCCGTCTCAAGAACAGCTGAACTGGGCCCCGCCGTCTCCAGCACCGCTCCGCTGGGGACCGCCGTCTCAGGAACCGCTGAACTGGGCCCTTCAAGGCAAGAACCGCTGAACTGGGCCCTTCAAGGCAAGAACCGCTGAACTGGGCCCTTCCAGGCAAGAACCGCTGAACTGGGCCCTTCAAGGCAAGAACCGCTGAACTGGGCCCTTCAAGGCAAGAACCGCTGAACTGGGCCCCGCCGTCTCCAGCACCGCTCCGCTGGGGACCGCCGTCTCAAGAACCGCTGAACTGGGCCCCGCCGTCTCCAGCACCGCTCCGCTGGGGACCGCCGTCTCAGGAACCGCTGAACTGGGCCCTTCAAGGCAAGAACCGCTGAACTGGGCCCTTCAAGGCAGGAACCGCTGAACTGGGCCCTTCCAGGCAAGAACCGCTGAACTGGGCCCCGCCGTCTCCAGCACCGCTCTGCTGGGGACCGCCGTCTCAAGAACCGCTGAACTGGGCCCTTCAAGGCAAGAACCGCTGAACTGGGCCCTTCAAGGCAAGAACCGCTGAACTGGGCCCCGCCGTCTCCAGCACCGCTCCGCTGGGGACCGCCGTCTCAAGAACCGCTGAACTGGGCCCTTCAAGGCAAGAACCGCTGAACTGGGCCCTTCCAGGCAAGAACCGATGGCCCTTTGGCAGACGTGGCAGGGCAGGATCTGTCTCGGGCAGGGCTGCAGGATGTCCTCTGGCCAACATGCCTCCTCCAGTGGCAGTGGAGTCTGTTATGGACTGTTTGGACTGTGGCTTTGCACTCCCCAGGATGGCCCAGTGGGCAGGCCAACCACTGTATGGACTGTATGGACTGTGGCTTTGCACTCCCCAGGATGGCCCAGTGGGCAGGCCACCCACTGTATGGACTGTGGCTTTGCTCTCCCCAGGATGGCCCAGTGGGCAGGCCACCCACTGTATGGACTGTATGGACTGTGGCTTTGCTCTCCCCAGGATGGCCCAGTGGGCAGGCCAACCACTGTATGGACTGTATGGACTGTGGCTTTGCACTCCCCAGGATGGCCCAGTGGGCAGGCCACCCACTGTATGGACTGTATGGACTGTGGCTTTGCTCTCCCCAGGATGGCCCAGTGGGCAGGCCACCCACTGTATGGACTGTATGGACTGTGGCTTTGCTCTCCCCAGGATGGCCCAGTGGGCAGGCCACCCACTGTATGGACTGTGGCTTTGCTCTCCCCAGGATGGCCCAGTGGGCAGGCCAACCACTGTATGGACTGTATGGACTGTGGCTTTGCACTCCCCAGGATGGCCCAGTGGGCAGGCCACCCACTGTATGGACTGTATGGACTGTGGCTTTGCTCTCCCCAGGATGGCCCAGTGGGCAGGCCACCCACTGTATGGACTGTATGGACTGTGGCTTTGCTCTCCCCAGGATGGCCCAGTGGGCAGGCCACCCACTGTATGGACTGTATGGACTGTGGCTTTGCTCTCCCCAGGATGGCCCAGTGGGCAGGCCACCCACTGTATGGACTGTATGGGCTGTGGCTTTGCTCTCCCCAGGATGGGCCAGTGGTCATGGAGTCCCCTCGTGGATCTGGCGTCGTGTACTCAAGTGGCTGAGGTGCCCCCCCTTCCCTTCCCCCTGAGGTGCCTGTCCTTTTTTCTTTCTGATGCCCCTGCAGTGTTCTCTCCGTGGAGTTCTTGTCGTGGGACTGGGCCTTGCCCCTTTGCTCAGGACCCCTGTGGTCCACGGACAGTGGTTGGACTACATATAGTAGATGTATATATTTTGTACATAGTTTATTTATTTATTTGGATTACTGCTGTCCATTTTTCAATATATCTGCCCGTTTAAGATCTCTTCTTTTGGTCTTTGCATTATTTCGGAGGGGGGGGTTTGTGGGTTGTGACAGTGATCTGTGGGAATGCATTGATGTGTGTGTTGTAGTGGGTGTGGGTGGGTGGGTGTGTGCCGGTAATCTTTTCCCTCCCCTGTGTCGTAGGTGCAGTACTCACCGATGTCTTCCACGCCGCCGGGCGTGCTCCTGGTACAGGAGCAGGTATAGGAGTGCGGGGATGACCTGTAACTCGGGTTCCATACTGCCGGAATCTCGCGTGGAGTATGTGGAGGTGAGCGTTTTCCTGTTCGTAGTCTGTTTCCGCCGTGTTTTTATCGGCGGTGCTCCCGCCCCGGAAAAGGTGGCGGATTGGTGGGTCGTGATAGGGTGGGCGGTACATTGTCTGCCGCCTGGCTGTTGGCGGGGACCGCCGCGCTGTTTGTTTGTTCCGCCGTGGCGGGCGGAGTGTTAATGCGGCGGGCTGTGTTGGCGGTTCCCGCCAGGGTCAGAATTGCATATTTTGGACCGCCGGCCTGTTGGCGGGTTGGCCGCCGCTTTATCACCGACCGCCAGGGTCAGAATGAGGGCCTAAGTTACTCGCCCTGTGGGTTCTGTGGCAATTTGTTCATTTTTCAGCTCTGGGTTTTATTTGACAACCCCATCCACCATGTGTAAACTTCCCCCACCCACCATCTCAACTTCCCCACCCACTTTCTGCTGTCTTCATTGTCATATTGACAGTGACATAGTGCTAGGTGGGCTATACGCTTGTACAATGAAAATCTTGATGCGTTGAAAGGTAAAAGTAGTTAATTGGAACAGCACAGTACCATATAACTGCATCGCTTCAGGTCTGCAGGTAACTGCCATAGACCAACCAAGCTATGTTCCAACACAACTACAACTGGAACTTAGGCTTAGAACACAATTTAAAATGCAACACTGGCCTAACGCATAAGGAGAAAATACCCAGCAGAATACAACATATTTCTCCCTTAGACAAAAGAGAGACTCCTCACACCACATAAGACAAGGAATGGAACACACAAAACATGTACACAACTAAACAGTAGCAACCAAAAACAAAACAAATTCAACAAAACCTCTCACTCTGGGTGGACAACATTCACTAATGAAGTCATTCCTCTTCTCTTAAAAAATACTTTATAATTGATTTAATTACAGCCTAGCTCAGTCTACCGCCATCTTAGCTTGGATCACATTTTCAGGCTTTGTTGTGTGTTTGTGTTCTTTTCACTTGAACAGTGTGATTACTCATTTTACAGAGCACTATGTAATTGTACTGTAGACCATTTGTATATATCTGACTATTGTATATATTTTGTCTATTCTTCATATTTAAATACATACACACCTGCAAAGAATGTGGGTCTCCATTGTTTGGATAAATGATTTGCTTTAGGTAGTAATCATTACTATATGCGTAGTTGATTATTTTTCTTTTTAGAATTATAGCGGGTAGGACACTTGTTGGCCGTTAAAATGGCATCTTGTAATAATTTTGGATCTCCCATGACCCATAATTGTTCCTGATTTTTTTTTTTTTTACTTTTAACATGAACAATAATTTGGTCTCTGACCATTTCGTCCATTTAATGTTCAAAATACCATGTCAAAGATAAAACCCACAATGATATTGGAAAATCATCAAAGGATTCTCCTTCCATTTGAGCTCGAGTATAAAACCTGAATGTGATCAATGCTTAGCTTGATGTAGGATTAAAACTATACTCCATCTTCAATATTGCTTACTCAAATTCATCAATATCACCCTGACCCTCAGATGGTATAGCTTGTGGAATACTTCAAAATACTACTTGGCCTTTTGATCCCAAACAGTCCAGAAACATGTGTTTTTTACCTTTTGTAACCATTTTGTTCCCCTCGGTGGCTTTCATGTATGTTAAAAATTCTTCCTTCCATCGCGTCCATGGGACAAGAGGCTCCTCTTTGTTCTATACAAATTTGGGTGAAAGGTCAAATTGCATGTTTTACTCTTCTTTAATCGGGAAATTATTGGAAATTTAGGTTAATACACTATATGAATAGAAAACCTGAACACTTCAATCTGCAGACAACTGCCACAGAGCAGCCAAGCTAGTTTCCAACACAGCTACATATAGCACTTAGAATTAGACCACAGTTTGAAAGGCTACACTGATTGTATGTAAATGTGTCACAGGGTGCTGAGAAAGAAAAAGGGAGGAGCTGTGAATGGAAGTGGCAAATGCTTAGAGGAGGCCCAGATAGAGTTGACACCTGGCTGGGATTTTACCGCCCGGCCTTTTATGCCTCTGCCAGTAATAAAAACTAGAAGAAAACATGAAGTGCTGTATTTGCCCTGTTTGTAATGCAGACTTCAAACAGAAAACACATGAAAAACACTTAAATTTTTCTGAAAGTGTAGACGGGTCTCGGAGACCGCGTCTTACTTACCACAGATCCGACATTGCTCGGCGGGCTCCCCGGAGACGACGTTGCGTTCCCCTGGCAACGCGGGACGCCACGCCGTAATAGTTACAACGACTTCCGGGTTCCGGCGGCAAGAGAGAAAAAGGACAACGATCCAGGAAGGAGGAGGAACGCGACGGAAGAACAGAACGAGAAGGAGAGGACGCCGACAGGACGGACGGAGCTGCTGGCAACCCCATCAAGGAAACAGGTGTTTGACCGCAGAAGGAGTACAGAAACACGGGAAACGGCGAAAGGAGAGACGCCGGAGACACGCGAACGCCGCCACGACCCCAGAGGGTCGTGGCTTAACAAGGTACGATCCCTCCTGGGGACAGGAGGATTACGGGGAATCACGGGCACTGGGAAAGGCACGCGGGAGGAAGGTCGGGGAGGGAGAGTGAGACACAAGGAAAGGGGAAGGAAGGGAACCAGGCACTGTGTGTACACCAGGAACCCTAAACCCCACCACTGACCACCCCCTCACGGACTTACCCTGCTTGCTGCCTTTTTCCCTCACGAGCCCAATAAACCGCCCAATCCTACAAAAGGACTTACCTATTCCTTTCTTTTCCCTTCATGCCCGGAGTTCGAGGGAGACGCCCACATCCTTCACAACCAGAACAGACCAGAGGGAGAGGAAACCTAAGAAAGAAAGAGAGAAATTGAGAGGAGCAGAAGACCCAAGGCTTACCAAGAATTTAAATTAGTGACTAAGAGAAATATCCTGTTAATAAAACAGAGAATAAAACTTTAAACATAAAACGCAGATACCCCTTCTCTGACTCTACTTGATCCGCTCGTACCAGCCTACCAGAGAAAGCTATCTAAATGACTTCTAAAAGAGTAAAAACGCAAAGAGAAAGATAATTGCAGTGTTAGAAAAGAATACTGAGAATTTTACCCATATTATTGGCTGGGTTGGGGCGTAACAGGCCCTCACATGGTGATGGACTTGCACTGCTGCCCTGAGTGCCCCAGCTGCAACTATATCTGGATCCCTGGTGCTGATTTGAATTTGATATCATGGTTGAACCCGGATCATGCCTGTGCACCATGACATAGGCCTGGCTTATGGATAGTGGCCTTATGGACCCGAAGGGCCGCCAAAAGAGCTATGCTCATGATGGTGTAAGGTTCCTGCCTGTAGCACGAGTGCAGAGATGGCAACATACTGTGTAGGGATCAGTAGAAGTGAACAGGCCGTTTAACCTGTGTCACTGGAGTAAAGCCTACAGACTCACTCATGTAATATTCCGCTAGTGTGCGCAAAACTCACCCTCGGCCTACATCAAGTTAGCATGTATGCAGCAAGTGTGTGGTTGCATGCATGTGCTGAGTGCATGTGTGCCTGTGAATGGAACAACACATGGAAGACTCTGGGTTCCATTCTGGGAGACCCAGGGCCAACAAGAAGAGCACATGGAGGTAGAGGAATCTGCACAGATTTGTGGATTGCTGCATTCCTGTGAGAAGGGCGGGACACACACACTGCAGAAAAAGAGCCAGGCTCTTCAGTACACTTCAAAGGGTGCTATTTGATTCAGTGGGGGGTCACTGGTAAGGGGCACAGGCAGATCTTAGGAAGGAGATGGGGCTGATGAATCACAAAAAATAGGGCTGGAGGCCTGGGGTAACCTTTTTGTGCACATATCACTGTGGTTGACATCCAGGTGTGAAACTCTAGTCACTCTCATGGCTTGTTTTGTGGCACTATCCGATTTGGAATCTCTCCTGCTGTGACCAACTGCTTTCTGAAGGAAGGGCAGAAGTGGGGGCACTTTGAAAGGCAGCAGATCCCCAAACTTCAAAGACTCAAACACTAAATCAAATTTTGTGTCTGGATTACAAGAAGGGTAGCTCGAGGACTACAAATGGGCACATGCCAAGTGGGAAGTTGGGCTGTGCAAGGAGGAGAATCTCTGCAAGGCTTCTGCCTGTGACCAGTACTCAGGGCTAAGACCTGCCAGTCTCCCAGCTGGGTGAGTGGACTTCACCCATGGAAATCCAAGACCAACTGACCGGGGCACCAGTGCCTGCAGGGATTAAGGTCCAGTTCAGGATCTTGATGAGTAGATCGTTGTTCCGAGGTGGTCGGAGACAGCTGTTGCACCAATCAGGTCATTGTATGTGTGCAGGTTCAAGTCAGCAATACAGTATGCCAGAGGGTGCTGCCTTGAAGGAGCTGTGGTTGGCATCATTGCTATGCCGATTGGGCCTTAGCTTTGTGTGTGGTGTGAAGTCAGCCACCCTGTATGTCAAAGGGAGGTGCTGTGAAGACTACGGTTGTGCTGATCAGGCCACAGCCTCTGTGCTGAGAGAAGCGGCAAGACCGTATGCCAGAGGGGAGCGTCATGAAAATTACTGCTGGGCCGGGTCATAGCTCGTGTGCAGAGTGAAGTTGGCAAAGATGTATGCCAAAAGAGGCTGCTGTGAAGGGGAAGTTGCTATTGTGTTGATCGGGGGCCGTTTGTGTACTGAGCAAGTTCTGTGACTTCGTATGCCAGAGGGGGCCACTGGAAAAGAAAAATACTGTTGCCTGGTTGAAGCTGTTATTGAGAGGAGAGACCGCCATGGTGACCCATTAGGGCCCAAGCCCCGACTGAGGATCGGAACTGAATTAGACGACCCCCACTCCATCAATGGGAAGGATCAGACAAACTTACAAACTCACTAGAAGAAGGGCTGTGGATGCTTAGCTGCTGCCCCTGCAGAGCCGCGAGTGATACTCACCAACAGAGGCCGCTGCAGCTCTCTGCTCTGCCCACAAGCTAAGAGCTCCAGGAGCCTCTGGATGCACAATCATTGCAGGAGTGGGTAAGACTGATCATAGGAACGGAAGGCCCTGGGAGAACCTGTTCTGCCCATATAAACTCTAAACTTCGTACTTGTATAGCGCACTACTCACTCGTTAGGGTCTCAAGGCGCTGTACGCATACCGCTGTGGAACCCCTCCTGGCTTTTCCCTGTGAGGTGCCCACTCCTGGGCAACCTCCAAGGTGAAGCCAGGCATCCCAGCACTTTTGGGGCCGTTGTGGAGATTAAGCAAGCTATTGCCCAGAGTTCAGAGTGGGAACCATGAATTAGATTAGGCACCGATGCGAGAATTATCAGGTCCGAGGAAATTGAGCCCAAGACCCGCCAAGGCGGGAATTGAACCCTGGTCCCGGGCCAGATTTCTGCATCAGGATCTGCCACTCTAACCATTGAGCCACACTTCTCCACAGAACTTTGAGTTTTATAATTAGTCGGCGAGGGACTCCTGAGACTCGGACTACTGGTGTAGCCTAACCTGAATGTCGCCTGTAGTGAATGGGGAATAACCCCTAATGCTAATAAAATGGAGGCAGTACACAGGAATTTACCTATCGAACACTAGAGCCCTAACCTTAGGGGACTGTGTGTATTGCTAGTGTATGCTGTATTTCACTTTGTGTTCGTATACATAAATACTCCTTTTTTCATAAAAGCAAGTATTTGATTAGATAATCATTTATTCCTGGTATTTAACATATTTTAGTTGTGTGCCTGTGTTCACCACCCTGCATACCTCCCCCTGAAAAGCTTTGGACTGCTCGACCTGCACTACCACTGACAGTCAAGTGCAGAAAGGTACCTAGTCCAGTTACTCAGGACCCATAGTAGGTTGGGTCCCGGTTCATCAGAAGTAAAAGGTTTTAACCCCATCCATTCAACCTCTCTCCATAGTTGGGGCTAATCGGTCCTGCTTGCCCCGTGGCCCTCTGAAAAGGGTTCTGACATTCTTCACCTGCTAATTCTTACTCCTTCCTAATAGTAAACCTTAACTAAACGGCTGGTATTTTTTGTCTGAGAAAGATGGCTAACCCTTGGACCAGCAAAGCAGGCATGCTAAGATTATAGCTCCTAGCAAGCATATGCCTTCTGTCCAACCCAGTGCAATAAAAAAATACCTGTGTTGCCCAATCCACTTGTGTACTGTTTCTGCCATGTGGGATCTCCATACTGCATGGTACTGGACTACTAAAGATTTTTTTCCAAAACTGGCAGGATTGAACTGCTTGCCAAAACACACTGTTTTTCCTCATGAGGCTACAGGCAGTGAGGGCTGGTATATTCTACCCAGTGATGACGCAGGATGAATGCCAGCCCATATTGGTAGCCTGTGTGTTTGTCTTTTTCTTTATTAGGTTGAGCGTGCAATCGCTTTGACCTGTTGTAAAAATTATGGGATTTTAAGAACGCCCACCTCACGCCCATCACTTTCACTTGTTAGTGAGCTTGCCTTTAAAAAATCATTTGTTATCATTGGTAAATACTTTACATTTCTGCTGCCTTTGGGAGGTTTTATTACCACCTTGCAGACTGCCCCTGTTACATATTGCAGACAGCCCCTGTTACATGTATAATTGCATGATTGCCAATATGTTTGACTGTTAGCGAACTTGTTTTTCCGTTTGTGTCTCTCCTTCGCACTCATGCTCATGGCGGCCATGGCGCTTTGAATCGTCTGGCTTATGTCAACTGCTTAACTTTTCATTTTCACTTTATGTGGCAAGAACTGTCCAGTTACTAATTTACAAGGGCTTTAGCTCTAACTCCAGCAAATAAGAGACCCACTGCATTGCAAATGCTTGTGTTTCAAAGGCGGGTGAGGGTCTGGGACTAGTAAGCAGTTGCGTAACAAAACAAAGGGGTAAGGGGACTGGGGTGGGTGGTGGACCTGCAAAGCACATGGATTCCCCACCAATCAGGAGCTCTCAGGCCGGGGCCCGGCGCCGGTGCAGTGCCAGCTGTATTGAGGAGGCCCATTTGAACTTGTCCCGCCCCCTCCCTCCGCGGGGGCTGCGGTTACTAATGTTAAGCCTCCGGCATTCAGCCATGAGTCACGCCATCGGTAACTTTCATTTCATCCACACAACGAGAAGAAATGAATCATAGGTCCCACCTTCACGGCTTGTGCCTGGACATTTAAGGTTTAAAGAGAATTCCTCTGCAGACACCACAGATGTGATCTTCCTGAGGAGTCTGTTAATCTGCACCAAAGTTGGAGGAGCCGAGCACAGGTGGAAACACAACTGTTTGTGAAGTAACCAGCGCAAGCCTGCCCCCAGCCTCCCGCGCCGCTCCCCACATGGGACCTCTCCGGATCCAGCACTTTGAAGCAGCGGGAAAACACATACTGGACTATCCGAGGGCTGCGTAGTAATAGGTGAGCCTCCTTTTCATTGCAGTGACCGTCTATCAGTGCTTACTGTGTAAATAAAAAGGTGCCTGTGCCCAAAGCCCTCCTCTTAAACACTCGGCTGCTGCAATTAAATGTGCGAACACAGAGAACAGGCGTAATCCTGAAGCCATCTCGGGCCTCTTCAATCCACATAAAGCCACTCCCTGTCCCTCAGCTCACTCTTGCAGCTTTCTACTTTCTCCCTTTGTGACGCGTTTTCGTTTTTCTCTTCCTCCGTCTTTTCCATATGTGCCTTTTGCTCGCAGCAAATGCTTGAGGCAGAAGAATGAGCCCCGGCCCTAAAAAATAAGTGCCGGTGCTCAGCACCGGAAACAACAAGCGCAAATTAAGCACTGCCGTCTATGACAGCTGAAAATTCTTCTGACGAATGAGGGTCGTGCAGCCCTCATTCGTTACTTCCTGGCCTCAATTCGCGTCCCTCACTGTGTCCAAAGCCGGGCGGGTACTGGAGTGATATTTTTTTTAACCTCAGGAGGACACACTCTAATGGACGGGTCTGGTTCTGAAAAAGCAAATCGCACAAGATAATAGCTGTCTCCTTAGTGAAGGGCGCTCTCAAGAAGGAATCTTCTTCAGCAGAGAGCACTCTCCGAAAACGTGCGCCGTGTCAGAGACAGGGCTGTGTTGTAGGATGTGTGGGTCTGATGCAGGAAGTCACAGCAGCCCCTATAGATGCCATTTATCGAGAGAGGCCTTGTTTATCAGAGGGCATTTTTCTAACTGGGAAGGTGTTCTCTTTACTGGGGAGAGCTACCTCTCAGGAGGGCTTTGATTCAGGACGGACGTTCTTGTCTTTGTGTTGGGCTGTGAAGAAAGTGTGTGGTCTCATGAGACAACGTTATGAGGAGTTACAGGATGTGAGAGACCACCTCTTACAAGCACGATCACTGCTTTAGGAAGAATTATTTGTGTCTCATAGTAAAAGGTTAAGGGGTGATCTGTCTCTTGAGGTTGGTAGTGTGTCTCTCAGAAAGGAACCTTAAGGAGGAAAGTTGCAAAGTTCACAAGTGGCCTCATGTAATATGACAGCTTCTGCCAGCGAAAGCTTTTAAGCAACAACACTATCCATGCTCAGATATTTCAACTCTTATTGATAATAGTAACAAGTGACACTCACTGCTAGTCCTAAAGTGCAATATGCTGTTAGCTATATTGACAGGATTGTGTAAAAATGGCAGGCATTACACTGAGCCTACCTGGCAGCTAAGGTGTTGTCTCAGGAGATGGGCTGTCTGTCAGCATAGTGTGCCATTTAGGATTGTTGCAGCTCCTTGGCAGAGGGTTGGCTGGCCTGGACCAGAGTGTCATCTCTTAGGATTTGTTGCCTATTACTGTTACCAAATCAGACTCCTGTATTTGAAGGAAACTTTGGAAACATGGAATCAATGGTGACTGCAGGACTGCACTATACAAATGCCAATAATGAAACATATCGTCTCAGAAAGACTGTTCTGATTTGGTATGGTTATTTATACATTCCTTACTACCCCTGTCTATGTACAGAATCCATTTTGTGGATGGGTAGCACACTGCTCTATTGGCATTAAGTAATAGTGAATAGTTAGTGCATAATGGTGACAGTTTGTCAAGCTCTTTGTCAAACACTTGTCTCCAAAGAGTGACATTCTAGGATGGTGTGTGGGCGCTGACTATGCAAGTGTGAGAAAACAGGGTTGAATGCAGAGGCCCCCTAACTTTTTGCCCCCATTTTTCACTTTTTGCTGGTGCTTTCCTGACTCTAATGGTGCCCTGAGTACTGCTAACCAGTCCCAGGGCCTGTGCTCTGTGTAAAATGACTTTGCAAGTTAGGCTAATTATAATTGGCTATGTCAACCTACTTATAAGCCCCTAGTATATGTTGTATAAATTCTTTATTTGGCTTAAAACCGTAAAAGCATAAAACATGAATGAACTATACAATGACTCATAGAATTAAACTGTTACATGGTGTATACCAGCATAATCTTCTTAACCCCTTAACTGCTGGGCCTCCCCCTCACCCCCACCCCAGTGCAGAGCCCTTCTTTGGCTATTTGGGGTAGTTCGCACTTACGCCTTCATTACTTTTTGTCCACATAAGCTATCCACGCCAACTTTGAGTCCCTTTTTTCCAACATCCTAGGAATTCTAAAGGTACCCAGAGTTTGTGGGTTCTCCTGGTGGAGACCAAGAAGTTAGCTAAAATACAGCAACATTTTTTGTTTTGTTTTTTTAAATGGGGAAAAAAGGGCTGCCGAAGAAGGTTTGTGTTTGTTTCCCTGAAAATGGCATCAACAAAGGGTTTGCGGTGCTAAAATCTCACCATCTTCCCATCTTTCAGGAACAGGCAGACTTGAATCAGAAAACTAAATTTTTCAACACAATTTTGGCATTTTACTGGGACATACCCCATTTTTACTATTTTTTGTGCTTTCAGCCTCCTTCCAGTTAGTGACAGGAATAGGTGTGAAACCAATGCTAGATCCCAGAAAGCTAAACATTTCTGAAAAGTAGACAACATTCTGAATTCATCAAGGGGTCATTTGTGTAGAGCCTACAAGGTTTTCCTACAGAAAATAACAGCTGAAATAAAAACAAATATTGAAATTGAGCAGAAAAAACAACCATTTTTCTCCATGTTTTACTCTGTAACTTTTTCATGCAATGCCAGATTTTTTAAAGCAATATAGCGTTACGTCTGCTGGACTCTTCTGGTTGCGGGGATATATAGGGCTTGTAGGTTCATCAAGATCCCTAGGTACCCAGAGCCAATAAATGAGCTGCACTTTGCAATGGGTTTTTATTCTATACCGGGTATACAGCAATTCATTTGCTGAAATATAAGGAGTGAAAAATAGGTATCAAGAAAACCTTTGTATTTGCAAAATGGACACAAGATAAGGTGTTGAGAAGCAGTGGTTATTTGCAGATCTCTGAATTCCGGCGTGCCCATACTAGCATGTGAATTACAGGGAATTTCTCAAATAGACATCTTTTTTTACACACTGGCTTACATTTGGAAGGAAAAAATGTAGAGAAAGACAAGGGGCAATAACACTTGTTCTGCTATTCTGTGGTCTCCCAAGTCTCCCGATAAAAATGGTACCTCACTTGCGCGGGTAGGCCTAATGCCTGCGACAGGAAACGCAACATGGACACATCACATTTTTACATTGAAAACTGACGTGTTTTTTGGAAAGTGCCTAGCTGTGGATTTTGGCCTCTAGCTCAGCCAGCACCTAAGGAAACCTACCAAACCTGTGCATTTTTGAAAACTAGACACATAGGGGAATCCAAGATGGGGTGACATGTGGGGCTCTCACCACGTTCTGTTACCCAGAATCCTTTGCAAACCTCAATATTTGGCAAAACAAACAACACTTTTTACTCACATTTTGGTGACAGAAAGTTCTGGAATCTGAGAGGAGCCACACATTTCCTTCCACCCAACGTTCCCCCAAGTCTCCCAATAAAAATAGTGCCTCACTTGTGTGGGTAGGCCTGGTGCCCGTGACAGGAAATGCCCCAAAAGTACAACATGGACACATCACATTTTCCCAAAGAAAACAGAGCTGTTTTTTGCAAAGTGCCTAGCTGTGGATTTTGGCCTCTAGCTCAGCTGGCACCTAAGGAAACCTACCAAACCTGTGCATTGTTTAAAACTAGACACCTAGGGGAATCCAAGATGGGGTGACTTGTGGGCCTCGCACCAGGTTCTGTTACCCAGAATCCTTTGTAAACCTCAATATTTGGCCAAAAAAACACTTTTTTCTCACATTTCGGTGATAGAAAGTTCTGAAATCTGAGAGGAGCCACAAATTTCCAGCATTCCCCCAAGTCTCCCGATAAAAATGATACCTCACTTGTGTGGTGGGTAGGCCTAGGGCCCGCTACAGGAATAGATCACACAACGGTCAATGTTGGTCCTTACATGAGGACAGCTGTTGACCCTGGGGTGATCCATTCCTGACGCTGGCACTAGGTACAGGCACTCAAGTGGGGGTAGTGTTTTTATCAGGATAGGTGGGGAAACACTGGGTGGTAGGAATTTTGTGGATCCCAGCATATTCCTGTAGTTTGTGTGACAGAAATGCAAGAAAAAATAGAGTTTGTATTCAACATTTCAGCTTTGCAGGGTATTCTGGGTAAGAAAACTTTGGGGAATTCAAATAAGTCACACCTCTGTGGACTCCCCAGATGTCTAGTTTCCTGAAATGTCTGGGTTTCGTATGTTTCCCTATATGGCCGCCGCGCCCAGGACCAAAAACACAGGTGCCTGCCTTACAAAACCAATTTGTTTTGTGATAGATAATTTTGATGTCTCCACAATACGATTTGGACAGTGGAAATTGGGGCTGAACTAAACTGGGGAGCTCCCAAGAGAGCACTCTCACTGTGCTTGCGAAGGGACAGCAGGACTGTCCTCATCACCTCCCTCATAATCACTGGAAGAGGAGTTATCGAATGGGACTCCTCTGACTGAAAAATCCCTCCCAGAGTCTGTGCCATTGTCCTATCCCTCAGATGTTGTTTCAGTATCTGCTGTCTCAGTCTCTGATCCTATGTCAGAGCTGTCCTTTATAACCCGAGTGAGGGCTTGAGCAGCAGTCATCCTACGAGATGCCATCTCTGCTACTGGCTAAACTGTTGCTCTAAAACACTAGCCTGCGTAGACAGTCACAAAATTTCTGGTGGGGGTGTGTGATCCGTGTAACAGTAGAAGTCACCTTACCTTCGCTTCTTCCCTCAATCAGCATGTTCTTTCAAGACACTCAAAAAAGACACACTATTACTTCACCTTGTCACATACCAATCGTCACAGTCTTTAGCACCTCTAGCGCCCAGTCCAACAATCATTATTGGTGCTCCCACTCCCATGACCTCCTCCTCGGATTACCTCATTACCACCCAGCAAAAGTGCCCTTCATCTCTCCATAGCCACCCGCCTATACATTTCATTTGTATTATAGCGCAGGTAATGGCTGACTTTACTAATGTACTCAGCTATTTATATAAAATACAGATTTGATCTTTGCAGTAGGCATATAAACCTTCTGCGCTACTTTATGGTATCAAAACTGCCACTGGACAAAAGTATGATCCTTTTGTAGCAGAAACATAATCACAAGACTTACTTGCTCTCAGCCCCCAGGGAAACCACACATGCATTGACAAAAGTGATCTCTCTCTCTCTTGCTCTCTCTCTCTCTCTCTATATATATATGTATATATATATAAATCTATATATTTTTTTAGTAGCTGTATGGTTTCCTTGGGGGCCATAGTGTCCCCCAGGGAAACCATACAACTACTAAAATAAATTATTGCCCCCACAGGGAGTCACCCTGCTCACAGATGACCCCTTGTCAATTTCTTTTTTTAAAAAATGTAGCCCCTGGGGGGCGCAATCGGGTACGATTGTGCCCACCCCCCCAGGGGACACCTACCTTTTTTGTTTTAAAAAAAAACAATGCATGGGAGGTGGGGGGGGCGTTTGCCGAGGAGGCCGATCTTTCCAAGTGAAATCCCTGGTGTCTAGTGAGATTTCCTGGCCCTTGATCGGAAAGGTCGTTTAGGGCTATTTTCCCCATTGAAGCAGGAAGCAGGCCGCAAGGCCGCTTCCTGCTCTGATGGTGAAAACAAAACAGTGACGTCAGCGCCACAAAGGGGTGGGTGGGAGGGGCGGGAGGAGACACAGAAGATCTTCCGTGTCTCCTGGGGTATTTTTAGGGGTATTTTTAGATTTAAAAAATCCTCAGGTGCGATTTTTTTTTTTAACCCCCTCCCTGGTGTCGGCCACTGGTTGTGACCCGCACAAGGGAGGTAGTTTGGGCGTCAGCCAGTGGCCGCCACCCGCGCTAAAGAGGTTAATTCTTAACTTTTCATATTTACAATGCCTTCCTAATGTGGATCGATAATATTTTACTAACCCCATATTCAAAATTAATTTGCCTGCTATTTTACAAAGTGCGTTGTGCATACCAGCTTAACTCGATTATATTTCTAATAAACAAGAGTTCTTATAATTTACATATGGCTGTAGTATAGGTAAAGTGGCTGTGCTTTTAGTTTTACAAAAAAAAAAAGTAAACATTTTACAATCATTTGGTATAACTATGAAAGCAATCAATTTGTAATCTCTTCATTTATCTAAAAAAGTGCCATCTCTAGTTCAAAACTTCACATACTACATTCTTACATTTTGCGGGGGCCCTGTAAGCCCCGCCAAGACACTTCATATTTCAATTAAAAATCGGCCTAGCGCACAAGTTACATTAAAAAATCTCTTATCTATTAGTAACTTAAGCGCTTGATCCTGATTTATGATATTATATTCCTTAAAAATTGTTTTCAAAAACTTCTTACACACTTCTAAAAACCAAAAACAATCCAATAAAATATGTTGGGCGCTACATTTTAGTTGTAGGCCACATGTACATAGGCCCCGATCATCCTTAAAAATGGCTTTTGCATTGGGGTTCGAGTAGCCGGGGTTTAACCCGGCTCTAAAATTTAACACTGCGGCTCTTAATTTTGGGTTGGGTAGAGCCTCTATATAAGAGAAATTTTCAGCGTTCTTCCACCCACCTACCATAAACTGGGTGGAAATTTCCTTTCCAGATACTCTAAATCTGCTTCTCTTGCACTTTTATTTGCCATGGTTTGCAACTCCTGCTTTGTAATTTGTTCTCTGCGCAACTGGTGTACAGTTAAGCCTAAGAGGACACAAATCTTTCCTAACCATCCTCTCACTTGTGATGCCCTGTGTAACTCACTTGTCTTTATTTCTGTTTTACATAATCTTGTAATCTCAGAAATCCCCTCATCTGTCGGGCTTAACCAAAATTTCAACGCGGCTTGCAATCCCTGATAACTCCATACCATCATTTGACACTCTGTCCTTATGGCTTGTATCATACTTGATGGAGGCAGCAATAGCATGTGTTTTACACATTTACTTTCTTCTGCCTCCCAGCTTAACTTCCCAGCAAGTGTTAGGACTTCTACCCCATATTGAAATTGAGGACGTACCATAGCATTAAAAGCAGAAACAACAGTACAAAGGGATGGTTCCCCATATTTCCTGCTAAATTGTTTTAACCCATACTGATGTTAAAGCTCTGATCTTTAAAGCTTCTATATGTTCTTTACATCTTAAATAAGAGTCAAACCACGTGCCTGAATATATTTATATTTTTGAACCTTTTCTACTTTTTCTCCTCCCGAAAACCAGGAAAACACACTTTTCTTTTTTCCTATTATCATTACTTTTGTTTTATCCATATTTTGTACACGTTTTTTCCTTTGACAATAAAAATTAAAAGCCAGTCCGCATACAATAAGCAAGAAATATGAACCCCATCCATTTTTGGGCATAGGCCTTTAGCCTCTTTTAGCAGACCTGGAAAGCCTGACAGAAATATAGCAAATAATAATGGGGCCAGAACACATCCTTGGCGCAATCCATTCCTTATAGGGATCTTCTTTAAAAGCGAGCCATTCGTATGTAATATTACTTGGGCCCAATTTTGTGAATGCAGACCATGAAGGAGAAAAAGTAGGTCTGGATCAACCTCCAGCCATTTTAACATATCCCATAATACATTTCAATACACCAAATCAAATGTGGCACGAAAGTCAACAAAGCAGCAAAATAGACATCCTCGCATTTCAATTGACTTTATTTGCTAGTGACCAAAGACTGAAGCAGTGGTCTATTGTCGTGTGACCTTCTTTGAATCCGCCTTGCTCTACTGGAATCAAATCATTTGTCTCTGACTTTTTCGTCTACATCCAATACACTAATTAGGCGATCATTTTTTGGATGAGATGGGTCATCCTTTTTATAGATTGGCCTAATTATGGCACCCTTCCAATTCTGAGGGAAACAAAAGAAATGAAGAATTTTATGGAAAGTGACATAGAAGAGTTTGGCCCACCAATCAATATTATTTTTTATTATGGTTGCTGGAAAGTCTATATACATTACTCATGTGTTTATTCCAGTCACCTTCTCCAACCAAGCACCGCATGGTTCCTGTGGCTTTTCCCTCCCGCACCAACTGCCAAAACCCCCTAATGTTTTGTGTTCTTATCACATCTACCATTAACTCCCAATTCCTGTTTTACATATACCCTTTTCCTCTGCCTTCTTGTAACCTTGCTTCGCTAAGCGAACTTCAGTAGTGCGTCTCTTCCTAAGTTCCCTTTCTAGTTTCCGCACCTTCCGCTTCTGGCTCGTACAATCCTGGTTATACCAGGTATTTTTATTGGCCCTGCATACCTCTCCCTTCGTCTTTTTCTCCTGCATTGTTTTTAACTTTACTCAATTACCCTGTTGTATCCCCTAAAAACGTCATTTGGGTCTTCCTCCATTCTGATATCTCTATAGTTTACTATCAATTCCTTAAGCGCTTCTAGACTGCTTTCTTGATTCGGGTGGTTATCCTACGTGGGTACTCTACCTGTTGTGTCAGCACTTTTTCTCTTTCTCTTTGGTCCTTATTTACTGACCCTATTGTTAGCTGTAGGGGCCAGTGATCGCTACCCTCTAGGTGCTCGATTCCTAAGTCTAATACTTCTCCAAAATGTCAAGTGTTTATGAAGGTGTAATCAATAAGACCTGCCCGATTGCCTATTTGAAAGGTTTTCTTTGCTGGGCTATCTGTATTCATACGTCCATTAATGCAGAACAGACCCAGGGATCCTAGGGTTCTTACTAGGGACAAGTACCAGGCGGTACATTCTGTATTTGGGAAAATGCTATGTGGTATCCGTGCAGCTGTTAACAGCTCCTTATATAATTTATTATTACTAATGGGGTCAAGTTTATGGTTAAAATCTCCTAACATTAAGATCAAGTATTCCGCTTTACCTATACATATCGCTTCCAGATCTTCCTCAAATAAACCCAGCTGAGTATCATAATTATGTGTCATCCCTGGTTGTACATATACATTAATTATCATGAGCTGTCTAGACGCTCCAACATTATTATAAAGGTCTACTTACCCTGCAAGTATCCAGCAACACTTAGTTTTTACCTCTGTGAGTCTGTTCGCTATTCTAGATGAGGTCAGTGTAATTAGACCCCCCGAAGGGCAGCCTGACCCATGCTGAGTTGCACCCCTGAAGAGCCTCATAAAGCCATCTACTGGTTCTGGTTCTTCACACAGCCAAGTTTCCTGGAAACACATTATATCACAATTTTCCAGCCTTCCTTTAAATAGATCTTTTTTAAAGTGTTTTTTTATAGCCTCTTAAGTTCCAGGAAACAATCAGATGTCTGTGCGAAGAGCTTAATTCCTAGTCCACGTCACTCAGCCCCCCCACTGTAGTTATTAAGGGTGTTTACAAGGGGCTCAAAACGGTTCCTCAGATTTGGATCTTTATACTCTGTAGCTATTGTTACAGAGAAGACCGTTGAGGCAGCGGGAGTCAGAATACCGCCAGTGCTGGCAGTATTTCTGGCTCCCTATTTCGACTTTTCCGCTGGGGCAGCGGACGGTAACAGTGTTACCATCCGCTGGCGCAGCGGAAAAGTCACATCATCATTGCTGCCGTAGCACCCGTCGCACATTTCACTGCCCGAAATTCAGGCAGTGAAATGCGCGATGGGGCTATGCCTGCGGGCCCCTGCACTGCCCATGCCAAAAGCATGGGCAGTGCAGGGGCACCCCAAGTTCCCCTTACCACCAGCCTTTCCATGGTGGTGTTTACCGCCGTGGCCAGGCTGGCCGTCGGGACTCAAAATCGGTATGGCCGTGGCTATTGCGCCACAGTCATAACTACTGGCGGAACATAACCAGCCTGTTGGCGGTGTTACCGCCAGCTTACCGCTGGCCGCCAGGGTCATAATGAGGCCCTTAATCTGCCCTTACTTCCATCCACACATGTTCTTTGATCTTTAGAACCTGCTAAGTAGTACTGCACTTATTTGGGGAGCAGGCCTGTATGGCACTGAAGGGCTCTACTATTTCTTTCCTTGAGGTCTGGTTCGTTTATTATGACCAATATTATGCCTTCCTTCACTAATTCCATCTATGCTCGCAATACCAATTGTCTTACACATTCGGAGTAAAAAAGAGCCTTTGTCACCTCCGCCCCTTCCAAGTTTAAGGTAAACCCTGTTTGCTTTATATCCTCTGACCCAATCTTGCATAAGCTTGGACACCGGGCCATAACTTCTAGAAGGTGCGAGCGGTTCAAGGGCTTAAGCTTTCTCCGCCGTTTTCTCCCAATCTCCCTTCCCCAAGGTTCCAAATATATCCACCTACTCTTGCACCAGTTAGCACTATCCCTCTTTCTCTTGTTTCCAGGACCCTTTGGTGGTGGTAAGGGCCTACCCTTCTCCTGGCAATCTAAATTATCTACTTCTCCACTCTTCCTCCTTGTTATCGGCCTTCTAGCATCAATGGAGTCCTTTGGGGATGCTTATTCCCTCTTACTAGCTGGATGTCTTCTATATATGATGCACTATTTGCCTTTTGCGACACACTCCTATTTGGGGCAGCCGCTTCCCGTCCTTGCACTTGGATTATTCTTGGTTTCGTATACCCGGGCTGCTTTCCCCCCTCTCTCCGTGGGCCTTTGTCTCCTTGTATTCCTTTGCTGACTTCTTAGGGAATTGTAGTAGGGGTTTTGGGGTCTGTAGTCTCTCAATCCCCATCCTCGACTCCTTATCACCAGCACTGGCTGTTTGGAAACATATACTGACGGGGGCTCTGTTAACTTTATTGTATCTCTTAACTCTCCTTCTCTGCTTTCATCTGGGGTACCTGCCTCTTGATCCCTCTTTTCAGGTGCAGGTCGAACCAGTACCGGCATACAGCTGTTAATTTGTTTCTATTCCTCCGTTACCTCGTGTAATTGATTTTTATGTACTTTACCCAAGCCATTCTTTGCCTCCAGTACCTCTAGAATAGCCTGTAAGGTTTCTGCATTAGGAACATTACAACTATTAAGGATTCAGCAGGTACAGCAGTGGTATCCAAAGCAAGAGCAGACTGCCTACCCAAAGGAGAAGAAGGCGAAGATATACTCATTTTATTTGCTCCTCTGATACCCCCCCCCAAAACCTCCTTCTCTTCTTTTTTCTCTAATGCAGAAGAAAACAGAATTCCTTCCTCTTGAATAACGCTACCCCTTACTTGGGGTGAAAGACATGGTGATGAGGATTGCCTAGGTTTCAATGGGGGCCTCCCCCCAAAAGCCTCATCTGCCCCCACCCACCCCGGAATATATCCTCAATCTGCAGCGAGTCTGAGGTCTGAAGGTCATTCATTATGCACCGTTCAATTTCACTCTGATTAGAATCCAGTGTATTTTTCCCTTGTGACACATTAGGTATCTTTTTAAAATATGTCCACACAAATTATTTAATTGATGCACTCAGTGGTGTTCCAGCAGATCTTTCTCAGTTGTCTCTCGGGGCGTCCTCTTGTTGCAATGTTTGGAGTATATTCTTTCCTTCTTGGCTAATAGCTGCTCCCCCGGAATCTGACTCTCCTTTATTCTAGAAACAGTCTTCTGTCCCTTCTTCATGCCACATGCTCCGCAACGACCGAATTTTACTCGCTGGCATGCTGAGGTTCCTCCTGGGATGGATAATCTATGGGGGTCATTACAACATTGGCGGTAAAAGCCGCTTACCGCCGTGCAGAAGACCGCCAATACACCGCGGCGGCGGCGGGAGACCGCCACAGCTATTATGACCCACATTACGGAATCCGCCGAAATTAAGACACCCACACAATACCGCCACACCAAAGGTCAGCGATAAATATGCGGAAACAAATCCTCCACGCCAACAGAAATACGCCCATGCTATTACGGCCCACGAATCCACGCGGCGGTCTTTCAACCGCGGTATTCCGCCGTGCTCAAAATACACACACAGCTCCAAAACACCGCCACGTTGGACAAATCCAAATACACACCCCTGATACACATACAAACACCACTCCCACACACCCAACACAATATAAAACACACACCCACATCACCCACAAACCCCTACGACTAAAAATTAGAGACGAAGGCCAGAGAGAGACAGCACAGAATAGAGAACTCCATCACACAGAGGCACACTACACCATCACCCACACAACATCCACGCACAAAACACCACATACCACTACACTCACCACACTCATCAACACATACACCACCCCACACCTCACACACACCATGACCTGAGCTTCTCTGAGGAGGAGCTCAGGGTCATGGTGGAGGAAATCATCAGGGTAGAGCCACAGCCATTTGGCTCACAGGTACAGTACACATCCATAGCCAGGAAGATGGAGCTATGGCAAAGAATAGTGGACAGGGTCAACGCTGTGGGACAGCACCCAAGAAATAGGGAGGACATCAGGAAGAGGTGGAACGACCTACGGGGGAAGGTGCGTTCCACGGTATCCAGACACCACATCGCGTTACAGCGGACTGGCGGCGGACCCCCACTTCTCCCCCCCACAACTAACAACATGGGAGGAGCAAGTCTTGTCCATCTTGCATCCTGAGGGCCTCGGAGGAGTCGTTGGAGGAACGGACACTGGTAAGTCAAATTTGTACTATCATATCCCTCAACCTACCTGCATGCTATCACACACCCCCACCCTCACACCCTCCACTAACACCCTAACTAATCACTAATGTACCCATAACACCAACCACCCATCCCAACCCCAAGACCTGCATGACACAACTAAGCATGGATACCCATCACTAAAGCATGCCTACTGCACAGACCCAGAACACCCCCCAACCATCACCACACAAGCTCCCACACAGGAATGCTAGCACTGGGGTACACGCACACCCAAACATTGCACACCATGAAACACACACATGCAATAATCATGTACTTATACCCCCGCAGGAACCCGAAGGAACGTCACCACACCATAGGGTCCAGACAACACCACTCCACCCCCAGAAGAGGCCCACAGTGACGACAGCAGCTCTGCTCTACTGGATCTTGATGACCAGCCCGGACCATCGTGGGCCTCAGGACAGTCGGTTCCCCTTGCCCAGCCACAGCCCAACACCGAGCTGCCACACTCTGGTAACACCAGCACAGCACCCACCCAGCGGGCCCATACCTCCCTACCCCGGACAGGTCAATCAGCGGTGTGTCCACCACTACAGGGCACCCAGACCTGGGGGCAGTGGTAGTGGACACACGGTCCAGGGGACGGAGGCACAGGAACGCAGGGGAACTGGGAGGGCTGCTGTGCGACAGAGGGAGGACAGGCCAAGGGAACCTACTCTCAACGAGGCCCTCTCCTCCATCATGGGAGCCTACCACCACTCCCAGGAGACGATGGCAACGGTCCTGGACAAGTTGCAGAAGACCCTGCGTCTGCAGGAGGAACAGTATTTGGGGTTCAGGGAGGAGCTCAGGACCATCGGCTCCGCCCTGGGCACCATCGTAGGGGTGCTGACGGACATTCAAAAGACCTTGAGGGACACCGTGGCACTCCAAGGGGCCCCTGACACTAGCCAGGACAACGAAATGCCCACCACCTCCGCCGGCGCTAGTGGACAGGACGCCCCGCTACAGGACCACCACACCAGCACCCCACCCCCTGCAGACGGACAACCACCATTCATCGACATTCATCGAATGATAACTCTTCCTGTTCCTGTACACCTGTTCACTCCTGCGGGAGGGGACCAGAGCTACATGGGTTCCATCAATGGCACCTATGACGTTGGGGATATGTCCAAGGGCATAGAAGTCACCTTTCACTGTAGGCAAATCCTCCACCTCAGGGAAAATGATGTATCTCCTTACGTGTTTCAGCAGGGCAGACAACACTCTGGACAACACGTTGGAAAACATAGGCTGGGACATCCCTGATGCCATGGCCACTGTTGTCTGAAATGACCCACTTGCAAGGAAATGGAGCACTGACAGCACCTGCACGTCAGGGGGGATTCCAGTCGGATGGCGGATTGGTGACATCAGGTCGGGCTCCAACTGGGTACATAGTTGCTGGATTGTGGCTCGGTCAAACCGGTAGGTCACGATCAAATGTCTCTCTTCCATTGTCAACAGGTCCACCAGCGGTCGGTACACCGGCGGATTCCGCCATCTTCCCATATGTCCCAACTGACAGTGCCTAAGAAGGACAACAGCGAAGAAACAGTCACCATTCCTCCAGGTATGTACCCACAGTCACACACAAGACTACAACAGACAATTAAGCCTTCCGGGATATGTTTTGAGTATAGGCCTCGGTATGTGTGACGCAGTAGTAAATGAAGCCATGTGTGCCCCTGAAATGGCGGCTGCCTGATCTCCAAACTGGGACAATGGGATTGTGGGGTAACTGCGCTGGCGTTGGACACCATCGCGGTAGGCGGTCGTAGACCGCAGCACAATGCTGCATTGGTTAACAGTGGACCCTATGGGTCCCAGGAGCCAATGAACAGGTGCGCCGCCGGTGATGATGCGCACCGCCGCGGATGTCACCGCCATTTTCCAACTCTTAAATCACTAGATACCTGATATTCGACAGGAGAGGACCTACACTGCCAGTGCTGCTGTGACCTCGGCCTGGAAGCGACAATGGCTGCTGCTTCTGGGGAAAGGGCCCCTGCCTTCACTGCACAGGAGTTGCAGAAACTTGTGGATGGGGTCCTCCCCCAGTACATGCTACTCTACGGTCCTCCAGACCAACAGGTCAGTACACAGGGAGCACGTTGGATGGGCTAGGCCTGGGTGGACAGGGCTGGGTGGGAGAGGGAAGGGGGCAGAGTTCTAAGAACTGAAATGCATGGGGATGAATGCGCCACATGGCCAGAGTTGGGAGGAGGCCACTCACATTGACGATGCAGTAGGTAATGACTGTTCCTCTTTCCTTGTGCACGTCATGTAGGTCAGCGCCCACCAGAAGAGGGACATTTGGGGTGCCATCGCCAAGGAAGTCCGGACCCTGGGGGCCCACCAGAGACGGGGCACCCACTGCCGTAAGAGATGGGAGGACATTCGCCGCTGCAGCAAGAAGACAGCGGAGGCTCAGCTGGGGATGGCCTCCTAACGTGGGAGGGGTGCCCGTCGCACCATGACCCCCCTGATGTTCCGATCCTGGTGGTGACCTACCCGGAGTTGGATGGGCGCTTAAGGACATCACAGCAGACACAAGGGGGTGAGTACAACCTCATTCTGTGGACTTTGCGTGCAGTGGAGGTGTCTGGGTGGGGGAGGTGGGCTGTGGGTGTCCCTAGGCCAGGGCGAGTTAAGTAGGCAAGGCCCCTCCGTAATGTAGGCCATGTGGCACTCTACCCCAGCTCAGAAGAGTGGCAAATAGAGGTATAGTTGCCCCTTTGCCATCCATGTGCGCAGATATCTACCATTGCCATGTAGGCCATATCCCAGGAAATTGCATGTGCAGAGGCCAGGAGCACGGCATAATGCATGGGGCTGCTGCGTCTGCCTTGTCCGCCATCGGTAGCGGTATGCCATGCACTAAAACTCTTTCTTCTGTCACCCCCCCTTTTCCTGCTCTCCCTGTCCTTTTGTACATCAGCATCATCAGGCAGAGGTACAGTGGCACCGGAGCAGGAGGGAGCTGCATCCCACATGGCCATGGAGGGCCACACCACAGACTCTGAATGCACCAGTGGGACGGAGGGCGAGGGGAGCTTCACGTCGGCCACCGGATCACCAACCAGCGACACGGACTCGTCCACCGATGGGAGCTCCCCTGTGGTGGCGGCACCATCTGTGCGCACCACTTCTACAGGTACAGCCGCCAACTCCCCTACCGGCACCGCCCTCCCAGCAGCCCCTCAGCGTTCGCCCTGTGCCCGCTCACCCAGGAGGGTGGGCATCACCTTCGCCCCAGGCACCTCAGGCCCTGCCCCAGTCACCCCTGCTGCCCTCAGTGAGGAGGCCATTGACCTCCTCAGGTCCCTCACTGTTGGGCAGTCTACCATTGTGAATGCCATCCAGGGTGTGGAACGAGAGTTGAAACACGGTAATGCATTCCTGGAGGGCATTCATTCTGGTCAGGCTGTCCTTCAGCGAACCCTGCAATCTCTGGCCTCAGCACTGATGGCAGCCATTGTCCCTGTGTCCAGCCTCCCCCCTCCAACTTCCTCCACCCAGATCCATTCCCCTGTACCCCAGCCCATCCCAAGCACACCTACAGACCAGCATGCACACAAGTCAACACCCAAAAGTAGCTCAGGCAAACATAGGCACCACACACACCACAGGCACTCACACAAACATCAGACCCATACAGACACAGCAACATCCACTGCCTCCACTGTGTCCCCCTCCTCCTCTTCTCCCTCCTCCCTCCCAGTGTCTACACACACACCTGCATGCACCACATCTACAGACACTAGGACTCGCACCAGGACACCCAGCACCACAAGCCGCTCACCTGCACTCACTACCTCCACTGCCATTTACACGTCCCCTGTGTCCTCTCCCAGTGTGTCTGTGACGCCCCCTCCCAAAGTAAACAAACGCCGGCAATCACTCACTCAACATCCATCCACCTCACGACAGCCTCCAGTACCTGCACCTGCACCCAAAACAGCTAAAGTGACACCTCCTACAACCACCTCCTCTTCCTCCACTCCCAGACCCCCTCCAGCTACCCATTCCAGTGTCCGTCAGAAACTGTCCCTATGTCAAATTGACCTTTTTGCCCCCTCCCCCCCTCCAATTCATCAGTCCTGTCGTAGCGCCTCAGCCAATAAGCCTCCAGTACCAGTGGTGCGTGTTCCAGGTTTTTGGAGTGCCCCGTCCATCAGGGCAGGCAGTAGGACCCGGAGCCAAGGCACTGTCAGCCCACCCCCTGTAAAGGCTCTGAAATTGGAGAGTGGACGACAGGACTCTGTCAAGACTCCTGGTGGGACAAAAAGTGACATGGGATCCACGGCGATTGGTGAGTCAGCTGTAACTCCAAAGAAGGTGGGGAAGGTCCCGAGGAAGTCTCCCCAACCTGTTGTGAGTGTCACGGCGGAGAAGTGCGCCATCATTTCTGGCAGTCCTGACACAACTGCCAGCACCGTCGTTACTGGTCCAGAGACCACTGCCGGAGTCACAGCCCAGGAGGGCTCAAGTATCGTTACTGGTCAGGAGTCCACCGCCAGAGTCACAGCCCAGGAGGGCCCAAGTATCGTCACTGGTCAGGAGACTACCGCCGGAGTCAGTGCCCTGGAGGGCCCAAGTATCGTTACTGGTCAGGAGACCACCGCCGGAGTCAGTGCCCAGGAGGGCCCAAGTATCGTTACTGGTCAGGAGACCACTGCCGGAGTCAGTGCCCAGGAAGGCCCAAGTATCGTCACTGGTCAGGAGACCACCGCCGGAGTCACAGCCCAGGAGGGCCCAAGTATCGTCGCTGGTCAGGAGACCACCACCGGAGTCAGGGGCCAGGAGAAACCAGGATCCCACAGCCCCGCTGGGCGATGATGGAACGTCAAGCCACACCCCAATGTCCAGTGTGGAGTTTGTCATGCCACACCCCAATGTCCAGTGTGGAGTTTGTCATGCCACACCCCAATGTCCAGTGTGGAGTTTGTCATGCCACACCCCAATGTCCAGTGTGGAGTTTGTCATGCCACACCCCAATGTCCAGTGTGGAGTTTGTCATGCCACACCCCAATGTCCAGTGTGGAGTTTGTCATGCCACACCCCAATGTCCAGTGTGGAGTTTGTCATGCCACACCCCAATGTCCAGTGTGGAGTTTGTCATGCCACACCCCAATGTCCAGTGTGGAGTTTGTCATGCCACACCCCAATGTCCAGTGTGGAGTTTGTCATGCCACACCCCAATGTCCAGTGTGGAGTTTGTCATGCCACACCCCAATGTCCAGTGTGGAGTTTGTCATGCCACACCCCAATGTCCAGTGTGGAGTTCGTCATGCCACACACCAATGTCCAGTGTGGAGTTCGTCATTCCACACACCAATGTCCAGTGTGGAGTTCGTCATGCCACACACCAATGTCCGTACCAGAACCGCCATGGCAAAGCACTGCTGAACAGGCCAAAGACTGCCATGGTGAAGCACCGCTGAACAGGCCAAAGACTGCCATGGTGAAGCACCGCTGAACAGGCCAAAGACTGCCATGGTGAAGCACCGCTGAACAGAGCAAAGACTGCCAGGGTGAAGACCGCTGAACAGGGCAATGACTGCCAGGGTGAAGACCGCTGAACAGGGCAATGACTGCCAGGGTGAAGACCGCTGAACAGGGCAATGACTGCCAGGGTGAAGACCGCTGAACAGAGCAAAGACTGCCATGGTGAAGACCGCTGAACAGAGCAAAGACTGCCATAGTGAAGACCGCTGAACAGGGCAGACACCGTGTGGGTATGAATAGGCCCCCACATCAGGCAGCGTTCTCCCATGTGCAGCTGGGACCGTGACAGGGCATGTACTTTCACGGGGAGACTCATCCAGTCTGGGCACCAGTCCCACCCAGTACCAGTAGAGAACTGCATCTACTTGCGAAAATGTGTCTTTGCACTCCCCAGGATGGTAAGCCACCCACTGTAGAGACTTGAGAGACTGTGGCTTTGCACTCCCCAGGATGTAACAGTGGGCAAGCCACCCACTGTAAAGACTTGAGAGACTGTGGCTTTGCACTCCCCAGGATGGTACAGTGGGCAACCCACCCACTGTAGAGACTTGAGAGACTGTGGCTTTGCACTCCCCAGGATATGGCAGTGGGCAACCCACCCACTTGTGAGACTTGAGAAATTGTGGCTTTGCACTCCCCAGGATGGTACAGTGGGAAACCCACCCACTGTAGAGACTTGAGAGACTGTGGCTTTGCACTCCCCAGGATATGGCAGTGGGCAACCCACCCACTTGAGAGACTGTGGCTTTGCACTCCCCAGGATGGTACAGTGGGCAACCCACCCACTGTAGAGACTTGAGAGACTGTGGCTTTGCACTCCCCAGGATGGCATACATGGGCATGGAGCCCCGTTGTGGATCTGGCTTCTCATTAATCTGGCTGAGGTGCCCCCCCTTCCCTTCTCCCTGAGGTGCCTGTACTGTTTCTATCTGATGCCCCGGCAGTGTTCTCTCGGATTTTGGTCAGGTATCTATTGTGGGCATCGCCCATGCATTTTTGGACTGTTGGTGCACGGACATTGTTGGGTACATATCTGCACTACTTTGTGTATTGTATATTTAATTATGACAGAATTCGTGATATATATCAGTATATTTTTTTATGAGTAGTATATTGGCACAATACAAAGTTTGACCGCAATTCGCTTTGTCTTTGCATTCTTCCGGGGGGATTGTGGGTTGTTACTGTGATTTTTGTGACTGCATTGGTGTGTATGTTGTCTAATGCGAGGGTGGGGGTGTTTGGTGGGTGTCCCCCTAACTTTTGCCTCCCCCTCCCCCGTGTCATAGATGCAGTACTCACCGGTATCTTCTGCGCCGACGTCACTGTTGGTCGTAGATGAGCAGGAATACAAGGGCAGGTAAGATTTGTAGTTCCGGCTCCATGGTGTCCTCGTTCCTCGTGGGATGTGTTTAGGTGAGCGTTTTCCCATAGCAGCAGCTGTTTCCACTGTGTTTTTATCCACGGTGAATCCACCCCGGAAAAGGTGGCGGATTGGTGTGTTGTGATAGTGTGGGCGGTACATTGTCTTCCGCCTGTCTGTTGGCGCTGACCGCCGCGCTGTTTGTCTGTACCGCCGTGGCGGGCGGTGTGTTAAAGTGGCTGTCTTTGTTGGCGGTTTCTGCCAGGGTCGTAATTCCCTTTTTTTGTCCGCCGGCCTGTTTGCGGTATTACCGCAGCTTTAACACCGTCCGCCAGGGTTGTAATGACCACCTATATATATTAGGGAATTTTCCCCGGGTTCCCTCTTCTAATGCCACTACGGCCGCCTCCACACCCCGTGCAGCTTATCCCTCCATGGTCTTAGCAGTCTTCAATGGACTTCCACAGACTTCTAAAGACCTCAAATAGGGTTTAATGGGCTAAACTACTAGCATTATTGCACGGGGAAAACACACACAGGCGGTGGGCATAAGCATGGTTTCCGTTATCTAAAAAATCCAATATATACTTTTTTCCACTCAACAGTGCACCGGTCGTGTAGTCACTCCCACCATAAGACACTATTCACAGCTTCTAGCAGGTACGTGTACATGTGAACACCTCTGACTTTGGCTAGTACTATGGGTGATGGCACTCACTCCACTCACCACTACAGTCACAGTCCTGGGAGGATCTTCGTCCTCCCCTCTGGTCTGCTACTCGTCCTGACTGCTGTCCTTTTTGTTCCCAGCGAGGGCCCGGTGTGCCCTGTTATGCCTTAGTGTGCAGGCGTGGTGTAGTGTACAGCTAAATTCCTTGCTGCCACCTACCGATTGTGAAAAAAAAAAAACATAAAAAACTTCTCACATCCTGGTCTCCCTGAGGGCGCACCCCTGAAACCCTGGGAGCGCAGGAGGCAGCAGAAGGCAACAAAAGGTCACTAAAGGCAGCTGAAAGCTGCTGGGGTCCACTGGAGGCCGGGACCACAGGATAGCTACAGCTGGGCAGGAAGCAATGGACAAGAAACAGGCCCAATAACAGGGAGCCGTAGCTTTAGGGTGTCTGTAGGCGGCTGTGGGGTCAGTGAAAGGCAGCTGACAGCCGCGAAGTGCCTCCCAACGGCAGGCCAAGACAGGCCCAGGGTAATAGCCCTCCACCCAATAAGGTCCTCTAGGGCCACGAGTCCATCTGGAATCCATGGACCACGAGACAGACACTGGAGCCCGGAGGCAGGGGCCGCAGAACAGCTGTGACAAACCAGAAACGGTACCCTGCCGCCCCCCCGGCCCAACTGCGGTGAGGCGGCGTGAGCCATGGGAGCCCCAAAGCCTCCTTGGCGGCTGTCAAACCCATGAGACATGGACACTGGGCCGGGGCCGAGCCGCAACGAGCAGCGTCTCTCATCTCACGTTCTGCTGGTGCTGTCTCTGCCGTTGGAAACCCGGAAGTCCCTAGTGTATGATAGGGCACATAGGTGCCCTACCATATATTATGGTACCCCATCATAGGTAGTGCACCCATAGGTGCACTGCTGAGGTGCCCAGTGTCATTTTAAAGGAAGGCCTGCCTTGCTCGCTGCTTTTAAACTAAAGTTATATGCAAATTCGACTTTGGAATTAAAAGTACTTCCAAAGTCTTAAACTACCTTATTTTTACATGTAAGTCACCCCAGAGGTGTGCCCTATGTATCCCTAGGGTTGGGTGCCATGTAACTATAAGCAGGGACCTGATAAAAATTGTTTTATAAGCCCTGGTGAAGTAAAATAGCCAAATGTGTTTTTCTGTACTGAATGACCTGCACAGGCTATAATGGAGGGACTTTATTTTAATTAACAAAGCCCCCTTAAGTGCCAGATACCTTGAGTTTGGTATCAAATTAATTGTTATAATAAATCCCACAACTTGCAATTGTTGGATTTAATGTAACTATTTCAGGTAAAGAGTTTTAAAACTCTACCTGAAAGTTGCAAACTTCAGCTCTGTAGTGCCCTTCTCTCATTGGCCAGCCTCTGGCAGCCTGGCCAGGCTGCCTTGATGAGGTGTGAAGTGGCCTGGGCTGAACCCAAAGGATGTGCCTGGAGGAGGAGATCTTCCCCAGCAGATGGTGAAGCAGGATGGAGAAGAGCAGCCAAACTAGTCTTCAGAGGCAGCTCATGTCCCCCCTCACATCCTGCAACCCCAGACAATTAGGTGCCCTCTTGATTAGATTAGGAGAGGGCAGGAGAGATGTGTGTTTAGGATTTTTAGCCACACCAGTGCGTAAGCTCAGCCAAATCTAACATCGAAAAATCACTTTCATCCATGTTAGATTTGAATGTTGATAAGAATGTTGCTCCCCGGGATTGATTTTTGCCAGACTTCCCAGGAAGTGGTCATCAAAGGGGGAAGGAGCCTGTCTGTGATTGGATAGCCAGGGCCCCCCTGCTTTCCACCCAGGACGAAGGATAAATCTGGCAGAGCTGCACCCACACCTCAGATCCCTACAAGGAACAAGAAAAAGAAGAAAGACTGCCCTGCTGGACCTCTCACCTGCACCTGGACACTGCACTCGGAAGGACTGCACCAGCTGCATACTTGGGCTTCACCACTAAGAGGACTTTGCCTGTGTTCTCCTGCTTCAAGAAGGGACTCCCTGTTTGTTACAGGTATAGAGGAGCTGCCCAGAGTCCATTTCATCAAGTCCTGCAAGCAGAGCCCAGCTGATCAGCGTCCAGTGGCCATTTGAGGATTCTGACAAGGTGCATTCTGGGAATTGTAGGCCAAACTCCCAAGGCGCAACTCAGAGCTTCTGGAACCTTGGATCAAGTTGTGGACAATTCTAGACCCAAAAAGGACCTCTGGAAAAAGACCCAGACGTTTGGAGCAACTCCATAAGTTGAAGAAGTGCATTCTGAGAGTTGTAGTCCCAGACCCCAAGAGGCAAACCAGAACCTCTGAACCCTTGGCCGGTGCTGTGGACCACTTTCCTGAAACAAAAAACACTTCTGAAAGCAAGTGTAACAGTGTTACCTCGTGGGTGGCCTGAACTCTGGACTTCGTCCCTCTCCAGTGTGACCTTTTTTTTTTTTTAACCCTTTGAGGGCTAGTTGCTTCTATGCGTTAGTAATATTTAAAGAATTAATGTTTTCTATCTCAGGTTCCCCTTATCAATTTTAATCATTTTAGCGTCATTTTAAATATAAAAATATAATCCATGTTTATAAATTGGTGTTGAATTTTTATTGTGTTTTGTGTTTTACTAATTTACTGTTTTGTGATTTTTAAATGCTTTACACACCTGTCTCTTAAGTTAAGCCTGGTCGCTCGTTGCCTATATGATGTAATATCACGTTGCTTGTGGGCTCCCACCTGAGGATGAGCTTGGATTCTGGCATGACCTTACTCACTTATTTCCCACTGGATCCTTAACAAACAGCTTAATAAAAACAACAAAATGAAAATGAACAATAAAATTGCAATACAGTAAGACCAGCTTGATAAAATTACAACTACCATAAAACCATAAAGATACAAGAACACATTCAAAGTGGTGCAAAAAAAAAAATAAGATCATGTATTTATGACACATTACCTTTGTAGGATACAACTCTGTTGAGACTCCATATTTTACCCAGTATCCACGATTGCATTATGAAACACTTTCAAAACCTCATTTGTACCAGAAAACCTGGATGTACCTCTCGACCTTACAGTACTCTTTATCATGACAATGTCTCCCACATTGAAATTATGATGTGTAATGGCCTTCCGCAAATCACATTTCAATGCTAAATTTGCTACACATCTCATTTCTGTGGAAAATCCATTTTCATACTTCTGTTGAACAATACTTTCTTTACCCCAAATATTCCATCCATTTCCGTGTATGCTTTCCTATTTCTGAATAACTCAAACAGTACTTTACCCGTTACAAAATATGGAGAAAAGTTGTAGGCATACAAGAATTTCTTCAAACCGTTTTTCCAACTTCTACCTGCACACACTTCCATTTGCACACACGTCTTTATTACACTATTGAACCTCTTCACGTTTCCAATGCCTTCAGGATGGTGCAAGGAGTACCTTCTATGTTTTATACCCTTTTTGAATAAGGCAGTTTTCCATTACTTTTTAAACAAATTGCAGTCCATTATCAGTGGCAATAGAATTCGGTTAACCTTCCCTACTAAATATCTCTCTCAAAAAGCCTGTTATTCTCTTTTTTTCTATCCCCCCTACAATTTGTATCTCAGCCCAACTGGAAATCTGATCAACAAGAACCAAAAGACAATTACTCGATCATCTTCAATGTAAAGGTCCTACAATGTCCAAAGCGATAATCTCCATAAGACTAAATGGGCGTCTCCATACAAACCAGGGGAGGACTCCTCGCTTAATAAACATTATCAGTTCTCATATAATCTAGACACTTTCTTTTCAGTCTCTCAACCTGAATATCTATTTAAGGCCACCAACACTTCACTCTAATTCTCACCATGGTTGTGCTGCTCATACCTTGGTGTCCTTCATGCTCAAGTTTTATAATTCTCTTCCTAAGTGCAAGGTGCACAACTAATCTTGTTCTGTGCAAAACAATTCCACTATCACAAGACAACTCATGTCTTACCTTCCAATACACATCCTTTCTGTATTACTTCACATACCTTTAACACTGAATCACTACAAACTGCATCAGACCGCTCTTGCTGTGAAATAGCTCCTTCTGTAACAATACACACTTTAACTTGTTCATCATTATCATTCACTTCCTCCTCACCAACCAGACCAGGTCTCGAAAGACAATCTGATACCTTGCTACTAGAGCCAGGAGCATGGCAAATCTCAAAACACTATTCCTGCAGACCTGCTATCCATCTGCTGATAACCATGGATATTGCCTCAAGACCCATTTTACTCAAAGCCTCCACTAAAGGTTTGCTATCTGTCATTATAGTAAGTGCTTTTCCCCACACAAAGTTCTCAATTTATTTTTTTGGCCCAAAAGACACTCCTAGCTTCTCTTTCTGTGGTTGAATAATTAGTTTCTGCCCCATGCAAAGATCTAGAATTATGTGTTATAGTCTTAAATTCACCTTCACCATTCTCTTTCTGTAGCAACTCAGTTCCTAGTTCCACTGCACCTGCCTCTGACATTATGTTTTAACATATATATTACCATTTGATAACTTTCCGACATAGAACACCACAAATCAACACACCCCACAACTACTTACATACATGCACCTGTCGACCATGGAGCAAACTAAATTTTGATGAGTTACAAACACAACTAACAGCCAACACAAATCTAGATACAATTAAGTGTGTTCCAAAACTTTGAGTGGCTACAGGAAGCTTTTGATATCCTAATACCACTCAGAAAAACTAAACAGGACAAAAGAACACCAACACCGTGAAGAAACACAGAACTTAAGAAGATAAAGCAACAAATCAGAAGGTTGCAGTGAATCTGGCTCAAAACAAACAACATTCAAAACAAACTGCAGCTACACAAACTTTACAGAATATACAAATCAATCAAAAAAGCTAAAAGAAGCTACTACTCAGACAGACTACAAAAGGCTAAATCTGCAACCAAAGAATTTTATAAATTTCTCAATGAATTTCAAAAACCTATGGAAGCAAGTCATCCCACTACTCAAGATTTCACAAATAAACTGGCAACTCCTTACACAACCAAGGCAGACACATTGGACTCCTATTTAAAGCAGAAGAAAACCATCAATGCCAATCCCTTTCCTAAAATCCCCTCTAACGCAGCCTCTACAGTCCTTCAAACAAATATCACAAGGTGAATTTATGGATTTGGTCAAAGCAAGCAGGCCTTCCGGTTGCCCTTCTGAACTTTTTCCACCACACATCTTCAAGAACATTATTTTATCTACTTCTGCGACCACACCTGTAAGAAGAATCATTAACAGCTCTTTAACTACAGGAATTTTTCCTGAAGACCTGAAAAAGGCATACATATGTCCGTTATTAAAGAAAACAAACCTAGACCCGCAGGACCCCAATAAGTACAGACCAATCACAAATGGACCTTTCCTGGGCAAACTGATAGAAAGAGCAGCATTCACCCAGATGTCACAATTCATTAAAGACAATTCCATACTTTCAGACTACCAAACTGGATTCCGCCCAGGAAGAGGCACTGAATCGGCACGCATAGCAATCTGGGGTGATCTTAAAAACACAGTCAACCACAATGGAGTTGCTGCACTACTTCTCTTGGACTTCTCGGCTGCCTTTGATACGGTTGACCATGACACCCTAATTCAAAGACTCCACAGAGCCGGCATAGAAGGGACTGCTCTCGACTGGATTACATTCTACCTTCAAAACAAAACTAATATTATCTATCCTCCCCTCTTCTCATCCAAACCCTATCTCACAAAAGCAGGGGTCCCCCAAGGATCAATCATCTCACCTTTGCTTTTCAACATCTACATGATATCATTACCAGAACTGATCAATGATTTTTAACTGGCATGCTACAACTATGCAGATGACACACAAATACTACTTAAATTGGAATGCCCCAAAGACATTGAAAACTCACAAATCTTCAGTTGCCTCAGAGCTGTTGATCAGTGGATGACTTGGAGCCATCTCAAACTAAGGGGGTTAGTCTAACTTTGGAGGAGTGTTAATCCGTCCCAAAAGTGACGGTAAAGTGACGGATATACCACCAGCCGTATTACGAGTTCCATAGGATATAATGGACTCGTAATACGGCTGGTGGAAACTCCGTCACTTTTCCATCACTTTTGGGACGGATTAACACCTCCTCCAAAGTTAGAATAACCCCCTAAATGTCTCCAAAACAGAAATGCTCATATGTGGTGACTGGAAACATTATGACCCAATGTGCGCCTGGCCTGATGATCTCAGACCACCTCCTCAATTATCCAAGGAAGTTAAAAACTTCGGAATTACCATGGACTCCAAGTTAACTATGAATGCCCAAGTGGACAAATTAGCACAAACAGGCTTCATCACCTTGAAGACTCTGCGACGCATCTTCCCCCACCTCGGATTTCCACACAAGGTGCAGGATACTATCTCTCTTGTACTATCCAAACTGGATTATGCCAATGGCCTCTACCATGGATCATCTCTATCTATTATGAAAAAATTACAACGTATTCAAAACTCCGCTACCAGGCTACTATTACATCTAAAGTCACAAGCCCACATCTCTCCTGCCTTTAGAGCACTACACTGGTTACCTGTTGCCAGATGATCCACCTTCAAACTGCTTTGTATCACCCACAAAGCTATAAATGGAACAGGACCACTTTTTATCAGAAACAAAATAACCAAATACATTCAACAAAGAAACCTCTGCTCAAGATTGGCACCCCGCCTTAGAACACCACCACACAAGAAAAAAACTGGTATATCCTACTCCGTTCAAGCAGCCAAACTATGGAATTCATTATCCCCAAATATAAGATCCACAGCTAACTATCTTGTCTTCAGAAGACTACTCAAGAGTTGGCTCTTTCCTTCATAACCACCATATTCAAACAGCAATGGACTGAGTATGCCTGTGTTGATAAATATTTTTAATCTGAATATGTGTATATTCTAGGTATGTATAGTTCTTTAGGAAATATGTATTGCTACTATGTCATAACAATAATACACACATGCTCTTTAAACCTGTTTAACAAATGTATATTTACTCATGATTAAATATGTATATGTATGTGAATATATATATATATATATATATATATATATATATATGTATATGTGTGTGTATAAATAAAATAAAATCTATAAATAAAACTCAAATTATAAATAAGTAAATTAACCCCTTCGCTGCCAGGCCTTTTCCCCTCCTGTGCCGAGCCTTTTTTTGGCTATTTGGGAAAGTTCGCGATTAGGCCCTCATAACTTTTTCTCCACTTAAGCTACCCATGCCAAATTTGCGTCCTTTTTTTCCAACATCCTAGGGATTCTAGAGGTATCCAGACTTTGTGGGTTCCGCTGAAGGAGACCAAGAAATTAGCCAAAATACAGCGAACATTTTGTTTTTTTCAAATAAATGGGAAAAAGGGGCTGCAGAATGCTTGTGGTTTTTTCCCTGAAAATGGCATCACCAAAGGGTTTGTGGTGCTAAAATCACCATCTTCCCAGCTTTCAGGGACAGGCAGATTTGAATCGCAAAGCCCCATTTTTCAACACAATTTTGGCATTTTACTGGGACATACCCCATTTTTACCATTTGTTGTGCTTTCAGCCGCCTTCCAGTTAGTGACAGAAATGGGTGTGAAACCAATGCTGGATCCCAGAAAGTTAAACATTTCTGAAAAGTAGACATAATTCTGAATTTAGCAAGGGGTCATTTGTGTAGATCCTACAAGGGTTTCCTACAGAAAATAACAGCTGAAATAAAAACAACATTGAAATCGAGGTGAAAAAAACAGCCATTTTTCTCCACGTTTTACTCTAACTTTTTCCTGCAATGTCATATTTTCAAAAGCAATATACCATTATGTCTGCTGGACTCTTCTGGTTGCAGGGATATATAGGGCTTGTAGGTTCATCAAGAACTCTAGGTACCCAGAGCCAATGAAGGAGCTGCACCTTGCAACGGGTTTTCATTGTATATTGAAATATAAAAAGTGAGAAATAGGTATCAAGAAAACCTTTGTATTTCCAAAATGAGCACAAGATAAGGTGTTGAGAAGCAATTGTTATTTGCACATCTCTGAATTCCAGGGTGCCCATACTAGCATGTGAATTACAGGGCATTTCTCAAATAGACGTCTTTTTTACACACTGTCTTACATTTGGAAGGAAAAAATGTAGAGCAAGACAAGGGGCAATAACACTTGTTTTGCTATTCTGTGTTCCCCCAAGTCTCCCGATAAAAATGGTACCTCACTCACGACAGGAAATGCAACATGGACACATCTCATTTTTACATTGAAATCTGATGTGTTTCTTGCAAAGTGCCTAGCTGTAGATTTTGGCCCCTAGCTCAGCCGGCACCTAGGGAAAAGTACCAAACATACGCATTTTTGAAAACTAGACACCTACGGGAATCCAAGATGGGGTGACGTGGGGCTATCACCAGGTTCTGTTACCCAGAATCCTTTGCAAACCTCAAAATTTGGCCAAAAAAGCACTTTTTCCTCACATTTCGACGACAGAAAGTTCTGGAATCTGAGAGGAGCCACACATTTCCTTCCACCCAGCATTCCCCCAAGTCTCCCGATTAAAAATGGTACCTCACCTGTGTGGGTAGGCCTAGCACTCGCGACAGGATATGCCCCAAAACACAACGTGGACACATCACATTTTCCCAAAGAAAACAGACCTGTTTTTTGCAAAGTGCCTAGCTGTGGATTTTGACCTCTAGCTCAGCCAGCACCTAGGGAAACCTACCAAACCTGTGCATTTATGAAAACTAGACTCCTAGGGGAATCCAAGATGGGGTGACTTGTGGGGCTCCCACGAGGTTCTGTTACCCAGAATCCTTTGCAAACCTCAAAATTTGGCCAAAAAAGCACTTTTTCCTCCCATTTCGGCGACAGAAAGTTCTGGAATCTGAGAGGAGCCACACATTTCCTTCCACCCAGCGTTCCCCCAAGTCTCCCAATAAAAATGGTACCTCAATTGTGTAGGTGGGCCAAGTGCTTGTGACAGGGAAGAGCCAAAAACATGTCAAAATTGAGGGGGAACCAAAGCGGGTCCAAAAGGGCAGTTTGAGAAAAAAAAACATTTTTAGGCTGACAAGTGCAGCAGAATTTTTATCAGTATAGATGAGACAATGCTGGGTGGTAGGAATTTTGTGGATTCCTGCAGATTCCGGAAGGTTCCATCACAAAGATGTGGGAAAAATGTGTGATTGCCAGCAAAGTTGGAGGTTTGCAGGGCATTGTGGGTAAGAAAATGGTGCGAGGTGCCTGTGAAGCACACCACCCTGGAATCACCCAGATGTTTAGTTTTCAGATGTGTCTAGGTCTTGTGGATTTTTCTACATGGCAGCGTCCCAAAGTCCATAAAGTGCAGCCCTCAACATTCCAAGTGGGACGATTTTGAGAGTTAGCCAAGCTCTCATGGCCCAAATGTAAAACGAAAACCCCAAATAATCAAATGTCCTCTTGCTTGCCGTGGGATAAGATGTTTTAGTGTGTGGGGGAGAGCTGAAAGACTGTTACCCCCTTCAGTTGGGGTGGGGGCATAACCAGGCCCATACTGGTTGATAGCCACCACCCCACTATTTTTTTTTTTTTTAATTCTCTGGCATCTAGTAGACTTTCTGCCCCACCAGGGTGTGGATCGGAGGTAATTGCCCCATCTGCCCACTGGTGGGCAGAACAACTTTGCCCCCATTTATTTGGGATGGGAGTATGGCCATACCCTCACCCTCTTATTTAAAAAAAATAAAATCTTCCCTGGTGGGCTTCTAAAAATAAGCCAATCTGCCCCCAAGGGGGGTAGATATGGCCAACAGTAATGTGCCCCCATGGGGAGCGACCCATGCCCTAGGGGCTGCCTCCCCAAACAAAATACACACACACCAATCCCTGGTGCCTAAGTGGTTTCCGCCCCTCGACCTAACAGAAATAGGCCGATCTGCCCCCAAGAGGAGGAGAAATAGCCTAAAATAAATCCCCCCCCCCCAGGGGAGCAACCCTTCCATAAGGGGTCGCTCCCCTTGCGTGATATTGGCTCAACAAAAAAATGCCCGATGCCTAGTGGTTTCTGCCCCCCCTTGGGGGCAGAAATGGCCTAAAATAAATTTGCCCCCCCCAGGGGCACGACCCTTGCCTAAGGGGTCACTCCCCTTACGTGAAATTGACGCAAAAAAATAAAGATCCCTGGTGTCTAGTGGTTTCCGCCCCCCTTTGGGGCAGATTGGCATTGCAAAAATTGGCCAGAAATGGCCTAAATACAATTTGCCACCCCAGGGGAGCGACCCTTGCCTAAGGGGTCGCTCCCCATCTGTAAAAACAAAAACAAAAAAATTCCTGGTGCCTAGTGGTTTCTGTCCCCCAGGGGGGCAGATATGGCCCAAAATAAATTTGCCCCCCAGGGGAGTGACCCTTGCCTAAGGGGTCGCTCCCCTTGCATGAAATTCGCGTTAAAAAAAAAAACTCCTTGGTGTCTAGTGGTTTCTGCCCCCCTTGGGGGCCGATTGGCCTTATAAAAATAGGCCAATCTGCCCCCAAGGTGGGGCAGAAATGACCTAAATATAATTTGCCCCCTAGGGGAGTGACCCTTGCCTAAAGGGTCGCTCCCCACCTCTAAATAACAAAATAAATAAAAAAATTAAAAAAAATGTGATTCCTGGTGCGTAGAGGTTTCTGCCCCCCCTGGGGGGCAGAAAAGGCCTTGGAAAAAAATGCCCCCCTGGGGAGCGACCTTTGCCCAAGGGGTTGCGCCCCCTTATGCCAATTTCCTAAGTAAATAATATCCCTGGTGTCTAGTGGGTATTTTAGCAGCCGGATCGCTTAACAATCCGGCTGCTAAAATGCTTTGAGAGACTTCAAAGGGAAGGAAATCCCTTTCCTTCCCTTTGAAGCCTCTCAGGGCGCCATCACATGATCGGAAGAGAAATGCTTTTGCATTTCTCTTTCGATCACGCTGGAAGCTGAGCTCCCAGCGCGATGGGAGGCGGCCTCTGTGAGGTCAGCGCGCGATCGCACGCAGACGTCACGGGGGTGGGGGGATCGGGGGTGAAAGGGGAAGGGCTTACCCTTCCATCCCTGCCTTGGGGTGGTGGGAGGGAAGCCCACGGCGGGAGCGCTAGCGCTCCCTCCGAGCTCCAGGCCGAGGACATAATGGTTACGTCCTAGGCACAGGAGCACTGTGCCGCGGGATGTAACCATTACGTCTGCGGCACAGAAGGGGTTAAAGTAAAAAATAATAAATAAATAATAATAGTGAATAAATACATTAAAGAAAAATAAAATAATGATTTAAAAAAGTATGTATGTATGTGTGTATATATATATATAACATTATAAATAAATAAACATAATATAAATGTACTCTCTTGTAAGCTTTACTGTGTCTACCCATCACCATATGTCATGTCTCTATCAATCTATCCTCCATCCCCACTCTGACTCATCCCAAACCCATTTTACTACTTTCATCTCCAAAATAACCCTGCCTAATCTCTTCCCTCCTCTTCCACATCTAGCTCACCCAAACCTCACTTTATTACCATGATCTCCCAAACAACCCTAATAAATACATTCTCCCTCATTTATCTCACCTTGACTCATCCAAAACCCCTCCTGCTACGATGATCTCCCTAACCCTTTCCACAGATGCTTCCTTCCTCCATCTCTCCTTTACACATCCCAAGCCTCATCTTATTACTACAAACTCCCAATTAACACTTCTGGATTCTTCCCTCCTCTATCCCTTCATTACTCTAGTCAATCCAACTAATTAACTCACATATCCCCTGCTCAAATTAACTCATCAAAAAGTACTAAAACTGAACTCATATTTCCCTATACTAATCCACCACTAATTCCTCTTGGGTTCCGGAGAAGTGTGCTACTTGCTGGAAAGTGCTTTGACGCCTCGTCAGGGTTAGGAAGTGCTATATAAATACTATTACAATTACAATACAACAATGCTTAGAAGGATCAAAACATTGCAACATTATTTACACACTCCAGATCTTTTTTCACATCAACAAATTCTTTCTTACATTCTTCATCCCACAAGAATTCCTCTCATATTCTTGAGTAACTTTCAAATTATTAGTCTTTGAAGTCAAGTTTGCAAAGAATTTAGCATTAAATTCTACCATTCCTAAAAAGACCTAGACTCCTCCTTTTCCAATGGATAAAGTAAACAAAATATTAGAGACCAACTCCTTCCTGGGACAGATATCAGTACAGTTAATGCTGTGTCCCAAATACTCAATTTCTTTTCTTCCAAACCTGTACTTACTAAGTTTGGAAGTTAAACCATTCTTACCAAGTACATCCAATACTTGTCACACTCTCAAATTGTGTATTTCCTTTGCTTCTCCAAAGATTAAAATGTTGTCTTGGAAACACTTTACTCCTTCTATGCTTCCAAACAACTTATAGGTCATTCTCTGTAATACAGTCGTAGCTGACACCAGACCAAAAGACATGCCCACAAACTTGTATGTGCCAAAAGAAGTTATAATGGTAGTAAGACCTTTTGAATATGGATGCATCCTTATTTGGTGGTACACTGTTGGTAAATCAAGTGTAGAGAAGAATTTTACTACATGAGACATCACAACCATTTCTATAATATTCGGCAGAGGAAAATGATCACCCAACACACATGTATTTAAAGCTCTTAAATCTACACATAATCTAATCTCTCCAGATTGGTTATGAGCCACCAATATAGGAGTAACCCATTCATTGCTCTTCAGTGGGCCTATGATACATTTATTACATAACTGTTTCAACTCCATTTCTACAGCTTCTCTCATAGAAATATGTATGGGTCTGATTTTGTAAGCTATAGATGTGGGTCTCTCCTTCAGCCTTATTTGATGTACGTAGCCTTTGAAACATCCCATTTCTTTGTGAAACACTTCGGGAAATTCATCTACAAACTTATCTTTTAGCATGACACTCTATAGTTTCTAAACTTTGTACCTTGCTCATTTGTATTTCCTTAATATAATCTTTTCTTAGTCTGACAGCTGGAGAAGCATGAGGATCCAATAGAATTCCAAGACCCCTCTGGCGTGGCCAGCTCAGCACATTATCTCTCTTGATGGGAACATAAACCTTACCATGAATTTTAGTACTTTGAAAGTCAATTACTTCTTCAAAGACAGCCCTACCCTTTAGATTTATGTTTTAACCACCATACACACCATGAACAATATCTGGATCTTTCAATTCTTTTTTAACACAATTCTCCATTTCAAACAATTCATTCGATATCAAGATGAGCCAGGCTTCTGAATCTATTAACACTTCCATATGCCACCCATTTACATTTAGGATTTTTTCCCATCTCAGGAGAGACGGACAAAATATAATCTTCTGTAACTCTGACAGACTCAGAAGATACTTCACTGATCTTCTCATTGCTTTAAGTGAACAACAGTATTTAACAAAATAACCCTTTTTGTTGCAGAGTTTGCACATTACATTCAGAGCAGGACAATTTTTAAAGGAGGCAACATGTTAATCAATAAGATACACCTTTAAGCTTAGTACAAGAGGTTTGGGCTATTTTGCTTTTACTTTCCTCATCCTTAAGATCAATTTTACTAACTACAGGATTGTTGTTTTTATCTAATTGTTTAATACAAGCTAAATAATGCTCAACCTGCTCGGCAATGGGAATAACTTAATTCAGCGTAGTGATCATCTTTCAACCAGAGCTCTTGTCTTACTTTATCTAATCAACCTTGTAGCATAAACTGATCCCTTATACGTTCCTCCAAAGTAGCGCTGAATTTGCAAGAATAAGCCAACTCCCTAAGACTAATCACATATTCCTGTACACTTTCTCTGCATTTTTGTTCTGTCATGCCAAAATGGTATCTCTCTAGCACAGTAATGACTTTAGGAAATCCATTTGTTTATACAATTGTCATATTCACTCAGATCTTCTTCCTATTTGTCCTTCTCCAAACTTTTGAATATCTCCTGACCTTCACAACCCAACAGTGCAGAAGAAGGAAAATTTTACCACACACTTGTTATAGTGTGCAAATGTTTTTTTCCCATGTAGACCATTTAATAGGAGGATCTTCTGTTGAGGTAGGAAATAATGACAGCGGTACTATATTCTGCATATTTGGTGCCTGCAAAAAAAGGAGGTTAATATAATGACACAACCAATTAAAAAAATATAAAAGGAAAAGAATGGGAAAGAAAAAAGTGAGAAATATATATATATATAGTATAAATTAACTGTTAGTATTTTGTTCGTGACTGCTTGTGATTTCAAACTTCAAAGACACAGGGGATCATTACAACATTGGCGGTAAAAGGCGCTTACCGCCGAGCAGAAGACCGCCAATACACTGCCGCGGCCGCAGAATTCCGCCACAGCTATTATGACACACATCTTGGAAACCGCCGAAATTCAGACACCCACACAACTCCGCCACACCAAAGGTCAGTGTTAAACTGGCAAAAACAAAACCTCCACCTCCACCTCCACGCCAGCAGAAACACGCCCATGCTATTACGACACACGAATCCACGCGCGCAAAATACACACACATCTTCAAAACACCGCCACATTGGACAATTACAAATACACAAACCTGATACACATACAACACCACCCCCACACCCAATTCAATATAAAACACACACCCACATCACCCACAAACCCCTACGACAAAAAATTAGAGACGAAGGCGACAGAGAGAGCACAGCAATAGACAACCCCACCACACAGAGGCACACAACACCATCACCCACACAACATTCACGCACAAAACACCACACAACACTACACATCACAACACTCATCACCACATACACCACCTCACACATCACACACACCGCCCCATGGCACGCCAAAGACACCCCCGCTTTTCCGAGGAGGAGCTCAGGGTCATGGTGGAAGAAATCGTCCGGGTAGAGCCACTGCTATTTGGCTCACAGGTGCAGCACACATCCATAGCCAGGAAGATGGCGCTATGGCGCAGAATAGTCCACAGGGTCAACGCTGTGGGACAGCATCCAAGAAATCAGGAGGACATCAGGAAGAGGTGGAATGACCTACGGGGGAAGGTACGTTCAGTGGTCTCCAGGCACAACATCGCAGTACAGCGGACTGGCGGCGGACCCCCACCTCCTCCCCCACAACTAACAACATGGGAGGAGCAAGTCTTGACCATTATGCATCCAGAGGGCCTCAGAGGTGTCGGTGGAGGAATGGACACTGGTAAGTCAAATCTTAACTATCACACACCCTCCCCGATCACCCCAAATCCTCAATAATGTAGTAATAACACAAACCACTCATCCCAACACCAAGCCCTGCATGACACAACTAAGCATGGTCAGCCCTCACCAAAGCATGCTCACTGCACATACCTATAACAACCCCCTAACCATCATCACACAAGCCCCCACACAGGAATGCTAGCACTGGGGTACACACACACACCCACCCATTGCACACCATGACACACACACATGCAATAATCATGCTCTTATGCCCCTGCAGGATCACGAAGGACCGTCACCACACCGGAGGGTCCAGACATCTCCACTCCACCCACAGAAGAGGCCCACAGTGACGATAGCAGCTCTGCCCTACTGGAGCCTGATGACCAGCCTGGACCATCATGGGCCTCGGGACAGTCGGTTCCCCTCGCACAGGCACAGCCCAACACTGACCTTCCACCCTCTGGTAGCACCAGCACAGCACCCACCCAGCGGGCCCATACCTCCGTACCCAGGACAGGTCAATCAGCTGTGTGTCCACCACTACAGGGAACCCAGGAGAACCCACCACCCCAACAACAACAGGGACCTGGGGTCAGTGGTAGTGGGCACACGGTCCAGGGGACGGAGGCACAGGAACACAGGGGAACTGGGAGGGCTGCTGTGCGACAGGGGGCGGTCAGGCCAAGGGAACCCACTCTCCACGAGGCCCTATCCTCCATCATGGGAGCATACCACCACTCCCAGGAGACGATGGCGACGGTCCTGGACAAGTTTCAGGAGACCCAGGGCATGCAGGACGAACTGTATTTGGGGTTCAGGGAGGAGCTCAGGACCATCAGCTCCGCCTTGGGCACTATCGTAGGGGTGCTGAAGGACATACAGCAGACCTTGAGGGACACCGTGGCACTCCAAGGGGCCCCTGACACTAGCCAGGACGAAGAACTGCCCACCACCTCCGCCGGCGCTGGTGGACAGGACACCCCGCCACAGGACCAGCACCCCACCCCCTGCAGACGGACAACCACCACGCAAGCGGTCCCTGAGATCCAGGAACAGGACAGAGCAAGATGGCAAGACCCCCGCCAGGAAATGAGACCACCCTGATTGTCCCCCCACTGTCTCACTTTGTTACCCTGTCCATACTTAAACTGCCCCAGCTCCACTTCCTATGCCCAGATGGGCAGTGCACCTGTGAGACTAATAGACTGGACTCTGCCATGGACATTCCTCCACCATCACCCATCACCATTTTACAACCCCCCTCCATTTTTGAGCACTTAAATAAACACCCTTGAACCACAAAACATTCTGGAGTCAAACTATGATATTGTAAAATGTATTACCAATGACATTGTCAAAATGCTTTTTTAGTTGTTAAGGCAACATACCAATGTCACACATCACAAGTCCTTGAAGGATGCATGCAGATGACACATGTTGGTAACCACACCTGTGAAACCGTAATGGAAAGGAAAAACTCAGTTACCAAATAATCCCAGTAATTTAAACACAGGATAGAGTAAGACGTGTGACAGTGAATGTAATGTAAAAAATGAAAATGTTCTCACCTCTGTGTCACTGGAAATATTGTGTATGACTGACTCCCTGTTGTCGTTGTCTTCTTCCTCAGCTTCCTCCTCATCACTGTCCACAGGCTCCACAGCTGCCACAACACCATCATCTGGACCATCCTCCTGCAGAAAAGGCACCTGGCGTCGCAAAGCAAGATTGTGAAGCATCAAGCAGGCGATGATGATCTGGCACACCTTCTTCGTGAGTAGAATAGGGAACCACCTGTCATATGGAGGCACCTGAACCTGGCCTTCAGGAGGCCGAAGGTGCGTTCGATCACCCTCCTAGTCCGCCCATGGGCCTCATTGTAGCGTTCCTCTGCCCTGGTCCTGGGATTCCTCACTGGGGTCAATAGCCAGGAAAGATTGGGGTAACCAGAGTCCCCTAATAGCCACACACGGTGCCTTTGGAGTTGACCCATCATATCAGGGATGCTGCTATTCCGCAGGATGTAGGCGTCATGCACTGAGCCAAGAAACATAGCATTTACCTGCGAGATGTACTGGTCTGCCAAACAGACCATCTGTACATTCATCGAATGATAACTCTTCCGGTTCCTGTACACCTGTTCACTCCTGTGGGGGGGGGACCAGAGCTACATGGGTCCCATTAATAGCACCTGTGACGTTGGGGATATGTCCAAGGGCATAGAAGTCACCTTTCACTGTAGCCAAATCTTCCACCTCAGGGAAAATGATGTATCTCCTTACGTGTTTCAGCAGGGCAGACAACACTCTGGACAGCACGTTGGAAAACATAGGCTGGGACATCCCTGATGCCATGGCCACTGTTGTCTGAAAAGACCCACTTGCAAGCAAATGTAGCACTGACAGCACCTGCACGTCAGGGGGGATTCCAGTGGGATGGCGGATTGGTGACATCAGGTCTGGCTCCAACTGGGTACATAGTTCATGGATTGTGGCACGGTCAAACCTGTAGGTAACGATTAAATGTCGCTCCTCCATTGTCAACAGGTCCACCAGCGGTCGGTACACCGGAGGATTCCGCCATCTTCTCAAATGTCCCAGCTGACGGCGCCTAGGAAGGACAACAGCGATGATCGAGTCAACTTTTTTCCAGGTAAGTACCCACAGTTACACAGAACACGACACCAAACACAAAACCCTTCCTGTATGTGTGTTGAGTGTAGGCCTAGCTATGTGTGACGCAGAAGTAAATGAAGCCATGTGGGCCCCTGAAATGGCGGCTGCCTGACCTCTAAACTGGGACAATGGGATTGTGGGGTAACTGCGTTGCCGTTGCACACCGTCGCGGTAGGCGGTCGTAGACCGCGGCGCAATGCTGCATTGGTTAACATTGGACCCTATGGGTCCCACGAGCCAATGAGGAAGTGCGCCGGCGGTGATGATACGCACCGCCGTGGACGTGACCGCCATTTTCTATCTGTTCAATCACTAGATACCTGATCTTCGAAAGGAGAGGACCTACACTGCAAGTGCTGCTGTGACCTCGGTCTGGAAGAGACAATGGCTGCTGCGTCTGGGGAAAGGGCCCCTGCCTTCACTGCTCAGGAGTTGGAGAGACTGGTAGACGGGGTCCTCCCCCAGTACACGCTACTCTACGGTCCTCCAGACCAACAGGTTAGTACACAGGTAGCACATTGTATGGGCTAGGCCTGGGTGGAGAGGGCTGGTTGGAAGAGGGAAGGGGGCAGAGTTCAGGGAACATGAATGCATGTGAATGAATGTGCCACATGGCTAGGGTAGGGAGGGGGGCCACGCACATTGACGGTGCGGTTGTTAATGACTTCTCTTCTTCCCATGTGCATGTCATGTAGGTCAGCGCCCACCAGAAGGAGGACATTTGGCATGCCATCGCTAAGGACGTCCGGACCCTGGGGGTCCACCAGAGACGGGGCACCCACTGCCGGAAAAGATGGGAGGACATTCGCCGCTGGAGCAAGAAGACGGCGGAGGCTCAGCTGGGGATGGCCTCCCAACGTGGGAGGGGTGCCTGTCGACCCATGACCCCCCTAATGTTCGGGATCCTGGCGGTGGCCTACCCTGAGTTGGATGGGCGCTTGAGGGCATCACAGCAGACACAAAGGGGTGAGTACAACATCATTCAGCGGACTTTACGCGCAGTGGAGGGGTCTGGGTGGGGGAGGAGGCCTGTGGGTGTACCTAGGCCAGGCAGAAATATGTAGACTAGGCCCCTTCGTAATGCAGGTCATGTGGCACCCTACCCCACCGCAGTAGAGTGCCATGTACAAGTATAGATGCCCCTGTGGCATCCATGTGTGCAGATGTCCACCATAGCCATGTAGGCCATATCCCAGCAATTGCATCTGTAGAGGCCAGGAGCACGGCGTAGTGCAGGGGGCTGCTGTGTCTGTATTGTCCGCCAACGGTTGCGGTATGCCATGCACTCAACCAGTCTTTCTTCTGTCTTCCCCCCCCTCTTTTTGTGCTCTCCCTGTTCTTTTGTGCATTAGCATCATCAGGCGGAGGTACAGTGGCACCGGGGCACGAGGGAGCTGCATCCCACATGGCCATGGAGGGCCACACCACGGACTCAGAATGCACCAGTGGGACGGAGGGCGAGTGGAGCTTCACATCGGCCACCGGGTCACCAAGCAGCAACACGGACTCGTCTGCCGATGGGAGCTCCCTTGTGGTGGCGGCACCATCTGTGCGCCCCACTTCTACAGGTTCAGCCGCCACCTCCCCTACCAGCACCGCCCTCCCAGCAGCCCCTCAGCGTTCACCCCGTGCCCGCTCACCCAGGAGGGTGGGCATCACCTTCGCCCCAGGCACCTCAGGCTCTGCCCCAGTCACCCCTGCTGCCCTCAGTGAGGAGGCCATTGACCTCCTCAGGTCACTCACTGTTGGGCAGTCTACCATTGTGAATGCCATCCAGGGTGTAGAAAGGGAGTTGCAACATGGTAATGCATTCCTGGAGGGCATTCATTCTGGTGAGGCTGTACTTCAGCGAACCCTGCAATCTCTGGCCTCAGCAGTGATGGCAGCCATTGTCCCTGTGTCTAGCCTCCCCCCTCCAACCTCCTCCACCCAGACCCAATCCCCTGTACCCCAGCCTATCCCAAGCACACCATCAGACCATCATGCACACACCTCAACACCCAAAAGTAGCTCAGGCAAACATAGGCACCACACAACCCACAGGCACACACACAAACATCACCCACGTGCAGACACAGCAACATCCACTGCCTCCACTGTGTCCCCCTCCTCGTTGTCTCCCTTCTCCCTCCCAGTGTCGTCTACACTCTCACCTGCATGCACTACATCTACAGGCATTAGGACTCGCAGCAGTACACCCAGCGCCACACCCTGCTCACCTGCACTCACCAACTCCACTCCCATTTACACGTCCCCTGTGTCCTCTCCCAGTGTGTCTGTGACGCCCCCTCCCAAAGTACACAAGCGCGGGCACCCACACACCCAACATCCATCCACCTCACAACAGCCTCCAGTACCTGCACCCAAAACACCTAAAGTAACACCTCCTCTTCCAGACCCCCTCCAACTACCCACCCCAGTGTTCGTTAGAAACTTTCCCTGTGTAAAGTTGACCTTTTTGCCCCCCCCCCCTCCAATTCATCAGTCCCGTCGTAGCGCCTCAGCCAAAAAGCCTCCAAAACCAGTGGTGCCTGTTCAAGGTGTATGGAGTGCACCGGCCAGCAGGGCAGGCAGTGTGACCCGGAGCCAAGGCACTGGCAGCCCACCCCCTGTAAAGGCTCTGAAATTGGAAAGTGGGCGACGGGACCCTGTGAAGACTCCTGGAGGCAAAACAACTCACAGGGATTCCAGGGGGATTGCAGAGTCAGCTGTGACTCCTCCAAAGGTGGGGAAGGGCCAGAGGAAGTCTGCACAGCCTAGTGTGAGCAGCACGGCGGAGAAGGGCGGCATCCTTCCCGGCGGTCGGGACGCCACCGCCAGAACAGTCCAGAACCGCCATGGCAAAGCACCGCTGAACAGTCCAGAACCGCCATGGCAAAGCACCGCTGAACAGTCCAGAACCGCCATGGTAAAGCACCGCTGAACAGTCCAGAACCGCCATGGTAAAGCACCGCTGAACAGTCCAGAACCGCCATGGCAAAGCACCGCTGAACAGGGCATGCACCGGGGAAGAATGAAAAGGCCGCCACTCCAAGCATCGTTATCCCATGTGCAGGTGGGATAGTGACGGGACAGGAACTTCCAGGGGGAGACCAATCCAGTCTGGGCACCAGTCCCCCTCCAGAACCAGTGGAGGCTGTTATCTAGTTGCGAAACTGTGGCTTTGCACGCCCCAGAATGGTACAGTGGGCAACCCACCCACTGTATAGACTTGAGAGACTGTGGCTTTGCACTCCCCAGGATGGTACAGTGGGAAAGACACCCACTGTTGAGACTTGAGAGACTGTGGCTTTGCACTCCCCAGGATGGAACAGTGGGCAAGCCACCCACTGTAGAGACTTGAGAGACTGTGGCTTTGCAGTCCCCAGGATGGAACAGTAGGCAACCCACCCACTGTAGAGAATTGAGAGACTGTGGCTTTGCACTCCCCAGGATGGTACAGTGGGCAAACCACTCACTGTAGAGACTTGAGAGACTGTGGCTTTGCACTCCCCAGGATGGTACAGTGGGCAAACCACCCACTGTATAGACTTGAGAGACTGTGGCTTTGCACTCCCCAGGATGGAACAGTGGGCAACCCACCCACTGTAGAGACTTGAGAGACTGTGGCTTTGCACTCCCCAGGATGGTACAGTGGGCAAACCACCCACTGTATAGACTTGAGAGACTGTGGCTTTGCACTCCCCAGGATGGAACAGCGGGCAACCCACCCACTGTAGAGACTTGAGAGACTGTGGCTTTGCACTCCCCAGGATTGATCAATGGGCATGGAGCCCCGTCGTAGATCTGGCTTTGCACTCCTACAGCTGAGGTGCCCCCCCTTCCCTTCCCCCTGAGGTGCCTGTAGTATTTCTATCTGATGCCCCGGCAGTGTTCTCTCCGTGTGTGGACAGGTATCTTTTGTGTGCCTCGCCCATGCATTTTTGGACTAGTGGTGCACGTACATTGATATGTGCATATCTGCACTACTTCTCATAATGTATATACTTTTGTATGATTTTCTAATATATGTGTATATTTTTGAGACATGTATATTGATACATTACAATGTTTGGACTGATTTAGTTTTGTCTTTGCATTCTTCTGGGGGGGGGGAGTGTGGGTTGTTACTGTGATTTTTGTGAATGCATTGGTGTGTGTGTTGTAATATGCGAGGGTGGGGGTGGGGGTGTTGCGTGTGTGTCCCCCTGACTTTTGCCTCCCCCCTCCCCTATGTCATAGGTGCAGTACTCACCGTTGTCTTCGGCGCCTACGTAGATGGCGATCGTAGAGGAGCAGAAATACAAGCGCAGGGAGTATTTGGAGTTCCGGCTCCATGGAGTCCTCCTTCCTTGTGGGATGTGTTCAGGTGAGCGTTTTGCCATTGCAGAAACTGTTTCCCCCGTGTTTTTATCCACGGTGAATCCTCCCCGGAAAAGGTGGCGGATTGGCAGGTTGTGATACTATGGGCGGTACATTGTCTCCCGCCTGTCTGTTGTCTGTGACCGCCGTGCTGCTTGTCTGTACCGCCGTGGCGGGCGGTGTGTTAAAGTGGTTGTCTTTGTTGGCGGTTTCCGCCACAGTCATAATTCCCTTTTTTGGTCCGCCGGCTTGTTTGCGGTATTACCGCTCCTTTAACACCGTCCGCCAGGGTTGTAATGACCCCCAGAGTGTACTGAAGTAGATGGCCCACATCCCAGTTGCTGAAGACTGTGTGATGAAAACTAGGAAATGACCCAGAGATGACAGAAGGGAAGCGGTACACATTCCAGCTAACTTGTCATGCCCACATGATGAGCATCTGGGAACTGCAGTTCACAATGTAACAGCAGAAGAGAAGCCACACAAATGAGAACTGTAGGAGGCTGGACTGGCTTGTAGTGAATACCAAGGGGTACTTACACCTTGCACCAGGCCCAGGTATCCCTTATTAGTGTATAGGGTGTCTAGCAGCTTAGGCTGATAGATAATGGTAGCTTAGCAGAGCAGCTTAGGCTGAACTAGGAGACGAGTGAAGCTCCTACAGTACCACTAGTGTCACTTGCACAATATCATAAGAAAACACAATACACAGATATACTAAAAATAAAGGTATTTTATTTTTATGACAATATGCCAAAGTATCTCAGTGAGTACCCTCAGTATTAGGATAGCAAATATACACAAGATATATGTACACAATACCAAAAATATGCAGTATAGCAGTGGTTCCCAACCTTTTGACTTCTGTGGACCACCACTTTATCATTACTGGTACTTGGGGACCCCTAATGAATTATAATTCGAATCCACGGACCCCTTCCCCCCCACCGAACTGAGACATTACTGAGAGCTGGGGACCTAATCTGTTAATGTTATTTAAATTTCTAAGCATTTGCGGACCCCCTGAGAGGTCTTCGCGGACCCCCAGGGGTCCCCGGACCACAGGTTGGGAACCACTGCAGTATAGTCTTAGAAAACAGTGCAAACAATGTATAGGTACAATAGGATGCAATGGGGACACATAGGGATAGGGGAAACGCAAACCATATACTCCAAAAGTGGAATGCGAACCACGAATGGACCCCAAACCTATGTGACCTTTTAGAGGGTCGCTGGCACTGTAAGAAAAGTGAGGGTTAGAACAATAGCCCACCCCAAGACCCTGAAAAGTGAGTGCAAAGTGCACTAAAGTTCCCCAAAGGACATAGAAGTGGTGATAGGGGAATTCTGCAGGAAAGACACAAACCAGCAATGCAACAACGATGGATTTCCAAACGAGGGTACCTGTGGAACAAGGGGACCAAGTCCAAAAGTCACAAGCAAGTCGGAGATGGGCAGATGCCCAGGAAATGCCAGCTGTGGGTGCAAAGAAGCTGCTACTAGGCAGTAGAAGCTGAGGTTTCTGCAGGAACGACAAGGGCTAGAAACTTCCCCTTTGGAGGATGGATGTCCCGCGCCGTGAAGAGTCGTGCAGACGTGTTTTCCCGCCAAAAGACAGCCAACAAGCCTTGCTAGCTGCAAATCGTGCAGTTAGGGTTTTTGGATGCTGCTGTGGCCCAGGAGGGACCAGGATGTCGCCAATTGCGTCAGGGGACAGAGGGGGCGCCCAGCAAGACAAGGAGCCCTCTCAGAAGCAGGCAGCACCCGCAGAAGTGCCGGAACAGGCACTATGAAGAGGAGTGAAACGGTGCTCACCCGAAGTTGCACAAAGGAGTCCCACGCCGCCGGAGGACAACTTAGAAAGTCGTGCAATGCAGGTTGGAGTGCCGTGGACCCAGGCTTGGCCGTGCACAAAGGATTTCTGCCGGAAGTGCACAGAGGCCGGAGTAGCTGCAAAAGACGCGGTTCCCAGCAATGCAGTCTGGCGTGGGGAGGCAAGGACTTACCTCCACCAAACTTGGACTGAAGAGTCACTGGACTGTGGGAGTCACTTGGACAGAGTTGCTGGATTCAAGGGACCTCGCTCGTCGTGCTGAGAGGAGACCCAGGGGACCGGTGATGCCTGCGGTAGCAGGGGGAAGATTCCGTCGACCCACTGGAGATTTCTTCTGAGCTTCTAGTGCAGAGAGGAGGCAGAATTGCCCTACAGCATGCACCACCAGGAAAACAGTCGAGAAGGCGGCAGGATCAGCGTTACAGAGTTGCAGTAGTCGTCTTCGCTACTTTGTTGCAGTTTTGCAGGCTTCCAGCGCGGTCAGCAGTCGATTCCTTGGCAGAAGGTGAAGAGAGAGATGCAGAGGAACTCTGATGAGCTCTTACATTCGTTATCTAAGGAATTCCCCAAAGCAGAGACCCTAAATAGCCAGAAAAGAGGGTTTGGCTACTTAGGAGAGAGGATAGGCTAGCAACACCTGAAGGAGCCTATCAGAAGGAGTCTCTGACGTCACCTGCTGGCCCTGGCCACTCAGAGCAGTCCAGTGTGCCAGCAGCACCTCTGTTTCCAAGATGGCAGAGGTCTGGAGCACACTGGAGGAGCTCTGGGCACCTCCCAGGGGAGGTGCAGGTCAGGGGAGTGGTCACTCCCCTTTCCTTTGTCCAGTTTCGCGCCAGAGCAGGGCTGAGGGGTCCCTGAACCGGTGTACACTGACTTATGCAGAAATGGGCACCATCTGTGCCCATGAAAGCATTTCCAGAGGCTGGGGGAGGCTACTCCTCCCCTGCCTTAACACCTTTTTCCAAAGGGAGAGGGTGTAACACCCTCTCTCTGAGGAAGTCCTTTGTTCTGCCATCCTGGGCCAAGCCTGGCTGGACCCCAGGAGGGCAGAAACCTGTCTGAGGGGTTGGCAGCAGCAGCAGCTGCAGTGAAACCCCTGAAAAGGCAGTTTGGCAGTACCAGGGTCTGTGCTACAGACCCTTGGGATCATGGGATTGTGCCAACTATGCCAGGATGGCATAGAGGGGGCAATTCCATGATCATAGACATGTTACATGGCCATATTCGGAGTTACCATTGTGAAGCTACACATAGGTAGTGACCTATGTGTAGTGCACGTGTGTAATGGTGTCCCCGCACTCACAAAGTCCGGGGAATTTGCCCTGAACAATGTGGGGGCACCTTGGCTAGTGCCAGGGTGCCCACACACTAAGTAACTTTGCACCTAACCTTTACCAGGTAAAGGTTAGACATATAGGTGACTTATAAGTTACTTAAGTGCAGTGGTAAATGGCTGTGAAATAACGTGGACGTTATTTCACTCAGGCTGCAGTGGCAGGCCTGTGTAAGAATTGTCAGAGCTCCCTATGGGTGGCAAAAGAAATGCTGCAGCCCATAGGGATCTCCTGGAACCCCAATACCCTGGGTACCTCAGTACCATATACTAGGGAATTATAAGGGTGTTCCAGTATGCCAATGTAAATTGGTGAAATTGGTCACTAGCCTGTTAGTGACAATTTGGAAAGAAATGAGAGAGCATAACCACTGAGGTTCTGGATAGCAGAGCCTCGGTGAGACAGTTGGTCATAACACAGGTAACACATTCAGGCACACTTCTGAGCACTGGGGCCCTGGCTGGCAGGGTCCCAGTGACACATACAACTAAAACAACATATATACAGTGAAAAATGGGGGTAACATGCCAGGCAAGATGGTACTTTCCTACACACCCCCCCCCCCACCCCACCCACCCCCAAACGAAGGACAATAAGACTAGTCATTACCTGATGGGTCTTCATTGTCTAAGTGGAAATATCTGGAGAGTCCATCTGCATTCGAGTGGGTACTCCCAGGTCTATGTTCCACTGTATAGTCCATTCCCTGTAGGGATATGGACCACCTCAACAATTTAGGATTTTCACCTTTCATTTGTTTTAGCCAAAGTAGAAGTTTGTGGTCTGTCTGAACAATTAAGTGAGTGCCAAACAGGTATGGCCTCAACTTCTTCAGTGCCCAGACCACAGCAAAGGCCTCCCTCTCTATGGCAGACCAATGCTTTTCTCTAGGGGTCAACCTCCTGCTGATAAAAGCAACAGGTTGATCCTGGCCCTCAGAATTAAGTTGTGATAAGACCCCTAATTCAGATGCATCAGTTTGGGCATAGAATTTTTTAGAGTAACAGGGGCTTTTCAGGACAGGTGCAGAGCACATGGCCTGCTTCAGCTCCTCAAAAGCTTTCTGACAGTTTGCTATCCATAATACCTTCTTAGGCATTTTCTTTGAAGTGAGGTCATTAAGAGGGGCTGCTATGGAGCCATAGTTCTTTATGAACCTCCTATAGTACCCCGCGAGGCCTAAAAAGGCTCTCACCTGAGTCTGAGTAGTAGGGGGAACCCAATCTATAATAGTTTGGATTTTCCCCTGAAGTGGTGCAATCTGTTCTCCACCAACCAGGTGTCCCAGATAAACCACCTTCCCCTGCCCTATCTGGCACTTTGAAGCCTTGATAGTGAGGCCTGCCTTTTGCAGGGCCTCTAAAACTTTCCATAGGTGGACCAGGTGATCATCCCAGCTGGAGCTAAAGACAGCTATATCGTCCAGATATGCTGCACTAAAAGCTTCCAGCCCTTGCAGGACTGTGTTCACCAACCTATGAAAAGTGGCAGGTGCATTTTTCAATCCAAAAGGCATTATTGTGAACTGGTAATGCCCTCCAATGGTTGAAAATGCAGTTTTTGCTTTTGCATCTTCTGACAATTTGATCTGCCAATACCCTGCAGTCAAATCAAAAGTGCTTAGATACTTGGCAGATGCCAGTGTATCTATGAGCACATCTGCCCGGGGTATAGGGTGAGCATCAGTTTTGGTTACCTGGTTGAGACCTCTGTAGTCAACACAAAACCGCATTTCCTTCTTTCCATCCTTGTAATGAGGTTTTGGTACAAGTACCACAGGAGAAGCCCATGGACTTTCAGAGTGCTCAACCACTCCTAGTTCAAACATTTTCTGCACCTCTTGCTTTATGCTGTCTCTGACATGGCCAGGCTGCCTATAGATCTTACTTTTGACAGGCAAGCTGTCTCCAGTATCTATAGTGTGCTCACACCAAGAAGTGGTACCTGGCACAGTAGAGAAGAGTTCAGAAAACTGACCCAGGAGGTTTATGCAGTGGTCTTTCTGTTCAGCAGTAAGACAATCTGCCAGTACAACACCTTCCACTAGAGCATCTTGTTCTGTGGAAGAGAAGAGATCAGGGAGAGGGTCACTCTCTTCTTCCTGTCCCTCATCAGTTGCCATGAGCAGGGTGAGATCAGCCCTGTCATAGTAGGGTTTCAGGCGATTGACATGGAGCACCCTAAGGGGACTCCTGGCAGTGCCTAAGTCAACTAAGTAGGTGACTTCACCCTTCTTTTCAACTATTGTGTGGGGTCCACTCCATTTATCTTGGAGTGCTCTTGGGGCCACAGGCTCCAAGACCCACACTTTCTGCCCTGGTTGGTACTGAACCAAAACAGCCTTCTGGTCATGCCACTGCTTTTGGAGCTCTTGGCTGGCCTGAAGGTTTTTACTGGCCTTTTTCATATACTCAGCCATCCTTGATCTGAGGCCAAGTACATAGTCCACTATCTTGCTTTGGAGCTTTTAAAGGTTGTTCCCAACCCTCCTTAACAAGTGTTAGAGGACCTCTCACAGGGTGACCAAATAGGGGTTCAAAGGGGCTGAAGCCCACTCCTTTCTGGGGTACCTCCCTGTAAGCAAAAAGGAGGCATGGTAAAAGGATATCCCATCTCCTGCGGAGTTTTTCAGGGAGTCCCATAATCATGCCTTTGAGAGTTTTGTTAAATCTCTCCACCAGTCCATTTGTTTGTGGATGATAGGGTGTGGTGAACTTGTATGTCACACCACACTCCTTCCACATGGCCTTTAAGTAAGCAGACATGAAATTGCTTCCCCTGTCTGATACCACCTCTTTTGGGAAGACCACTCTGGAAAAGATTCCCAGGAGGGCCTTTGCCTCTGCAGGAGCTGTAGTGGTCCTTAGAGGAATTGCTTCAGGATATCTGGTGGCATGGTCCACTACCACCAAGATAAACCTATTGCCTGAAGCAGTAGGAGAGTCAAGGGGGCCCACTATGTCAACCCCTACCCTTTCAAAGGGAACCCCAACCACAGGCAGTGGAATAAGGGGTGCCTTTGGGGTGCCACCTGTCTTGCCACTGGCTTGACAGGTTTCACAGGACTTACAAAAACCTTTTGTGTCCTCTGACACTCTAGGCCAATTAAACAAGGGAACAAGCCTGTCCCAAGTTTTCATTTGCCCCAAATGTCCAGCTAAGGGAATGTCGTGAGCAAGAGTTTGGAGGAACTTTCTGTACTCCTGAGGAATCACCAATCTCCTGGCAGCTCCAGGTTTTGGATCCCTTGCTTCAGTGTACAGAAGATTGACCTCCCAGTAAACTCTGTGAGAGTCACTGACATCCCCATTCGCTTGTTTGACAGCTTGCTGTCTTAGACCCTCTAGTGTGGGACAGGTATGCTGTGCCACACTCAGCTCCTCCCTGGCAGGCCCCCCTTCACCCAAAAGCTCAGCAGTGTCTGCTTCCAGCTCCTCTGGTGTAGGTTCTGCACAGGGTGGAAATTCTTCTTCCTCAGAAGTTGAATCTACTGTAGAGGGAGGGATAGTAGGTAGTGATTTACTTCTACTAGCCCTAGCTTTAGGGAGCACTTGGTCCATTCTTCCAGGATCCAAGTCACCCTGTCCTTTTTGCTTTTTGGCCTGAGCCCTGGTCAAAGCAAACATATGCCCTGGAATGCCCAGCATTGCTGCATGAGCCTCCAACTCCACTTCTGCCCAAGCTGATGTCTCTAAATCATTCCCTAATAGACAGTCTACAGGTAAATCTGAGGCAACCACAACTTTCTTTGGGCCAGTAAACCCCCCCCCTCCCCCCCCCCCCAATTGAGATTCACAACAGCCATGGGGTGGCTAAGGGCGTTGTTATGAGCATTGGTTACTTGGTACTGGTGACCAAGTAGGTGTTGTTCAGGGTGGACTAGTTTCTCTATTACCATTGTAACACTGTCACCAGTGTCCCTGTAGGCCTGAACCTCAACACCATTTATTAGGGGTAGTTGCTTGTACTTATCCATGTTAAGGGGACAAGCAACCAAGGTGGCTAAATCAATAGCCCCCTCAGAGACTAACACAGCCTCTGTGGTCTCCCTAATCAGACCAACCCCAACTAAGTTACCAATAGTGAGCCCAGCTACTCCCTTGGATTGGCTATTAGTAGGTTTGCTCCCACCACCACTGCTATTAGTAGGGACACTAGGTGTAGCAGTAGGGTTGTAGTGGTAGGAGGCTTGGTGCTTTTCTTTGGACAACTGGGATCTGTTGTCCAATGGCCTTTTATTTTACATAAATAGCACCATGGTTTCTTTTCTTTGTTTTGATTAGAAGAGGATTTGGGCCCACCACCCCCACCAGAGTGTTTTTGTGGGCCTGATGAAGACTCATTTTTGGATTTGTCCCCACCCTTGTCAGAAGACTTACCATCCTTCTTCTTCTTGCCATCTTTGTCACCCCCTGTATGAACTTTTCTGTTCACCCTTGTTCTGACCCATTTGTCTGCCTTCTTTCCCAATTCTTGGGGAGAGGTCAGATCAGAGTCCACCAGGTACTGGTGCAACAAATCAGACACACAATTATTAAGAATCTGCTCTCTCAAGATCAAGTTATACAGGCTTTCATAATCAGTAACTTTACTGCCATGTAACCACCCCTCCAAGGCCTTCACTGAATGGTCAACAAAGTCTACCCAGTCTTGTGAAGACTCCTTTTTGGTTTCTCTGAACTTCATCCTGTACTGTTCAGTGGTTAAGCCATAACCATCAAGGAGTGCATTCTTAAGAACTGCAAAATTATTGGCATCACTTTCTTTCACAGTAAGGAGCCTATCCCTACCCTTTCCACTAAATGATAGCCATAGGATAGCAGCCCACTGCATTTGAGGGACATCCTGTACAACACAGGCCCTCTCAAGTGCAGCAAACCACTTGTTAATGTCATCCCCATCCTTATAAGGGGGAACTATCTTGTGCAGATTCCTGGAATCATGCTCTTTTGCAGGATGACTATGGGGAATACTGCTGCTGCCACCATGGGTTTCTAAACCTAATTTCTGTCTTTCTCTCTCCACTTCTAAGGACTGTCTATCCAAATCCAGCTGTTGCTTCTTGAGCTTCAGTCTGGTTTGTTCCACTCTCAGTCTATTGAGCTCCCTTTCTAACACTCTGTCATCAGGGTGGGTGGGTGGGACATGCCTTGAAACAGAAGTATGGTGAGAATGAACAGAAGGAGACCTGTCCCTAACAGAAGGCATCCTAACAGCTTGGCTAACAGAAACATCACTTCTACTATGATGAGAAGGAATACTTTTGCTATGATGTGAGACAACACTATCAGTATGGTGTGACTCTACATCGGTACCAACTATGCTAAGTTGTCTGATAATGGGCAGGCTAGGAAGTTTCTTTTCTGAATCTTTTTCTAGGGGTGTCCCAGGGTCAGATTGGGAACTATTAGCTACTTTTTCAACAGAAGTGGCACCTCTGGCCTTATCCTGTTCAACAAGCATGTTCACTAACAGTTCTCTGGAGGGATTCTTCCCTACACTTAAACCTCTTTCTATGCAGAGACTCCTTGCTCCTTTCCAGCTAAGGTGATCATAAGCAAGTTTGGACAGATCAACAGTTTGGCCTGTGCCAGACATTTTAGAAAGTGTTTAAGTGATAGAAAAAGTGGGAAAAAGTTTTTCAGAACTTTTAGAAAGTTTAGAGGTACTTTTCAGCACTTAGAAAAGAAGTGAAAAGAGGAAATGCAAAACGTTTTGGTTAGGTGTACATACACTGAACTTGTTTTGTATATTTTTCTCTTATGAAAAGTACAATGACAAAAGTGGTAAGTAGTTGCAAAGTACTTATCCCAGCGCTGCACAACCAATGTAGGAGGCTGGACTGGCTTGTAGTGAGTACCAAGGGGTACTTACACCTTGCACCAGGCCCAGGTATCCCTTATTAGTGTATAGGGTGTCTAGCAGCTTAGGCTGATAGATAATGGTAGCTTAGCAGAGCAGCTTAGGCTGAACTAGGAGACGAGTGAAGCTCCTACAGTACCACTAGTGTCACTTGCACAATATCATAAGAAAACATAATACACTGATATACTAAAAATAAAGGTACTTTATTTTTATGACAATATGCCAAAGTATCTCAGTGAGTACCCTCAGTATGAGGATAGCAAATATACACAAGATATAAGTACACAATACCAAAAATATGCAGTATAGTCTTAGAAAACAGTGCAAACAATGTATAGGTACAATAGGATGCAATGGGGACACATAGGGATAGGGGCAACACAAACCATATACTCCAAAAGGGGAATGCGAACCACGAATGGACCCCAAACCTATTTGACCTTGTAGAGGGTCGCTGGGACTGTAAGAAAACAGTGAGGGTTAGAAAAATAGCCCACCCCAACACCCTGAAAAGTGAGTGCAAAGTGCACTAAAGTTCCCCAAAGGACATAGAAGTCGTGATAGGGGAATTCTGCAGGAAAGACACAAACCAGCAATGCAACAACGATGGATTTCCAAACGAGGGTACCTGTGGAACAAGAGGAGCAAGTCCAAAAGTCACAAGCAAGTCGGAGATGGGCAGATGCCCAGGAAATGCCAGCTGTGGGTGCAAAGAAGCTGCTACTAGGCAGTAGAAGCTGAGGATTCTGCAGGAACGACAAGGGCTAGAAACTTCCCCTTTGGAGGATGGATGTCCCGCGTCATGAAGAGTCGTGCAGAAGTGTTTTCCTGCCGAAAGACCGCCAACAAGCCTTGCTAGCTGCAAATCGTGCGGTTAGGGTTTTTGGATGCTGCTGTGGCCCAGGAGGGACCAGGATGTCGCCAATTGCGTCAGGGGACAGAGGGGGCGCCCAGCAAGACAAGGAGCCCTCTCAGAAGCAGGCAGCACCCACAGAAGTGCCGGAACAGGCACTACAAAGAGGAGTGAAACAGTGCTCACCCGAAGTTGCACAAAGGAGTCCCACGCCGCCGGAGGACAACTTAGAAAGTCGTGCAATGCAGGTTAGAGTGCCGTGGACCCAGGCTTGGCTGTGCACAAAGGATTTCCGCCGGAAGTGCACAGAGGCCGGAGTAGCTGCAAAAGACGCGGTTCCCAGCAATGCAGTCTGGCGCGGGGAGGCAAGGACTTACCTCCACCAAACTTGGACTGAAGAGTCACTGGACTGTGGGAGTCACTTGGACAGAGTTGCTGGATTCAAGGGACCTCGCTCGTCGTGCTGAGAGGAGACCCAGGGGACCGGTGATGCAGTTCTTTGGTGCCTGCGGTAGCAGGGGGAAGATTCCGTCGACCCACAGGAGATTTCTTCGGAGCTTCTAGTGCAGAGAGGAGGCAGACTACCCCCACAGCATGCACCACCAGGAAAACAGTCGAGAAGGCGGCAGGATCAGCGTTACAGAGTTGCAGTAGTCGTCTTCGCTACTTTGTTGCAGTTTTGCAGGCTTCCAGCGCAGTCAGCAGTCGATTCCTTGGCAGAAGGTGAAGAGAGAGATGCAGAGGAACTCTGATGAGCTCTTACATTCGTTATCTAAGGAATTCCCCAAAGCAGAGACCCTAAATAGCCAGAAAAGAGGGTTTGGCTACTTAGGAGAGAGGATAGGCTAGCAACACCTAAAGGAGCCTATCAGAAGGAGTCTCTGACGTCACCTGCTGGCCCTGGCCACTCAGAGCAGTCCAGTGTGCCAGCAGCACCTCTGTTTCCAAGATGGCAGAGGTCTGGAGCACACTGGAGGAGCTCTGGGCACCTCCCAGGGGAGGTGCAGGTCAGGGGAGTGGTCACTCCCCTTTCCTTTGTCCAGTTTCGCACCAGAGCAGGGCTGAGGGGTCCCTGAACCGGTGTAGACTGGCTTATGCAGAAATGGGCACCATCTGTGCCCATGAAAGCATTTCCAGAGGCTGGGGGAGGCTACTCCTCCCCTGCCTTAACACCTTTTTCCAAAGGGAGAGGGTGTAACACCCTCTCTCTGAGGAAGTCCTTTGTTCTGCCATCCTGGGCCAAGCCTGGCTGGACCCCAGGAGGGCAGAAACCTGTCTGAGGGGTTGGCAGCAGCAGCTGCAGTGAAACCCCTGAAAAGGCAGTTTGGCAGTACCAGGGTCTGTGCTACAGACCCGTGGGATCATGGGATTGTGCCAACTATGCCAGGATGGCATAGAGGGGGCAATTCCATGATCATAGACATGTTACATCGCCATATTCGGAGTTACCATTGTGAAGCTACACATAGGTAGTGACCTATGTGTAGTGCACGTGTGTAATGGTGTCCCCGCACTCACAAAGTCCGGGGAATTTGCCCTGAACAATGTGGGGGCACCTTGGCTAGTGCCAGGGTGCCCACACACTAAGTAACTTTGCACCTAACCTTTACCAGGTAAAGGTTAGACATATAGGTGACTTATAAGTTACTTAAGTGCAGTGGTAAATGGCTGTGAAATAACGTGGACGTTATTTCACTCAGGCTGCAGTGGCAGGCCTGTGTAAGAATTGTCAGAGCTCCCTATGGGTGGCAAAAGAAATGCTGCAGCCCATAGGGATCTCCTGGAACCCCAATACCCTGGGTACCTCAGTACCATATACTAGGGAATTATAAGGGTGTTCCAGTATGCCAATGTAAATTGGTGAAATTGGTCACTAGCCTGTTAGTGACAATTTGGAAAGAAATGAGAGAGCATAACCACTGAGGTTCTGGATAGAAGAGCCTCAGTGAGACAGTTAGTCATAACACAGGTAACACATTCAGGCACACTTATGAGCACTGGGGCCCTGGCTGACAGGGTCCCAGTGACACATACAACTAAAACAACATATATACAGTGAAAAATGGGGGTAACATGCCAGGCAAGATGGTACTTTCCTACAAGAACCAGCAAGATCCTTGAAATGCTGACTGAATGTTGAAGCAGAAGGTTGGAAAATCTTCTGTGGTTATTTTCTCAATGTTGTGCGACCCACACTACAGGCCTGCTAGTGCATTTATCTGGTAGCTTTTTCCATTGAGGTCTGAAAGTCCATGTGTAGGCAGATCCTATGCAATGAAACCTGCTCATGAGATCTGCTGGCGCACACGTTGGGAGGTTCTTGTGCGGAGGCCATCAGTTCAACAAGTAGTTAATCTACCAGGTTCCAGTACCTTGGAAGTCTTAGCTGTACCAGCATCAATCTACTTTCCAATGGTGGAGATGATCTCTCTGTAAGTTGTAGACACAGTGTTGAGATGCTCCTGCCCTGTTGTTGCCACGAATGCTCATGAAAGTTCACAAATTATTTTTTAAGAGCACCCCATCCACACAACCATGTACTCTTGGACCAGGCTCAACTGACTTAGAGTAGAACTCCCAGTCAAATAATTACAAATCTGGAATATCAACACCTATATTCTACACATCCGAGATTCTACAGATTAAAATAATGGTTACCACAGGCTGCATTAGGACATCGTAATATTGAGAGCAGCAGCCCTATTCCAGTTTATATGGGCTGGCGCTGCTCCATTGCCTTCAATGGAGCTTTCAACAGTCCAATATTCTAATGGGATTTGCAGACCTTTGCAAATCCACACCAAATGTACGAATTTTATTGTTTTTACCCAATAAAATGAGCCTCACCTAGAGGGGGCTGGGCTAACTCTCCCTAGAGATGGTTACACTCGGTTGTTAAGACCTCTGATGTATAACTGTGATTAATTTCCTTGGAACTGAATTGTGCTAGATTCTGTTTATTCATTTTCTGCTTTTATTGTGAGCTTTATGTCATTTTATTTAATTAAATATTGAATTAAATGACTCCTGATTGATTCCAGCTGCGGATTTGTGCCTTCTATAATGGTTTAAGCCTTTGATAAACCTTGATGGTTTGGGCCTTAATACTTGTCCATTTCTATTGTGAAGCCTAATTTGCTTTACATTTAAATTTTGAAATGCTACTTAATATGAAACAGTTTCAATGGCCAGATTCAAAGAGGAACAACAAAAACCTAAAAGTGTTCCCAGTTCATCAATAGAACTTTAGTTTGAAAAAAGAGAAACAGTAATACATAATTTTACTGGTAGCAGAGGATGGTTTGAACTGGATCTGGATTAAGTTGATTTGGAAGGGCTTTTATGATCCCTAAACTAAATTATTCCTGATTCTGTCTATACTCTTCAATTCCAATGGTTTTGTGTGTATTAACAGCAGTACACTGGGCTTGTTGTAGCTGATCTGTGAATTGAGGAGATGTGAGCATAACTGGGTGATATTTCGTGATTGTTTGTGCCAGCATGTTGTGGGATTTGTAGTTTGGGTTTAGGGTCAATGCGAAATGTGTGAAAGCTGTGAGCACTTTGACTATGCTGCGTTGATTTATGGAATTGTAGGGACTTTGGTTATTGTGATTTTGATGATTTTCTCAATTGTGTTTTTGTGGTGTCCAAATTGTGCTTTATAGGGCTACGTGTGCGTGATGAATTTTAGGTGTTCATCTATGTTTACTGAATATGCATATTGTGATTAATTAGTTAATTGCTTAAAATTGTGAATTTGATGCTTTTTGTCTTATTTTTGAGTTGCAAGGTACCCAAGCTGTGTCCAAGTGGGATTTACATCAGTCCCGAAATTTTGAAGGTTCATTCATGTCTACTGGTTGCACATATTGTGATTTATGTGTTAATTGTTACAATTTAAGATTTGTTTATTGGATTTTGTAGAAAATCGAAGATCTTGAAATATAAACTTGTTATTTGAACTTGTCTGTAAAGGTGAAGTGTGTTCCTTGGTGCGCAGGAGTAAACTCGCTGATCTAGAGTAGGTTACCACTGGTCGAGAACCTACCCTGTTAGCAGAACTTCTTTAGAAGATATTGATTTTTCTTTCCTTATCTTAGGTAAAGCAGACAAGGATTGTTGATTATTTAACTGCTTTAAGCATTTCGGAGGTAGATAGTGCTTTGCTGCAAGCCACTCTGTGGTTGGTTGCTTGTTGTGGGGCGATGCACAGAAACACGCTCTGCTTGGTTGACTTTGAACTGAACGTGCCGCGATTAGTTGATCGTGTAGTGATTTGTGCTGTGACTGGTTGGTTGTGAAGGAGCGTAATTTGACATTTGCATAATTAAATGCATTTAGCAAAGTGTGATTTACATTGCTCAATACCGTGTGCATATAATTTGTAGTAAGTGACTGCATTTAGCCATTATGAGCAGCACCTGAGTTAACATCGCTTGTAAATTAAGCAAGGCCACATTTCTGTTGCCATACTGAATGTCGTACTTCATATGTTAAAGACTAAAAGGCCTGCACATTTCTGTTGTTTTGCACGTTATGTTTTTCCACTGCAGATGCTGTGTTTTCTAGATGCCTTTTGCTAGCTAGTGAATAGTTTATTGTTATGTATTAGACAACTGATTGAAAAGTTCTCATCGGAAGAAGAAGATGCTAGAATGGGAGAACGACTTGTGGGAAGACCTGATTTTACCAGTCTATCCAGTGTAAAGTGTAACAGTTCAAGGACATAGTCATGCATGGACCACTGTGTTGCCCTGAGAAAGAGGGGAGTTTACCTGCTACCATAGTCTGACGTAATATGATTAGCTCCTGACAGTGAGAACAAGTTTTAATGTTACAACTAGTGTCTTATGAATAATAATAATAATAACAGCAAGTGTTCCTTAGACCAGTGATTCCCAACCTGTGGTCTGGGGACCCCTGGGCATCCGCTAAGCCTCCTCAGGGGGTCCGCGACTGCTTAGAAAATTAAATGATATTAATAGATTAGATCCCTAGATTTCAGTAATGACTCAGTAGAGGGGTCCCTGGATTCCAATAAGGATTCAGTGGGGGTCCCCGGGTTCCAGTAATGTAAAGTGGGGGTCCACAGAAGTCAAAAGGTTGGGAACCACTGCCTTAGACTAAAGAGGAGATGTTCTCTATGAACTGAGAAGACCCTTCTCACCTGTGTTGCTCTCCACTTCCAGAGTGAAAAGGCTTTATGCCCAAGTATTCACATTCTCTCGTCCGAGATCTTCATTTGGTTTCTGAAGCCAACACCTTACCTTATTTACGTAACCAAAATCCCTCTCCTAACTTATCCTTCCTTAATTCAGATTAGGTGTTTCCTTTATGGAACACTCTTTTTGCATAATTTGTGTTCTTTGCATAGTTCTTGTGAATATTCTATTTTTCCTGATCTTGAAATATCAGCTCATGGACCATTTAAACTGGTTAATTGATGCTTACTCTGAATACTTGAATTAATGACCTTAAAATAACTTAATTTTGTTAACATTGTTTTAAACTTTAGTACAGTTCTCTTTGTCATTCCCTGTGGAACCCCACTGATCTTCACTGTTTATGGAAATGTATGTAAATGATTGCTCATACATTTCTCTTCACTTCGACTAACAAAAGGTCCATAAACCAGTGGTGTGGTTTGTATGATGATTACACCCAATGTTTGAGATTTAACAATTTGTATTTTTGTATTTTGGTTATTTTTAAAAGCGCATTCAGACCAGAGGTATCAAAGCACTAAGCAGGTGAGAAGGCTGAAGCAAAGCAGCCACCTATAATGCGAACAGCCAAGTCTTTAGATGCTTTTGAAATGGCAGGCGGGACAATATCTGGGGGGGCAGAAACCCCTAGACACCAGGGATATTTTTTTTTTGTTTACTTTATGTTTTTATGTATGGGGAGCGACCCCTTAGGCAAGGGTCGCTCCCCTGGTGGGCAAATTGTATTTAGGCCATTTCTGCCCCCTTCGGGGGCAGATCGACCTATTTTTGTTAGGCCAATCTGCCCCCAAGGGAGACAGAAACCACTAGACACCAGGGATTTTTATTTTTTTGCATCAATTTCAAGTAAGGGGAGCGACCCCTTAGGCAAGGGTCGTTCCCCTGGGGGGCAAATTTATTTTAGGCCATTTCTGCCCCCCTTGGGGGCACATTGGCCTATTTTTATTAGGCCGATCTGCCCCCAAGGTGGCCAGAAACCACTAGGCACCAGGGATTCTTTTTGGGGGGCCAATTTCACGCAAGGGGAGCACCCCCTTAGGCAAGGGTTGCTCCCCTGGGGGGTAAATTTATTTTAGGCCATTTCTGCTCCCCTTTGGGGCAGATCAGCCTTTTTCTATTAGGCCCCGGGGGGTAGGAAGCTCTTAGGCACCAGCGATTAGTGTGTGTGTATGTGTGTTTTTTGTTTGGGGGGGCAGCCCCTTGGGAAAGGGTTTTTTGGCCACATTTTGTGGTTTGCAAAGGATTCTGGGTAACAGAACCTGGTGAGAGCCCCACAAGTCACCCCATCTTGGATTTCCCTAGGTGTATAGTTTTCAAAAATGCACAGGTTTGGTAGGTTTCCCTAGGTGCCGGCTGTGCTAGAGGCTAAAATCTACAGCTAGGCACTCTGCAAAAAACATGTCAGATTTCAATGTACAAATGTGATGTGTCCATGTTGCGTTTCCTGTTGCGACCATTATGCCAACCCATGCAAGTGAGTTACCATTTTTATCGGGAGACTTGGGGGAACACAGAATAGCAAAACAAGTGTTATTGCCCCTTGTCTTTCTCTACATTTTTTCCTTCCAAATGTAAGACAGTGTGTAAAAAAGATGTCTATTTGAGAAATGCCCTGTAATTCACATGCTAGTATGGGCACCCCTGAATTCCGTGATGTGCAAATAATCACTGCTTCTCAATACCTTATCTTGTGCCCATTTTGGAAATAAAAAAGGTTTTCTTGATACCTAGTTTTCACTCTTCATATTTCAGCAAATGAATTGCTGTATACCCGGTATAGAATGAAAAACCCATTGTAAGGTGCAGCTCCTTTATTGGCTCTGGGTACCTAGGGTTCTTAATGAACCTACAAGCCCTATATATCCCTGTAACCAGAAGAATCCAGCAGACTTAAAGGTATATTGCTTTAAAAAATCTGACATCACAGGAAAAAATTACAGAGTAAAACATTGAGAAAAATTGCAGTTTTTTTTAATCTCAATTTCAATATTTTTTTTATTTCACCTGTTATTTTCTATAGGAAAACCTTGTAGGATCTACACAAATTACCCCTTGCTGAATTCCGAATTTTGTCTACTTTGCAGAAATGTTCAGCTTTCTGAGATACAGCAATGGTTTTACACCCATTTCTGTCACTAACTGGAACAAGGCTGAAAGCACAAAAAATAGTGAAAATGGGGTATGTCCCAGTAAAATGCCAAAATTGTGTTGAAAAATGTGGTTTTCTGATTCAAGTCTGCCTGTTCCTGAAAGCTGGGAAGGTGGTGATTTTAGCACCGCAAACTCTTTGCTGATGCCATTTTCAGGGGAAAAAACACAAGCGTTCTTCTGCAGGATCTTTTTCCCATTGTTTTGAAAAAAACGAAATTTTTGCTGTATGTTGGCTAATTTCTTGGTCTCCTCCAGTGGAACACACAAACTCTGGGTACCCCTAGAATCCCTAGGATGTTGGAAAAAAAGACACAAATTTGGCGTGGATAGCTTATGTGCAAAAAAGTTATGAGGGCCTAACTGCGAACTGCCCCAAATAGCCAAAAAAAGGCTGGGCAGAGGAGGGGAAAAGGCCTGGCACCGAAGGGGTTAAAATGAGCCTTAGCCAGAGGGTGTTGGGCTACTTTTCGTCTGATCTTTAGAAGGCAACACTCTATCGATATGACCTCTGATTTATAACTGATTGTTCTCCTTGTAACTCAATTATGCTGCATTCTGTTTATTTATTGTCTGCATTCTAAGCACTATGCCCTTTTTACTGAATTAAACTACTTCTGTAATAGTTTAAGCCTTTAATAAACCTTCATGGTTTTGGCTTTAATATTTGCCAGTTTTTATTGAGAAGCCTAATATGCTTTACAACAGTGGTCTTCAAACTTTTTAATGCCGCGCCCCCCCCCCCCCCAGTTGTAAAATAAGAATCTTTGGCCCCCCCTCAGAATTTTTCACAATTTATTTTAGAAAGATGGCAATGTTTAAATAAGTCTAAACCTATTTAAACATTGCAGTTAGGTATTGTTACCTTTTTAAAACTGCAATAACATGCTTCTGCTTAAAACAAAGGCATGTTATCTGTATAATATTTCTTCTGGCCAGAGTTTGGCGCCCCCCCTGGGATCACTTAAGGCCCCCCTAGGGGGGCCCGCCCCCCAGTTTGAAGACCTCTGCTTTACAATGTAATTTTAAAATGCTATTTGATATTAAACTGTTTGAATGACTAGATTCAGTGACGAGCCAGAAACCCCCAAAGGGTTTAACACCACTACCAGTTCATCCGAAGCTCTTCAGTTATAAAACAGGTAAAGAGTGCAACATCTGGTAGTAAAGTAAAATCCCACTTTTCAAGTTCACGTTCGGTGGTGTGACAGTGTAGAGCTCCGTGGAAACATCAGGCCAGAAGTAACTCGGCCAGCGCGAGACTGAGACTGGTAACTATAACTATACCTGTAACTATAAATTGAAACGTATTCTTTTAGAGACTGAAAAACGAGTGTCGACCTCTAAATAATCCCTTTAACGTGGGATTGGTTACCTTGACCTGCCATTGGCTGTTGGGACTTCTGTCAATCTTTTATTGGCTCTGAGGCTCCTGAGACCGCCCGTGGCCTGCCACGGGAAGGGGGGGCGAAAGGAGCGTCGGTAGAGCTGCAGTTTGGCCTCGGCGCTCGGCAGTTAGCTGCTGCACGACCCGCCTCTTGCCTGTGGGTGGGCTCCAGACGTCAGTGGTGAGATGTTGACTCTTTCCTAGGTGAATGCGGCGGTTGTGTTAGATACCTGCGGCCCGGAGCGCAGGCTTCCTGCCCACCCGAGTGAGCCCTGCTTGAAGCCAGCCTCAAGACCCTACAGAGCGCCGCGAGAACCAAGTAGTGCTGGTAAGTGGGCAGGATTCTGAGTGACTGGATTCCGGCCCACGCAGCAGCCCGCTGGCATCCTCCGGCCGAGAGCCACCCGACTTGTACCGTCGTCACCAGCTCATCATCTCGTTCCGCGAGTGTCCCCGTCCGGTGCTAGAATCTCCGCTGCCCCGGGTCCCGTCGCTCGTCACCGCGGAGTGCTGCGTCCCATCTCCGCGGCTCCCAGCCCTCCGCTTCCGCCAGCCCCTGCCCGAGGCCTCCGAGACCGTCCCGGCACCGCGCGAGACCGGTGAGTGTGCGCCTCAACTGCCCCACATTCTCCCCACGCACATCAGCTTAATGGTCGGGGTCCACCTGACGACCAGGATACCGCACATGCGATCGCCAGGGCCGTCCAGGGCGGCAGTAAACAGACCCAGAGGGTGACTCATGTAGGCCCACCAGCCTGACTCCAGGGCAGTAAACACACTGCTTATGTGGCCAGCCAGAGTGAAGTGTGGGTGGAGTATGACGACAGGGGAACATCTTTGGACAGCGACTACTGTCAATGTACTTGTAATCTATACAGTAAATTAATGGAAGCGATATTCTAGAGCACCTGGGTGTTTATTGTGCACTGTAAATGGGGCAGCCACGGTGTCTTGTGGCAGTAAGTACGGGCTGACAGAATTGCTCTGTCTGTGAGCAAGCGGGTGAGGCCCGTAAGGCTGGCGCAATGTAAGGTGGCCATTGTAAACCTAAACAATCCCTTCCCTAGCTATATCGTGTGTCAATGCGTGATGTGTCGCTGCGTGACCTCCGCTCTGCTGCCATTCTCTTATCAGCAATCTGCTTTTCCAGTATGTGTTTCTAAGTGGCCTTTGCTTCGCTGTTCTATACCCCGTTGTTACACTTAAAACGCCCTTGCGGTACATCACGACTATAGGGTGCCCTGCCGCTGGGATCCATTCCTTTCCGATCTCCGTGTCCCAGCAACTTCCTCTTGACCTTCAGTACTCCTGTGGCGACACACCTAAACGCCAAAAGCAACCACATCTGATTGACTACTCTCTCGTACTCCCTGCACTTCGTTTCTCCAACCCCCCCCCCCTTTATTGTGAATATGCATTCATGTTGTGTGTATATTTTTTTTTTTTCATTTATTTTCCGTTTATTGTGCCTCAGTGATGCACTCTGTTGACTTTGGACGAGACAATCCTAAATGGTATCACTCAGATTGTGGTTGATATTATGTATTGTATACTGTTGGTACTGTACAGTATTTATTTACAAACTTGCTCTTGCAGCTCGGATAATTAATTATCCACATAAATGGCTGCAGCCAGTAACATCTGTTAGACTAAATGGGGTAATCCACAAGGTGGCCTGTGAACACTGACAGCCATGATTATGTACAGAGTGTGCAAACGGTGACCCAGAGTTATTCTCGACCTGAAATTGGTGGGAGTGACCCAAAGTTTTAGTTTGCACAAATAATGTTTCAAAGGTGCAGACTCCTTCGCACACAACAGTATCTACAAAACTTGAATCCGAGCTTTCGGCTGACTGGTGCTGCATTTAATTCGAACTCACAGATACTGTTTTAGGTTTGTTTTGCTGAGCAACCCATATCAGTTGAAGCCGTGGAGATCTTTAAATGAGTGCTTCCTCTTCCCTGCCCGAGTCTGGAAATGAGAACTACACTGAATGCCACAGGTGCATGGGGCATTGAAACCTGTGGAGTCCACACGAACACATTTTTAAAAGCAAGATCAGTAAGCAGCCTAGTTAAGTTGAACGTTTACTGAGTACATAGGTGCGAAAGTGCTGCTTTCTTTTGCGTGGCATCCAAAGACCGGCCTTTCATCTCATCTAACCTCAAAGCTACATACCTCCATAGTAAAATCAGTAACGTTACAAACACTCGCATCAGTCTTGTAGCCACTCCGCATCTCAGATTTGCCTACCGGTGGAACCACTCCGCCACCGCAAGATCACTGCTCCACAAATCATTTCTTTTATCACCTTGTTATTGTGCGTGTCTTTAAAATTGTTTAGTCTCTCCTACCTCATTGGTTTCTTTCTACAGCGCTTTAAAGCGAGTTTAATTTTTTGGCATCCGTGCCGCTCTTTAGTTCGTTGTACTGTTGTCTCCTACCCAGTGACGATAACTGAATATTGTAGTCTCTAAATAATATGGATGCACACTGTTGTGCACTGCTTTGAAATCTTGAATTCGTTTTTCTGTTGCATAGACGTTGCTCACAGATGTTATATTATAGCGAGGCTTTCCTGTTTTCAGTTCTTATTCGTTATGCATTTTAGTGGTGTTTTTTTTTTTTAAAGTATTTTCAAATATTTAAAAAATAATAATAATAATAATCGGTGGTTATTGTTTATTCGTGTCACGAGGATAGGGTTTTTGCAGTGCCTCTAAATAAATTTGCCTTTTTTCCTCATTCATTCCTGTTTTAAATGTTACCAACCTTCATTCTTGCACTTGACGTTCTTCTTAGTATCCTTTCATGTAGTTTGCTCTTTAAAGTAACTTTTCTTTGTTTCTTTGAACTCAAATCCCTCTTTCCAGTGGTTCACTCTCCTAAACTCATGTCAAGGATGTGCTTGAATGTAGATATATTCAGAGATTCCTGTTGCTCTGTTCATCAGACAAATAGGAAAGATTTGTTGAACGAAGGGTTGTTTTTTTTTTTTTTTTTTTTTTTTACTAGGGACATGCGATGTATGTAGTGGGGTGCTTGGTGCATAGTTATTGCAAGCAAGAGGCACTCTGACCTGCTCTTTTCTTGAATATCAATAAAAAAAGCTTGGTGAATGTTTTCACTGTCTGATTTACTCTTGCTTATAAGGAAGACAATTTCTAAGAAATGAATATGCACACAGTTTTTAATAGGAACTTTGGTAACAGCGAATTGTGCTGCTGTATAAAGAAGCAGTTAAAGTAGTAAAGAAACTTCATCACTTGCAGGTTGTCATGGGTCATTTGCATGCGCAGTTCACTATGGGAATTTAGGATATTTTACATTGTAGGGCAATGTTTAAGTGAGTCTGCGTTTATTTGACTGCCAGCACAAGAACCTCTAAGCATTCATTTTTAGCGAACATATGAAAATGTCTTTGTTTTTTAAAAGCAGAGCAGGGATTGAGTTCTTGCCAAGCATTGGGTACCATTGCACAAGACAATTTATCTCTGTATTCTGTGCAGTATGCACTACATCAGTGCTTTTATAACATATTTTCCATCTTGGGGCGAATAATGAGTGCAGCTCATTATATTTCCATTAAATCCTGTCGTGGTATTTTCTAGAGGTGATTTTGCCACGTGTCCAGGCCTGTTTCGGTGCCAGAAGTTCAAGCTTTGTTGTGACACAGTGGTAATAAAAATGAAACTTGAACGTGCTGATCCTGTTTCTGTATCTAACTCGGTGTGTAGGTTCAACACGGATCCATTAACCTGATTTTTTGTGTGAAACTGATCAATATGTAGTGTACATCAGAAAACACTTGCCTCTTCATATTTCCGAGCTGTACTGTGTACAGCTTATACATTAATTCTTGTATTTTCTGAGTTAATGTATGCATTAAAAACAGTGCATTTTAACCAAAACCAGTTCATGGACCTCTTTGCATGGGCACTGACCATGTTTATGCTATGGCCTCACATCCTTGAATATGAATAGATGCATCTTCTATTGATACTCTTTTAAGGCCACCACAATATAGACCTAAGAACAGGAGTGTTGGGTGCAGTGTTGTTATGGGTAGACATACAGGAGGATACACACACACTGAGCTTTGTTGCCGCAGTTCCAAAGCTCTGTCTCGCTCTCGGTGAAGGAGGATGAAATCGTGGACTTGCTGCTTGCTCAGGACCAAGTCACTGCTCAGTTAATGTGTGAACCTGCTGGTTACAACACAGCAATACCCAGTTAACAGTGAGCTGGAGCCATGTAATGTGAGCCACATTTCCAAAATGGGAGTTAAAGTATGCCCTAGGGGATGGGAAATCTTGATGATTGCCATAAGGGTTAAGAAGTTAAGCAAGCCTCGAGACGATCCTAATAGGAGCAGCCATCATAGAAAAGTGCTTAGAAAAAAAAAGCTACATTTATACTGTTTGTCAACAGGATTTGCATTATAAAGTGTCCCTGTGGGCTCAAAGGGCGTGTGTTCCTGCTTTGTGCGCCCCTGGCTCACAGTTGTATTACAGAGGGGCCGAAGACACTTGTACTCCCTTTCGGTAATACTGATAGCCTAGGTGTACATGTAGCATCAGTGCTGTCATGAAAGGGCGTTCCCTCATGTACATGGGGTGTGGCTCCATGCTAATGAGGAAACCTCCTTGTCTTTGTGCTCACCCATTGTTAAAGATGCGGGTGCAGGGGCAAACATGCCATTAGGAGGCTCACTCACAATGCACAACAAAATGGTGGCGCACTATCAGTGTGCCTCTTGAAGACAGCCCTCTGGAGGGGATAAAAAGAGTCCTGTGGATCACCCAGACATCCCCTGCAGGCGAGTGCTGTCGCTCACTGCAACCACCTAAAGTTGGGATCTCACTGTCTCTCTTCAGATGGGTTGCCACCTGCACAGAGAAACATGGAGTGGCTTTAAAGCAGCTGCTCCATATTTCACTGAATGCACTTCCGACAGGGAAGCACAATCAGTTTAATAGGTTGCACCTTCCATTTTAGAGACCAGTGCATTTATTTAAAGGTGCGCAATGCCACAAACAGGGAAAGTGGGCCCTATTTGTAATATGGGCCCAGAGGGTGCCAAAGCAGTAAAAGTGCAGCAAAAACCAATGTTTTGCAGTTTCTACTTCTGTGGTGTTTTATCAGTTATAATAGTTTTTACTGAAAAGTAGAAACCCTAATTGTAACCAACTCACTAGTACCTCTTGCCTGAGTTTTGTGTTAGGTTATACTGCAAACATCCGTAGTTTCTATTAGACAGTTCATTGGAACTCACTCAATTAATGTAGTAAGGACGAAAAAGATAGTTTGGTTCTACCTGGAACCAGCAGGTTGTATGTTGATTGTTACTGCAGACACAAAGATTTATACGTGTCCTTCATCCTGCAAGGATTTTATACCTGACATTTTTGTCACTGATTTTGTTGTTTTCAGGGATTTAATGACAATGGTTTGACTGAAGACAACATACATCTGGTAATAGATCTATGACACATGCATCGCTGCTTTATAGAATTATGATTTTTCGCCAGAATCTTTTAACATGGTGAAGCATGACTTTGTCAACTGAAATACTAATATGTAGCATTTCTGTATAGGATTTGACAAAGTAATTTAGCCAGCTGTTGTGCACAACGTCTTGCAACCATCCCAGGGGTTTTAAATCCTTCAGAGGTCAAGTTTGTGTCACATTATGGGCAGTGAATGTGTGTAGTGCCATAAAAGTAACAACGCATTCATATAAACCTTATTTGCACATGGTAATGAATGCTGATTTTGAACGATAGATGCTGTAAGACTGTGTTTTATACCCAATGAAAATTAATAATATTTTTTGATTTGTTACTTTTGGTTTCTCTGCTCAGAGTTATTTGGTGTATTAAGTGGTCAGTTTACTGATTTCTGCTTGACTGAACTGGGTCTTAATTTGACGTTTCGCAGATACTTCGTGTTGCCCCCAAACATACTATGGAGAGTTTCGGGTCTCGCAATAAAGAGCTGCAGTGACCCTTGGGATAAGTCATCAAATGCACAGGGTATATTTTGTGAACGATGAACAGGAAACCGAGGGTGGCTGCGATGGGGTTTCAAGTGAGATTCCTGGGCATTCAGCAAGAAAATCCATTGTTGTGTGGGCAAAGTGGATGGACAGTGAACACCGATAGCCTGAATAGTATGAATGTCATTGTGTTGGAAAGCATGGCTGTTACATGGTGGGACAGGCATGGTGATCTTCGAAGGCAGTAAACTGGGGATTCCAACTTTTATGAGGGTAAAGAGTAGGCAATGGCCATCCCTTAAGGGAACACACAGACTGCTAATTGCTGCACGTAGACAATAGTTTGTATTTTGACTTGATTGGTCTTGGCTTCCACCTGCACATTACCACGTGAGCAATTTATTTGCATGATTAGCACCATGCATGCCTTCATGTATGTGCTGATTCAAGTTTTTACTTAAGGATATAACTGTCAGCTTTTCAACATTACAATTGCACCACAGATGCTCACGTGGACATCTAAAGGTATCCTTTCAATGGAGGTGTTAAATATTGGTGACTATGGGCAGCCTATAGACAAGCATTTAAAAAAAATATATAATCGGGACTGCAACCTGTGAAATGATATTCACCTGTGTACAAGGCAGTACAGTAACCCATTGACCCCAGCTGATGGATGTACTATTCATCCATTTCTTTTTTTTTCTCTTTTTTTTGTTAAAGGGAGACGCTCGTGAGAGACACATTGTGGACCGTACTTGATTATATAAACTCAGTTTACCTGGGTATCCTAGCTGAATTTTATGTGTGATGTGCGTAAAGTTCAGATATCAGATCGAAAGTACCCTATGACATCAAACCATTGCCGACCAAATTACATTGGCTACACGTACAGAATGGGATCACCTTCAGGGTGCTATCAACGTCTGCAGGTGTGGCAATGGCTCACTTTAATAACCATAGTGTGATTTTAGGCCTTTATTTCATTCTCCACCCATATCCCAGTTGTGGACTGTGATTTATAAACTGAATTTTAGATGTACAGGGAGCACTTTGAGATTGAGACTTTGATGATCAGGACCATACGTGCACTGCGTGGTCCTGACCATTTAACATTTTTGGAACAATACTTAAGAATGAGCTCTTATCATGTGCCTGCTGGTTGTGCTATGGTTGTGCTGGACTACCTCTGTTTTATTCATAAGTGCCTTCAAGCAACCAAAACTTAATGCCCAGTTAATAAATCACACTTTATATTGCATCCGTTGTAACTCTGGAGCCAATGGTTCACTTTAACATGTCTTAGGCTAGTAACCTAGAGTTAGGGTCAGTCCAAATCTGCAAAAACAGCTCTGGAATTTCTGTGGAAACTGCGACATATTAGTTTTCAGCATACTTCTTAGTTTCTTAGTGATTTTGGACGTTTTTTATAAGTTTCTCTAGGTTTTGGAAATCTTTGAATTGCTTGAAGGTTTTCTATCTGTGCCTGCTTTTCCACACAGAGGAAAGGTCTGGCTTATAGGATGCACAGCAGCCGTGGCAGAGGTTGGTAAACGAGCAATACTGCAGGCACCGATTGATAAACTCATTTCTTTCATAGCAGCTCTGCATTGTTCGTCTATAAGGAGAAGCTTCTAACCAGTGATCCTGTCGCTCAGTCACCCACTGACCCCAACTCTTATAACTGTGTGCAGCAAACACACGTGCACTGATGGCTTGTTTGTGTATCTAAGGGGCATCTGAGCAAAGGTATGTTAAGTTGCAGGTACCTGGCATTAGGACCCAGAAGGATGCTGCGGTGCGTCAGAAAGATGAGGCCCAACTTTAGGACTCACAAAGAGTAATTGAGAAGATAAGTGTGCGAGCGAGGTAGAATCCCCTCATATTTCAATTACCTTTCTTTCTAGACACTCGTGAATATTGAAAACCAATTGAATGGGTGCAGTTTGGCATGATTTTTTCATTTTTGCATTTCTCTCAGAAATATTGGTGCAATGTTTATGGTTTAATTTTTTATTTATTATTATTTTTTCCATCATCGTCCTTACTGCCTGTTTTTTTTAAAGTTTTACATTCCTTTTCCCCACAGACATGTAAAGGTATTTCTTTACATTTTAACGTTTCCACTGCTTTTCCCTATGGCTAATATTCTTTGCCTTTATACTGTAACCCACAGGCGGGTGTTTACCTACGAACAGAGAGACATAGGACACGTTATAGGCCAGCTATCACAAAAGGCACTTTTCGATGGTCCTAGGAATCAGTGCTTTTGTCAACATGACTGCCGTTAGTATGTTTCTCAAAGCACGATGTCGTGTTAAAGCACTTGTATGCAGGAAACTACAGATCGGTACCGGCTGACGTCTGAGATGAGTTTTTGCCTAGGAGGCAGGGAGTGCATGCCCAGTGTTTTTTCCTGTACAGAATGTCCTCTGCGCTGGTTACACATCTTCGAGAAACACTTTGCGTAAATCTTTACAGTTTTTAGTGCGATTTTTATTTTTCTTCAGAATGAAGTCCCTATTGTTGTAGGGTGTGGTTAAAGGACTCGAAGACCAAGTCCTATCACTTCTTTTTGGCTCTTTGTCCAGCATCCTTAAGGTATTCATAATGGCCATTTATGTTCAATATGGCTTTCAACAGGGCGGTAGTTGTAATGTGAAGCATATGTTTAAGAACATTGCAGCACTTCCCTTACATGTATGGCGGCTTTATTTAATGGCTTCCTGAAATAGTTTTCTTTCTGGGTGTTGTCACCCTTTGTAAATCTCAGGAAAATTGAAATATATTCCTGGGCAGATAAGGCTTCAACGTCATTGGGCACCGCATAAAATAAAACGCAGATTGACAGCACAGTTAATTTGCGTTTGTATGTCTGTGTTACCAGGTGTGAAATCTAATTAACTTTTTCAAGTGGCAAGAAGGTAAAGCTTTTAACTCCACACGTCTACAGTGTTATTGCTTTGTCATTTGAAAAATGTTGAATTTTTCGTTTTTCTGATTACGTTGTATTGTCTACTTACCCAGCAGATTGAAATATAACTGTCCATCTGTTCTTCGGTCTTCATGGTAATGTACCTTTTTACATCAGCCGATTTGAGGGCAGTGCGAGATAACGGAGTTATATTTGTCAACGGGTCTCAAATGGAAAGAAACAAAATCGTCAGGAATGATATCTTAAAAATATAAGATTATCTAAAAGGGAAAGAATGTAGGCAAGGGAGTGGTCGGGTGCTTTAGATAAAATGTACCGTCCGTCCTTTGTTTCCAATGTGTGACTCCTTATACCCCTAACCCTTGTGTTCTAGTGTGATTTGGTTATTATTCTACTCCTTATTGTCTTTGACCTTTGCTCCTACCCGGATGGATAAGTGAGTGCTGCGTAAATACTCCAGCAGATCGCTGTTTGTCCCATATCAATAGACTGCGTAGGTACTGGGGGCATTGCATTACTCAGGCTTGACTATTTCCTACGGCTATGTATGTATTTTAACAATGAGCATTGGTTCTCACATGCTATGCTTTTCATTGATGAAAGGCAGAGCCCGTACTGCCCTCTACACTGTTTTTTTATGATGTATTATGCAGTCTCTCTATATTGGCCATGTAGTTTCTCCATAAGCAGGTTCCAACATAATGTTAAGGTGAGAATTGCTTAGTTTGCGATGGTCACCTGTTGATTGTGCAGAAGTCAGTGGTACCAAATGTATTGTTAAAAATCTGCTTTGTGGCTTATTAGGTGTTAGCGTTTTGGCGTTAAGTGAATGTTTGATGTGCTGCTCGTGATATCTGACTCTACTGGAAGTAGGTGTTTTAGCACAACTTGATTTGTTTCAGATGGTACGTTTTACTGGTTCCAGATGTGCGAGGCGCAGTACTCCGGATATCTCGGAGGGAATGAAAGGGTGGTTGTTAAAAGACCCCAGACCAGAGGTTCACTGCAAATTAATTATTACTATAGGGGGAATCGGCTTGCTTCCTTTCTCCTCATGGAAGCACTCAGTAGTCTAAACCTCTGCAACACTTTACATGCACAGACAAAGCCAATAATGTTTTCTTCTGTGTATTGATAACGATTTCTCTGTTCACGTTGGCACTGCACAGGTGGAAGAGTGTTCAGGCTAAGTGGTGGTGGGGGACCACTCAGGAACGGGGCAGTGGCATCTAATGTCCCACATGATTGCTAGCAGTCATTATTTGACAGGCATGCAGAGGAAGTAGAGATCGACCCAGGGAGTCTGTGATTAAAGCCTGTTTAGAGCAAGTTTGAGTAGTCCCTCCTGTAAGACAGTGGATGTGGGCCTGCCACAAGATAACCCTTGGACATACGTGTACCTTCTGCCTTTGCAGGTACGGTGTATGTAGGCAACAGAACACAAGTTCAGCTCTGCAGTCTGATGAGGCCTTTCAATGTTCATGAAGTACTGTTGGATTGGCTGTAGTAACACCTGTAATAAGCTAGAGCGCCAGTCGGTGTCTGTGGCCAACCATTCATTCGTGCAGGTAATAGCACCTCCGTCAAATCTCCATCAGTGGTAGTCCGGTTCACACCACTGAATGCAGCCCTACTTCACTGCGCTTAATAACCTACTGCGCAAGGATAAATCCTCCCTCCCAAGGCTGTTGCTGGTGATTAAATATATCTCAAGGTACATAGCCTTGCTGTGTGACAGCTGCAGCCCGTAGGTCTACCTGTTCACTCTGAGCGCGACCAATCAGTTAAATGGCTTCCTTCTTATATATAAATGGTAGTCTGTCCTGAAATGTTAACTGAGATGAGCTTAATTGAATGTCGTGAACAGTTCATTAAGAATGCTGGTCGTTTGTTAATGATTATTAGGAGGATTGGACCAATGAATTTCGCTCGTCACTTAAAAATCTGCAGATCTTTAAGATAAGCACAAAACCCGTTAAGTGTTGTCCGTTGGGAGTGTGCAGCCTCGGCCTGTGTGACAGTCGGCTGCTGACCATTTCTGCCTCCCCTTGCCACGCCTCTGAGAATAGCAGACTGTAGAAAAGAGTTTCTTCATGAGGTCCTTGGGGGATTTTCGAACAGTATGCTATGTCTTTGACGATGAGTTTCTACCCTAAAGGAGAAAAAAGGTCTAGGGCAGTGGTTCATAACCTGTGGTCCTGGGGTCCATAACTCTTACATAGGGGTCCACAACTGCTTAGAAAACTAAATAATATTACCAGATTATGTAACATAAGTAAATAAAGAAGCAAAATGTAATACTGAAAATGTTAAACTGTTCTGTAAATGTGAAGTAATTTCAAATTGAAATCTAAAAATTAAGTTTGGTGTCCTCAGATTGGTTTGTGGGAGCAACGCAAATGCATCAAACAGAATATAATGTGGGCAACCTCAGTTGAATTTAGAAAATCCTCACCATTTCCACAAAATATGTTTTTAATATTATTGAATTAAATAAAACATTTTTGTCATTGTGTCTTTGTATGAATGCTTCTTTATGTATTTTTGGGTATTGTTTTGAGATTAAAATCAACAAAATTGCTTAAGCTGGAGTTCCCTGCTTCAAAAAATGTCTCCCAGGGGATGCCGATATTCCAATAACAATTCATTGGGGGCCCCAGATTCCAGTAATGATTCATTGGTCAAAAGCTTTAAGAATTACTGGTCTAGGGTGATGGTGGGGCACAGGTGATTGTCTACATGTTTGCAGTTTGAGTGATAGTCTGCGTGTGCTCAGTGGTTACTTGTGTCAAATCTATAGTGAGATATCGGTAAGATAAATTATCTGTTGCATAGCGGCAATAGCGCTTTAAACACAAGAGGGGGAGGTGTACTCTGTTGTATTTTTGAACCCAGATGGGGCATCTCTGTACGAAATACATTCACTGGGATGACATCCCAGTGAGGTTTCGGCCCACTGAGGGGTAGGTATTTCTGGGTGTCCATCCTTGTCTGTTTGGTGATCTGCTTCATACTGGCATTTGTGATTTTTATTGGGTGATTTTTAAAAATTATTTGTAAATACATGGCAACAAACCAGTGATTTCTTAAGCCTTAAAAAAAGTAGCCTGGTTAATTTAAGTAGAGGGTTTTAGGGTTCTGAGGGTCATTTTTATTTTTTCTTTGTTTGCAGCTTGGCCAAGAATAGATTTGAGGCCCTGGGTTACTTAATATATAAAACCGCTGTTAGTTTTCTGTCTGTTCTTGCCAAGTAGATATTCGATGAAGTACCTGTCCAAAATAGACTTAAATTTTAAGCCAGTTATGAATTTGTCAAAATGACAGTAGTCTGATGTAATTTACAAAAGTATAAGATGACATGCTCAGTTTTGCGATTTTCTGTGGCTGAGAAATGAAAATCATCCGACTATGAAAGTCAGTGTGATTTACAACATTCAACATGTTTAGTTCATTAAAGTATGTATTAACATTCTGAATTTGGTATTCTCATGTATAAGATCTGATATTTTATTTCTACTTTGACTAAATGAAAAGTCACGTAGTATTCTCTTGCTAATTTTATAGTAGTAATAATAGAATGGCATAGAGTGTACCAATGATCAACTAGACTTCACATGCTCTCATACAAACGGGCGAACAGCATATATTGGCTACCGAGGAGACCCTGTACTGGCCCCTCGGACTATGTATTCCATCATAAAGACGATCAACTACAGATACTTGGACAGTATACTGAGTAGCAAAGGTAACAGTACACCATCACTTCAGCCTGCAAGTGCCATCATTAAAGATCAACAGCTGAGAGAGTGTATTGAGGAGAACAGGAAACAGTACAGTGTCCACTCAGACTAAGGACTATTCTTAACATTATAGAAAAAGATCAACCACAGATACTAGGACAGTGTATTGGGGAGCACAGGCAACAGTATATTGTCCCCTCAGAGTAAACTTGCTAATTAAATTGCATACTGCTTGTGGGCTTGGGAGGCTCAGTGCCACTGAAACAAAGGAGTTTATCAGACCTCTGAAGCCGGTCACAGGAGGAGCTGCCTTTTGAAGTTTTTGAGGGAAGCGAAGAGGCTTTTGCTTTCCTAACTGCTGAACGCATACAGTACATGTACATTTTGTGTTGCTCTTAAAAAAAGCCTCTTACAATATTTCCTTTCACACTTCCTGTACTCCAGGAAGATTGACACATAATTCACTTTAAAAGCTCCTCTCACTTAGCAGTCAGAGAAAGAAAACTAACGCCAATCCCCATCTTAAAAGAATAAACATCAATTTGTCAGAAGATATAGCCTGACATTTGACCTTTTGTCTTTGAAGAAGCTGCAAATGTGATAAGATAAACACAGATTTTAAAGACATCTTTATTTATTGCTCGGGAGAATTTTAAGGCATCTTTATTGCTCAGAATTTGCAATCCACTGGTGGGAAACGGTGCTCTAAGGGGTAGTGGATGGTTGACTCCCCTTGATCTTCTGTGGGCTGGTTCTACGGAAGTGTGACCTCCCAGAAGGATGGTGGCCATTACTTCCGCCGACTGTGATGCTGTCCAGCTACGTAAAGTAGGCTCTGGGACCAGGAAGGTCCACTCTACCTTAGGATTGCTGCAGAGGGAGACCATGGGCCTGGGGTGATGTGCCAGGCGCCCAGACATCTGACAGGTTGAATGAGAAAGAAGAGCAGGAAAAAACAAGTTCCCCAAAGTTTAAAAAATGATAGAGGCCAGGAGTCCAAAAATCAACAATCTTGGTGGCTAGAGTTCAACACAACGAATGAAACCCAACTTCCTCAGTTCAAATCAATCCGAGAAAACACCAGGACACCCTCCCCATGGTCAGTTTGACCCCTGGAATCCACAGTTCTCAGAGATTAACGCAAGGATGCAAACAAAAACAGAGTGCTGCTTTGCTCTTGGAATCCATTTTTGCTCAGGGGTGTGGGAGGAGGGCTGGTAGGAGGTGAAGAAACAGCCCTTGAGACCGTGGGGGTTTGCAGAGGGAGGAGAAACTAGTCCTTCCCCACCCCTCTGTGCCATATCGGAATGGCAGCAGGCACTCCTAGTCAACTGTTCCGACCTGCGTAAAAAGAGAGAACTGCTGACTCCTGCGCCGGCCCTGTGGCGTTAAGGAAGCCAGCAGTGGCCGTGGCATCTCTCACCCCTGCCCTTGAGGCCCCCCACCCAGATGGCATCAGGCTGTGCAGGACTCTGGTGTGTTTGAGGCTGGGCACCTGCAAGTTAAAAAAATAACAAGCATTTGCAATGCAAACGGTTTCGCGTTTGCTTGAGCTCGAGCAATTAGCATTGTAAACTCCTAACCGGACTTTTCTTGCCACATAAATTGAAAATGAAAATAAAACAGTTTCACATAACTAACTGGACTTTTCTTGCTCTATAAACTGAAAAGTAAAAATTTCATGTAAGCGAGCTGACGGCCGCCATCAGTGCAAAGCAGACACACAAACGGAAATAACAGTTCACTCATAGTGAAACCTTTCGGCAAAAGTGCAATTAATTATGTAACAGGGTTGATGTCATGCAAAGCGCTCGACTTCTGCCCAGTGAGATTGCGCTGTGAAAAAAGAGAAAAACTAGTCCACAAACTGGACAGAAAACAGTGAGCCTTGTATGTTTTCAGTACCTGGTCGCTGCGCTCAAGGAGGGCTAACCACCGGAAAAGGCATGACGTATGCATGCCTTCAACTAATGAAAGCAAGCAGATTTTAAAAGGCAAACCAATGAACCAATGAAAGACACTGACGTGACATGGGCATGGTTTGAAGCCCAAAGAGAGGTAACAACACGCAACGGAGTGCTTTGCGCTCGCCTGTAAAAACGCTAAAAAGTATTTCAGTTACCGAAGGGGAAAATGAATACTCTGAGCACGGACATTTCAATCACCATTAAACCAACTGACAAAGGCATTGCAATTGTTATCCTTGACACCACCACTTCTAGGGCCGAATGCCTCAGACAACTGAGTGTGAGAAGTTCCCAAACAATCAGTTGCAATCTACCAATAAGATGGTGTTTGAGGAGGCCAAGGATACAGTTAGATAACAGCAATGGAAGCTGCCTTACTTTTTGCAACTGTACCTATTATCCCCTACTTTTTATGTACTGCCTAAGATTCATAAACCACAACAGCCTCCTCCTGGCAGATCTATCATCTCGGGCATTGGTTCCTTACTCGAACCACTGTCCCAGTTTATTGATTTCTTTTTAAGACCCCTTGTCTGTGAGATGTCCGCCTACCTGCAAGACAATAAAGATATCCTCAAAGTTCTTGATGGCCTAGCCTTTGACACATAGATTGACTTTTTGGTCTCTTTTGATGTCAAACAGCTCTACACATGCCTGCCCCAAGATCAGACTCTTGTTACTGTAGAGTCCTTGATGCGGGCAACTTGTCCTGATTACCTTACACCTGTTTGTTTCATCATGAAATGTGCTCATTTGGTCATGAAAGAAAACTTTTTTCTTGTTTGAAGCCTGCTTGTATTTACAAACTTCTGGGACTTCCAAGAAGAGCATCTTCGCCCCCAGTCTGGTGAATCTATGCATGCTTGCCTTTGAAACAGAACATATTCCCTCTCCTGGCAATCCATACCACTCCAACATCAAGGTTTGGGAGCAGTACATTGATGATATCTTTGTCATCTGGCATGCAGACGCAATTTCCATCACATTGTTTCATCAATGGCTGACCTCTCAATGTGTTTGTGAGATTCACAAGCAAGTATACTAAGGAGAAGCTTCCCTTCCTTGACCTTTTGATCTATCACGCAGCTAGCCCGTTGGAAACTGAATTGTATTAAAGAAAAAAGCATTTGCAATGCAACTGGTCTCACATTTATCCGAGTTAGAGCTATTAGCAGTTGTAAACCCTCAACCAGACTTTTCTTGCCACATTAAATGGAAAAAAAGAGTGGGATTGCGCTGCTACAGTTTACTCATAGTGAAAACTATCGGCAAAAGTGCAATTATGTACGTAACCGACAAAAGTGCAAAAGTAGTCTACAAACCGGACGGAAACCAGCGAGCCTCGCATGTTTTCAGTACTTGGTTGCTGCGCTCAAGGAGGGCTAACCACCAAAAAAGGCATGACGTATGCATGCCTTCCACTAATGAAAGCAAGCAGATTTTAACAGGCAAGCCCACGAACCAATGAGACACTGACGAGACATGGACTGGGCTCCGAGCCCTTTTCTAACTACTAAAGCGTCTCACAAGCAAAACGCATGCGACACAGGCTCGACCCTAAAAACCTATGGCACAGAAAGCCTTACTTTCTTTCCATAGTTTTCATTCCAGATCCTTGAAAGCCAATCTTCCACTTGGCCATTTTTTGCACATCAGGCACAATTGTTCTTAAGTTCAGAAATTTAAAGAACATGCTAAAACTCTGTCTTCTCAACTTTCAGGCAAACAATGTCCTGCTCCGATAATACATGCAGCAGCCAAGAGAGCTAGGAATAAGAATCATGCCGCACATTTGGTCACCAGGCCTCCCAAACCACCTCTAGATGGACTAACCTGGGTCAACACCTTTTGTAGCCTTTCCAGTTCAATCAGAAGTTCATATGCAGCAGTTGGCATATTTTGAACAATGGTAGCCAGTCCATCCCTTGTCTGTTTTTTTGCGTTCAAAAGTAGCTACAACATGAAAGATAAGCTTGTTCATGCTAGACTCATGCCTATTACCAACAGATAGGATATGTTATGGGGCCTTTCACTAATGCAGGGTAATTTCCCTTGCGGCTCGTGTGCAGTATGTGCCTCAATGACGCATACTACCCATATAGAAATTGACACTAACTGCAACAGCGAAAAACTAATCTACCTCACCACCTGCCCCTGTGGCTTGCGTTATGTTGGCATGACAAGAGGAAAAGCCAAAACTAGCATCACTAAACATAAAAGCACCATAAGGTGCAAGAAATAGCGACCAAATTAACCAGGCCTTTCATTGACAAAGGACATACAGCCAACTAACTATACTGGACGTGTTAGACAAACCTACTCTGTCGGCGTATGTCTCTGACATTTAACAATACTTATTTGTCAAAAACAAAAATGGATCTTTAGACTACGCACTCACATTAATGGGCTCAGCGATGAAATACCTTGAATAATTATCCCTTGAATGACTGTGATCATAAGTATTACTACTATTTTCACTGTTCATCTTTGTTCATTATGAGTAAATCCTTGTGTCCATTTTACGAACTGATAAACAACCTTGTTACCTAGTCGCCTATGACTATTCACATATATATATTTTCATGCACTTTGTCTCTACATATACATTCATATTTTCATTTTTTATTCCCTGATGCAATTTGCATCACTTTAGGCGATTTTTAGGTCAAGCTGTGCAGCGCTGTCTGCAAGATGCGTTGTATTCAATATTGGCTTTTAACCAGACCCACTCTTGCAATTTGTTCTTTGTTGTGCTTGTCTTAAATGCTTCATTTTAATTGGTGCACTTTGCTAAATGTCCCTGCTCTTGCGCGCTAAGGTCCTGCCCAGGGGATTTCACTAAGAGAACATTTTTGTTGGCCATCACATTACATCACGCTTCCGCCTGTTACTGCATGTGATGGCCCCTCCTCCTGTCTGGTTTCTATTTTGCCATTAATCCCAGCCCCTTTTCTCCTCGTGGCTACAACAGGCTTCGCACATGGAAGGTAGAAAGATTGAGCCGGCCACAATCGACTCTGTGGACATCAGATTACGCTTAGGCTTCTGCAGAAGGCACACAAACCCCGTAAGCTATGCCACCTTCTTTTTTTTTTTTTTTTTTTATCTATCTATCTATCTGTGCAAACAGCAGCAGAGTGCTTTTGTGCACCAGGGGGCCACATGTCAAGGTTGGGAGGGCTACATGCGGCCCCCAGGCTGTACTTGGAATATCAGTGACCTAGAGGTTATTGGTTTCTGTTGGTTACTGGGATTCTTTTGGTCCTCTCAAGGAGCTGTATCTGCTCTCCTCAGCAAGGGTGGAATACTTTTGATAAGGGAAGTACCTGAGCTTCTGGTCAAACAGGTACTCCGTCAGTGTTTACCTGCACTTCTGAGTATCAAACGGCTACTGTAAAAGTGAGTACCTGCACTTCTGAGTATAGTGCCTGCCGTCACTTCTGAGTATCGACCAGGTACTCTGATTGTGAGCACCGGGACTTGTGGTCAAACTGGTACTCTGCTAGTAAGTGCCTGCACTTATGGGCAAACTGGTACTCTGTTGGTGTTTACCTGCACTTCTGAGTATCAAACAAGTACTTGGATAGTGTTTACCTGCACATCCGAGTATTAAACTGTCTGGAAGACATGTTATATTCAATATGGGCTTTAACTATGCCCACTCTTGCTATTTGTTCTTCGTTGTGCTTGTCTTAAATGCTTCCTTTTCATTGGTACATTTTGCTAAATGTCCCTGCTTTTCTGCGCTAAGTTTCCACCCAGGGGATTTCACTAAGAGAACATTTTTGTTGGCCATCACACTATGTCACTCTTCCTCCCGTTATAGCGTGTGATGGACCCTCCTCCCGTTTGGTTCAAATGTATGTATTTTTTTTTTTTTAACAGTTGAGCCTTGTTTTAATTTGTTGCAAGAAAAGTCCAGTTATGAATTTACAATGCCCATAGCACGAACTGAAGCAAACGCAAGACCTATTGCATTGCAAATGCTTGTTATAGATGTGATGAATAATGTTCCCTCTCCTGACCCCCTGCTATTTTCTAATACGGAATGCAGCTGCTGATAACCAGGCCCTGACACTGCCCTTCCCTTACAGCCATGGCCCTGCATACATTTCATACCGGCACAGTTTCTTCATTTTTACCATGCGCCATGTCACTTTCTGTTGTACAGTACCCATGATCCTCCAGGTGGGTACCCGCTTTAGGCTTCATGTGACACGCTTCTTCAAAGTTAAAAGATGAGACGCAGCCAGTGCCCTCAAACCTGGCGGCTGGCGAAGGATACCAGAGGGGCTATGTTAACCTCTTAAGTGCGGGCGTCGGCCACTGGCCGACGCCCACACACCCTCCCTGGTGCGGGTCACGACCAGTGGCCGACACCAGGAAGGGCATTAATAAATCCTCGGGTGCGTCGCACCCGAGGATTTATTATATATTTTTTTTTCCCCCCGGGAGACACGGAAGCTACCGTGTCTCCCCCCGCCCCCCACCCGCCCCTTTGTGACGTCGCGGCGCGCTGACGTTGCAAAGGTGTTTTCCCCATGAAAGCAGGAAGCAGCCTTGCGGCCGCTTCCTGCTTTCATGGGGAAAACGGCCTTTTTCACGTTCGGGAAGGCCTCGTAAGAAAGGGGAGAGTCTCCCCTTTCTTACGAGGCCTTCCTGAAAGTGTTTCCTGGCCCCCGATCGCAGCAGCTGCGACCGGGGGCCAGGAAACACTTTCAGGAAGGCCTCGTAAGAAAGGGGAGACTCTCCCCTTTCTTACGAGGCCTTCCTGAAAGTGTTTCCTGGCCCCCGGTCGCAGCTGTGCTGCGATCGGGGGCCAGGAAACACTTTCAGGTTTCCTGGCTCCCCCGATCGCAGCACAGCTGCGATCGGGGGGGTCAGGAAACATTTTGAAAAGGCCTCGTAAGAAAGGGGAGACTCTCCCCTTTCTTACGAGGCCTTCTGAAACTGTTTCTGGCCCCCGATCGCAGCACAGCTGCGATCGGGGGCCAGAAACAGTTTCAGAAGGCCTCGTAAGAAAGGGGAGAGTCTCCCCTTTCTTATGAGGCCTTCTGAAACGGTTTCCTGGCCCCCGATCGCAGCACAGCTGCGATCGGGGGCCAGGAAACCCCACTAGACACCAGGGATTTCACTTTTGGAAAACGGGCCACCCCGCCATAATTTTCTTAAAAAAAAAAAAAGGTAGATGCCCCCTGGGGGGGGGGGGGCGCGATCGCGCCCCCCCCCCCCCAGGGGATTTAAAAAAAAAAAAAAAAAAAAAAAAAATGAAATGACAGGGGGTCGCCCGTGGGCAGGGTGACCCCCTGTGGGGGCAATTTTTTTTTTAGATGTTGTAGGGTTTCCCATGGGGGCCATTTTGGCCCCCAAGGAAACCATACAACAAAAAAAAAAAAATATATGTATATATCTATATATATATATATATATATATCTATGTAGATAGATATATCTAGGTACATGGATATATCTATAGATATATCTATGTAGATATATATTTATATATATATATATAGGTAGATCTGTATCAAAGAGATTTATAAAGCGCGCTACTCACCTGTGAGGGTCTCAAGGCGCTGGGGGGGGGGGGGGGGGGGGAGGGAAAGGGGCTAGGAGATTCACTGTTCAAAAAGCCAGGTTTTGAGGCCCTTCCTGAAAAGAAGTAGGTTTTGGGTCTTGCGAATGTGGGTTGTGAGTGCGTTCCATGTTTTGGGTGCAATGTAGGAGAAGGATCTGCCCCCAGTGGTGGTGTGTTTGATGCGGGGGTCAGAGGCAAGAGAGAGGTCAGCTGAACGGACGTTTCGTGTGGGGGTGTGGAAGGTGACTCTCGTTGAGGTAGGCAGGGCCTGTGTTGTGGAGTGATTTGTGTGTGAGGATGAGGATCTTGAAGGTGATCCTTTTGTCAATGGGGAGCCAGTGGAGGGATTTGAGGTGGGGAGAGATGTGTTCGTGTCGGTGGAGGTCGAGGATGAGTCGTGCTGCTGAGTTCTGGATGCGTGTAGTTTGCACTTGAGTTTTAGAGTGGTGCCGGCGTAGAGGGCGTTTCTGTAATCAAGCCTGCTGCTGATGAGTGCGTGAGTGACAGTTTTTCTGGTCTCTGTGGGGATCCATTTGAATGTTTTTCAGTATACGGAGTTTGTTGAAGCATGAGGAGGTAAGAGCGTTGATTTGTTGGGTCATAGAGAGGGAGGAGTCTAGGATGATGCTGAGGTTGCGTGCGTAGTTGGCGGGGGTGGGTGCAGGGCCTAGCGTGGTGGGCCACCATGGGGGGTCCCAGGTTTTTTTGGTGAGGGCCAAAGAGGATTATTTCAGTTTTGCTTGAGTTGAGTTTCAGGTGGTTGGCTGTCATATATACATCACTTTTGTCAATATGTGTGTGGTTTCCCTGGGGGGAAAAGGGTCCGACTTGTCTAGTGGCAGTTTTAGTGCCATAAAGAAGCGCAGAAGGTTTATATGCCTACTGCAAAGAGCACATCTGTATTTTATGTAAATAGCTGAGTACATTAGTAAAGTCTATGGAGAGATGAAGGGCACTTTTGCTGGGTGGTAATGAGGGAATCCGAGGAGGAGGGAGTGGGAGCACCAATAATGATTGTTGGACTGGGCGCAGGAGGTGCTAAAGACTGTGACGAATGGTATGTGACAAGGTGTTTTTTGAGTGTCTTGAAAGTACGTGCTGATTGAGGGAAGAAGCGCAGGTAAGGTGGCCTCTACTGTTGCACGTATCTCACACACACCATCGATTTTGTGACTGTCTACGTAGGCTAGTGTTTTAGAGCAACAGTTTAGCCAATAGCAGAGATGGCATCTTGATGGATGACTGCTGCCTGCACTTGGGTTATAGAGGACCGCTCTGACATAGGATCAGAGACTGAGACATCAGATACTGAGACAGCATCTGAGGGATAGGACAATGGCGCAGACTCTGGGAGTGATTTTTCAGTCAGAGGAGTCCCATTCGAAAACTCCTCTTCCAGTACATTATGAGGGAGGTGATGAGGACAGTCCTGCTGTCCCTTCGCAAGCTGTTCGTGCAACTGGGTAATAGTGGGTTAGGCCAACCCAGAGAGCAGGTGAATGCGGCGGCAAGCAGAGAGAGAGTGCTCTCTTGGGAGCTCACCAATTTAGTTCAGCCCCAAATTCCACCACCCAAATCATATTGTGGAGACATCTAAATTGTCTATGGCAAAACAAACTGGTTTTGTAAGGCAGGCACCTGTGTTTTTGGTCCTGGATTCGGCGGCCATATAGAGAAACACACTAAACCCAAACATTTCTGGAAACTAGACATTCGGGGGAGTCCACAGAGGTGTGACTTGTGTGGATTCCCCAAAGTTTTCTTACCCAGAATACCCTGCAAAGCTGAAATGTTGAAAAAAAACTCTATTTTTCTCGCATTTCTGTCACACAAACTACAGGAATATGCTGGGATCCACAACATTCCTACCACCCAGGGACTCCTCACCTGTCCTGATAAAAACACTACCCCACTTGAGTGCCTACACCTAGTGCCTGTGTCAGGAATGGATCACCCCAGGGTCAACAGCTGCCTCACGTAAGGACCAACATTGACCGTTGTGTGATCTATTCCTGTCGCAGGCACCAGGCCTAACCACACAAGTGAGGTATCATATTTATCGGGAGACTTGGGGGAACGCTGGGTGGAAGGAAATTTGTGGCTCCCCTCAGATTCCAGAACTTTCTGTCACCGAAATGTGTGGAAAACGTGGTATTTTAGCCACATTTTGAGGTTTGCAAAGGATTCTGGGTAACAGAACCTGGTCCGAGCCCCACAAGTCACCTCATCTTGGATTCCCCTGGGTTTCTAGTTTTCAAAAATGTGCTGGTTTGCTAGGTTTCCCCAGGTGCCGGCTGAGCTAGAGGCCAAAATCCACAGGTAGGCACTGTTTTCTCTGAAAAAATTTGATGTGTCCACGTTCTGTTTTGGGGCATTTCCTGTCGCGGGCGCTAGGCCTACCCACACAAGTGAGGTATCATTTTTATCGGGAGACTTAGGGGAACGCCGGGTGGAAGGAAATTTGTGGCTCCTCTCAGATTCCAGAACTTTCTGTCACCGAAATGTGAGGAAAACTTGTTTTTTTGGCCACTTTTTGAGGTTTGCAAAGGATTCTGGGTAACAGAACCTGGTCCGAGCCCCGCGAGTCACCCCTCCTTGGATTGCCCTAGGTCTCTAGTTTTCAGAAATGCACAGGTTTGGTAGGTTTCCCTAGGTGCCGGCTGAGCTAGAGGCCAAAATCTACAGGTAGGCACTTCTCAAAAAACACCTCTGTTTTCTTCCAAAAATTTTGATGTGTCCACGTTGCGCTTTGGGGCGTTTCCTGTCGCGGGCGCTAGGCCTACCCACACAAGTGAGGTATCATTTTTATCGGGAGACTTGGGGGAACGCCGGGTGGAAGGAAATTTGTGGCTCCTCTCAGATTCCAGAACTTTCTGTCACCGAAATGTGAGGAAAACTTGTTTTTTTAGCCACTTTTTGAGGTTTGCAAAGGATTCTGGGTAACAGAACCTGGTCCGAGCCCCGCAAGTCACCCCTCCTTGGATTGCCCTAGGTTTCTAGTTTTCAGAAATGCACAGGTTTGGTAGGTTTCCCTAGGTGCCGGCTGAGCTAGAGGCCAAAATCTACAGGTAGGCACTTCTCAAAAAACACCTCTGTTTTCTTCCAAAAATTTTGATGTGTCCACGTTGCGCTTTGGGGCGTTTCCTGTCGCGGGCGCTAGGCCTACCCACACAAGTGAGGTATCATTTTTATCGGGAGACTTGGGGGAACGCCGGGTGGAAGGAAATTTGTGGCTCCTCTCAGATTCCAGAACTTTCTGTCACCGAAATGTGAGGAAAACTTGTTTTTTTAGCCACTTTTTGAGGTTTGCAAAGGATTCTGGGTAACAGAACCTGGTCCGAGCCCCGCAAGTCACCCCTCCTTGGATTCCCCTAGGTCTCTAGTTTTCAGAAATGCACAGGGTTGGTAGGTTTCCCTATGTGCCGGCTGAGCTAGAGGCCAAAATCTACAGGTAGGCACTTTGGAAAAAACAGCTGTGTTTTCTATAAAAAAAATAGGATGTGTCCATGTTGTGTTTTGGGGCATTTCCTGTCGCGGGCAATAGGCCTACCCACACAAGTGAGGTATCATTTTTATCGGGAGACTTGGGGGAACACAGAATAGCAAAACAAGTGTTATTGCCCCTTATCTTTCTCTACATTTTTTCCTTCCAAATATAAGAGAGTGTGTAAAAAAGACGTCTATTTGAGAAATGCCCTGCAATTCACATGCTAGTATGGGCACCTCGGAATTCAGCGATGTGCAAATAACCACTGCTCCTCAAAACCTTATCTTGATCCCATTTTGGAAATGCAAAGGTTTTCTTGATACCTCTTTTTCACTCTTCATATTTCAGCAAATGAATTGCTGTATACCCAGTATAGAATGAAAACCAACTGCAGGGTGCAGCTCATTTATTGGCTCTGGGTACCTAGGGTTCTTGATGAACCTACAAGCCCTTTATATCCCCGCAACCAGAAGAGTCCAGCAGACAAAACGGTATATTGCTTTCAGAAATCTGACATCGCAGGAAAAAGTTACAGAGTAAAACATAAAGAAAAATGGCTGTTGTTTTCAGCTCAATTTCAATATTTTTTTATTTCAGCTGTTATTTTCTGTAGGAAAACCTTGTAGGATCTACACAAATGACCCCTTGCTGAATTCAGAATTTTGTCTAGTTTTCAGAAATGTTTAGCATTCCGGGATCCAGCATTGGTTTCACACCCATTCCTGTCACTAACTGGAAGGAGGCTGAAAGCACCAAATATAGTAGAAATGGGGTATGTCCCAGTAAAATGCCAAATTTGTGTTGAAAAATTTGGTTTTCTGATTCAAGTCTGCCCGTTCCTGAAAGGTGGGAAGATAGTGATTTCAGCACCAGAAACCCTTTGTTGATGGCATTTTCAGGGAAAAAACCACAAGCCTTCTTCGGCAGCCCTTTTTTCCAATTTTTTTGGAAAAAACTAAATTTTCACTGTATTTTGGCTATTTTCTTGGTCTCCTCCAGGGGAAACCACCAACTCTGGGTACCATTAGAATCCCTAGGATGTTGGGAAAAAAAGGACGCAAATTTGGCGTGGTTAGCTTATGTGGACAAAAAGTTATGAAGCCCTAAGCGCGAACTACCCCAAATAGCCAAAAAAGGGCTCAGCACTGGGGGGGGGAAAGGCCCAGCAGCTAAGGGGTTAAGGTAAGCGACTGACCTGAGGGCCGGCTGCACTTGTTGCCCTTTTTCTGTCGAGCGCAGTTAGTCTCTGTTAGCGGCATACCGCCGACACTCTCTGCGTCACTTACACACTAATTGGGGGTGTTTACATATAGTTATGTTTAAGTTGTTTAAGGGTGAGAGGGTGACTTTGCTGATTTGTAGCGTCATCCATCTACTTGATGCACTGAGCGTAGTTTACTTTCATCTGCAGAGTTTTTCATTATATAATTATGCATTGCCTCGTAGAGGTATGAATTGTACTCGTGCTGCTGTAGTATCAAGGTAATGGCACAGGGTCCTGGACATATTGCAGCTACCATGTTTCCGGATTGCGCATGACCCTCGATGATTTTTCTGGCTAACAAATTCTGAGCCTTTTTAAAAACATAAATGAAAAAACACACCACGCATCGGTTCCTGTGCATTTTTAACCCCTTTACTATGTGTGAGGAGTGATGTTTTCTTTGTCTCTGTAACAGTCAAGGACGTGTTAGACCCCTGAGTTAACACTTGTGAGGTGATTGTTTGACAGTATTGTCCAGCTGTTTTACAAATACATTTACATGCCTTTTTCTAGCTGTTCACGTTTGTCGGTCAGCTATTTGATTCCGGCCACCACCACATCTCGGTCTATAAGATGGTTACCTTACAACACTGTATTTAGGCTATTTCTTACACAACAGCCCCTTCATATATCAGTACAGTAAAGCCAAATCTTTTATCCCCTACTCTTTACTATGTTCCTATTATAAGTCCGAGTGCACCCTGAGCCACACGCCAGGGTCCCTGAGATGAGGTGCCGCACCCAGTATTTGTGGGTAGGCCTTTTAGGGTTTGCATGAACGCCTGGTTCTGAATGATGATGTACTTGATGCACGAGGGTGTTTGTAATTCTCCTGATTTCTTGATGAATTATGGTGAGCATGAAGCTTGTTTAAATAACCACTTTAGTTGGGTAATTGGTGGCACTACGCGATAGTTGCCATCTACCTATGAACGACAACCTAGCTGTTTTAATTTCCCTAATAGTTGATTTACAGTGGACCCTCTCTGAGTTTGACAGTGGACCACTGTTTGGTTTTGTATTCCTGATATGAGCACTTTTTTGAGCAGAAGCACTTTTTTCCACATGTCCTGACGAATGCCAGTACACCTCTTCTGAGGGTAAAATGGCAAAAGCATGTTGACTTCTTTTTGTGACACATTTAAGCAAGGCAAACCGACTCCTGCAGACTCCTTTGTTTTAACCCTGACCCAAGTGTGCACAAATAAAGTTACTGTGCACCCAGAGTCAGTTTTAATCACTATTTCACCTTTTGCATGTTCTGCACCTCACCATCCCTGAGCTCACTATATGGTACCCACGATCTCTCTTAAAACATCTGAAGAGCTCCTTCTTGATGAAGGAGTTGTAGCGCACACTGTGATCATCTGTCACGGTGTGAGGAGATTCTCAATGATGAAGCATGCCAGGGGGAATAAATGCATGGTCTCAGCCAGGGAGTGTCCCAAAATCCTCTGTGTCTGCAAATTAAATTTCCTCAAGGTGTTCTGTGGTGCTCCCAAAGAGGGCAGAAGCACTATTAGAAACTGTTGGTGTCTCACCAGGCCTTTTTAAAACGGGGGACTGATCGCTGGAGGGAAGAGCCATAATTAAGGGATTGCTTAGACATTCGCAGCAAATACATAAGCAGCATGGGGCCTTTTTCATAGTAGTCTGTGTGGGCTAAGCAGAGCGCCTTACAATGGCTCCTTCTAGACACTGGCAACTGGTGCAGCTTAAGGCGAGCCTTGGAGAATCTATCAAATGTCTTGAACTTCATGACAAGTCACGGTGTCAAATTCAGATTGCCTGGAAACTTGTAAATAGCTGAGTCGGGAAGGCCAAAGTAGCAAGCATTGGCATAGTTCAATCTAGAAATTATAGCAGCAATAGTAACAATAGCTTTCAGGTAATATGGAATAGTACACTAAGGGCACTAAGTTCTGCTACAGGTCGACTCCTGAAGGTGCCCAGAATTCACCAGGTCAGATGGGGTGGCAGGTCGTTTTCATATCTCATCCCCAAATTCTGGAAAACTCTGCCCTTAGAATTAAGATGCCTAGACAACGAGCCTCAGTTCAGGAAAATGCTTAAGGCATGGCTCTACCTCTACTAAAGCCCTTCCACTATCCAGCCCTTGCTTCGGAGCAACGCTGTGTGTCAGCCAGCGCTGGGAGTCCTTTGGGTAGCCTCGCACTTTAGAAATCTGCTTAGCATATCCTAGACTATGTTTTTTCTTCACCATCCTCATTTGGCGGTAACACAATGACAACTGGATGAGCCATGTGTAAATGCCACCATTGTAATCTTGTCTGATGTCTTTCAATGCAGGGGCAGTCTTGGTGTCTAATTCAGGCCTTAAACTCATCCGACTAGCATCTAGTAACTGGTGCTTTTCAAGGTGGTTCCAAAGCTGGTGAGCAAGTACATCTCACTAATTATGTTACTGCTGCCAGGAAAAGATGAGCCTTACGTTAGTTAATTTCTAGGGGTACTTGACTTCTTTAAAAGTGAATTGATGACATTTTCCTTCCATCCACTAAGGGACAGTACAGATAAAAACAGAAGGATGAAGGTAAAAGCAGGTGTAAAGTCACAGGTAACGTAGGAAAGCTCTCTCTTCTGACTCTTTGGGAGAGCTGTGAGAGGAATTGAACAGGGCGAGCCCTTGTACATGATCAGAAACTGGGTAATACAATTATGAATGGCGTTAATCTTCTCAGACAAGAAAGAGGCCAAACTGTTAGAAACAACTTAAAAGGGGGAATGGTCATTTTGACAAAGGCGAGATTGAAGACTGCCTTGAAAAGAGCCCAGTAGGAGCTGGAGGCCTGAGAAACAGAATTTTAAATAAAATGTTACTAGCAGTAAGAAACAATTTGTAATGCTTGAGTTGTTGTCATTTATGTGGTGCTTTCAAAGTCGTGTGTGTGTGTGTGTGTGTGTGTGTGTGTGTGTGTACATGTTTGTGAGTTGCTGTGTTAAATTCTGTATGTTTTTACATAAATGTTTGAAGAGTTGCAGGCCTTTTTCTCTTATACTGACCTCAACCAGATATGCCTAAACTGCTTTCAGCTTGCGTTACTTTCTAAAGAACAATGGGCCTCATTTGGACCTTGGCTGTCTTTTCGCAAGACCGTTGAGGTACCGCTGTGCTGAAGACCGCCAGTGCAGGCGGTTTTCTGGACAGCGTATTATGACTGCTGGCAGCCCTCTGCCCTTTTCCAGACGGAGAGCCGCCATCAGCCATACTGGCGGTCGGCGGTGAAGTGGAGGCTGCTCCACCGCCACGTCATCAGAACACCGCCCACCGAATCACGTCCCAGGATTCGGTGTGGCGGTGTTCTGGTGACTGGTCCCCCCGGTGGATCACCGGACCAGGTAAGGTGATCTTCCGTTAGGGGAGGGGGGTGTGTGTTGTGTGCGTGCATGGGGGTGTGCGTGTGAGTGTGTAGAGGGGGTGTGTGAGTGCGTGTATGCATGCGGGGGTGTTGTGTGTATGGAAAATGTGGGCGTGTATGTCTGTGAATGTCTGAATGTCTGTGTGCATGTATGTGTAGTTGGGAGTGTGCGTGTAGGGGGGGTGTGTGTGTGTGTCAATGTTGGGGGGGGTGTGGGGAGGGGTGTCCTACCACCTTTGGGGGGTGGTAGGGGGGTTGTAGGTTTGGGGGGAGGACTAGGGGGATGTGGGGAGGGAGACCCCTATCGGAGCCAGGGAACGTATTCCCTGGCACTGATAGTGCCTACCGCCATGGATTTTGTGGCGGTACAGAATCCCACAAAATCCATGGCGGTATGCGGGGTCGTGATACCACCGGCGGTGTAGTGACAGCCGCCGGGCTGGAGACCGAAGTCTCCAGCTCAGCGGTCGTTACCACCCTGGAGGTCGGAGTGGAGAAATGGCGGTTTTGCATGGCAGTCACCGCCATGTTTGTCGTTTCATTTTTTTTTACCGCCCGACTGTTTGCTGTATTACCGCCACTTCTCCACCGACCGCCAGGGTTGTAATGAGGGCCAATGCTCTGCTGTTTATCAGACCATTTGGGGGGTTTTCTTATACAGCATGCTGGTAGCTTCATGCCACCAGGAGCAAAGACAGAGGTGAAAAATAAGGGCCTCCTTTAGAGTTTGCAGAGTGGAAGCACTGCCATAACTACAGTGCTTCTGCCAAACTCTCTGCTTCCCCAGCTCTTTTTAAAAATGGCAAAAGGACAATGTTATCACTGGTAGAGCCTCTGCAGGCTCAAACCTATGACCTAGTGACCCACCTGCCAAGGTGCTGGCAAGTCACAATAATAGCCATCCAAACCTTTACATGGTGAGGCTGCCATCACTCATTTTTCATCCCCCGAGGTATGATGGATTCAGGCAGGGAAACCAACTATAGATTTGACCCCTTCTCCCCCCCCCCCCCCCCCCCCATATGCAGGGAGAACGTTTCCAGTGTGTCAGGTCATCAGTGTTTTGTATTGAGAAAGCAAACGTGTACTTTGAATTTATTTTCCCAATAAAAAGCAGTTTGCAGAGTGGGTGCTTTTAAAACCCTGCCAACTCAGCAAACTTGCAGTTCTCTGAAGGAGGTACCGTGGAGGCGGCTGTCCTCACAGCACAGAGATTCAGGCCAGATAGGTTGGGATTTTGTAAAAGGGGGGGCGTTCCTCTATTTTTAATAGGAGGGGACGTTCCTCTATTTTTATTAGTGGGGGCGTTCCTGTATTTGAGTGATGCAGTCCGTGGGCTTATCCCCCTTGCCAGATCTGCTGACTCTCCACCTGGTATTAACCCCCCCCCAGCATGTGCTACTTGTCTTTAGTAGGCTGAGCAATTTACCTTTCAAGTGAGTCTGGTAGCCTTTGTGTATCCTCAGCATCTATGTATGAGCCTGATTATCTGTTTAGCTGTCCTCTAGGATATCGTAGTGCAAGGGCAAAGACAACTTGTGAACTATAGGAAAATGGAGAGGATAGGTGGGTCCCGGTACTCTTACCCCCATCACATCACGCCCCCCCCCCCCCAAAAAAAAACCTGCAAACATACATCCACACCCTAGACCCCACTCTCCCCTCTTCTATTTATAATAATACATAATTGTATTGGCTGGGCAAAGACAGAAGTGGAGATTTATTAGAGGCTATGAAGTTACAATAGGTAGACATGGGCAAACAAGGTGGGCTTATTGACTCAAACTAAAACAAATATATTGTAATTTGTATGTACCATGTAGATATTATTCATGATAGAAGTGAAAATACATATTTGGAGACTAAGGCCACTCTTCCAAGTTGTGTAGAATTCAGGTGATAATTAGTGCACACAGTAATTGCTGCTAACCTGGCACTGAGAACTTAATGGGTGACATAATTAACTTCTCCCGAGTTCCCCATCTTAGAAGGAAGCCAACATGAGGAATTGTTTTTTACCGCGCTGACTGCTGAATGTTATGTATTTGTCTTAGTATTTTAATTGGATAGACTGCCTCAGGCTTTCTCTGATTTAATCTGTCTGGAGAAAATTGCAGAATGTGGTAATTGATGCACAGTTCCGAATTCTGATCTGTGTGTAAACATCTATTTGCGCATGAGTAGGAATTTTAAACACAACTTTGAATCTGGATCTAAGTAAAATTAGTTTTGTAGAAGGCAGGCAGAGTTTTCCTAGCTCTTTGTTGCCTTTATTACGGCCTCACAGTTGTGTAGGGTTTGAGTATTTTGTACTGCATTGCAATTGTATTTGCAGTGTGTCATATTCCTAACAACGTACCAGAGCACATTAATGGTTCTCTGTAGTGATGCCACTCTGTAGTGATGCCACTCTGTAGTGTGCCATAGATGGAACAGCGCGTGTTTGTTATTCACCCTGTACGGGAAGTGTTTGATGTCATGCATAGGGCCAGAGTTATGCTCTTAATAGGTTTTGTCGATATACCTCCGCATGTATTTGAAAGAATAATGATTGAGGGATAAGTTGCTTCAGCATTCAAATTGAACTGATTAAGAGCAGTGTATGTGCACAGCCTGGCCACGTTTGAAGTTTTTGGTGTGTGAAAATGGCAGAAATTGCTAAAGCGGTGTCATAAACCAGCATTAGCTTGGCCTACTCATCGGTGTAGGGGAGACATGTGAGGACAGACACCATTGCACGAGCCAATACTTGCCATCCTTGGAGTGATCTGTGTATTTACATTTCGAACCACATAGGATTCGGGTCTAAAAGTGCACGGAGATGAAGGGAGTTGCCCTTGGGAGTTACAAACTTAGGGATTCAGACAGTTATGAGTCCCATAAGGGCATCCAATCTTCCCTCAAATAGCCTCTGTGGAAAGAAAATCCCATATGACCTTCACAGTACTACAGGGTCTAGAGCACCTGTGGTACACTTTGCTTAAGGTATCAGTTACCTGGGGTCAGAAATGCAGACCGGCTTTGGTGGGCGGAGACATTAATTTGAATCATTGCTAAAGCCTGATGACAATATATCACTGTTTGTTACTGCTTCTGTTCCAATAGTGCCTAATGTTATAAATGAGTTTAAAGCATTAACAAAATAAAACTAAGCAATATTTCTGCCATGTGTGTGCTTTAAATGGAAATATTAAAGTGAATGTACTCCCCCTTTAGAGTACTTGCTTGCTTCTGAGAAGTGCCGGTACTCAATCATTAAATCTGTTGCAGCAGTGCTATGAAATGCAGGTACTTTTCCCTTCAAATTGAAGAAGTGCAAGTACTCAGTACCGGGCAGTACCTGCCCATGTAAAGCACTGGTGCCGCCAGAGAGTACTAATGTCATTTCTTTTCTTTCTGCACTTCCCAACACTGCCCCGGAGTTTTTCAAATCCAGTTACCCTTTACAGAAAGTTATTTCTCTCCTATGTACCGAGTGGTGCAAGGGACATGTGCCCACCAAAAACAACCGGTTTAAAACCCTGGAGGGGCTGCAACCGCCGGATGTCGGCGACAGACACCCTCGAAGTCTGTCTCTGCTGCCTCGGCCCAGGCACAGCTCGATGTTGTGCGACTGCTGCGCGATGATGAATACCCCCTGTGTGAGCTTTAAGAGCCTGATAACTTTGGTTGTTGCAGGGACCGGAATTGTTGCCAAGTGTTCTTCGGAACGTTCACCGAGGCTTCGGCGTTGCTTCCTGGTGTAGATCAAGGATAATGTCAACAAAAAATGGAAAGATACCACTGCACGTAGAGGTTCTATAGTACTTAAGTATGTATCGCACATTGTAACTATGCATGAGCAGCACCCACCCTGTTAAAAACATATCAAGATCATGAATGCGTTTTACATTTTAAATGAAAATATTTATTAATAAAGAAAAACCTTCATGCCTTTACAATCGCACACCCTTTGTTTTAATAATAATGGAGCTTTAATCGGGGTTAACCGGTGAATGTAAATAATTTGGAAATTCTTTGCTTGGTGTTAAGTAAAGCCTGCGGCCTGTTCCACGTCCGTGTCAGTAGTAGGCACCGCTATATAAATGCAAAAAAATATTATCTACACTGACTGACCGCGCACACGCTTCTGAGTTAAACCAAAGTAAGTGAAACAGTGAAATGCCAGCCTTCCCTTCTGGGCTACATTATGAACGTATAGTGACGTGGATCGTTTTCTCCTATAGTGGTATTATGTGTGAAGTAGTAGCGCGCATTATTTTGGAAACCAGATGTTAAAGTATGGTTATCGAGCCCAATTATCCATTCCCGCCGCAGATTGAATTGTAGCACGTGGCGTGCCCGGTTTCCCAGGAGACCGTGTGCATGGATTTAAAAGATGAGGTCAGCTGCTGTCTGGAGAAAATCTGTTTAAATATTTATCACTTGTCATGAACCGTGCAAGACTACGTTTCTGCTGGGTGAGGTGAAAGGGCCCAGACAGAAGAGAAGATGGAGGTTGGGAAGAAAGTGGTTGTCGCGAGAGCAGCATTGTGACCACACGCGCCAGCACTGGTCCTTAGATATCTGTTGGCCAACATTTAGTCCCAGTAATCAGCCCATTCACGATGATGATTCACCAAGGGCATAATGTGTAATTTACATGGCCCCACCCCCTTTCGGTTGACATCCAAGCAAACCTCAGCCCAGACTGGCCCTCATTACTTATGTAATGCAGTTTCGCAGCGCTCGTGGTACCGTGCCAGCACTAGTCCGGCCTGGCCCTAACGCTTCCCCCGTGCTGTGCGTGGACGTCGCCTTGGCAGGCGTGACCCGCTGGTGCCAGCTGCAGAGAGAGATCCTGCGCCGCACAGCAGGGCCGCTTCCTCGCCTCTGTTTCACTTCTGCAGCTCGTCGGGTTTTACGAAGGACGCACGGCAGTCTGTGCCAGAGATTTTGTTGGCTGTTATGGCCAGCTGGGCCTTCCGTGCAGGGAGCTGTTTCCACATCTCATTTTTATGGCAATGAAATGTAAACAGACGAGTGACACATACCTGTTCCAGTTAAACACGTGCTGCTCCGTTACCATAAATTTATTCGGCTGTGGCACAGCGCCATCTGAGCGGCGCAGCGAATTTACTTAACACTAAAGCTCCAGAACTCATTTCAGAATAACCTTCTCCCTAACATTAATTAAGAGGAAAAACTCTTCTATTTGGTGTGTGCTAGCCTGCGGAACCAAACACGGTCTACCCATTGATCGATTATCCTTTGATGTTCTTGCATATATGTGTACTACTTGCAAAACCACCTTAGCTACACCTGCAATTGCTTACAGTGTTTCGTATTTCTTTGTATAAGATGCTTTTATTTTATAGTTGTTATGTTTGTATGAACTCTTGGCCTAGTTTGCATTTAATAAAACCATCGGGATGTAAATTGAAAGTGACTGCCAGATTACTCCTTAATACCCACATTGCCTTCCATGTGCCTCTCTCGTGCATCACCTAGAAACCCTGTTTAATGTCTTGCTCTTCTGTTTCTGAGAAGACCTTTTAGTTTTTGGTTTTGAGAGGGAAGCAGTCAAACCTAATTCTATTAATATGCATAGAGGTACTCCGTGCTGGGGCAGTGGGGGTATGCGCAACAAGTGTGTTTGCCCCTTGTGGCAGGGCATGCTCCTGTAGTGTATTGCTGAAGCGCTGGGTTTTCCTTGTATCGTGATGGGGTGGGGGTGGGGGGGGGGTGTAAGTCATTTTTGGCTTTAGGCCCAACTATGTAGGTGTCCCAATCCCCACGTCCCGCCACAATAACACCCCTGTCTCTGAGTGAGCGAAGTACCTGTGCCTCGGCCCCAGCCCACTGCAATACTCCTCTCAGCCATTTATTGACGTCTGGAGTAGTAGTGCCTTCCATTGCATTGCTATGAGGGGTTCGAATGGACAAAGGCCAGCTCTATGAACCTATGTAGCTGTTTGTCACTCTTAGTTTTGGTGCGAATGCCTAGTAGGCCGAATTCTGGGGTGGGATGTAGCCGGTGGTTCGTCAGTTCCTCTGTTAGTGTAACAATTTTGTGCCAGGCTCTTTGTATGGGCGGGCATGTCCACACCCTGTGGTAGAAGGTGGCTTCCTGATCTCCACAACATGGGCATTCATGGGACGAATGTGGGAACATGCGGCAAAGCCGGTTTTTTTTTTTGGGGGGGGGGGGGCAGATCTGATTCATGCAAGTAATAAAATTGAGTGAAGCGGAATCTGGGGTTGTGGAAACCTCACTTGGCTTGTTGTAGCGCTTTGGTCCAATTGGGTTGAGACAGTGAATGGGATATAGCCTCCTCCCACCTGGCCCATGCCGCTACTCCCCAGGAGTGTACTGTACAGCAGGGATACCACTTTTGTGTGTCCCGGATTTGACAATAATAAGTGAAGTAGAGGTGATATTGGGGGCTCTTTGTCACTGTTCCGCCATGTGTTATGTATGAACTGTCTCATGGCGCAATATGTTAGGAACTGTCCTGGGCCTATATTATAGGTGTTCTCTATGTCGGCATATGTCATAAGGGAGCCATCTCTTTTTTTTTTTTTTTTTTAAAGTCCCCAACTGTGTTTAGGCAGGCTGCAAACCATGGCCCCAGTGTGTGATGTGCATTCATATTCCTAGTGCCCTGCAGGCCCAGCAGCGGGATCTTGGGTGAATAAGGTGGTGTTGGGTTCTTATTCTGTGTGAATCTACGCCAACAACATGGGCACAGCCCAAGCATGCTGCCGTGCAGGGAAGGGCATGTATGGTCTGTCAGCCATGTCAACAAGTCCGTCCCACCTATTCTGTCTTGTACCATTATCTTCTCTGCTGTAGGAGTTGCACGAAGCCAGATAAGCGGCCATTGTAACTGCGTCGCTGCATAATATTGCTCATAATTAGACATTCCTAGCCCCCTTTTTTGAGCGGTTTATTTGTGGTAGCTAGGGCACCCTGACGTAGGTTGTTACCCCCATATTAATTCAAGCTTCCAAGGGTTGCTAGTCCTTAACTTCACCAGCTTAGGCCCCACCTTCCAACAGTCAGATGCAAAAAAAAAATGTTCCTCGTTTGGAAAATGTTTTAGTTCACTTTGAAACTGAAAGGGCACCACACAGTCTTCACCATGGTACTTCATTGTTTTCCGGACACAAACATTTTACTTAAGTTTGGGAGGAAACGTGCACATTGCAGGTGGGGTTTATTATTCCTGCATGGACTCTTGCCCTCCCTCAAGATGTTCGATGCAGTGGGAGGTGCATTTTTCTGGCAAAATAAGTTTGTCTAAAGCCCAAAGCTTCCACTCATGGCAACCTTCAAAATCGGTCCATCCACTGGCTTTTTAAATGCTGGTGTTCCTGATAGATAGTTAGGCACTTTTCTGTTCCTATTCATTGTACCAAGCTCTTCTAAGCATCCAACAGCAAATTGCTTTTCCCCCTTTCTTTTCCAAATGTGGCATGCCCTGAAATATAAAGTTTCCTCAATCCCATAAATTGAGGAAAGAATGCCTCGGGGATACTTTATGTGCATTGGCTAGAATTCATTGTATTCACTTGTGTGGTTGCGCTGTCTAAGGTTTTATATGTACAAAATATTGTAGGAGCATTTACATTATCTATAGTATAAGATGCAAATGGTGCAAGTACTGGAAACATATGGGATGAAAAACATTAACCTCTTTAATTCTTTTGCATTTGAAAACTGATATTCTGTAATTGAAGATAAACTTTACATTGATTGGGACGAAATAAACCTTTCAGTGGGGGCCTGTAATCTCTCAGCTCCTGTTACCTGTTCAGTCTCCCCTAGACACAAGTTCCAGTTTGAAAACCTGTATTTTGGTTGGAGTGGGCTACACCACGACCTGTAACATAAGGATACTATAGTGAAACTTGAGCTATCCATGTATTCTGGCTTGTGGTGCTTTACATATTACTGACATAGATGGTATAAAGCAAAAATACACAGCTAACCTTTTTCCTGTGGACGTTGTGGCAAAAAGTCTGTTGTAAATATACCTAATTCAATAGCTTTTATGGAAACCGTCCCCATAATTCGAATGCTATTTTAATTCTTTACCACCCTAAGACACCCTAAGACATGTTAAAATATACATCACAGGTGAGGATGAATTCTGTGTTTTTACAGCAGTCTGACTCCTCAGTTCATCTCCTCAGACATCCATTTGTAACTCTAAAATACACATTATTTGTACACACCAATTGCTAGCCAAAATTGGGATGAGAACTTGAGTTTCGATCTTTCATCCCTTACTGCAATTAGGTTTGAGCCTGATTCATTCATTTTAGGCATTCTTCAAACTTCTTGTAGTAAAATATGTTAACTTATCTGGATGCTGAAATGCTCTTCCCAACAAACCTCAGGGCATGGCTCTCCACTCTAGCTCTTGTACTACCCTAGCTTTTGTTGCGTCAAGTGTGTAATTCCCATCATCCATTTCAAGGTCAAGAGTCTCACATCTTCTGCAGTTGTTATGAAGTGTCTCTAAATCAGTCTTGTACTCTGCATACCTATCTTGACATTAACCATGTCCCATCAATTTCAAGCTGCAGACTTTTGGTTCCCTACTGAAGTTTTCCCGCTTTTGCAGTGATGTGCATATATCGGTTCCATCCAGTTTGCATGAGTAGTCCCAGTGGTCAGATTGCAGTTATTTAGCCAAGTTGGCTTCTTCGTTTTCATCCATCATTGAAGTTCAGACTGTTCATTCTCCAAATCTTCATGGCAATTTCACCCCAAATGTCTCCATTCTACTTCATTGCTTGTGGTTCCTGGTCAGTACTACATTTCTGTTTTTCCACTGAGTGCTCTTGAGTTTTGGCTTCCTTCTGCCTTTACCCCATGCTGATTTCGTAACCCATCTTTGCAGCCAGTACCATACGTCCCCAGCCTCTCAGATAATCCTGTTTTCTCAAGAAATTTAGAGGCTGGGGCCTGCGATTGAGTTGTTCATTAGTCAGACTTAACTCAATTTCTTCAAATGACCTGTTCCTTTCTGTACTATTTATGTGATCAGTCCCGTTTTTTGTCAGTTCTTGTAATACCCTGTCCTAGTAACAAAAGCTTTTGAATTTGGTGAAGTGCAAGAATCTGCCCCAGAGAGCATTTCCACATGTGTGTGTGCCGTCTCTCTTAAAAAGACCAGATGCAGAATGTAGGTCTGTAGGATTTCTTGCAGTTAGGTTTTTAGCAACAATTCCACATTACAGCTTCCCTTGCCTGTATGACAACCTTGCTGGATACTGGGGGTAGGAAAGAGTTTTTTTTTCTAGCACACAACAACATTTAAATGAATTGTGTATGTTTGTAGGTTGAGCATAGCAGCGCGCAAGCGCTGCTCTTCTCAACATGTTGTAATCTATTCTGTGGGCTTTAACTATGCTCATCACTTTCATTCATTCCTGGGCCCGCCTTTCAAAAATCCCTTGATGATGTTGGTGAATGCTTTTGTTTGTCCCACCTTGAGGCTGTTTTGTTTACTGCTTTGGAGACTGACCCTGTTACATGGATTATTGCACGATCAGCAAGATACTTTATTGTGGCGCACTTTTTTTTTTTGTCTTGCTCCTTTGTGCTCATGGCTATATGTTGTTTCTTCCTCTCTTGGTTTCGTACATCTTGCTGTTACTTTGAAATGTCTACTGTTTTTTTTTTTTTTGCTGTTTTATGTAGCACAAACACGACACAAAGGTACTATAGTGCTATTTTTACCGGGTCATGCCCAAACGTTTTGCCTTCTTCCACCGAAGTAGCCTTTCAAAACTGTCTGAGCCCTGCTACCGTAGAGCCTGTGTGCCCAGTTGACTGCCACAGAGACCTGGCACCTAAATGTACTTGCCAGGCCTCCCCTTTACTGCATATGTCACCCCTAAGGTATGCCCTAGCTAGCCATATGAGCAGGATGCTTTGTATGCATAAGGTACAACATATGTCTTTATGTACTACATGTCCTAGTAGTGACAAACAACCCATGTAGTTTTTCACTACTGTGAGTACTCCTCCTCTCATAGAATTGCATTGGAAATGCCCTAACATATGCCTGAGTGGTATTGTCTGATCTATGAGGGGTGGCGTAGGCATGTTTGGTATGGTTTTAATGCTAGTGAGAAATAGTGCTTATTGGGATGGGTGGATTTTTTTAAATTACCATTATAGAAATGCCACTTTTAGAACGTGAGCATTTCTCTGTCCTTATGACTGGTGTTTTGCACCTTAGCTCCAATCCATGCCTGGGGCAAAGTGACAGCTGGGCTTTGTGCATACTCCTCAGACAGCCTGTACACAGGTAGGGTGCAGGTGTCACAAGAGCGCATCTGCATATTGAATGGTCTACCTGGGCTGGGAGAGGCGGGGCACTCCTACATTTGTAAAGGCTGTACCCTCGCCTCACACAAAGGGCTCGTTTACCCCCGCTTACGTCTGGAGCCATTCTGGAGGAGAAAGGGGGACATTCCCTGGAACCGGTTACTGCTGGTTGGAACCTACTCTCCCCCCCCCCCCCCCCCCTTTATGGAGGCTGTGCAAAATTAGTTTAAGTACTGGGGGTTGTCCCCCACATGGTTATGGCACTTTTTGTACTTTGGACCGAACCTCTGGCAGAGGGGCTGCCTGACGGCACAAAGGACTCCTCTGGACTGCTCTTCTTGCCCTGCTGCCTGGCATTTGCTGGGTGGCCAAAAGGACTCATCTCAATTGTTTTTCTGCTGCTGTCAGCCTGTCCTGTAACTCTGTCCCAGTTAAGGCACTGCTGCATGGCCAGGAGGAACTGCCACCTACTGGGTTGTGCCTGCCTACCTGTTCCCCTTGTGCCTCCATTAGTGCCTCAACAGGAGCCCAGCGTAGAGAGAGTTCTGTTTGCCTGCCCTTTGGCCCTCTGGCATCTGAGGAGCGCACAGTGGTGATACAGAGATTTTGTAGCGCTTGATGAGTGCTGGGCACCGAAGTGCAGAGGGCAGACGCGCCTTTCGTCACTCTTGGATTCTCTCTCCTATCGGGTGCCACAAGGAGAGCGTGTGGAGAACTTTGCCCCTGGAGCAGAGAGGTGCCGGGAGAGTGCTGCTCTCTCACTTCTCCAGTGCAGCACTTGAAGTTTTCAAACGCCTGCCGCACCGCAAGAACCCCCGCCATGGGGGCCCAATCGTTTGGACTGGTGTGCTGGATGCCGCATATGACGTAGATGAATCCCTCAATGTGGCTCCCCTCCCCTTGATTCAGCTGGCCACCGGACATGGAAGAGCAACCCGGACAAGCGTATTCCGATTGAGTCTCCAAATGTTGGCGGAAAGATAAGGATCGACCGCAATACTGTGTAAGCATTTTGTGCTGTGCTCACTGTGCCACTGGATTCAAGCTAGCCTGGCTGATGAAGGGTGATACCCTGAAACCGGTCCCAGGATGCTTGTTTCCGGTCCAGGGAGGTCCTGGCTTAGCAGTTCAGGCTGGACTCTTCCCATGAGGAACAGGGTCAAGACTGATTTGCATATGGCTGGGTCCAAACTGGGGTGGCATAGTGAGCATAAGAACGATGGATTAAACACAGATCTGTGACTGGGGGTGAGTGTTTGCATTGTTCAGCACTCCGTCCATCATCCTTCTGTGTTGCTAAAGCCTTTTGTGCTGTGTCACCGCTGCAGCCCCAGAAGATCAAGTCCGGTCTGTTTAGAGAGGGCCTGCAGAGAGGTGTTGCCCGGACAGGGGGGAGGACCGAAGACGGTCTTCCCGCTGGAGCCAGCCTTGGCCCAAGAGGCCCCCTTTTTATTGTTTCCTCACTTTGGCAGATCAGGAAGAGAGCCTCAGCGGAGGTCCCCGTTCTGGCCAGCGGATATCCCCCACCCCCTCCATTCTAAGCCACACCTTGGGGTTGTCATCTTGTTCTCCACTGCAGTTGTTGGGGTGAGGGGGTTGGGACCTTGATGGAGTCCCACTCCATCTCCCCCCTCTGCTCTGTGATTTAGGAAATTACCATAGGTCCCAAAGTGAGCAGGCAGCTACTTCTACCCCTTTACGTGGTGGACCAATCGCAGAGTGCATAATGGGAGCACAGGAGTGCCATTTTCTGGGCTGGGTACATAATTGCCATAAATCTTATAAGAGGGGCGCTGAGGCGCTGCAACCTTCATGTAGAAGGTGTCATTGGTGTGTGAATTGCAGGACACCACAGTGTTGTGTGACCCTCAGTGTTTCTGTGACATGTGCATTTACCTTGGTGATACTGCTCTACCTGACATTGGCATCCTAGAGATGTTTCTTCACTTTGGGTGCATTCATGATAATGTCTTAGCATTCATAATAGTATGTTCATTCTGACATGTGTTTTTGGTGAGAATGACAACCGGACTACTACTTGTGTTGCAGAATAACCAGTACCCTATATGTTTACCTAACTACTACTTATTTTCGCAGAGTACTAGTAACGTGTGATGTTCTGACAACTGCTTGTGTAGTAGGGTATTACTGATGCATGTTGTGTTTGGTCTAATGATGTTTTATGCAATACAGTTTATTTTTATATAACTTGTTTCATTTGTGGTGTATTTATTGTGTCACGTGTGTTGCTTAAATGCTTTACACATTGCCTCTGGGAAAAGCCTGACTACTTGTGCAAGCTACCAAGGGTGTGAGCAGAGGGTTATCTTGGGTGTGTAACTCCCTCGACCCTGACTAGAGTGGTGGGTTCTTTCTGGCTGAGGTGCGTACCCTAGCCAACCAGAAACCCCATTTCCAACAAGCGCTTTGTATGAGCACCATTTACATTACACAGGAACACATTTATTTTTGGTGGCCAGGGGAGAGTAAGTGATTTCCCCAGAATCACAGGATGTTGAGCTGGCACCAAGACTCAAACCGTGTTCCCCTAGCTCCACAGTCTGCAGCTCTGGCCCTTACACCACATCCTTTCCCCTAGGGTTCTTTGGTGCGTGTTTGGGCAGTCTGGGAATAACTTTTTTTTATTTTATTTTTTTATATATAGCGCTTCGTAATACAGGTTCCGCCACTTCATAGCGCTGGAAGGCAGGTGCCATTCTTGACAAAATCACTGTATTTCATGTGCATCGACCTTTCAGAGATGAAGAAGTGAAAAAGCGATGTCAGGATTGTGATCTGTGACATTCTCGTTCTGTCAAGACCGCTGCAGTGTGTGCATTATCCAGCTGACTTGAGTAGAGCTTAACACTAGACGATAGCACGTTCTCTTGATAACCTCCGGAGGGTCTCCAACCAAGCACATAGGTTAGTTCTAGGCAAGAATATGGTGTTGTCTCCAAAACGGTGGAAAAGGAGTCGTGACTCCATACCCAAGCATTTCACGGCCTCAAGCTTGATAGTAAAAAACATCTAGCCTTTGGATGTAAATTGTGCCTCTTCAAATAGATTTACGTTAGCGTGATCTCAATACAAAGGTATCACAGCGCTTTACATGAGCACCGGTTGATTACACAAGACCACATTCATTTTTTTGTAGTAAGGGGAAGATTAAGTGATTTGCCCAGAATCACAGGATGTTGAGCCGGCTTATAGACTCGAACCATGTTCCCCAGCTCCAAAGTGGGCAGCTCTGGCCCTTAGGCCACATCCTGTCACCTAGGGTTCTTTGTCTGGTGTGTGTTGGGGCAGTCTGGGAATATATGTATTTTTTTTATATAGGTGCCATTCTTAACAAAATCGCTATAATTCATTTACAGTTATGCTCCCTCTTCTGTTATTCTCATTGTATACAGTCAATGGTTAGGTCGAGCGTAAGCATATGGCCTCTTGTGTACTTTTTAAGTATACGTACTGTGGGCTTAAATACATTTCTTTTGCTTGTTTAAGTGTCATTTAAAAATCCTTACTTGCTAGTGGTCAGTCATGCCTGTTAGTCCCTCCTTTTTCTCTTTGGGCGCAGGGACCAACTACTGTATAATTTTGCTTTGTCCTGTTTATCTGTTCTTTAGCGGACTTTTGATTTCTTTGTTTCCCGCTTGTGTTTGGTAAAGCTTCCCTTTTCATTTGCAGAACATTCGTGCTCTCAGCTAACCTTCTCTGAGTTTTTGCTTTTTCCAGGATGATGTTACTATTATTTTTATTTTTTTCAGCCTTTTTTTTTCCTTCCAGCCAGCATATTACTGGTCTCACCTCCCTCATAACCTGAATGCACATCATAAAACTTTTCATACAAGGGGCCAGCACAGGACAAGCGCATTCACTTAAAACTTGCAGAGCCTCGCATGTAGAATGTTTCTCACCAGGTGCCCCTCCCTGCCAGCCCTCACAACATCCACATGCCACTTATCACCCTCTTCGGGGCCATAAATCTTCTCAGGCTGCTTGTTTGCTTCACTATCATCCTAAGGAACACACCCTTCACTGCTAAATTACAATCCACTCCATTGTTAAAGTTAACTCGTGATATCATGGCACATACATTTCCAGCTTCACTTGGAATTCGTAAGGAGATATTGACAGTTTGGAGGGGATAAAATAACAAAATAGTCTGAAACTAGGGGCAAGCCAGTTATCGGGATATATGGGAGATTGCTTAACTAGAGGTGCAGAAAGTGAGAGGCTGTTCTTTCCTAGTTGTTTTTGTTAGGGCTGAGAACTTGCACGCCCTTGTTTACTTAGCGCACTTGTGTTCTGCGTCCTGCTTCAGATCCCAGGCATGTCCATTTATTCTGAATCGAGGTCACGATCCATAATACATAACTATGAATACATTTACATTATGCTTTCAGCCTTTCGCGAGTTTAAATAAGAAGCCCTTGTGAGGCGCATTTGAGTTCAACACAGGCCAAAACTGCACACGCTGATAAGCCAAAAATATAATGAGGCATGTTGAAGAGCGTTATAAGATAAACCATTGTCGGGACCAGATTGATGGCCCACACGGACCAGCCTCATGATATCTTTGAGTGAAGTATATAACTTTCCCCATTATTTCTGCTGATTGAAACCCTATGTATTTAACGTATTACTCAGATGAAGAGCTCTGTGACATGCCTCAGCTGTGTCCGCAATCGTTCACGATATCACCTTTAATTATAGCGCTTGCTCCCAGAGAGTCTGCTGTTTCGCAGCACTGTACAAGGCCGGGGTTGTATTGGCGAGTTAAAAGATGGTTGGTTGACTTCACAAGGATGATGGTTTATGTCGGCTATTTCGGGATTCGTACTTGTGAGTGACAGGACACAACAAGTGTTCAAAAGTGAGTGTTTAACTCCTTTTGCTACCCTTGTATTTATTACCTTACCACGTGGCGTTAGAGCACGCGGACCAGGAAGTATGCTTGCTGGGCTCCTTTTCCATACAGGAACATTCCAAGTAGCAGGGGGCGAAAAGCGATTTCTTCTAGTGCACCCGTGGTAACGCACTGAGCAATCCCTGCGATGGATTGCACTATATCCTGGCGCGCGCTGGACGAAGAACCCCTTGTGGTTTAACCACCAGTCACCCATTTGCTGGGGGTGTTACGGACCCGTTTTCTGCCATGCACGATGAAAGGCCGGCCCGTGTCAGCCGGCACCCACGGCGACTCTACACCAATAAACAGAGGCAGCGGCCCATTGAATCCAGAATTGATGTTTTAATATTGCAGATGTTGACGAGGTAGGTGCACACTGAACATTTTTCATGTGGTTTCAAATACACGTTGTATAGGGGTGCTGGAAATAACAGACCATTACCCTTTCTCGGCTTTGCTTTGCCTGGCAGCATATCTCGAAAGAACCTGAGATAGTAATGTTTCCCTGGTACTGGCAAGGCTCCTCCAGCACTAGAGGCCCAACATCGTAACCCGTTGAGTTGAAAACAAGATTTTTCAAAGCAAAATATGCAGGCACACACTTACTGGCTTTGCTAGCGCTTGTTTGCTTTTGACTTACTGTATGGCCAATGCATTCAAACAATGGACATTCTTCCATGTGCATTTTTGCAGACTTGCAAGTGATGATTCTGGAGTAGTTTTCGTAAAACCACACTTGCAAGATGGCATACGCGCAGAAGTGACCACTTTCAAATGGTTTTTGTTATAGTATGACATAGACTGTTCTAAGATGGGCCCCTGTGCCTCTGTGTTGAAGAGCATTGTGTTATGCAGCAGTACAACGGTTTGGGGTACTGTGCTATGTTTTAGCATTGGGTAGGGCAGTGTTCCTTATCTGTATATGAGACCACGCACTGCATTTGTAAATAGGAGCTAGCTGTTTGCAAGTGTATATAAAATATGATACTGTGCTTATATGTGTGATGGAGAAGGACTGTCATATGTAAATGAAAAATAGCTTGCTGTAGTTGTGATTACAACAGGAACGTGTGCTACTGGTTCATATGAAAAGGAGAACCGAGCTCCATATGTTACACTACAGGCTGCTTTACACGTGTACAGATGGAAGGAAACTGCTGGATGAACGTGTGTAGAAGGGGTGGTTTGCTGCATGGGAGACTGACACGGAAATATGTAAAAAAAAAAAAAAAAAAAATAGTGTTCTATGTGTGTATGGAGGTGGAGTATGCTTCTTGTGTGCGTGGAAGCAGCTTGCGTATTGTGTGTGTGTGTGCATAAAACTATTTGCTGCACATCTATATAGGAGGTGGTAGTGTTGTGTAAGGGTTTATTCTACTGCACCATGTGTTTGCCTATGTGCCATGGTATAAGGGGGTAGTGTGTGCATATTTTTTACTGAGACAGTGCAATCGATATATGTGTACAATGGAACTGCACTGCATTTGAGTAAGAATTAAACAGTGTAATGCATATGCATACTAAATGAGGACCTGCACTGCATGTAAACATTTTGGAGATTGAAGGACGCTCTTCATAAGGAAACCTGAAGAGAATGTGTACGTATACTGTGTAATTTCTCTCCTTACTCCTCCATGGCTTCTTGTGTCTTTTTCATGGGAATTGTGTTAGCCAGCCAGCAACTCTGATGGTGGGGTGGCGAAAGTGGTGTTCTATTGGAATTAGCATGGCCGATTTAAATTAGGATGTTAAATTTCAACATTTTCATTTTTTGTTGCAGATAGAGGAAGAAGGTAAATGGAAGTGCTTTAGTTATATTCAAGGCCACTGGAATTATATGGCAGGAAAAGATGAAATTATGAGGCAGGACTGACCAATTTATGTGGCAAGAAAAGTCCAGTTATGAATTTACAATCCCAATAGCTCCATCTCAAGCAAATGCGAGACCTGTTGCATTGAAAATGCTTGGTTTTTCTTAGCAGTCTGTTTGCGAAAGAATTCTTGTTGCCCATACCAAAATGCTAGATTCAGCTTAAATCCCACCCACTCCTTACAATAATAGGCTTTATGGTCTTGTTTCTTTTTACTCAGTGGATTGCTGCCTTTGCTTTGTGTCCTCCCTTCTCCCCCAGAGCATAACTTCTTTACTATCCGTTTGACTGGCTGACTAGTATCCTTCCACAAGTTGGAGAATTGCTTTTTAGGGTTGAGCGCGCAAAGTGCTCTGTCCCTGGTGTAATCTCTATGGGCTTTTATCCACACCCATGTCGTGCCCATCAGTTTGGTTGTTTCGTGGGCTTGTCTTTTAAAATTCGCTTGATTTCATTAGTGAAAGGCATGCCCACGTCATGTCTTTTCTGGTATTTAGCCCTCCTCAAGCACACCGGCCAACTACTGAAAACATACGAAGCTCGATGTTTTCCTTTTGGTTTCTGGACTACTTTTTCTTTTTATTTCATAGGAAGCGCAATCTCACTGGGCAGTAATCGAGCGCTTTGCATTACATCGACCCTGTTGCATGGATAATTGCACTTTTGCCGATACGTTTCACTGCTAGTGAACTTCTGTTTCCTTTTATGTGTATGCTTCGCGCTCATGGCAGCCGTCAGCTTGCTTATGTAAAACGGTTTTACTTTTCAGTTTATGTGGCAGGAAAAGTCCGGTTAGGAGTTTAAAAAGCTAATGGCTCTAACTCTAGCAAACGCGAGGCCCATTGCATTGCAAATGCTTGTTTTTCTTTTTCTTTAAGCATTCCATGGCAGTACATGTATTTTCTTACTCTCCTGTGTGCTTCTCCTTCCTGAAATACCTGCCATCTGTGAGCTGTGTGTTACACCCTCCTCCATAAGCTGTTCTTTCCATTGAGTGCTGCTTTTCTCATTCCATACACACCACCCACACAACATTTTAAGTGTTGCCCCTGCCACCCTGCCCATTGAGTGACTTTCCTGGCGTTTACATTTTTTTTCTATTTGGTGTGTCCCCATCTCCCGAGTCTCAAGCTCCTCCATTCCTCTCACCACCTACTCCCAATTGTTTCTCTCCTGCTGGCTGAAGCACCCATTTCTCAGTTGCTCCCCTGCCACTCACGGTCCTTAAAAAAAGAAAAACAAAACCACTTTTTTTTTTGCAGGGCCTGGCGGATGCCGGGTGCTCTGCTTTTGTGCAAGTTAAACATTTTTTTTATTTACCGCTCCAAGTAGTATGATCCATCTCAGAACAGTAAATAAAAAAATAAAACAATAAGAATGGCACTCGTGCATTCTGTGGCATGCTCGTACCTGAAAATGCATGCTTGCACATGTTATCACACGTGCATTCCTACTGTAAACATCGTCATGAGTTTTACGTGCTAACATTCACATCATCACACCTTTTCTTTCTATTTTACTTTTTACTAGTGCTGCACAACATCGGCAAAGCCCATAGATCAAAAAGATAAAACCCACTGGCATTTTCAGTGCTTGTTCGGCTTTGACTACTCCTTGTGGATGCATGTTTCAGGAATCATCCACCCAAATTTGGAAATACATACGATGAATAAGAGACTTGAAGTGACAGCATTCTTTGGTAAGGTAGATTATTGTGCCCATGTGATATAGACCTGCTCAGAGGATTTGTAATAAGCATTGCTTAATCCCTTCACAGGAGCTATTGTGTTTGAGAGGAGTATAACAATCCCACTGCCCAAGGTGTTTTATTTCAGCAGGAAGTTTCATCCAGCCTAGATGTTTTTGAATAATTTTAGATGATGAATGTGTAAGCCTGTTTTTAGTGAAAATAAGTACTGAGGGGTGAAATCCTCAAAGTCTTGGATGTAGAAGGAGTTCTTGACTTTTCTTTGTCTTAATAGTAGTATGTGCTGCACTAAATCTGTATTCTAGAATGCTGAAGTACACTTGTGTTGAGTGTTGTGTAATTAGTACAGGATACGTTCATGAGGTCTCCAAGAAGGTAACCGCACAATTGCGTGTATTTTGCACCATTCGGTCATGCACGTTTATAAAACGAGTTGGAACAACACCATTTTAAATAGTCCCTGAATTTAAGGCGACCCTTTTTAGGTCGAGCGCCCAAGCCCTTTGACATGTTGTAAGTATTGTGGGATTTTAACACACGCCCACCTCACGCTCATCTCTTTCATTCGTTCGTGGGATTGCCTTTCAAAAATCATTTGATGTAATTGGTAAATGCTTCACGTTTCGCCTGCCGTGGGGCCGTTTGGTTTCCGCCTTGCACACCGACCCTGTTACAGGGCACGATTTCTGATATAATTCAGCGTGGGCAAACTAAATTTTTCTTTGATTCGTGGCTGCCATGGTGCTCAGTCAGTGAGAGCGGGAACTCGATCAGCGGTATTGTTTTTACATTATATGCACTCTGATTTGCCTAGTACATGTTCTTTGCAGCAGGCATATTAACCCAGAGTATTACCTTATGATGATTATAAGCTTCCACTAGACAAAAGTAAGTTCTCTCTCCAGAAAGAACATAAATCGCCAGAGTTACTTTGACATTTTTACATTACATGCACTTTGTAATTTGCCTAGTACAAATGCTTTGTAGCAAGCACATTAACCCTGTGCTCTAATGTATGATAACTCCAAGATTCCACTAGACAAAAGTACGTTCTCTTGGCTATCATGGAGTTCACAGCGCTCAGAGCGTGAACTCTATTGTTGTATCGTTTTTACATCTTATGCACCCTGATCAGCTTAGTACATGTTCTTTGCAACAGGCATATTAACCCTGTGTGCTTCCTTATGATGACTCCACGCTTCCAAGTGACAAAAGTATGTTCTCTCTCCAGAAAGAACATAAGTCACCATTTATTTTGACATGTTTAAATTACGTGCACTTTTTGATTTGCCTAGTACACCTTCTTTGCAGCAGGCACATTAACCCTGTGCGCTTCCTTGTGATGACTCCAAGCTTCCATTAGGCAATAGTACGTTCTCTCTCCATAACGAACATTAACCCTCTGCGCTACCTTATAATGAGCCCAGACTTCCACAAGACAAAAGTACGTTCTCTATCCAAAAGGAACATTAATTGCCAGATTTATTTTGACATTTTTACATTAAATGCACTCTGATCTGCTTAGTACATGTACTTTGCAGCACACATATTCATTTTGTGACTTGTACTTTTATTTTTTATTTTTATAATGTAATACAAGCTGGAAAGCAGCCCTTGGAGTAATATTAATTGAGTTGTCCAGCTCAATAGTTCGATGCGTGATTCGCTCATTTAGTTTGTTTCAGCTTTGCATTCTGAGACTTGTCGTTTTATTGTTATAACGTGGTACCAGCTTCGAATACAAAACTAATCACGTTTTAGTCTGTGAAACTTGAGCTGTGTGTGTATTTATAAAACTAATGTTGAGGAGAGCTTACAGTTGATTATGTGAAACAATTGTCAGTATTTTAGTTCAAGACTGACTGAGGATCATTAATATCATGTGAAAGCATGTGAAAAATCATAAGTGTTTTGTTCGACAGACTGCAGTTAAGGGACAGCGATCTAGTAAGCACGCATTCTTGGAATACCATTATTTAGTTGCCCCACAGGCAACGCCTCCTGTACAAGTGCCAAGTAGATATGTTTTGCACCTGGGAGTAGTTTGTGCTTTAAAAAATATTCCAGTAGGCCTACTAGCCCTTTTGTTATTTGCAGGGCCACTGGAATTATGTGGGAGACAGGACCAAAATATGCAGCAGGGTTGACCAATTAATGTTGCAAAAAACCAGTCCAGTTATGCATTTACATTGCCAATAGGTCCAACTCAAGCAGATGCAAGAATTATTGTATTGCAAATGCTTGTTCAGAGTGGATTGGCATCTTTTTTTTTTTTTTTCTTTTTTTCCTTCCCTAAGCTCTCTGACCAACAGCCTATCATGGTAGCTAGCTTACTTGTAGGGAGTCAGTGTTTATTTTTTTGGTGGTGATTGGAATTTAGTTAAACTTTCATCAAGCTAGATATTTCGTGCCTCTTCAGCTGCATTGAGCTTGGCAATGTTTTCACCGTAGCAGGTCTCTAGACACCACGTTTCAAATTAGCCAAACAAGATAGCTATAACGTGCCTAGATATACAAGGTGACGACCATCAAGTGAGTATGCAAAAAACTTTCCGCCATCGTCAGCCGCTGTTATTAGTTTTGCAAATGCTTGTGCTGCATTGGCAAAGCTAGTACTACCAGCTAACAGCATTGGCAAATCAAGATTCAAGTATTCACTAATTTTTATATTTGGCTTATTGAATATCACTTACAGAATGTGTTCATCCTTTTAAAGATGAAAGGAAAGGGCATAGGCGGTTTCAAGTGATACTGCATGATTTGCAATTAGTTGTACATGAGCGGTATCAAAATGTTGTGCTTCAGGAATGGTGTTTAGGTGTTAGACTAAAAGAAAAAGTGTACATTTTCTTCCAAAGTCTGAGGGTCGACCACTGATTCGATTTAATCAGTGCCTATCCCCTGCTCCCCTGATGACGTGATTGAGGAACCTCTTTTTAGGTCACAGCCTACCAGACAACACAGCTGTCTGGTTTGCTAAAGACATCTTGGGGACAATCAGAAACCTGATTCAGGAATGTTTTCTGCCCGTTGCTTGCCATTGGCATTGTTGTTTGTAACTTACATTTTCTGGCTTTCCGTTTGCTGGCTTTTTGTTTTGGGCTGTCCACCTTGAGTTTGTACCTTCCCTTGTGCAAACCTAATTTACAGTATCAGTCCAAGTGTTCCCCTTTTGTAAATTGACATGTAGATCCTGTTCTTATCTCGTCAAATTTGCTGTGCATTCAAAGACTGAGGTCAAATGCCAGGTGCTGTCTTCCGAGGGTGCTTTTTTTTTTTTTTTTTTTACTTTTCTTTTTGTGACTTTACAGTGAGAGGATTTATGTGACAATTTTTCTGGATACTAGGGGTCGGAAAGAGGATTTTTCTAGCACACAACATTTAAATGAACTGTGCAAGTATTTCAGAATATATATCAGAATTATGAACACAAATGAAGAACAATTTTTGTTATTTCTGAAGTGTGTTGGCAATAATACTTCAATATGATCAAAATAAATCATTGCAGTAGGTGATGCAGCTTCCTCACATGTTTGTCTGTGCCTTGTATAATGTTTTTAGTATAACTTGCATGTCAGTTGAAAATCTGTTTTCTGTAATGGCAGTGTGCTACCATACCATGAATACTCCGCTCTACGCCACTCCACTCCACTCCACTCTGTGCCACTCTACACCACTGCACTCGACTGTGCACCACTCAACACTACCACACTTTGTACCACTCCACTCTACTCCACTGCACTCTATGCTACTTCATCCTATGCCTCTCTACTCTACCCTGTGCCACTCTACTCTATCCCAGTGCACTCTACCCCACTGCACTCTTGGTCTCTGCACTCTACACCACTCCAATTTAGGCCACACCAAATTACTCTACACAGCTCCACTCTATGCCACTCTGCAACACTGCACTGTAAGCCACTGCCCTAAATGCCAATACACTTAACGTTAATGCGCTTTACTCTGTAACACTCAACTCTATGCCCCTACACTCCACAACTCCACTGTACACCACTCTAATCTACTCTGCACCACTGTAGTCCGCCACTGCACTCTACACCACTTTTCTCTACACCATTACACTCCATGCCACTCTGTGCAACTGCAGTCTACCCTGCACAACTCCACTTTATGCCACTTCACTCTGCTCTGAAACAATCTACTGTAAGCCACTGCACTCTACGCCACTCTACTCCACTCTGTGCAACTTCACTCTGCACCACTCTACTCTTATCCACTGCACTCTATGCCAATTCACTCTACTCTGCATCACTAAACTCTGTGCTGTTTATGCTTCTCTACTCCACTCTACAGCCTGGCACTCTACTCTGCAACACTGCATTCTCGGCTGCTGAAGTCTGTGCAACTCTACTTTGCACTACTTCACTCTAGACCATTGCACTTTATGGCTGTGTACACTACTCTCCACCACTCTACGCCACTACATTCTAAGCCACAACTCTACCGTGCACTCTACGGCACTGCATTCTGTGCCACTCAACTCTACTCTGCGCCACTACCCTCTGTATCACTCTACTCCATTGTACATTACTATGCACCACTCTAACCTACACCACTGCATTGTACGATGCTTCATTGTACGCCGCTGGATTCGATGCCACTGCACTCTACACAAGTCCACTCCATTCTATGCCACTCAAATGTATGCCACTCTACGCAACTCCACATTATACCACTCCAGTACATGGCACCCTCTGCCACTGCACTCTACAACATTCTACTCCGCTCTGCCATTCGAATCTGTGACACTCCAGCATGGCTAAATGTTAGTTGTGTGAACAGCTGTCACGCTGGTGTACTGTATGGCTAAAATACATTGGAAAAGCTGATAGCTCGTGTATATGTGAGCGCTGTTGACTTTGGCAGAGATTGTTAACTTCTAGAGCCCTGCAAACAGAAGGCTGTGACTGGCAAAAACGTGCCCAACGGGGCAAACAAAATTGCAAAGTTTTATTTTCTATAGTTAACTTTATTTTAGTTTGCCAAGTCTTCTTTTCTCACTTTACACTCATGCTTTTTTTTGTTTTTGCTCGTGGATGCTGCTTTCAAAAGATGGCCATTATCTTCTTCTAAATATTCCAGAGCGACATTGTTTTGATTAATGTGTAATTTCCGAAATTATGCTTTATCACGTAATGGTGCAGTACGCCCAAATCCACCCAACTCCAATCCAAATCACCCCACTCCAATCCACCCAGCCTCACCAATCTAATCCACCCCACTCAATCCGACCCTAATCCAATCCATCCAACAATTTACCCTACTCCAATCCCAATCCAACCCACTCCAATCTAACCTACTCCAATCCAATCCACCCCACTCAGTACAATCCACCCCACCCTCCCAGCCACCCTCTGTTCAGTCCATCCCACCCCAGTCCAATTTACCCACTCCAGTTCAATCCACCCCACTGCACACAATCCACCCCCTGTACCCCAATCCAATTCACCTTGCCCAATCCAGATCACTCCCCGGCAAATCTCTCCAGTCTAGTCCACCCCTCTCCAGTCTAGTCCACCACATTCCAGTCTAGTCCACCCCAATCTAATCTAGTCCATCCCACTGCAATCCAATCCCCTGCACTTCAGTCGAATCCACCCCACCCCAACCCAGTCTTCTTCACCCCACATCAGTCCACCTCACCTCACCACACTTCAATCCAATCCATCCCCACCCCACTCCAATCCACTTAATCCAATCCACCCCACTCCAATTCACTTCAGTCCAATCCACACCACTCCACACAATCTACCCCCGTTACCCCAATCCAATCCACCTCACCCAGTCCAGTTCACCCCACCGCAGATCAATCCACCCCTCTCCAGTCCACCACACTCAAATCTAGTCCACTCAACTCCACTCTAATCCACACTACCCTACTTCAGTCTACCCCACTCAAACCACCCCACCTCACCCCACTCCAATGAAATCTACCCTGCTCCACCCCAATCCACTTAATCCAATACATCTCACTCCAGTTCACTTCCATCCTATCCACCCGATTTAACTCCAGTCCAATCCAACCCGCTCCAATCCAGTCTAACCCACCCACGTCATGCCACCCCATTCCTGTAACTCCAGTCCACCCACTCCAATCCACCCACCCCAATCAATCTAATCCACCCCACCCCAGTTCAATCCCTCCCCCTTCAATCCAGCCCACCCAATCGAGTCCACCCACTGTAATTCACCCCACTCTGCTGACTCAATCCACTCCTTAACACTGCACTCTATGACACTCAACCACTGAACTGTACTTCCCTGTACTCGACTCTGCCTACCCCAATCTACGACGCTCCAGCAAATCCACTGTGCAACACTCTACTCCTCCACTCCACACCACTAACTTTCAGCTGTGCTGAACAACAGTCAAACTGGTGTACAACATGTCTAAAACATTGCCAAAGCCAATAGCTTTTGTATAGGTGAGACTTATTGGCTTTGCCAAAGCTTGCCAGAGTTGATCCACAGCAGTGGCATTTTGTAATAAGTTGTGAATTGCAGATTGGCACTGTATCTGTACCTGACAAGATCAATTACAAGGGGGGTCCTCTGTCTGATGGTAAATGTGAAGACCCTGTCATGGTAACAATTTTAAAGCATGCATACATCAAGTTGGTTGTTTTATCTCCTTGTTGTGTTATAACACATATAATAACTTTGCTACAAATATAGGTAACATTGTCAACAGTATGAACACCAAATGTGTGATTTTAATCCGTTTTCATCCATTCATCCATTCGTCCATTTGTGGATGAGCATAGCTACGTAACTTATGTGAAATTGTTAACCTGGTCTGGCGCTTTAGCCAACAGAACATTCTATTCTTACATTTTTGGCTCCTTTTACAATTATAAATGTATGTTTTTAAAATCCAAACATGCAAAATGCTTTTGGATAAAAGGACTGGCTCGAGCTGTTACACCTGATTGCAAGTCACTTGACAGCTATTATCCTGTGCACTTGTTCCATTGTTGTTTCAATGTACATGGCTGCCTCTTTTTGTAGTGCCAGTTGCGAGAAAGTGCCTTTTTTTTACATGGTCAGCCCTCCAGTGTTTGCCTGGTATTTGCTGTGGTTTAAAAGTTGTTGCTGTCCCTGCTAACCAGGTTCCTTGGGCCAGATCTCTTTCCCAAAACTTTTGTGATGCATTGGCACAATTGACAAAACCTTTAGCTGCCACTATAAAACACTAGTAAATGGTACGTAGGTACCCAGGGCATGGGGTAGAAGAGGGCAGCAGCACAGATTGTGCCACCCTCCGGAACCATGCATTCAAGTGCACCCTGCACTGCCACTGCAAGTTGACGGTCTTGGCACAATCTTAAAATGCAAAACTAACATGGCACACATCCTGTGTGACCTCTCCACTATACACTGCATGCAGTGTAGTTAAACCACCCTTATGTCAGCCCTTCCAGTCCTAAGGCAGGGTGCACTATAATGCATGTGTGGGCATAGATGCATGTATGCTCCACTGTGTGCTTGCTAAACCTGGGACATAGTAGGTGAACAAAGCACACATTTAAATGCATGTGCTGGATACTGGTCAGTATGAGTTTCACAGCTACACAATGCCCACTGTGAACCCTGGGTTGTTTGGTATCAAACAACTCCGAACAATAAATCCAAACTGGTACCAGTATTGGATTTATTGCACAATATACCCAGGGGCCACTTTAGAGGTGACCCCTGCAAAAGATAATTAACCCTGGCATGGTTGCTGGGCTGTCACCACCAGCCTGCCACCCCCAGATAAGATTGTGGAACCCTGGGATGAGAGCCTTTGCTCTCTGGGTTCAGTAAACAAAGCCCCTCCTGGGCAGAGGTGTTACACCTCCTCCCCCAGGAATGTGCACAGACCCGCCTGCGAGCTTTAAAGGGCTTGCTGCCCCCATCGCAAACCACCACTTTTGAGGGGAGCAAAGGTGGGAAAATGCAGGTGTGGCATGCGAGGTGATCCCTCCATTTAATTTTCCTCCATCTTGCATGGTAGGAAAATAGCCAGACAGTGATTGGGAAGTGACTTCTACCCACAGGAAGTGGTCACTTAATGGGTGCAGCCACCCTAAGGTAGATGACCCGTTGGTCACTATTCGGCACTCCCCTCAATGGCCTCTAAATGCAGTATTTAGTGGGCACCCCCTAGACCTGCAGATCAGACTCCAAGGACACAAGAAGGCCAGCAACAAAGAAGACCCAAGGCTCGAGAACTGCAATCCTGCTGCGCAAAGAAAAAGGCACCAAACCCTGCCTGCTGCACCCATGATTCGACAATCATCACATGAGGGGTTGCATAATCATCGGACATACTCTACAAATCCCTAGAGGATCGCCACCCTTCTGAAAATCACCAAAGATCTGCCTCCAGAGTGAAGGCATCACTCCCTGCAACAAAGAAGCAAAGGACCAATGAAGTCCAGTTCACTGACCGGCTGCTGACCAAGGAACCGGACATAGCAGCCTGACCACTTTCTACCTCATGGACCCAGAGTGTCAAGTTTGGTGGCACTGCAACCTTCAGTGCCTCAACTTGGCAATAGCCCGGGGTACTGGACCCCCAATGTCAGATGCCCAGAAGGAAAGTCCACTCCTGACTCTCCGAGGACCAGAAGCAAGCTCCAGTCCTGGGACTTCAGGACATGTAAGAACCACCCACCCCAGAGTGTCCCTGCTGACCTCCAATCTACCTTCAAAGTGACCTGCCTCCTGGTTCCAAGGGCACCTTGATGCACAGCTCTTGGCTCACCTATCTGCTCTGCACCCTACCTCTCTTGGTCCTGCACCAGAGAACCGGCTGTACTCTAAGGGTTCCCCCACCGCTTTACTCCTCCACACTCCAAGGGGACCCACTGTACTCACCTTGAAGTCCGCTGGTGCATTGCATTTCCAAGTGGGCCCCCGGAGTGGTCTTGCACCAGCTCCAAGGACTTTTCAGCAGATGCTCCCTCCGAAACCGGGAGCCACCGGAACTTCCCTGGCTGGTCCACAGGACACCTCGATGACCTCAACCTAAAAACTAAAGGAGACATCGGTAAACGCATTGCCTGATTTTATATGCATTTAAAAAAAAAAAATTTGTTTTCTTTTCTCCTATTGATTCCTATGTTGCACGATTACGCACAAAAAAGACTATTTTTGCTAAACTTTGAAAATTCATAACTTAAAAAGTACTTACCCGATTTTGATGATCTTGGTCTTTAAAATGTTATAAAAAATATGAAGTATTTTTGTAAATTGGCATCAAGTTATTCTTGATTGTGTGCCCACATTGATACTGTGAGTTCAACAAATGAGTAGCACTTCTCCAAGATTGGCTTAACTGCTTGACCAAGCTACCATAAAAGTTAGAGCATTCGGTGGCCTAGTTTCTACCTGTGGAAACCAAGGTGGGGTTTCTTGGACTCTATGCACAGTGCACATCATTTTGTACACTATATAGAGAGCCAGTCTACTACACCAGTGCCTGTGTGTGTTTCTTTGTGTATTTGGAAGCCTTTAACTGTGTATGTCTGTACCATTTTGATTAGTGGCTATGTGTCCATGCACAAAATAAAAAATCCTAATCTATTGGATCTGTAATGTTTTTTATTTTTTTATTTTTTATTTATTGACCTTGCTTTAGCTTCATTTTTTCTGTAGTATTTAAAGTAAGTGGGGAGCATTGGGATGCACCATTCAAAGCACATCACACCACACAAAGTAGCTTCTGCAATCTCAGTAGAGTGCATTATTGCATCAATTTATTCCATGTTTCTGGGGCTTGATTTGTATAGAGGAAGTGTAGTGTTTCAGGGATAGTATGTGGGGGATAGGAAGACAGCAAACTGAAATGCTAAAACACCCCTGGCCCTGCCTTGCCGAAGTGTCTAGTGATGCGATTGAGTGGTCTTTGTAAAGTTGAATGGTGTTGTGGACTGCAGTATACAATAAAAACTATAATTTCAGATAAGCACTGATGGTACACAGGGCCCCCTAGAAGCATCATAGTTAACATCTTTGTAAGGAATTAGATTAATATTTTGGTTGAACGACTCCCACTTGAAGGAGTAGTAACAAGCCTTGTCAGGGTGAACCCTCAAAGTCACTAAATTAATCGGAGCTCAAGCCCCTGCTTTCTGTGGCACAGAGTAGTCAGGCTTAATTTAGGGCAATGTATTTATGCAGTACCAAAACAGGTGCAATTTCAATCTGATTAAGATAGAGCACAGGTCAGATACACTTAGTGGACTGGTCCCTGTGACAGTCTGGATGCCAGAAAGTTTACAAAAGTCCCAGTGGTCTGGAGGAAACGTTTTCAAAAGTTTCCAAACTTTTTTCTGATGCCCATTCAACCGCAGGACTACACTTTTGAAGCCCCCCCCCCCCCCCCCCCCCCGCAGGACCTCAGAGGAGGCACTTAGAAACTCACAGGGTGTCAGGCTAAGGCCAATAGCAGGGTTTAGTCCATGTATAGTTACCACTGGTCAGCAGGGTATTTAGAGAAAAAGGCCTCTTGCAGTTTGTTGTTCTACCCAGGCCAGCACCTGTGACGATCCTGAAATCGTCATACAGCCATGATAGCTTGAGCTGTTAGCTAGATGGGACGTGTTCAGATGCAGCTGTCCTCCACCTAAATTACAGCTGTTGGTGTGCAGACGGGTTCAGAAACCTGAAAATGAGTCATTCCTCAACTTAGTTCTATTTTAGGAAGATGCTCCCTCCCTTTCCTGCAGATATGGCTTTAGATTATTTCAAGGTTAATATATCTCTCTCCATTCTGGGAGGATTACTAATCCACTGATTGTACATGTTGATGTGGGCGAGTGGGAGGTGCATGGCTTCCTCATTTCAAATACAACTGCTTTGTCAAGCATTTCAGTCAGTTGCCAAAGGCCCACCCCACATCAGATAGATGGGTGGAAAGGGAGGCCCAGAAGTGGAGAAAAGCAGCAGAATGTACGACAGCTAAAGTAGACTTTTTTTGTCGTTTGGCGTAACCTCAGTTTTTAAACACTTAAGGCCTGATTTAGATTTGAGCAGACGGGTTACTCTGTCACAAGGGTGACGAATATCCTGTCCATCTAAATCTAATAGGAGATAATGGGATTCATATTTCGACAGACTGGATATCGGTCACCGTTTTGATGGAGTAACCCATCTGCCCAAATTTAAGTCAGGCCCTTTGTGTGTCTGTTTGATTGCGAAATACGAATGGAATTAACAAGCATGCAGGTGTAGAAATGAGGACAATGGAAAACGTAAGTTTATTAGAACGGCTTGCTGTCGCTAAGCCTACTTACTGGCTGTGACTGTAGGAATTGTGCCCTTAGTCTGGCCAGCGCCACTTGTGCACGAACAGTTGCACTTTCACTTTTAAGAGTTATAGAAAGGCAGCAAACAAAACAATGTGTGGTTAGTAATATTATAACAAAATATATTATCTAATATACAGGACTCTTTAGTATAAAATAAAATCCTTTAAGTAAACAAGCTCAAGTAATTTGTTTAGACTTACATATTTGAAAAATACTTGTTGCAAGTTTATTTTTCCACGAGCCAGAAACCTATTTTTGGATTAATATTGATAAAAAGTAGAAAAATAAATATGGATGGATATTGATGAGAAGAGAAAAATAAATGAGGATGTGTTGAAAAGAGAAGAAAAGCTGACAGATGTAATTGTAAAAAATAAAATAAAAAAGTAGCCTTCATTTTTATAGCCCAAGACAGAGAACCCCAGTGGTACTGTTAGAGTTGCTGGAGAGTCGAGAGAACATTTAATCTGCCTGCATGTCCCTACAATAGATATTACTAGGATGAGTCTCTCATAGATATGCGGTGCCCATGACACTTAAACTGCCTAGAAACCAACAGCATTACACTCAGCTATGTGAACTGGACTTTCACACAAGTACATGACTATGCAAATCCATAACAACAAGCAAGCTCTCATTAGGAATGTGGAGGTCTCAGCCACCCCTACTTTCACTTGAATATAGATGCCAGCTCCTGAACACCAAGGCCAAAAAGGCTGATTTATTAGCTGAATAATCGAGAACCACCTTTTGAACTTGTGTTGGCTTATTTTTCCATGCCCCAATATAAACAAGCATTGGCGAAGCCAGTAGGTTTCACCTTTAGGACCCTTTGGCTTTGCCAGTGGCTTTGAGCCATGCTATACAGCATCAACAAGATCCTGTATTATAATTGTAGGTGCACCCATGTTCTATTACTCATGCTTACCTATAAAATGACAAAAATGATCTGAGATCTATGGTGGAAGGAGATAACCGCTCTCGAGGGAGAAGCACATGAGCAAAACAGCAACACAGGGGATAGCGAGAAGCACACGAAAGCATGTGTAACTCAGAGGGTTGGGGAGAAGAACGGGTGAGAGAGAGCTCAACACTGAATGTGGCAGAATGGGAAAAAGATGTACACAGGGGAGACAGCTGGAAAACACAAGCATTGTTATGGAGCTCTAACTAACTAGAACAAAGGAGTGCTTGAAAAGTAAACAGTGGAAGGACACGAGGGCTATGTTCCAGGACAGGAACAAACCTAAAAAGAGGAAGCAAAGCCTATGGAAACTGGTAAACAAGAAGAAAGCAAATAAGAGTGACCATAAAGCCCAACCAATGGTAAGCAGTTGATAGGGCCTAAGCTAACAGTATGTCTTTTCGCAAGCAGTCAGCTTGGAAAGCAAGACCTAAAAACAAATTATGACACTACCTTTCATCAAAATACGGTCCATCAAATGGACATGTGTGACAGATGTTTGATCATTAGTCACTGTTCCTACTGTGCTGTGACAGATTTTGTCACAGTGTGCAATTCACATACAAGCCTTTTCGTGACGCATGCAGTACAGAAGATCTGGTAATAAACTATTATAGATTCAAAATCACAAACTACATGCAACTCTGGCAAATATCACACCTAATGTAAGCCTAATAAACAAGCATTAACAGAGCCAAACATCTGTCTTTCATGTTGAAAGGCATGCAAACACAAGCATGCACAAAGGATGTAGTGGCGGTAATAATGGTGGTGATCTCTTGTCTCACTTGTCTCCTGTAATGATTTCAACCTTGTACTTTAAACACACAGCAGTAAACAAAATTGCAATCACGACCTGCAGCTTGGGTATGGCCTTTGAGACACCAAAATGCCAGGGTTATCAGAAATGACATCACGCACCCTTTGACATCCAGTGCTATCCGAGAGTTGACTCTATAGCCAGTGATCGAAGTGACACGACATGCCCATACTCTTATGGTTTATGAAATACCGTTTTCCTACTTTTTACAAAGACAACCGTTCCGGTTTGGTTAATTGTGGCAGATTAAATGCCTCAGCTGAAGTGTCATTCATGGAGTCTCCCGTGCGGTTAAACCGGAGCCAGCAGAGAGCTGAACAAGCCTTCCTGCCAGAGTGCCTGCTTCCCTGAAAGAAATGCAAATGTGTGCTACAAGTTAATCTGCAAATGTAAAGGATGCTTTGTAGCTGGTACTGGCTTTAATTGACCTGATCATGCGAATCTTTGTGATGACAAAGATTTATTATTTTTGAGTGGTAGTGCAAAGAGTGAACAACAGGGCTGTGAAGTGCGTGTTTTTCCTTGTAATTGCATTTTTATCGCCCTTACTACGCCTGGAGGTGTCGAAGGGATAGTAATGTAAAAAAGGCATTATGTATAGTCTGGGTATTACTAAACCTATATTTTGGAAGCACCATTTTATCTTAAACATTTTGTAACAGTCTATCTTATACTGTGAGTAATGCAAGTATAAAATAATGAATTACATATTGACAGCACATTCTGCCACAGGCTGTGACCTCGTAGCAGTAAAAATACACAAATCACTTTTCCCCACTTCCCCAACCAAGTCTTAATTCTGTGACTCTCTGGTTACACACAGACCTCTGCAGTGCATTAACTAATAGATGTTTCATAATGTAATATAGTGCGTTTCCCAATAAGTAACAACTTGTTGAGTGCATTTTTCATTTAGCTGCATGTTATGTTATATGTACCTACCTGACGGTGAAAGACTAAAAATACTTACAGAATATTTTATTTTTTATAACCACACCTTTGACCCCGCCCCCACAATCACTGTCTGTGCCCCCATTGCATGCAGTACCACAGTTACCATACTTTTCTAATGCACTTCGACTGCTGCCTATAGCCCTCAACAGCCTTATTTGCGGCTGTTGGGAGGGGGAATTCCAAAAGGGCAGGGTGGGTCTGGGACAGAAAATAGCCCCAGGCACCAATTGAAAAGTGGCCCATTAGCGAACCAGACAGCTAAAATAATGGCCCAGGTTTGTAAAACAGGGCATTTTAAAACCTGAAAAGACTATCTGTGCAGGTGTCTTGCAAGTTATGGAAGACTGCATGGATTTGCGCTTTCTGCAGGCCAATATTTGTGGTATTATCAGAGAGATCAACAGGAAACAAGCATTTGCAATGCAATGGGTCTTGCATTTGCTCGATTTAGAGAGATTAGCGTTGTAAAATCCTAACTGGACTTTTATTGTCACATAAAATGAAATTGAAAAGTAATACAGTTTTAAATAAGCGAGCCAATTTAAAGCGCCACGCCATGAGAGTGAAGGAGCACACAAAATGAAACTTGAAGTTCACTAACAGTCAAACGTATCGGCAAATATGCAGTGAGATCACGCTGCTTAGGAAATAAAAAGTAGTCCAGAAACCATGTTGAAAACATAGAGCCTCGTATGTTTTCAGTAGTTGGCCAGTGCGCTTGAGGAGGGCTAAGCACTGGAAGAGGCATGACGTATGCGTGCCTTTCACAAATAAAATCAAGCAATTTTTAAAAGGCAAGCCCACAAACCAACTAAACTGATGGGTGTGCGTAGGGCATGGTTAGAAGGCCAGAGAGAATACAGCAGGCTAGAGCGCTTGTTCGCTCCACCCTAAAAATGGTCAGAAACAAAGCCCATTCACTGATCTGTGAGACATGCACTTTGGTCACTGCCAGATTGCCCGATAGGCCAGTCTGACTCTGCGTAAGAGAAGGAGTGGCCCTGTACTTCTGCTCTTAACCTGGCTCCCTCAGTGACTGCTCAGACCAGTGACAATGCCAGGGATTTCAAGTAGCCTGCCAGGCATATCAGCTGCTGCTTCCCCTGCCTATCCCTAGTAGACGTCCATGCACTTAGGCCTTATTTTTTTCAAGCCGGCACTCCCTCGAGGAGAGCCCTTTGCTGTTCTTAAAGAAATCCCATTTTGCCTACAGGGGCGGACTGGAACGAAAAATAGGCCCGGGCACCAAAATAAGTGTCACCCATTGGTGAACCAAATAGCTAAAATAAGTTCCCACATTTGCAAATCAGGTCCGTTTTGAATTTGCAAGGTATGAGAGCATTTATATATTTTATATTTACTGCTGACAATGTTTGCGGTAATATCCGGAAAATCAAGAGTAAAAAGCGGCCCACCTGGCCTTAAAACAGGCCCACAAACTGCTAAAAAAAAAAAAAAACACAGCCCACACACTTATCTGTCAGACCAGCCGGTTGGCCACTGCCTGATTGCCCTATAGTCCAGTCTGCCTCGGTTTTCCTATAATTTAAGGAAGACATTCAAGTTTGCGAGAAAACCGCAGATCTCACGCACGAGTCAGTCAATGAGCTTGCAGCTTTATTTATGCTGCTGTTGGGCGTTGGGCATGCTGCACTACGCCTTGAAGTGTGACAGACCAAAAGATCAGCGAGGCGCGTTCTCTGGAGAGGTGACAACAAGGCACGTTCTCTGGGTAGGTGACAACAAGCAACCCTTTCCTTGCGGGAAGCCAAGACTCTTCTCTGGTGTAGCACGCTGCAGAAGGCTCGCTGCCCTCCTTCCCTGCTCCTCTGTCGCCAAACAGCTTCACAGGTGACCAAAAAGTCTAAGTACCACGAGACTCAAATAGTAATTCAAGGAGGAGGGGTTGGGGGGGGGCAGGGATAGCCTTTTGGAATTTTCATTGACCCTATAGAAGGAGCCCATTGTCTAAGTGCTGCAGGCTTCGATAAATGTATACTGTTGTGTAGCTATGAAGTGCAATAGCAAGAGAGGACAACAGATTATCACAGTTTGTAAGTAAGCTTTATTGTTAATTACATTGTGGAAAGCAATTAGAAAATATGTGGGGGACAAAACATGATCCTTGCTGCTTTATGGACTGAGCAACAAGGGTGGGCGAGGAAAAAAAGGAAGAATAAACCACATTTTCTTAGCGACATTCATAAACCTGAAAATGCAACTGGATTAATCAGGAACCATTCTTTCTGCTGCATAATGTAATAAGATCTTGAACTTAGATATGAACAACCAAATACTTTCTAGGGCAAATTATTTTGCTGTTGTCTGTATGTCAAATGATTCCATCATCTCTTTATTCATGTTGCATATGGCATGATTCAGTCTTTTCTGGGACAGAAGTGACCTTAATCAAGTTTTCAGTCGGTGAAGCCCAATTAAGTTTATCTCAGCCTCCAAGAAGATACTGGAATAACTAAGATAACCTGTTGGGGGTTTTCAACCTGTGTTAAAAAAGCTCTCTCTTTTGGATGCATTTTTCCAAAGTATGACTGCAAGTTCTGGCCTTGAAGAGTGCTTAAACATATTTGATAATACAACTTGATAATACAGTTAACTGAGGTGAGGGTAGCAAATGGTCAGTTTCTTGGTATTGAGCAATAATGTCTTATGTGTCTCTGTGCCCATTTTTGCGGTTTTAGTCCATACTGTCATTCTTTACAACAAGCCCTCAGTCTTTTAAAAGACAAAGCTGTAATCACTCATTGAATTTTTATGTGTCTGATTAATGTATCATGCTGTAAGGAAGGTACCATCCCTCTATTACCTTGACTAAACTTTGACTGCCCACAGTTGCTACTCTTTAAGAGTGAGTTGTCTAAAAGCTTAGTACACTGGAATTTGAGTATTGTAGGCCATGGGACACCAATAAGTATCTATTGTATTTGGCCTTTTATGCAGGGTCACTTCCAAACATGTTGCTTTCAACCCCCCCTGTTTTCTAAACCTGTTGTTTTTTGGCTTTTAGAACTCTGTGCACTGCTTACCAATGGTAAAGTGATTGTGCTCTCTTATTCGTGCATGGTCAAATTGGCTTACATCGAATTGGCACATTTTATTTACTTATAAGTCCTTAGTACTACATGTCCCCAGGGCCTGTAAATTAAATGCCGCTAGTGTAGTTTTAGACTGACATTTCAACCAGGCAAATGAAACCTTTTGCCAGGCCTAAACCTTCATTTTTAATTAATATGTCACCCGTAGGGTAGGGTGTAAACAGCCCATAGCGGAGCATATTTTATAATGATGACCATGTGGTTTTAAGTCTTACACATCCTGGTAGTGAAAACCTCTTAAATTAATTTTTTCACTACTGCCCGGCCTGCCTCTCCCATAGGTTAACATTGGGTTACCTTATTATATTTAATAAGGGATAACTTCAATTGGGAACAGATGGGAAGATCGAGTTTGGTGTCTAAAGAATTGTAATTGAACCCCTGTTTATGTTAAAGTTGGATTTTTAAGCTGACATTCTGAAAATATAACTTCTAGAAAGTTGACATTTTCTTGTTCTAACCATTTGGTGCCTTTAGCTTGTGCCCTGGGTCATACAACTGGATGTAGTTGGCAGTTGGCCTTTAAGTATTCCTCCCGGACAGTAAGACAAGGGGGTATTATGTGTTGGCAGGATGGGAGAGCTGGTGCTGTTCTCTGACCCAATTACATTTAGAATGGGTTGCCTCAGCAGACCAACAAAGAACTTGACACCAGACCTTGCTTCTTGAGGCCTGCCTTGTTTCTTGAAAGAGAGAGGGCCATCTCTTTGAATCGAGGACTACCAGAGTGATTCTAATGGTCAGGTGGTGGCCCTCCTTTTATGGGCAGCAGGGACACAACAAGCTCCAGATTACCTCATTGCACCTGCCCAGCTGACCTGCTGCAACGGGCCCTTCCTGGACCTGCAATAGGACCTGCCTGAGGCCTGCTGATCTCGGCTGGAATGAGTTTCTGATCCCCAAGAGGTGTCCACCCTAACCCCAAGTCCTGGACCCCTGGCTGGCATTAGTTGAGTTCCTGTGAAATCCTGATTCTTTGAACTCTGCGCGCATGACTTTGAGGACATAACCTTTTTTTAGTGGGACTAACCTTGACCGTGTATCCGGCCCACACTCCATTGTGATGAGTCTGAATGTATGACTTTGTCCCGGTGTACCGACTAGATAGCCACAGTAAGAGCTTTCTGCTTCTTGGTGCTGTTTTTACTTAAACCTTTAAAATTGCAAATAATTCAGTGCTACTGAATGTATTTTTGTCATTTTGGTCACGTTTTATTTATTACAATTTACTCTGTTTTCTAAACTGGTGTAGGGTTTTTCTTGTGTTGTGTTTTCACTTTACTGCAGTTTGAGTGCCACATAAATACTTTAACACAGTGCCTGTGAGTTAAACCTGACTGCTTTTGCACCATGATACGAGAGGATTAAGCACAAGTTAATTTAGTGACTTCTGTGGTTCACACTGACCAAGATTGTGTTTGTTGCTTGAGAAAGGATTTTCACCTCACTCAATCAAAACTCCAATTTCTTACAGTATCCATCATTCAATAATCACCTACTACCCCCGGCCTCTAGAAGAGGCTTGTCAAAGAATAAAAGCACTCACAAACACTGCTATTAAAAGAATCCTTGACTAGACTGCCAGTTGGCAATTCACTAGCATTAGCAGATATCACCACTCCATTTAAACATGGTCCTGTGTGTATGTTTTAGCCAAAGAACTAAAAGATTCCCAATCCCAGCTTCTCCTTTTTTAATAAAAGTATGATGTAATAAGCACTGCTTTAAAATCTGCACAATTCTCTCAACAGTGGCATTTGTCCAGAAAGGCAATCGCTGGGCATTTTCATCAGAACCTATGACACTATAACTACAGTGCAGTAGGGAATGTGGAACCAAGAAAAATAATTATTCCCAGCCTCCCCACTGAAAAATTGTGTGCTCATGGTCAATAATATTTCCAACATATAATTCTACAGCTTATTGCTTTACCATTGCACAGGAAGTGTAGTGAGGATACTCCCAAAGACAGTGGAAGTGTATTGCTTGCTTTCCTGTGGCCGCAAGGTGGAGATCGAGACACTGTATTCACTCAGTGCAGCACAAAATATAAAACGCTATAAAAATTACTTTTAACTTTTCTGTCCAATCTGTTCGAAACATTAGAGCAGTTGGATGCCATGAGTGTAGAGTGATCACAAACTAAAAAGCTGAAGATTCAGATAAACGTGACATGAAATATGCCTTCTGTATGAGATGCTCAGAAAATGAGATTGTGTGTGTGTGATAGATACTTTACACATGTGAAAAGCCTGATGTGAAAGAAAGAGATATATAAAATCTAGTATGTGAGATGCCTTCAAAACAAGATGCTGCGTGTGTATTTGTGTGCGTAAATGTGTAATATGTTCGCAAAAACGAGATGCAGTGTGTGTGAGATTGGTCATACAAACACATAACACTTGCTTTGTGAGACACAGTTTGTTGTGAGGTGCTTTAAAACCATGAGAAATGTGGCACTGGCTTGTGAGATCCTCACAGAAATTCAGTATAGTAAAATATGCCAAATGAGATCATTGTGGATGATGCTTGGTTCATAAGCAAATCTAAGGTCTTCTTCGGAGTCAGTACAGGCTTTAATTCATATAATCATTTGAAGCTTCATGGTGTCAAAGAGTTCCACTTTTTTTTTTAAGGGTTCTCTAAGATGAATGTCAGTCCTGGAAAGGTATGCACTAGGTACAATCTGAATATGATGTGCTAAAAAAATATTTTTTAAAACACTGAGGAATTAAACATTGACTGGCAAATTTCTAATTTTTGTTACAACATAGCACTGTAACCAAAGTTGCTTTCCTGCATCAGTAGGAGAGAGTAGAACTGCACCATACCTACTAAGATATAACACCAGTTTTGTCTCTCCCTGTGCTGGTGCACATTTGTCTTCCTTGCGCCAGTGCACACAGCAATGCACTTTGGTGCATGGGAGTGTGTGTTTGATGTCAAGTTTAGGTTTTTGTTGTGGAAGGGTACCCTTCTGTACAAAAACTATGCTTTAACATTTTACCATTTTGACCACTGTGTATATGCTATAAAGTGCTGTACACGTATAAAGTTTCAAAAGTTTAGAGAAAATAAAACTTTACTCAATTCCTTATGCCTGCCTTGAGGAGGTGCACATTTTTGGCACACGGCCCTATCTACCTCCCTTTTTTTTTTTTTTTTAATTAAATAAGGTTTTGCATCAAAAAACATGAATGGTTGTTTGGAAATTAAAGATGGGCGAGCCACTGAAAGCTTAAGCCAGGCTCGAGCCGGAAGCCTGGCTCTGCTCGAGATCCTGTTAGGACCTCAAGCCCATAAAGAGCTGAATACTGGCTTCTGTCTGCCACCCTCCCTTTACCAGGATGTGGCATTACAGTCAGACCTACCACCGAGTGTGGAACTGGGAAACTAGGTTCAAGTCTCGCATCGGCTCAACATCCTGTGATTGTGGGCCAATCATTTAATCTCCCCATGCCAGTAAAAAATGTATTTGATCTTCTATAATGTAACTGGCGCTCACATACAGTGCTTCAATACCTTTAGGATGGGTTTGCACTATACTTCAAAAACTGCAGAAAAATGCACTGAGAGGTCAAAATAATGCCTTAGTGTAAGCCTGAACAAATAGATATCCATCTAAAAATTGAATCATATCACTGCTTCTTTGCTTAAATTGTGTGATCTTAGGCAATAATTACCGGTGGAGTGTTATAATGCTTCCTGTTATTGTTAAAGCTTTCACATCTTAAAGAAATACACAATTCCAAAGAAACTTAATCATATTTTTGTGATGTGTGTTGTATAATGTACATAGCATATATTTTCAGGGCTTGGCTCATGCACAAGCTCTATGATGCGAGCCAGATCCTTGGCTCGGCTCTCCCTGTTAATTTGTTGGCTCACCCACCTCCAAATTAACCAACTGAGGTTTATTCTCAGAACAATGGATTGCCCACAGATCAGGGAGGACCAACTTATGTGTCAGTATTGATTAAATTATGCTGCAGTAAAAAGCAAATTGTGCTGCATAATGTGACACTTTTTGTGATGGTATTACTTCATTATATTACCCTTTTTACGATCCTAATACTGTACGGGCAAACGTTTCACCTCATTTGTACAGGTTTATGCCCAAATTTTGCATATATATTGTATGGTGTGATCAGAGTTGTGCTCCTACCACTGCTTTTATGCGTGAATTTGATGTGAAAAGGGATGAGAGATAGGTTGCTCTCAACTGATTCTAAGGTATGGATGGAAGAGTGTGAGTGCCTTATTTTGGTACGGGATGAATGGTACCAACCTTCAGAGGAACATACCCAGTATTTCATGCAGTTAAAATGCCCATAAGTTCAACCAATCCTCCTCAAAGCCTCTTCCGTAGAAGGAAAATGTGACCTGCGCTTTACAGTGCAACAGGGCCTATTGCACTCCTAATATGCTTCGCTAAACGCAACAGTTGCCTGGAAGAAGAGTGGATGAATATCGAGGGCTGGGCCATTACATAAAATCCGTTATAGAACCTGATGACAGAATATAACTTTTTTTCATTAACAATTCTGATTAAACAGTGTCCTATTTTCTGGTTTCAAGGTGCTAAAAAAATAAAAAAAAGACATTACCTTTTATATTCTGTCAAATATTTGTTACAGCTCTTTTCTCCTTGGGACTCACAAGGAATTAGAAAGCGCTATAGAAATGCCAGTATAATAATACATTGTAACTGTCTTGCTCATTTGTATTTTAAAGGAAACTTGATACCCTCTCCTTTGTAGAAGATTAATGTGTGACAAGGTACTTCTGCAATATACTTGTCAATGGGGAGATATATGGCAATGAAGCCATTTATCCCTGTTTATATGCCCCACCAAGTTTTTAAATGACACCTTGCAAGTTGACTGAAGAGAGTATAATACTGCAGGGGGCACAAGAATCAATTAAAAAACAAAACAAAGCCTCTTCACAGGTCATTCAAATGCCTTTCAAATGTAGAAGTACTAGAGTAGAGCACACAGATCAGATAATCCTCTGTGTCATGGAAGCTGCAGCAGCCCGGGCAATGGGCTTTGCGAGCTTGTATTCGGAAAAGAGTCAGCAGCCCGGTTTAAACTTCATTTGTTTTACGTTCTATTGTTTTTAATGCACTGAAAAACGAATGAAGTTTAAACAGGGACTGCGTCACTGTCTCTTTTTGAACTTCAGGATCATTTGTTAATTTGCCTCCCCCTCCTCCCCCACTCTTAACCCCTGCGTCCCCCCTCTTCCAAAATCTGTGGTGGTGGGGGGTCATAAATCCCAGCGTCCCCCACAGTTCCTACGCCCCGTTATATTTTAAGCTTCGCAGGAACTTTCCATTATTTATGTATGGAACTTAATTTATCGCCAGCTATACCCACATCGAAGCTTTAGATTTACAGAAGGGTCGTAGGAGGCTGCTCAAAAAGTAGATGCAAAGTGTGACCTCCGACCCACAATTGTTCAGGTGCAAGTCAAGCCCATCACTTTCATTCGTTCCTGGGCTTGCCTTTCAAAAATCACTTTTGTCATTAATAAATGCTTTATGTTTGTCCCGCCTTGAGGCTGTTTTTGTCACACCTTGCAGACTGCCCCTGTTACATGGATTATTGCACGATTGTCAATATTCTTCAGCAAACTCAACTATTTATTTCTCGTGGCCATGGCGCTCACAGGGCGAACACGCACAACAGCGTGAACTCAATTGGTGGTATTGGATCGCTGGTCACATTGTTCACAGGTACCTAATCATAGTCCTTTCTTGTGGCTCCCCCCTAAAAAACACTTGAAATTGGTAAATGCTTTACGTAAAACAGAAATCCTCAAGCACAGCTGGAGAGCCGATACTACAATATTCAGTGCACTCGGGGAAACTCACCCCATAATGCTTTGCAGGACATTACTTTTCCAAAACATTTTTGTTCATAACTTGGCCTGTGGTGGTCCTAGGACAATGGGACCACCACCAAAACTTTCAGCACAACACTCGTTCTGGCTAGGTCATCTCTGGGTTTCCACACTAGGTTTGTGAGGATCCCAAAATAATAACCCCTCCTACCATTCAGTGTCTTTTTAAGGGCTCTCTTGGCTGGAACCTTTGTTTTACTGCTGGGAATAGCTTATATTTTAAGGGCCTTGTTTGTAATATCATTACTATAGGCCTGCTACCCCTGAAAATGTGTAATGCAGCAGTATGCTCTCTAGGGGCTAAATATAAGGTGACATTGTGTTACTTTCTGCCATTTTCTTTTCATATGGTTATACCCTCCAGGTGCTAACTATATAGTTACATGACCATATTTCTTACAAGCACTGTTTTCATTGTGGTGTCTTCTAGGGGCTGTTCAAAGTATTACAGTCATATCAACATACTAAATTATTCATAACACGGAAACTTACCCCATAATGCTTTGCTGGGCATTACTTTTACAAAACATTTGTTGCTTATAACTCAGCTTGTGGTGGTCCTAGGACAGTGGCACTACCTTCAAACCATTTACCACAATGTGCTCTTTCTGCCTACAATTCTGTTTGGATTGTGTCTACCACGAAACCCAGAAACTGAGTATCTTGACCTGAACTAAGGACGATTTCTTTTTGTTTATGGCCCAAGACAAGGATGTTGTCGTACATCATACTCGACTGACAGTAGACCTACTGGAACATCTGGGTTTCGTCATAAACAAAAAAAAATCATCCTTAGTTCTGAGTTGAGATACTCAGTTTCTGGGAGTCGTGGTAGACACAATCCAATAAGAATTGAGGTTGCCTTGAGAAAAACAAAAGGAATTGAAGAAGTAATTGAGGAAATTGAAACCATTCTGAAGGTGTATAAGGTTCGGCAACCAGGTCCTTACACTATTTTAGTGGGGACTCCAAAGTAATAACTCCTACTACTACCATTCATTATCTATTTAAGCTCTCTCATTGCTGGCACTTTTGTTTTACAGCTGGGAGAAGTTATGTTTCATGGGCCTTGTTTGTAATATCATTTCAGTAGGCCTGCTAGCCTTGAAAATGTGTAATGCACTATGCCCTCTTGGGGCTACATATGTGGTTACACTGCATTGCTTTCTCCCATTCTTTTTTCATGTGGTTATGCTCTTGAAGGGCTGACTGTATGGTTACATGACTATGTTTCTTCCAAATGCTATTTTTATTGTGGTGTCCTCTAGGGGCTGTTCTGAGCATTGCAGTCAACATATTATAATATTTGCGACACGAAAACTTGCCGCATAATGCTTTGCAGAGTGGTATTTTACAAAACATTTTTGCTCATAACTCAGCTTGTGGTGGTCCTACGACAATGGGACTACCTTCAAAATGCTGTTTCTGTCATCATTATCTCTGGGTCCCCACACTACGTTAGTGGCAACCCCAAAATAATAACCCCTTCCCACCATTCAGTGTGTCTTAAGCTTTTTTATAGCTAGAACTTTTGTTACACAGCTGGGAGAAGTTTTGCTTTAAAGGCCTTGTTTGTAATATCATTGCAGGTGGCCTCCTAGCCCTAAAACACCCTCTAGGGGCCAAGTATATGGTTTCACTGCATTACTTTCTCCTGTTTTTTCACAGGGTGATGCCCTCTAGTGGCTAACAATATGGTTAAATGGCCATGTTTATTACAAATTATATTTTTGTTATGGTTACATCTAGGAGCTGTTTTGAGCATTACAGTCTATTGCCAAACATTTATTTCTAAGAAAAGATTTATATGATAATTTTATATATTTCAATAATCTCTCTTTATTTCAGTTATAATCATGATTCAGGCCAATTTACCATCCTTATTATACTATGACTGTTTGAATACTCTTGATATGTTTGGGTGACCCTTCTAGTTTATTTCTTCTTTGTGGCTGTCTTGTGTCTTTTTTGGGGAATTGTGTTAGCCAGCCAAGCAACTCTGATGGAGGGGTGGTGAAAGTGCTATTCTATTGGAATTAGCATGGCAGATTTAAATTAGGATTCTAAATGGCAACATTTTCATTTCTTGCTGCAGATAGAGGAAGAAGGTAAATGGAAGTGCTTTAGTTTTACGCAGGGCCACTGGAATTATATGGCAGGAAAAGATGAAATTCTGAGGCAGGGTTGACCAATTTTCGTAGCAAGAAAACTCTGCCTATGAATTCACAGTGGCAATAGCTGTAACTCGAGCAAATGGGAGACCTATTGCATTGCAAATGCTTGTTTTTCATTGGTTTTATTAGCAATCGCATTTGAAACTTAGATTCATATGTGTCTTCTGTGAACTTTTAATCAAAAGACAATTTGCAGAGTTGTATACCCCAATATAAAGTGTATTTAGACATTTTGCTCTAGTGCATTGACAATGAAATGAGGGTATACAGACTGAGAATCTGAGCCAGTTTTAAACTTGCTGATTCTTACGTCAGCAATAATTTTCGCATCCATCTGGATTTCATCTCCTGATCCACTAGTGATGCTACCTCTAGAACAGTGGGTTTTCAGTCCCTGCCAGAATATGGCACACAGTGTGAACAACGGCGGGCAGTAACACTTTCTTGCCACTGCTTGGGTAAAGGTTTGGCAAAGCCAGTAGGTTTTGCCTTTGGGAAGTATTGACTTTGCCAATGGTTTTTCAGCATGCTGCACAGCATCTCTGATGCTTTGTTCCATGGCTAAAGTTAAAAAGTCTGTGACGAGACTGACAACATCTTTTTGTAGGCACACACACTGTGCATGTGTGCACCTACAATATGAAGCAGGCAGGTTCATTTTATTTTTAGTTATTGATCAGAGTCGGATCAGTATCTGAAAAGAAAATCTTCAAAAGCATTTCTTGTATTTTTTTATTTTTATAGAAAAATCATCGGGAGGTAGAAGCAACACAGGAGGTCTAAAGGGGGCGTGGAAGAAACATAGAGGAGTGCTGACAGGGATGTGGAAGCAATATGGGAGAGGGTGGACCCGAAGCAACACGGGCTGGGGAAAAGCCATGTGGAGGACACAGGTGGGAGAAAGCAACGATGGGGAGAGAGGAGGAGCAAAGGGCTGTGTGGACAGGCCACAAGTCCTAAGAAGTGGGGGCACTAGCCAAGTTAGTCAGTATGCAAGTGACATGGCGCGTGACATCGCATGTGGCACCACAGGAAGTGACATCACAGGTGCTCTACTGCATGGGTTAACATTTCAGAAAAACCAAAATATACTAGGAATGATATACAAAAATAATGAAGAGGCTGTCCTTAAACTGTAGCACAACTCTTAAATTTTCCAAGAAGAAGCTAAATGTTTTACGTTAAGTCCAAAGCAATTAATCAATACTTTAAATAGACAGGCACTCATTCATAGTCCATGTGATATTCTTTATTTCTTTCTTGGAACATAGATGGCAATCATAGCCACAATGTGAGTGACAAACACAGGGCTGATGAAAAACATATGAAACACAATAAACATAAATTAAAATCCCATTCACGTCAATCGTAAAAACACATAACAGAAACATTTTTTAAAAATATACATTGCTAAAAACATAGCACATATACAGTGTACCAGTTCACAAATAATCAAAGTATCTTTAGACACATAATAACACATGGGTTTGGCCCTAATTATAAGTACATCTGTAATAGAAAAAAAAAACAGTGTAAGAGCAGAAAACCTGGGATCAATCCTACCTTCTCAGCTTGTCCAAATTATATGATCCTAGGCAAATCTCTCTTGTGTTTTATTTAATTGGATGTAATGTTGCACCATCTATAATAAGAATCTAGGATCATTAACCTTTGAAGTGAAAGAGGAGAAATACAAATATGTTCATTTAGTGGCTGAATTGCACAAAGTAAATGCAAGAAAACCTGTGTGCTGTCCATGAACTCCGTATGCCAGGCACAGGCTGCAATGATTGAGAGCTGTCGTTCTGGCGCCATTGCTCTAAAGAGAGAAGGGTTGTCGCCCTGTGCAACACAGTGATCTGAAGGGGGCCATATCCCTGTGTGTGCTGTTACGAACCCCAAATGCTAGAAGGGGGCAGTAATGAAGTGAAAGGGCTGTCATCCTGGAGCATTGTGCAGCTTTGAAGGAGAAGTAAGCCATTACCCGCAGAAGAAGAGCAACGATTCCAACTACTGAAAATTCAGGAGGATCCAAGACCGGGTACCGAATTCAGGGAGGCTCACCACGTAGGCGGTGGAGCACCTCTGCTGTAGCATTTAGGGCCAGGGCACACCGAACCTCCCCTCCAGCGAGAGAGGGTACGACTGAATACTGGCCTGCCAGGGCTTGGGGCAACGTGCTGTGACTGACATGCTACGGCGAGGAGGCAGTTTGACATTCCGAAAGCCATCATGGAACATCTAAGACTTTAACTCTCCAGCTGGACCTAGGTGGAATGTCGCCTCACATAAATGGAGAATAACCATGATCGATTGACAGGGAAGTGGGACTTGAGAACTAGCCCAGGGAAAACTAGTGTGCCTACCTTTAAAAGACAATGTATATATATTTTTTATTCACAAAATACATGGATGGATGTATGGGAACTCCCATGCACCACCCATGTAATGCCTCCCTGATGCACGGTACCGTAAGCCAGCGTAATGTGCTACCCTGCGTTAGGTTGTTTTTACAAAGCCACGCAAAAACTATTGTTTGAGGCTATTTCCTCATTGTTTGTGTGGTGTTGAATGCAGCATACATGGAAAAATGAAATAACAAAAAGAAATAGATATTTCTCTTTGTTTCGTCAATCTCAGGCAGACTCACCAGTTTGATGCAAACCTATTCTTACAAGTCTTTGCAAGTATGTGTTTGTGTCAAAATACATGGGTGGATGCACGGGAACGCCCTGGCACAACGCATGTAATGCCTACCTAGTGCAAGGTAACGCATGACAGGGCAGTGTGCTGCCTGTATTAGTTTATTTTTCTTAACAAAGCCAAGAAAACAGGATTTGTGTGTGGTACTGTAAATCGCAAAATGGATTTTGCATCAGAGTTGTGCCAGAAAAGTGAGACAACCCAGACGCGAAATCTGGGCCTCAACTCATACATTTATTTTTTTTAAACTCTGCCACAAATAAAAAATAGGCAAAAAGGAGAACTCTGACAGTAAGTCTGTCCTGCATAGTTGGTTGCAAAGTCTGAATTTTAAAATATCTCATCAGGTTAAGGCACGTGCTGCAGAGATCTTAGTGTTCCCGGTAAATCTGAGGAAATGATAATGGTAAGATAACTCTAGTGGTTAATGCATTTGTGGGAAAGATCTGTGTTTTGTTTAGTCCCAGTTTTGACTCAGTATCATAGAGGTTTAATGTGTCTCCTGCAAAGCACATCATGTAAAATGTAGACAATAGATTTTTATTTTCTGTACATAGGTAAGTGGGTTACTTCTTTTAACACAGATCTTTTTGTTACTTGCAGTTGCATTGTAATTGTTCTAATATAGCATAGTGAGCTATGAATAATAATCGCCTACGCCTACACCTTGTAACCTTCACTGCCATATGTAATATATCCTGTACATTGATTTACAAACAGCCTCTCTCTCCCCCTCTCTCCCTTGTCGCGAACCGTGACTGCCCCTTCCTTGACTGCATGGTGTTGCTTGGATCGGATCCATAGCAGACAACGTGCAGGCACTGCTGAATGTGTCCTGGTGTTTGAAAATGACAACGGGACGACTTCAGCATATTTTAAAGCGGGGCCCAACCTCTTGGCAGGGTGGACAGCGTCCACGCTCTAAAAAATAGTGAGTGGACACCGTCCGACCGCGTATACCCCCGGCTTGTGCGCTGGGTGTGTAGTTGCAACCCTGCGGGCACAGGGCAGCAATGGAAAGAAGCACACGGACAAGCGCTATGGGGGTGGAGCGGAAAGTAAGTGGGTGACCGAGAGCAACACCAGAGAGAGAGATTGAGATTGAAACCGAAACATATGCTCTCCCTTGGAGTGCCTAACACAAAAGAAGGAAGCAGTGCTCGAAAAGCATCGGTAGAAGCACAGATGCCCACCAGTTGGAGAGATGATAAAGAGGCAGTACTCCAGGGGAAGGGCAAACAAAAGATTGATAAACTGGAATGCGAATAAGAAGCAGGCTGTCAAATAAGTGAGGTGAAAGACAAACAGGAAGAAATGGACGAGCTCTGAGCCCCTTTATGTTCTTGGTAAGCCACAGTATTTCTTGAGGCAGGTGCTGCCTAATAGGCTTGACCTAACATGGTTGAAAGGGCGCTTAATTCCTATACTTTGGTTTTGAGGTAACGAATTACAATTTGGACAATGGGCTTTTGCGTTTTTGTATTGGAAATTAATTGCATAAGCAACTGTTTACAAAACAAAAATAAGTCGCTCCCTTCATGTTTCCCGTAAGATGCTAGCAAAATATGTGCGTTTTGCTTTTTTCCGAGCCGTCGCCTGTTAATATTGTTCCCTACCTACACAGAGGCCGTTGCAGCGCATGGACAGTACAGAAAGTAAAGAGGCATGTAACATGGCAGATCATTTAAGCTTTAACAACCTGCCATGTACAGAAACGTGCACGCTGCTGACAACCTGACGTCAGTTCGCCACTTTGACGTGGAAGTTGGTACGTACTTGAAAACGAAGCTCCCACGCACTGAGGCAAATTCAAGCAGCCACCTCCCCCTTGGAACAGAAACATAGCACGAGTCATTCGCTTCAGGTATGAGCGCAGAGTGCACTGGATGTCAGCTGCATGAATGTTCGCCACACATTTTCATCAGGATCACGTGGGTAGTTATTGTGAGATCACATGCCCTTCCTATGGGTGACATCCCAGCAAGCTAACATCACGTAATCTTTGACCGTGATAACTGTCCAATATATTTTGAGCTTTTGAAAACCTCGGTTTAATAAAGAATAGAGCTTACATCGTGTTAATAAACTGTTAAAAATGCACAAACGACCGAAAGGTAGAAAAGGTGAATACTTGCTTATTTTCTAATGAAGAATATCTAGATTGCCTCTAACACAGGGAAGCAAGTCAGTCTAGTGGTCTGCCTAGTTGTAAATAAAGGGTCCCCACTAATGTTAACTAAACGGCTTACCTGCTCTTTGTCTTGGGACAGAGCAAGTTGCTTGATTTTGGAATAAATTGGTAAAGTGAAGTAAGTCTGGTACTTTAGAACACGAAACCATGTCTGGCTAGAGACCTCTTCAGGTAGGTGTCACTGCCCATATGTACAGGCGAAACCAATAGACATTCGGATCAGCCTCCTTAAAGCATTGGTTGATTTGGGTCAGCGCCCTCCAGCTACTGCTTTGTATGATGTTATTCATACATTGAAACGGGATAGAGGAGTATGCCTGTCCCACCATCACATTGTTGTCTGATAAGTGTATTTCCACCTGTAAGGGAGTGATTCCATTACAGTGTATGAGGTGCATTGTTTTCATGAACACATGGCAGCCATTTTATACGGAATATTCAAGTCCTCTTCGAAAGAAGGCTTCTCAAACTATAAGCAGTATAATTCATGTTATAAACAAATGCTCATTTGAAATATGATTTAAATACTTATGTATATGCACTACAGTATTTGTCAGGTGTTACTCAACAGAAATCATTGTTCTTTGTGCTAACACTCTACATAAATACACAACCATTGATTTTTATTACAAACTTACAACTGACTAATATTTGTTTAGACCTAATTAGAGGGTGCATTAAGTGCTTGTGTACTGGATGCTGTCTGTTTTTATCGTGACTTTTATTGTTATTGTGGCTTATGTTACTTTTAGTATGGGAACACCAACCACCCAAGATGACTTATGGCAAATGTAATGTCTCCTGCACAGATAAAATGGGACAAAGCCCCGCACTCCCTCACCCCAATCCGCTAGTTGAGGTGATAGTAAGTCACATTTCTGCCTGCCCACATTGATCAGCAAGTCTTTGATAAATGTGGCTGTCATGGCGTGCATGATTTAGCCAGTTTATCGTCTTGCCAGTTGGTAGATTTGCAGTATTACTCATCCCTGAGCTACGAGAACCCCACAGCATCTGCACACTAGCCATCCTTGCAGCTGTTGTGACCACTGCCTACCAAGTTCTGAGACTACACGTTAGGATGAAGGCAGCTATGTGTTCTAGTAAACCTCGCAGTACCACCTGAGTAAGTCACCAGAAAAAAGGAAGATCTTTTTGTCTGTCTTCCATTTATAGTACTATTTTGCTTTGTCGTCTTGTGCAATAGTCTGTTGCGTATGACAGTGAACAAAGAATGACTGTAGTTGAATTTGTTTTGTACAAAAAATGGACGTGATGTAACCAGAGGCGATTGCAGAACTTTCATATCCACAATGTATTCACTTTTTTCATACATCTGTTATTAAAGTTTTCGAAATATGACAACGCAACAGAACAAAAAGGCAGAACAAATGTCGGCAGAGAATGATCGTACTCTACAATGTAACCTGTACCCATTACATAGTGCATGACAAAATAACATAGCAGAGACTTAAGTTTCGTCAAGTACCAGTCCTGAAATCCACAGGCCCCAGTTTTCTTTGGTGTTTGGAAGTGCACCTCTCCATTTGTAGATGTCTTGCTCCGCCCTGCAACTATAGTTCATCCCCTCTCACCCAGGCCCCCATTCTAGAGGTGGGGGGAGAGATGGGAGTGGGGGTGCAGGTGGTGGGTTCTGGGGACCTCCAGCATCTGGCAAAGTCTCTCTTGGTTATGAAGTACTCCATTCCTGCTAGTAGGAGCTGGTGCTTAGTGTGCTTCCAGCCCTCCATTATCCACAGAGGAGCTACTTTAAGGTCAGGCTCTCAATGACCTGAAAGAGGTGTGATATTGTAGTATGGATTGTGTTCCAGTACTCAGTTTAACTTGGACCGGACCATATGAGGTGAAAGAAGGATATGTCTGGGTCTCTGCAGCACAGCAGTGTGATGAATCGTCTCTCCCACAACAGGCTGTAGTATGTACAATGAAAATAATTAAACTGTATCTGTCTAAGAGTGGCCAGGATGGTCAGTTGCCTAGAGGCCATTTTTGCCTCTTGACAGTCCTTGTCATCTAATTAATGCAGTCTTCCATCCACCTCCCACGGAGCACAGTCAGGTGGTCTGGTGCATGGAGCAGAAAAGAGCTGTATAAACGTGAAATGCCCTTACATCCTAGTGGAGGGTGGTTGGTGCTCCCAGCCACTTGATAGATTTGTTAGAGGCTGGAGCGTCTTTCCAGCACAAAAGAAGGATCTTGCAGACCTGGGATAGAGCGGCCCAGAGGCAACTGCAATAGGACAGTCTGTGTACACACACAGTACACAAGAAATGTGAGCTCCAAAGAGTATTGTGGCGTTCACCAAAGAGCCAGTCTCCCAAAGAACCATATAGGCCACCCAGTAGTATAAGCAGAGATCTGGGCCTCCGAGGTCACCCTCTGGTGCTGTGCACTTCGCAAACGCCACTCTGGGAGTCTTGCTCGCCTAGTAAAACTTTGTTGCCGCCAATCGTATCTCAGCGAAGGACGGGTGAAATATAAATGGGTAGTTTTGTAATACATATATATAGCCGGGGAGCACCATCATCTTGTATAGAACTACCCACCCCGTTAAATTGAGTGGAAGGCATACCCAGAGGTCTAAGTCTCCTCAGACCTGTCCCATGATAGGATCTTTGTTATGCATAGGCAAGGAGTCTGGCCTCACTGACTACCTTAAATGAAACTACCTACTCAACAGCTCACAATTAGGATTCTGGGCCAACCATAGCAGAGACTGCACTGAGTGCCGTCACAGACGACATCAGGACACTCCTCGACCGAAGGGAGTCAGCAGCTCTGATCCTTCTGGACCTCTCAGCAGCGTTCGATGCAGTCTCCTACCACACTTTTCCCAACAGACTCCACAACATAGGCATTCGAGAAAACGCCCTTAAGTTGGTCGCCTCTTTCCTCTTAGGCGGCACGCAGAGTATCTGCCCTTTTCCCTTCACTTCTACACTCGAGAACATCAACTGAGGCGTGTACCCCAAGGATCCTCCCTCAGCCCAGTCCTGTTAAACATCTACATGACCCCAGTCGCAGACATAGTCAGATCCTATGGACTCAATATAGTCCCCTACGCAGATGACATTTAGCCAATCCTTTCATTCACCGAAGACCCCCACAACACCAAAGCCAACTTCCGCAACACCATGACCAATGTAGCAACATGGATGAAAAACAGCTGCCTCAAACTAAACACCAATAAAATGGAAGTCCTGATCTTTGGGAAGAGCACCTCTGTATGGATCACAGCTGGTGGCCAGCAGAACTCTGACCAACGCCCTCTCCCTCAGACCACGTGCAAAACCTTTGCATCATCCTTGACTGCCAACTATCTATTAATCGACAAGTAAATTCAGTCGCCTCCTCCTGCTTCTACATGCTCCATATGCTCAGCCGAATCTTCAAATGTATCCCTACTGACACCAAAAAGATAGTCGTGGATGCCCTGGTCACCAGCCGCCTCGAATATCGCAACGCTTTCTACGCTGGAGTGTCCTCCCAGCTACTTAAGACTCCACACTCCACAAAACACAGCAGCCAGACTCTTCTTCAATCTCCCCAAGCATCACCCCAGACCTGAGGAACCTCCACTGGCTCCCTGTCCAGGAGATATGCCAATTCAAAATCTTCACACTCGCATACAAGGCTCTCCACAACCTAGGGCCGTCCTACATCATCCATCGATTTAGTTTCTACATCCAAGCAAAACAACTATGCTCTGCTTACCTAAACCTCGCACACAACCCGCATCCATCGCAGTCGCACCAGAGGCCACTCATTCACCTACACAGCAGTCAAGTCCTGGAACAGCCTGCCCCCTCCACCTCCGAACAGCCCCTCCCTGGCGGACTTCAGAAGGGGACTCCAGACGTGGCTTTTCAAAGGACACATGGCATCCTCAGCTGCCAGATACCCTTAGTGGTGATAGTGCTAAGCTTTACAAATGCTATGATTTATCAGCATAATTTAGCGCGATTTGTCCCAATTAATACAAAGTCCCACTGCGTCTCCATAAACATCTAACATTTGGATCAACCAGGGTAGGGTTGTCTATGGAGACTGTATATATAACAGAATGTGCATATAACCCCACACTATCTTCGTGATCAGTCGCCCAATGGAAGCCTTGTAGTTGTCGTCAAGGGGAAGAAGAGGGGTGAGAGAGGGCAGCCTTGCCTCATACCTCACTGAATTAGGAACAGGGATGAGTGCACCCCGTTAACTCTGACCTGGGCACATGGGGAATCATAGAGAGCCTCATTTATTGTCACAAATGTCGGTTCAAAGTTCATACAGTGTAATAGATTGAGGGGAAATGGCCAGAGGACTGTATCAAACACCTTTTTGTAGTCAACCAGGAGTAGGGCTGCTGATCCTGCAACCTGTCTAGGTGTGATAGGGCGACCTTGAGTTCATGTAAGCAGTGGCCCGTGCATCTGCCAGGCATAAGTCCTCTGGGATGATTGATGTAATGATCCCCATCAGACTAGTGCCCAGTATTATTAGCAAGGATTTTACATTTTACAAGAGAGTGATGGATCTATAAGAAGAACGGAGTTCCATTGATTTGCAGGCTTGAGTATAGTAGTGATGGTGGCACACCTGAGTTCTGCCGGAAGAGTGCCTGTGCATCCTGTACCCACAAAGATTCAGGAGATGCAGGGATATAAGAGATGAGAATCTCTTAAAGAATTCAACGGGCGTGCCATTAGGGCCTGATTTTTGTCTGAAGGAGATGCTGTAATGGTGGCTTGTAGCTCCTCGAGGGTCAGTGGGGAATCTAGAACTGTCCACTGTGCATGTATGAGAGGGTAAACTAGCAGATCGTCTGCTAGAAGTAGTCTGTTGTAACCACCCAAGGGAGGTCTACTGCGGGATCCTCCCTCAACCTCCAGGCATTGAGCTGCCATATCCCTGGTGCCCTAGGTTTGGTCACAGCCAGTGGGTTCTCTACCACAGCGTGGTCTGATAGTGCCCGGGGGTTTTGTTAGCAGGCGTGTGTCCTCTGGATATGCTCAATAAGAAATCATGTAGACAGTTGCTTTCTGGACAGGAAGGTGTGACGCTGGGTCTCAAGGAAGGTCTCTGGGTAGGAACCCTCTACCTCCTCCGGGAATCCCACAAGGTGCAAGTTGTTGTATCGGGAGCGTCCCTCTGCATCTCTAACAGTTGCCACCATCTCAGTCCCTGCTGACTGTAGTTTACGGGCTGTTTGGTACAGTTTTGATTACTGTGTTTTCCAAGGGTGGAGATGCAGCCCTCTGCTTCCTTCACTCTACCCATTGGGTTGTGTACATCCTGGCAGAGGAGGGAAATATCGACCCGACCGCACTAATTTTTACCTCAAGCAAATCTGGATTCTTGAATGGCCTGCAGAAAAGCAACGTCCGTTGAGGGCATCTCTTATGAGGCAGCTCCTTCAACCTGGGGCGTACCTGGGTCTCCACCCCGTGGGAATGGATTGGTGAATTTACCAAGTTTGCTTTGCTTGGGGCCGCATTATCTTTTGCCATGGCTAGGTCCTCAGGTTTGCTGGGCCTGCCTTTCCCACACAAGGAGGTGACATGAGCAGCCCAGGTTCTCACCGCTTAAGGCTATGTGGTGGTTTCTTCCATCAAACCACGGCGTGGTCCTGATGTCACCCCACCCTCATGCCTGCCCCCCACCCAGGTCTCCCTTGGGCGACTCCTCTGATCGGGATAGAAGGAGGAGGAAGCAGCACCCCGACCAGCCTCACAAGGTCTTCATCTATCTCCTGAATGGGGAAACTCTCAGTGCGCGAGTCCCTGGCAGTATATATCACGGCACACCAAGGTGCAGGAAAAGAGCACTGATTCCGTGGGCCCTCGGCTCACCCAGTGCGGCAATCAAGCTTTACGCTTTCACTCCAAGGTGGAGATGGGATGAGAGAAAGTAGTTGCAGCTAGGCCTGTCTCATACCGGCACTATCCTCGGGGCCCCTACCCCCTGTCCGGTCCACCAAGGCTCAAAGTATGACCCCTGGGCCCAACACGAAGTTCTTCCTTACCCACATCCTGCCACAGCCCAACCCTGTCCCCATGGGCCAACGACAGGACTTTAGAGAGCGGGCATTACTCCATTCTATAGGCACCCGATCGAGACCGCTTTGCTAAGCTGCGTGGGCAGTGATGGCCGTCTTACCCCCCCCATGTTAAATTTAACTTTCCATGTTGCACTTTGTAAATATTGTTGTTTTCATAACGTGCACACATAACATAACCATTGTTTTGTTTTTCCTGCATTTCTCTGCCCCGCACAAATAGTAACAGTGACCCTATTACAATTAAAAATTTTATTGTATTGCCTTGGGCAGTAGTGCAGTGATTCTTGTGGTTCGCAGACACTTACTCAAGGGGGTCCATAAGAGTTTAGAAAATTAGCTAATGTTAGCAGAAGAAGGAAAGGAAGTATATAATGAAAAAAGCTAAATTTGAAAATGCTCTTTGTGAAAGCATTTGAAATTGGAGGGTAAAACAGTTGGTATCCTAATCTTGTTTTCTGGGAGCAGTACAGGTACAGCAAAGTAATATGGTATGGATTATAGGTGATTGGTGGCCCTGGTTGAAGCTCTGGTCTTTAAAAACAGAGCATGTATTTGGAGCAAAAAATACGGCATGATATGCTGGATTCTAGCATATCACTTCATATTTTACAAATATACCTAAATTTGGAAAAGCCCCAACCCTCCGATTAGAATTTTGATCTTTGCAAATGTTTTTATCTGAGAGTTATATAAAATATTTCATAATTTGTGTTTTTAATGTACACTTGTCTCTATATTTTTGCGTATTGTGTGAGGTTCAAATCATAGAAACTGTTTAGGGTGGGTGGCCCACTGAAGTCGAAATGTTAAGGAGCACCGATATAGTGCAGTCAACTATAGTGAAACTTATTTTTTGTTATGTGTTGTCACTTGCAGTTAGTGTGGCAGTGATAGTGATAAATGAGATGTTTTACAAAGTTGCAAAACATTCTGTTTTGTCAGAAATAGCTGTGGTAGAAAAGATGTTGCTCTGAAGTTTACTATTGTTGAATATTAGGTAATAATATCATGCAACTTTCAGGGTTGTGGAATTTATTAAAATATCTACTTGTCCATGGGACAGGCTGCTTCTAAAATCTACTTGTCCTGTAAAAAACATCTACTTGTCCCTTTGGTGCTTTGTAGTGTGACGACACATTATGGCAGCAATCTCATTATGTAAGACCTCTGATAATAACCTCTCATTATGCCATGGCTACTACTATAATAGGGCCTGAATACTTGCAATTTCAATACCTACTATAGCAGTTTCCTTATTTTGCCACATTTCCACAGGTCTACATACTGGGGCTGGGGGAAGCAGTAAGCAGTAGTTTGCTAGATTGCCTTTGAGTCTGCAAATCTACTAACTTGCGTGTTTTAAGGATTTTCACCATCTCTTCTCTAATCTTTTCCCATAATGAGAAAAGGTAGAAAGGTTGGCAATTTACTTCTGACGTTGTCAGAAGTAAAAGTTCTTCCAGGGTTGGTAAAAAAGTGGTTTGAGGGAAAGTGAACTTGTAAACGCTCAATATATTTTCACATGAGCAAATCTACACATGCATATTTGCTCGTGCTAAAATACAGTTCACAAATATTTCTTGGGAGTACAATTTCCTTGTCTACTTCTGTAAGTTCTTGTGAATTCACGAAAGCTACTAATTCAAAGACATATACCATGGGTGCACTTTTGTGACTTGTTTTAAGAATTGGGTCCCTAATTAGGTCTGGCGGTAACAGACATTCTTTTTTTTTTTTTAAACTTATATTTATCTATTGCCTGGCTTTACTGTGAGTGATCGCATTCTGCTCTTCCACAAGGAGCATAATGGCACACAAAGTAGTTTTGTTCAGTACCAGGAACTACTGTGGCAATCAGTGGCGTAACAAAACTGAAGGGGGCTCCCCTGCAAAGAACATGGGGGTCCCCTCTCCAGACTCACTCAGGGCAGGTACTGTGCTGATAGGGCCCACTGGAGAGGGACTGCAGGGCCTTTTCGTACGCCACTGGTTTCTATGTGTGCTTTTTGAGACCAAAATCTTTTTTTATTTTTTTTGCCAGGGTTTGTTACAATGGCACAGGCCTGGCAGCTCCCACAACAATGAAGTGGTACAAAAACCATGTCAAAACAAGACACTTATTGGCGAAACCAAAAGACTCACAAAAAATGACAGATCGGTTGGCTTTGCCAATGCTTGTTTATTTTCATGCTTCCCATAATCTTGATGAAAATGGCTGCACTGATTTTCCTTTAGGAATGTTTTTGGGAAATACTAGCATGCATCAATACAGTTTACTAAATGATGCTTCAAAGAAATAGCACATAAACTTTCATAGTAGTAAAACCTTCTTTTTCCTACTTGAATTTTTTTAAAAACATTTTATTTTGAAAGCAAAGAATCATCTCTTTTGCTTACAAGCTTCTGCAAACATGTGCATCTAATCAGACAGCATTCTGGGAGCATTATACTTAGCTTTATATTGTCAAACGTTTCAAAATGTGTGTACACTTTTTTCCTTTTTGTACTGGAACCATTGTCAGTAGTGCAGTGTTACCTTTAAAACATTTATTTCAGCGCTCACCTTAATAATGAAGGCTTTTTGTTAAGTAACCATAAATACAAGTTCGAACAGCATTAAGATATGTTCACTCATACTACCACAACTTCAGACAGTTCCCTTCTCTGTAAACTGGCAGTGAAAGGGTTTGTGCTGCAGGGGGTTGGCCCTACTTGTCCTAAGGAAAAAATAAACATGAAAACTTGTCCTTGATCCCAAACAGTATGTCCCGGGTGTTGGGCTATAGGAATTCCACATCCCAGAACTTTGGTGGTGTTGATTTTGGATTAAAAAAAAATATATACATTTTATCATGCTTCCTGGCAAGTATTCCGGTGACTTTGGTTACCCATGTACCTCTTACGTGTCATGCTAATTGGATTTTTTTTTTTTTTTTTTTACCCCAGCCACTCGTTTTTGAGACTGCATGAGAACACATGGATTAACAGATCTATGGTGTCTTCATTTTGTCTTTGTTTTATTGTAAACCAGTATTGCTTAAACCACAACATTTTTCAGTAGAAACCTTTAAATAGTAGATTGATCATACAATAAAATATCCAGTTGAGTAAATTCTAACATCTTTTTTTATTGGGCTAAACCATCCCCATACCAAAAATGCTGATTATTCACCCAGATTCTTTCAAATTCAGGCGTTTAATTTGTTTCCATTTTCCATCCAACCCTTCTGTTACTCCTTCCCATCTTTCTGCACACATAGGAACGTTTTTGTTACTTTTTATTCTTTATAAAGAATCTTGAAACTGACAAAGGAGCATTCTGTCCCTCATTATACACCAGTTGGTTTAACAAACAAATCACACATTCCAACCAGGATAAGAAAGGCAACTGACCAGAGTCTCCATTTCAGGTTTAGCCTGAACTTTAATTGGACAGATGCAGAATACACTTCTGAGGGAGATCATTGGCTTTGTGCCTGCTAGCATACAAAATGGACATTGTGAGTGTTAATTTATTTTATTTATTGGCAATGTTATATAGCGGACCATGGCCTGAAGGCATCAGAGCGCTTTACAACACACAGAATACAGGGTTACAGCGGGTTACATTAAAAGTAGTTGAACTTGGATTTTTACATCAGTGTATGTATACAGGAGCTACCACAAGAGATAGTTATAACAATAGGGCAGAGAACATGAACAGTTAAACGAAGGCAGATCAGGTGTGGTGGCGAAAGTAAATAAGTCTGGTCGATGGTGAATTAACCAAGTTGCCTGTCGGATAGGAGGAGCTTGAAGTCAATTTTGAAGGTTGCTAGGCAGGTAGTGAGGCAGAGATTTCCAGATTCAGGTGGGTGATGCCAGAGAAGGGCTGACTTGTGTATCATTCTTGTCTGACGGTGAGGGGTGGAGGTGTGTGAGGGGGGTGTTAGGAGCAGGGATTGGCCATTTTTGGAATGCCCATTTGCTTCAGAGTTTTTCAGTTTCTCGTTTAGATAGGAGGGTGATGAGGAGTGCAACGGTCTATGGGTGATGCAAGTGATTTTGAATTGTGCCTGTGCTTCATTGGGAAGCCATTGGAGGGTTAGCACAGCGGGGGAAATGTGGTCAAATTTCTTGAGTCCTAAGACAAAACCTGCTGCGGCGTGTAGTGTTGCTCTCAGTGGGCCTAGGTGAATTTTGAGAATGCCGGAGAGAAGGGCAATACCACAGTCTACTCTAGAGAGAATGAGAGACTGCACCACTGTGTTGAAGTCTTGTTCCAGAATCATTTATCTGATGCCCCTAAGTTGGTGTTGTGCGCTTTTGGCTATGTGGCCATTCTTGTACAGGCATTTTTGCTTTGGGATGTAAGATCACAAGAACTTCAGTTTTAGTTGGGTTGAGTTTTAAAGGGTGGTTGGACATCTTGTTTTGAATCTTTAAGAGTATTTGAAAGCAGGGCAACGTCCTTTGGGGATGATATTTTCAAGTATTTTTGGGTATCGACATAGAGGTGGGAGAGAACCCCAGAGTTTCTTAGAATCACACATAGTGTTTCTAGGTAGAGGTTTGAGGAGAGGATCGAACATTGGGGGACATATTGGTGAAAGCTGACTGGTGTTGAGAATGAAATTCCCATTTGCACAATTTGGGAACCGATGGATAGGTGAAAGGAAAGCCAGTTGAGGACTGTTCTTCCACATCCAATACGTAGTTCAAGAATATGAAGCAGGCCATGATGGTTGACGGTGTTGAATGCGGCAGCTAAATCCAGGAGGCAGGAGTTGCCGGAGTCGAAGGGCTGTGACCTTGGAAGAAACCTCATTGGAGAGTGTCTAAAAGGCTGTTTGTTTGGATGTGTAAGTGTTCATTATTGTACAGTGACGAGGCCACGTCGGGCAAGTAGTGTCTTCTGCAAATCCTGTTGTGTTGTCATTTACTTGCCCACATCTTTTCTATCAGCTTTCTAATTTGTATTTAAATATGAAACTAAAGCATTCCCTCTTGCTCTGTGTCTGCCATGGCCCTAAAGCTACAGAGGCAACATCTGTTACATATTAAACAAGCCTGCAGCCTTAACCTTTCTTCAAGCTCCTGAAGGTGCCAGGAAAGGATGGGTGATGGTAACCCCACGTATTTCACTCTGGAGGTTTGTTTAAGTGTCGACCTTGGCACATGCGGGGCTTGTGGAGCGCTGTAAAGTAACAGTATAAACAGATAAAGCTTTTACTAAACTCAGTGTGCATAAAACATTAAAACACAATCCTCTAATAAAAAAGGGTATTCCTTTTCTGATTTCATATATTATAATCACCAACCCAACACGTATCTCCACCCATTCCTTCTGTTTAAAAAAACAAAAAACGATCACATTACATATTCAAGGACACACACATGCTGTCTGCGCAGAATACTACTATGTTAACTCCATCATCTCCTAATATCTACTCATTTAATACTAGCATGTCACCTTATTTTTGCGTTCTATGAATCATGGGAACTCTCAATATTTGAGAAGAGGACTTACAAAAATCCTTAGCATGATGTCAAACTGTACTCTGCACTAGTCATCCATAAAGGCTCTATCCTAGAATTAACATGAATGACACACAGCATACTACCATATCCTTGCTTCATCTCTCTCTGACCAAAAAAAAGACTTATTCTTTACAGACCATGGGCTAAAATTTGTCAATTTTCAAGACATTTTTACGCCCATCAACCCTTGCTTTCATCTCCCCCATGGCTAAGATAACCAACCCAGTCTCACTTGAAAAATAAATGAATTCACTAAGGACCTGTCAAACTTGGTAGTGTCTGTAGAGTAGAATACTGATGTAAAAAAAAAAAATCTGACCTCATTAAACTACTTAGCATTTCACTTTTTTTAAAGTCCGTTCAAGAGAGAAATTTTTCTAAAAGACATCTACTTCCAAACTTTAATAGGTGCTGATGGAAACATAGACTCTTTATCTCAAATGTGCTTGTGACATGTTTTCTCTTCTTCTCTTGATTGCTGACTGAAACAAAATATCTGCCACATCTTTGTTGAGTCTGCCCCTAATCTTCTACCAAAATAATAGAGCTGGTCTTTTGGCGTATACATTGATTTTGACAGGTTGAAAGTTGTGAAGCATGGACCAGTGGATACTAACCAACCACCTCATTAAAACTGTGATTGTCACCTGTGAAACTTGCTGCTACCCTTAATGAAAGAAGGACATTTAGAATGACTTTGGACTCCATTTTAACCTTGGTACATCAGGTTATCATTCTTTACCATGTGAATCCTCCATTGCATTTTCTGTATCCTTGGATTGTTCAGACCGCAGACTCCCTGGTGTTGTTATGGTGCTAGCATGCGTGCGTATGCCATTGGACGTTTCCCTCATGGCACCTGAAGACTGCAGAGGATAAGGAATGCTAAAGCTAGACAATTCTGTTATTGCTGCGCTCCATCTTCCCGGCCGTGCAATATTTCTCCTGGTCACCCATGTGCAGACACTTCTCTTTCAAGAGTCTCTGCTTCACCCACAGGTCTAGTCTAGCCTTGGAACTGGAACTTCGTTCATCCAAGTGATACTTTGGGCGATACACATCTAAACAGGAATTCTCTCCTCTACAGTGGCTCTCCTATGGTCCACACCAGCTTTAAAGAAAACGCATTTTTATGAGGTCTTTGTCTCTTTTCAGTCAACCACAGTCTAGAACTTCAACTGTAATTTAGTTAGACCCGGCTGTTTCCATGCAGATTAGCATCGCAGGAACCACTTCTAAACCCTGGACACAGTGCTACAGCAAATTGATTAGTCAGCCACACCACAATGACATGTATTAGCAAAATAAGCCACTGTGTATATTACTCCTCTATGCTTAATGCCATTCTTTTGCAAAGCTGAATGTTTGCCTCAATATTATAGGGGCACCATCCAGTCCGTATGCACAACACCAAAATCACTCCCACATGAGCCACGTTATAAACTTGCATTCAACCAACTCAGTGTATGAAGTAGCCTCATACTCCTCCATTGAGAAATGCTTTGGTGCCTCTCGTGGGGTATGAGTGCTATGCAAAACAAGTCAAAACAATGTAATTGAAAAATTGGGCTGTTCGGCTCTCCCTCCCCTTGCTGGATCCATGCACTGTCATAGAGTCCAATATTCTGAAAGTCATCTTGTCACAAGGCAACTGTTCATCGTTATGTACACATGCTTTGGAAAGCTTCTTCCGAAATCTATCAAGCATGTATTTTCCATGCCCGTCCTGAAAAAATCCGTCACTCGACTTCGAAATGCCATTTAGTTTGAATTATTTTTCAAATCATGCTGTGGTCTCCATTATAATAGAAAATTACTCACCCCTTTCCTACTTATCAACCTCGGAGCCCTTTTATATAACCCCTCTTTCTTCAGCCTCCATGCCGTCCATTTAAAGGATTGAAGGACAACACAGTTTAATGGTGTTGGTCTCCAATCTTTCACTGGCTGTGGCTTGAATTAGTCATAAGTATCTGCAGTCTGAGATCCTGTGATGAAAATAATTTCACTATTGTAAAAGCTCTATAAACTGCCGACCGGGAGCTGAAAAAATTCCAATCCAATTATTTCGTTTTGCCCTAGTTCAGAGTACCTTTAAATGGCCCTCTCTCTCTCAAAGTCCAAATTAACTTGTACTCTCCCGTGACTGTCTGCTTGTCAAAAAGTGACATTTTTCTTTCTGCTTAGGCTGTTGCATATGTTCAATAAATAAAAAGTTAAATAAATTTAAGAAAAAATGGGCAATTTAATGATTTGAAACGTGTTATTCGCGTTTCTTTACTCTTTGATTCACATACGTTGAACCAGATTTTCCTAGTTTATTTCAGCGTATTTCTATAGTTGTTCTCCTATATTTAGGGCAAGCATAGAAATATCACTACTCTTAAAATGCACGATTATATGGCAGCATTTAGAGCAGTGGTAGAATAAAATGGGAATCAGACAGATTATAGTTCCCGCAGTTGTCCTTAAACAGGCATTGGATTCCAGGCCTCCTCCAACTATTCAACCAGTATGTTTCCCGGTGTAATATGCAGACACCGGGACCATATGCAGAGGCGCAAGTGCACATTCAGTATGTTTTCCCAAGAGGAGGAGCAGTAGGGCTCTTAGTATCCTTACCAACACAACCCAGCTTCATATATCTTACTCCACGAACACGGAAATTCCTTCTGTCTCAAAGTGGTCTTACCTTGGTGCAGTTGTTGGTCAGATGGAAGAAAGCTATACCTTCAAGCCTTGCTGCTGCACAAATAGCAGCCCACGAAGAGAAGTGTAGAAACAAATCTGAACCTTCAAAAAATGTCGAGAGGAAATTATTATTTTTAAGTCATTTTTTATTTTTCTCAGGTTATGTGTCTTTGTAAGAAGTTAGAAGTCTATGTATATTCTTGTGGCATGCCAGGTTTGTTTTGTTTTTGTGTGTATGTGTCTAAGTACAGTAATAATGTACATACGACACAGTACAAATTCAATTTATAGCACTAAGTATCTGTTCATTCCTACCCATCAGAACCTTTATAATCAACTTTAGAGAAACAAAACCTGCAAGGATTTAAACATGTCTTGACCTGGCCTATTTTACTAAGATTGCAGTAACTTGCAACGTGCAGGTAACACGAGGACCTCTACAATAAAAGCAATAACTTATTGCGGTGCCTTAAACTACAGGCATTGGCAAAGCCAAGAGGTCTCTTTGAAATCTGTTAGCTTTGACAGTTGCTTGTTACTATGCTACACAGTATCACGGATTCTGTGCAGCATGGCTAAAGAATAAAAAAAAGACCTTTGATGTGGGCACCTGTGCCATTTTGTAGGATCACGCACCTACAAAATGGCAAAGGCACTTTTCTTTTTAGTTACTGATCCAAGTTGGATTGGTAATGTTTCTCGAATGCGGATTTACCTTCAAACAAATGAAAGAGAAGACATCTGGCAAAGTACAAACTGTTTAATGAAACACAATGGCTGGGAGAGCGCAGTACAAAGTCGGGGTCTGATGACTGTCTCTCACAGAGTTTTGAATGTCTTTTTATACATTGTCTTAAGGTACAATCAATCGATTGAATACATTCTTTGAAAAAAGGAAACCGGGCCTAGTCACAAGTCCATAAATCTGACCGTCTGATAAAGTGTGCAGGTGGGTCTTGACCTTGCATGGACATAGTGTGGGCCAATAGGTAACATGTCCAGATGTCTGGCATGGGGAGCGGTTGATCGCTGTGTTCTGATTGGCTGTGTGTTCCTAACCTCATATGTCACCTAACGTTATGGTGTTTTGTGAACACGTACCACTCCGACCAAATGTGTTTTATTGGGAGCCAATCTCCTGGGACCTTTGTGGTGGTGTTGCCTATCTGGGGAATCGATCTTGGTCTTTCCTGTTAATGCGTTTGTCTATATGCTACGTGCTACCCCACATGTGAGCTATCAATAAGTTGCTTTAGACCAGGGTTGCAGGGTTTGCTTGACCACGTACTTCTGGCTCGAGGTTGACGGGAGGTCATGTCGGATGGAATCGACAATAGCAAAGTGAGTTTGTTATGCTGGCACATATCATGGCGTACATTGACATTGTTTTTATGTATATCAACATTAACTAAAAATAAAATGTGAAAAATAATGTTTTCCTTTTTAAAAGTCAGTTTGAAAAAGCCAGTTGAGGGTGGCAGCAGCAACGGGGGTGAAAACAGTATGGCCAATTGATACGGGGAATGGAGGATCCACAAAAGCAAAATGTGTAGCGTGGGAAGATTCTAGGGGTTGTTGGGGGGGGGGGGGGGGGGACAATACATAGGGCGTGGCACATGAGGGGAGAAGCAGCAGGGGATGAGAAATGAAGCATGTTTGGGAAGAAGCAAGATGGAGGGAAAGAATAGAAGAAGCAATAAGGAGAAGGGTGGTGGGAGAGGCAGACGCGTAAAAGAGTAACTCCGTGTGCTGCGAGAGAGAAGTACACGAAGAAGACAGCTCAAACTCTCATGGAGTGTGTAACACAAAAGAAAAAAGTTCTTGAGAAGCAAGGGGTGAAAGCTACAAAGGCAGTGAATCAAGAGAGATGTGAAGAGGCAATGCTTCATGGCGGAGAAAGAGACAATATGAACAAGCTAGGATTCGAATACGAAGCAGGCAAATGAGTGACTAGGAAAGCCAATCCGTGGTAAGCAGTGGGCGGCGTCTGAACCCCTAGGTTCTTGGTGGGCCACAGTGTCTCGCAATAGACCGTGTTCGCTATGTTGTACACTTCAACCTAATCATGTGGCCTATATGCTATTCTCTGTAGCGGGCACATTGATTTTAGGAGATATTTTATGATGACTGAAACCTGTTACCAAAGATTGCACACAGAACGCTTTAGCAGGTGCGTTAATCACAAGAATGATCGTATCATTCTTATACCCGGAATCCTGCTGTAAACACAGATCTCTGCCCTTACCCCATACCTTAGCTTAAACGAAATCTGCTTATGACCAGCTGAGACAGACTAGCATTACTATGAAATTGGTTCTCGTTGATAATTTCTCCGAGTGTAAATAAACACATAAAAAAACGATACTGCAAAACCCATTGTCTGACTTTGGCCCTCGTGATGCCGCCTGTCAGGACGGCACATTTTTCAGCCACATTGGCTATCCATTCCCATAAATTAAGGGTTCCTGAGTATTTCTTTACATTTTTGACCCAGCCTAGAGGAGAGTCATTGGTTAAAATACCACCGACAAATGGATGCTTGGAGATTCCTCTGAACGATCCAGGATTCACATTGTGAAGCCAGGTTATTTTAGCTCATGCTTCCTCAAAACGGGTATGTAAACAAACCGACAAGCAGAAACTTGGCTGCCAGTTAACCCCCCCCCCCCAAAGAGAGCAGTAACCTTTGGAACAGAAACGTTCGTAAGAAAAGCTAGTGATATATAGCAGAACGGCTTGATGGTTAGCAATGAACCACAATAAGTTGCACTGTGCATTTATGTGCACCTACTGTTTGGGTGTCATTGACGAAAGGGACAATCTAAACACACGTCTACCTTGTGAGACATTCAGGAGGTGCATGCTCGTGTTTGGATATCACTGGAGAAAAATAGTCTAAACACACATCTGTATCTAGTGAGGCACAAGTGGTGCATGCTTCTGTTTGGATATCACTGGAGAAAAGGGACAGTCTAAACACGTATGTATCTAGTGAGACATACAGGAGGTGCATGCTCTAGTTTGGCTATCACTGGAGAAAAGGGACAGTCTAAACACACGTCTAACTAGTGAGACATGCAGGAGGTGCATGCTCGTGTTTGGATATCACTGGAGAAAAGGGACAGTCTAAACACGTATGTATCTAGTGAGACATTCAGGAGGTGCATGCTCGTGTTTGGATATCACTGGAGAAAAGGGACAGTGTAAACACGTATGTATCTAGTGAGACATGCAGGAGGTGCATGCTCTAGTTTGGCTATCACTGGAGAAAATGGACAGTCTAAACACACGTCTACCTAGTGAGACATGCAGGAGGTGCATGCTCGTGTTTGGATATCATTGGAGAAAAGGGACAGTGTAAACACGTATGTAACTAGTGAGGCATGCAGGAGGTGCATGCTCGTGTTTGGATATCACTGGAGAAAAGGGACAGTCTAAACCCGCATCTCTTCCTGGTTAGACATACAGGTGGGGCATGCCCATGTTTGGATATCACTGGAGACAAATGAACAGTCTAAACATATCTGTATCTAGTGAGGCACAGGCGGGACAATCTAAACGCGCATCTCGCGCATGTCTCGAGTGAGAGACACAGGTGGTGCATGCCCGCTCTCGGCCTTGTGCTATCACAAACTGCTAGTGCGTTCAGTGCAGAGCACCTAGAAGGTAGGGGGCCCGGAAGCTGGAGGCAGCCCCGGGCAACCTGGCTGCTAAGGGATTATGACTAGCTGATATTACATTTTCTGGTTGGAGTGTTTTGGAAAGTGGTGCTAGCCACGCAGTTTGGTGCCATGCCTTTGACTGCCTTGTAAACCAGCATCATGAGCTATTACGTGGCCCTGTTCTCAAGTAGCGGGACCACGAGAACTCGGGCCATGCTTTATGGCTGCCAGTTTAGCCCCCCACATAATAAATTAGATGGTACGTGCCCCACCCGGCAGCCATTCCTCCAGCTCCGGGTCAGTATCGAAGGGCATGCCTCATCATAGCCTTTACTACCATGTATTGATTTTGTAGTTTCACAACCCAAGGTGAGGCTGATTCTAGACGGGGGCCATGAAAAATAAATGAATGTTGTATTTCCCATGGAGCCAGTAACACCGTCCAGGCAGAAGGGTCGTAATAGGAGTCTAACCTCTGCGCGTGCTACCTTATTTTTAGTTAGTGCTCGCCGTTAACCTCCTGCCCTTTCATCCGACTTGTAATGGACACTCTTCTTTTATATGATCAATTATTAATGTCGGTTTTCTTTTTTTTTCCTCGTAATTTTTTTTTGTGATGCTTGTTTATATTAATATAATATATATTTTGTGTTTGGTACTTAATGGTCGTGGAATTTTAACAATTGGTCTTCAGACTGTATGGAGAAGTGATATATAAACTGAACGATAACTTAAAACAATTTGATAGTATTTGGGGCTCTTTCTTAAAATAATTGTGTTCGCTTTATCTTTATGATGATTCGATGAGAAATATTTCCTTTTCAGATCTGATTGATCAAACTATTGTATAAGTTTCTTGTAATTTCAATGGTTGTAATTTTCTTTTTCTCTTTTGGTATGTTCTGGGAAAGTATATTGATACAGAATATTCTTTAAATGTTTCTTAATAGTATGTTTATTTTCTTTCTCTTATTTGATACGGAATGATTATGGAAAGTCTTTATTGGTACAATTGGTCTTTTTTGATTATATATTTTATACAGTCAATGTTTATACCTGTTTATAAAATTATTAAATAATTGAAACACAGACTGTGTGGAGGATATGAAGGACTGTTTAAAGGGGAGAGTGAGATTTTGGATTGAGGGGTGACTGAGCTGTCTCTGTAAAGTACCACTGATTTGACAATGCACTTGAATAATGCGTTTTAACTGGCGAAAACTGAAAATGACTGCAGAGTTTGAAATGCTAAATATGCCATTGTGAAAAATATGTATCAAGATGTACCTTCAAAAGCTTCCCTAACACTCACCCTTCATTGTCTCCAATCCACTCTCAAGCCCATTAGACGTTTTCTGTTCCCGCCTTTCAGTTTTACATATTGGATTGTGAGATACTATTGTTTACAAAAATGGCATGGAGCCCGCCTATTGCTTACCATTTGTTGGCTGCAGTGTCATTCTTCTTTGCAGCCTCCTAATTGGCCCGCGCAGGCCAAGTGTCACTTCTGTGGAGCTTGCACAAGTGTGGATTGATTCAGCTTAATCAATGCCTGTCCACTGCTCCCAATTTGATTCTTGTTCCCCCTCCGCCATCTGGTACTCCCTCCACCCCTGCACCTCCCTTGTTTGTTTTCCCTATACTCACTTTCCTCCCTCTGCCCATTATTGCTGCTCCATCCTCTTACTCCCTCTTGTTGTTTACTGTCTCCCGCTTTTTTTAACCTATTTCACAGCAGCGCAGGCTACTGTGCAACATGGCTTTAAAAAAAAAAAAAAAGTGCTGTGATACTGTGAGCGCTGGACGCATCATAGCACCTTTTTCCCTGCTTGACTTTAAGCCATATGCGCATGGTCTTAAAAACATTGAAAAAGCCAATAGATCTTGCATGAGTGAGGCCTACTAGCTTTGCCAATGCTTGTTTACCTCTTTTTTTTTTGACAATTTTTATTATTTTTCAGTATAACAAAAAATAACTTTCATGTTGCATCACACTTAGTACACACATTGTTATGCATTACAATACACCAACCATCATAAAAACTTAACTTGATGATACCTTTTATAATCATCAGATTCTCAAGTAATTCTCTAAACTGGGTAAAACTCTACCCCTCCACCCAAAGATGTCGCCATTTGCTGTAAGGTTTAGCTGGGGATGTGCTCTATTGGATGATAGTTCTTTCAGGTTCTATCCAGTTAATCCTATTCGGGGTCACTAGAAGGTAAGCAAGTCGGCATTCTCTGGGGGGGAAGGTCAAGGGCATGGGATAGCTATTATTGTGATTAATTGTGTATACAAATTGGCTCCCGGGTTAACTTGTAGCATAGAGGTGTTTGAGTCCTTTGGGCTAGGGTGGTGTGTCATCTTCTTTGGAATGTGCAGTAAAATTGTGTATTATTGTATCGCAAGAGGCGACTTCCGTACACTTCTCCTCCCCCCCCCCCCCCCCCCCTGACGCTCGGAGGGCCTTAGCCTGTGCTTGGGCACATTTAACGACCTTGCTTCTCCATTGTTTAATCATGGACAAAGATGGGGACTTCCAGCGCATCATGCTCACCTTTTTGGCTAATAAAAAGTGGTAAACAGAGTAATTTAATTTTGACCTTGTTTTTGGGTCTGGGAAACGGACCTAAAAGGCAGCACACTACAGTGGAAACATCAGTTCTCTCAGGAGCCTGCTGTCTATCAATGAATACCACCCTCTGGAATGGACTCAATATGGGACACGTCCAAAACGTGTAGCAGGTCTGTTGGGGAGGCTCAGCATCTTTGTCCGGCATCTATTAAGCCCGGGTGTGTTAGGTGAAGTCTATGTGGTGTTATGCTCTGTGAGTATGTAGATTTGGATATTTTTTAATCGAGCATTCGTGGAGACCTTGTGGTGATATTCTCGAACTAACTGCCATTCAGTTGTCCTACATTCTTGCCCCAGTATCCTCTTCCATGTGGTTTTTAGGTGTAGCAGGACCCTGGTAGGGTCAAGTTAACAGGATTTGTAAATTCTTGTAATTAGATGGCTGCCATGTCCAATTTTGTGTAAGGTATGTAGAAACTCATTTATTTTGGGTTCCAGGTCGCAAGTATCACAGTGTGCGACTATTCCTACCCTTGAAAGTTGTGTGTACTCAGAAGTTGCCTCTCTGCAGGCAGGTTTGGTTGCATAGGTTCTCAAAGTTCAGAGGGCTCATTCAGAGAAGAAATCTTCAATTGTGTTAATATCAAACTCTTCCCATGCATTTATTTGATTTATATTGAAAAGTGCCTCCTCCTGTCAGGATCCCTCTGAGTGGTGGTATCCGGGAGTAAGGATTCACTTGTGTACTGTGGGCGAAACTGTCAACTGTCATAAGCAGTGGTGTAAAGTGTGTTCAGTTTTGGGACACTTGAAAAAAGGGCTCCTTGCATAGTTCCATCATGGAGCTGCACATGTGTGAAACCTGTCTCTCCCTGACCATGTCTAGCCAGCCAATAGGCTACCCAGCGGAGTTACGCTGCACAATGATACTTAGAGAAGTAATGCGCCCCATGCCATCTCTGGTCTTTATAAATCATTGTGTGGAGAGTACACCTCTGCATCTGTTTTTTTCTCAAATAAGGTCTTTCAATGGGGTGTCTAGTTTGCAAATGTTTTTGAGGGAGGTGAGAACTCTGATGTTGCCAAAGTATAAGAGGAGCCGGGGATCATTACCAGGAATAGCATAGAAATAGTACTACTTCCAAAAGGCACAATCATATGACGGCACTCAGGGCATAGAATGGGAATAAGCCAAATTATGGTTTCTACAGCTATTGTAAATCAAGAATTGGATTCCAGACCTGCTCCAACTATTTATCCAGTCTGTCTCTTGGTGTACTGTGCCTTGTAGGCCAGCACCAATCCGTATCCAGGGGCACCGGGTCGAGGTCAGTGCAAATTCAATATGTTTCCCCATGAGGAGAGCAGGAGGCCTTTTAATAGCCTTCATTCACATATGGAGATAAAGAGGAAAGAACCATAAGCATATCTTCCTAAGTCATGGAAAATTCACACAACCAATGCCTAGGACTACTTCTCTTAATATCCTTTCCAGTACAACTCTGCTTCATATATCTTACTTCACAAGTAAGATAAATCCTTTGTTTGTGGTATTACCTAGGTGCAGTTGGTGGTCAAATGGAACATACCTGTAACTTCAAACTAGGGTGCACAAATAGCATCCCACCTAGAACAACTATGCACCTTTAGAAATTGGCTGGAAATAAATGGTGACTTGTATGGGTTTTTGATTTTCTCAGGCTCTATGTCTTTGTTAGAAGTGATTGGTCTAAGTATGTTATTGTGGAATGCCATGCTTGTCTGTTTTGTGTTTGTATCCGAGTTTGGTAATAATAATGATGTATATAGTGCACAGAGCAAACTCAATTTGTACTGCTTAATATCTGTTTATTTCCACCTGTTGGAACCTTTATAATAAACCTTAGAATAACCAAACCTGCAAGAATACAATCTTGACTTGAACTGACCTATTTTACTAAGAATGTAGTAACTTGCATCCTGCAGGTAACTCAAGGATCCGTACAAGAAAAGTATTAACCCATTGTCATTGTAGTGCCTTAAGTAACCAGCACTGGCATAGCCAATGGTCTCGCCTTTGAGACTTCTTGGCTTGGCCAATTGCTTGTATCCATGCTGCACAACATTCCCAATTGACGCAGGCGCTTTTTAATTATTGATCTATGTTGGATCAATAACAAACAAAGTGAAATGCCTTTTTTTAAAGCTTGAGTAGGGAGCAAAAGCAGAGGGTTGGAAGCAACACTGGTCAAGGAAGGAACACGGGGGATGGTGTAGAAGCAACACTGAGGACGGGAGGGTAATGAAGCTGGGAGAAGCAACACAGAGGGCGTGGGTGTGGGAAGCAATTGGGAGAACCACACAGGTGAGCGCAACACAGAGGAAGCCGGTAGAAGCAGGCGTACGACAGAGTAACTTGGAGTGGAGGGAGAGAGAGATACATACAGGAGAGAGCTTTGACAACACATGCTTGGAGTACCTAACACAAAGCTAAAAGAAATTCTTGAAAAGCAAGCAGTGGAAGCCATAAAGGCAACTAATCAAAAACATGTAAAGAGGCAGTGCTCCATGGGCGGGACAAACAAAAGACTGACCAGCTGAGACGCGAATAAGAAGCAGGCAAATAAGATTGGCAAGGAAAGCTGACAGTAGTAAGCAGTGGGCTGGCTCTAAGCCCCTTTATATTCTTGATGGGCCACTTTATGTTTTGCAACAGAGAGCACTGTGCTTGCTAGTAGTTTGCAGCCTAAAAATATGACCTATAAGCTATGCACTGTAATAGGCACATTAAACCATTACGATATTTTGTGATGAAACATGTTGCCAAAGATTGTGCATAGACTTAAGCAGGTGCATTAACCACCAAAATTATCTCATGATTCTGCTACCTGGGATGCTGCTGTAAACACAGATCTGTACAGCAGATGCCTGTATCCCATACGTTAGCTTAAAAGTAGTCTGCTTTTGATCAACTGAGTAAAACTGAACAGCTTTAATATGAAATTGATTGTCCTTGTAATTTCTTTAGGCGTAGTGTGTGTATAAATAAATAAATAAATAATAAATACTGCAAAGGTCAATTGTTATTGACTCTGGTGCTGCCCATCATGACTTCGCTTGTCATGACTGCCCAGCTTCTAATCACGATGCTCATTCATACTCCATAAATGAAGAGTTCCTGAGTGTTTATCATTTCCTGCACTGTATGGGGATGGGGTGGGGCAGTCATTGTTTAGAACGCAAAGGATAAATGGATGCTTCGAGTTTTCACAAGGGAAGGGGCTTTTGAAGTGAGTGACCCTCCAAGAGGTCGGGCGTTTTGTGGTATAATTGTATGCCTAGATATTTAAAGGTAGTAGGTGCCCATTGTAGGGATCCCTTACCCAGATATATTGCTCGTTCCAGCGGCTCTTTGTGATAGAGAAACACTAAGAACTTGGAGTGATTGACTGTAAGTTCCTAAAGGACACCGACGTCATGTACAGTGAACACCGGGTAGGGATGAGGGGGGGGGGGGGAGGGGGAGAATGGCAGCCCGGTTTCGTTCCTCTAGTCGCTTGGTATATTTTGGGCATATGCTGTCTAGTCTTTACCCTGGTTGGTGTAACATATTCGGACACACCCCATTAGTTGCAGTCCAAAGCCGAAGTGTTGGCAAACCTGGAGCATGTATTCCCAGCTAAATGTGTCAAAAGCATGTTCGAGATTCAGGGAAATACATGCCGGCCGAGGCCAGGCCTGGGGAGTGTCCCTTAGTTTAGAGTAAAAACGTCTGTTTTTCAGTGACTTATTACGCCTGAGAATAAACCCATTTTGGTCCGATTTTATTAAGTCCCACATAAGGGCTCATTGGCAATTTTCTATTATTCAACTTGGGATTTTGTACTCAGAGGAGGCACGTGTAGGTTTCAGTATGGAAATAACTAGTGCTTCCCTGGTAGACTCGGGAAGGGTGCCTAGGTTGTTTGCAGCGTCATAGTTATTTCAATTTAAGGAGTAAACTGTACTCCTATGTCATGTACAATTCCATTGGCAGGCATTCTACTCTGCAGGTGCTACCCTTGGGGAGGGAGCGGATGCAGTTTCAGAACCCTTTGCTCTGACATTGGGGACTGAAGAGTCTTTATAGTTTCCAGGTACTTTGGGCATTAGCTGTTTTGTTCAGGAACCGACTGAGTTGTTCATCTGAAAAGCCCTCCCCACCCTCATATAAGGAGGCACAGTATGTCCAGAACAAGGAGTTGATCTAACTCTGGGTGCAAACTACTACACCATTAAAAGTGTACCTTTCTTATGATCACCTGCTCATCTACAACAACAAAATCAGAGCTTGCAATAGTTTGTATCACATGTATTTATGAGAAGTTAAGCAAAAAACACACACATTGAAGTATAGTTAATAATGCCCCCAAATTTCACTACAGCATTCTAATTTATTCTCAATATTTAGAGCTTAAATATATATATAAAAGACCACGGACCACGGGCTGGACAGGAAGATTGAAAAATGTTGTTTTAAAGGCCTGGTGGTAAAGTTAAGCTATGGTCCATATTCAGAAACAGATAGCACTGCTGTACTGTCTGGAGTTTTGAGTGGAAGTAATATTTGGTTTACATTTGCAAATCTCCCGTTGTAGACTTTCCGTCAGTAATCGCCATTGTGTGCAGGTAGTGTCTGCTACCTTCACTGGTCTTGGCGATCTAGGCTTGTGTACTCCGAGCCCCATCACGGATGGCTCACAGCTATGACCCTACGTAGATGTGCCACATTATAGTAGGTTTCCTGTGGATCCTCGGGTCTGTTTGGGCATCCAGGTTGGTCTGTTGCAGCCTCCAACACCCCACCCCACACATTGTAGCCCCCCCTCTCAGTCATTAGTTACCTAGTTATGTTCATATTTATTGTCCACATAAATCTTGATTGTATATAAAGATCTGTTTAAAAAAAATAGTGCTTGGTTTTCATGATGCTGTAACTTTTAGGCTAATTTGCAAAAATGAATAAAACATTACTTCGCAGTAAGGAGGCAAAAGTGTCTCTCTCTTTTGCTACCTCTGTTTCTCTCTTACGTTCTCTTAGTCTCTAGTCTCTCTGTAACTTTGCGCCCACCTTTTGGCTATGTTTCTAATTGTTTGTTTTTTCTCTTTCATCACTTAGCATTTCACTTACTCACCCATCCTCCCACCTGCTCAGTCATCCACCCACTTAGTCGCTCACTGGTTGACTCTCATTCATTAACCCTCTTGCCTGTGAAGAGAGTGACCACTGCATTGACTCCATTAGGAACGTCTGCCATGCACATTATTGTGACTGGCAGATTTAATGTTTAAATGCAGTCACACCATGTTGAGGTACTAGATCAAAGTTGAGGTTATAACAGGTTGAGACAATATGTATGGTGCAATAGCATGTATAGAGAACTCCCACTCACCCATAAATGAATTTGTATGTCCAGCTTCCAAATACATGGTCTGCCTCTCCCAGTTACTCCTTACCCATCTATAGTCCTCCATGTGCCCTGTTTATCTATTCATGAACACGCATATCCATGCAGTCAGACACCGGCATCAGTTAAACACTTTCTCCCAAAACTTCAGGGTCCCTATTACACACAGGGCACATTTTCTGTGTTTGCGCCACAGCCTGCCTTTAAACAGGTGCGCCCTATTACATTGAATGCGCAGCCCCCAGGGCAGCCGTGAGCTAGCTTTACCCTGGGTACAGCGCATTGAAGTGAAAAACGGAGCGGCTTTGAAGCAACTGCTCCATGTCTCACTTTGCAGCCCGCAACCGACCTGCACTTTTAAATATGCATAAGAGACCCCCTTGCAGACGGGAGCAGTGAGTGACTGCATTCGCTTGCAAGGGGATGTCTTTGGACCCCCTTTTTGCACCCAGAGGACTGCCATCAGGGAATGCACTGACAGTCCGCAGCAGATAATGTTAGTTGCAGTCAACTTGTGGATTCCTTACTGACATCCTTTTAAAATGTGTGTAGGGTGGCCCCTGTGTGGATTTAGCATTTGAACTAAGGGGAAGACAGCAGGGGCTTCTTGCGCTGAACCCTGCACCTTTCGTGGGGGGCACTCGTATTAAAACTCATATTTACGTAATAAAAAGCCAGTGTGACCTGCTACATAGCCTGCCTATACCGATTTGTGGCACCAAGCGCGTCTTCCCCTCCCCCGCCTCACCAGTTTCATGCTATCTGAATTACAGACCGCTCCTTGGATTGGACATCTAAGAGGGCCCTAAAGTTTTGGCCCCACAAAAGATTCTCACTTGCCTGTGTAAATCCACATCTATATTGCGTTCTTTTTAGGTCTAGGCTGGGGAGCGCGCATGCACTCTTGACATGCCGTATTTCCTCTGTGGGGTTAGACCACAACCATCGCTTTCCATTTATTGCTTCGTGTGACCTTAGAAAATCCTTGCCTTTCATTGGTTAATCGCATATACTTGTTCCTACGCTTGGGGTGTTGCTCATGCTGATGGCTACTGACACTTATGTCCTTTAACTTCTGGCTTTGTATATTGGTTTCAGTGCTTTTTTAAATGTATTTTTTTTATGCGAGTTTTACGATTTTTGATTTAGCGCCCGTCACTGCTCGCAGTTCTCAGACTTTTATTTGCATCTTTTGGATGTTGTCTGTCTGAAGCCGGCGCTGTGAATCCTGTCTTGTCTCGCCGGAGCAGTCCTATGTGAGCCGATCATTAGAGTCCCATTCATTTGACACAACCACTCACAAAAAAAGTAATATAATGCGGACGTGAACCGCTTTTAGGCATAATGTAAAGGCCCATACTGTGAGTATAATTACTAAATCTGCATTCCTATTTTTTATTTTCTTTAGCGAGCCAGACTTCGCTCTACTGCGCATGCTCCATGCAACAGCAAAGGCAATACTTGTTTTTGCTTTTTACGGCAGATTCCTGCGGATATTTCTGTTCAACTACATTATTTTCCTCCTCTTTCCTCACCACCAATGGTGAGTCAACACCCATATTGACTGTGGCCTTTGATATTATGTCACGATCCATAATCCATGGCTGCATCCTATAGGTATTTGCCAGGGAAGTTGTTTATGCTTGCACCGAATATTTTAGAGATTCGATCGGGAACCCCCTCCTGACAGCCGCCCAACAATGGCCGATGAAGGGTGAGCCGTGGGGGTGTTAGGGAACTGGAAGGTGGTGCGCTGAACGACTAATGTGTTCGCCGCCGTATCAGTCTGTTTAATGCTTTCTCTCCCACAAGCCTGCGTTACGAAGCAAAGCATCTAGTACTGTATCTCACGTAGGCACCACCCATAGAGGGACTGTTTGACGAGTTGAACTGACCGTCAAGCCAGTGGCTTTTATACCAGTTCAAGTTGGGACATGTCTATCATAACTCGGGTTTGCCATGTCTGAATGTCGGTTAAAAATGGCAAGGGATTGTTTAATGAGGTTGTCATGTTGACAGACCAGCACACAACCTTTTTCTTTTGTATAATTCCTTAGCAGTCCGTCATAAGAGTTGTTGTGCCTTACTGTATGTGCCTGTTTCATCATGGTGATTTCGTTGCTAATGTCATTTTTGTTGCTTTTGCGGAAGTATGTTTTGAAACACGACTAGTGTATTATTTGCTGCAGCCTGATAAAGGTATTTAACTGTCCGGTGGTAGAATCCCTGTGAGTTTAAGTACGTCTTTACATTGGAAGATCTGATATGCTACAGCATATGATGTACTGCTTCCTGCGACTTAGACGGGATGCACTCCTGTAGATTGCAGTTTAGGGCACTAGGTTTGTCGTACATTTTGGAACTCGGCCTTTTTCTAGGGCTAACCCATTCCCCTACAAAACTGAAAACCATTTTTTCCAGTGAGCTCTTGCCCAGCATGGTTCAAATTGTAAACAATAGCGTGCTAGTTGTCATCTGTAATGACCTTTTAAGGGAAACGTAGTGATCTATAAATGTAAGTAATGCAATTTGTTAGTTTCTGCAATGCATCAGCATATGCCCATATTTAATTAGGCTCCAGTTATCCGTGGGGAGTTAAAGAACACTTTTAGGCAAAGTCATTCTTGGACTTTTAAAAAAAAAAACTGCACTTTAATGATGGATTGCTAAACAAATCCCAGATATTTTATTTATCTTTTTGAGGCAGTAAAGGAGGCCAGTACCAAAGTGAGGCAGTAACATTGCTCCCTCAATGTTTCTACTGTTTGCAAAATGTAATTCAAACTACCTTCGTACTCTCGACACAAGATAACCTGGGGAAGAGAGGATGAGTTGCAGAAGCAGCTGGGTGTGTCCATCTCTGGACTTTGCGCATCTCAGGACTTTCTGCAACTCCCAATGTGGCCCACCACTAAGAGAGATGCATTACCTAATAGCTGAGCACCTGTCATATCTCCTGTGATTTTTCTATCTCTTCGCCCTTTTGCTCATAGTCCCTCCTGCTTCCTCTATCTCTCTCCACAACGCAAAAATCCGTGCCACATACATCTACTACACACAGCACATTTTCACATCTCATAATAGCGTGCCACGCAATTCAACTACACACACTTCCGCACCACATCATTCCACTCCATGCCACATAATTACAAACCAATAAAATAAACTCCAGACAATTCCACTCCACTCCAAATCATATAACTACACTCCACACAACACAATTCAACTCAAGATAATTACACTACACATAATTAAACTTCAACCTACACTTTACGCCACATATTTAAACTCCACATAGATCCACTCAAATCCAAGACACATAATTACACTCCACAAAAGAAATTCAACTTCTCAAACTGCCACATAATTAAATCCCATATATTACTCCACACCATGCCACATAACTCTACACATTTTAAACACAATTCTGGACCACACAGCATAATTACACTCCACATAATACCACCCAGCGCCACATATTTACACACCACATAATTATACTGTACTCAATACAACATAAATACACCTTGTAGGAAAGTACTCTCTTCCTGGCATGGTTACCTCCACCTTTTGCCTGTTGTCAATATGTTTTTGACTGTGTTCACTGTGACCCTGATAACCAGGACCCCAGTGATTGTGCTCTCTCCCTTTGGAAATGGGTGTTTCATTGCTTGAGAGGGGTAGTCTCCCCAAGCCACTGATATGTTTCAGAAGGCACATTTGATGCCCTCCTTGCACAAACCAATCTGCATCAGTTCAGGGACATCCAACCCCTACTCTGGTGCGAAACTGGACAATGGAAAGGGGAGTGACGCTTCCCTGTCCATCACCAACCCAGGGATGGTGCCCAGAGCTCCTCCAGAGGGATAATTGATTCTGCCATCTTGAATCCAAGGTGGACAGAGGCCTCTGGCAGCATCTGAGTGGCAAGGTCAGGAAGATGACGTCAGAGACCCCTCCTGATAGGTGGTCACCTGGCTAGGTGACCAATCCTCCTTCCGGGTCTCCCTCTTGGGTAGATCCTCACATTCGATGGGCAGGAGTCCTCTGCACTGTTTACTTCTGGGCCACTGGTACCGCAACTGAACACCACAGGAACCTACAATCTGCAGCAACGAAGACGACTTTGCCCTGCAACATTGTTTCTCCAGCTCCTTCCAGCAACTGCAACATTTCCCTGGCTTTGGATCCTCTGAGAGCAGCAAGTCTTCAGCCTGCACAAGAAGGAATCTCCCTTGGAGTGAAAGTCACTCCCCTGCATCCGCAGACACCAACAGCAATGTTGGCCGGCCATGTGGCTCTCCTCTCATCCTTTGCTGCGTGAATCCTGCATCACGGGTGGTGGTCTGGAGTGGTCACCTTGGTCCTCTCTGCCAGCTGTCCAACTTTGGTGAAGGTAAGCCCTTGCCTTCCCACGTAGGACAGTACCCCTGTGCACTGGGTCTCTTCCAGCTACCAAGGCCTGTTGGCATCTCCTCCAAGGGATCGTCTGGCTCCATGCAGCCCCAACCTCCAGCACTCTTCCCTGCGACGTATAGCCTGTGTGTGCTTCTTCTGCAGCGTGTGACCCTTCCCCAGTTGTGCTGCGTGGGCTCCTCTGCGACTCCTTGGTCCTCTTCCAGTGGGTCTTCTGTTGGTGCTGCCTCATCTTCTGTGGACTCTCTGCATTGCCGAGGGTCCCTTGGGACTTCCCTCCATGGGTTGAGTCCCCTTGGAGCTTGCTGGTACCCGGCAGCTCCACTTTTTTTCTACTGCGACTCTTGCGTTTGCCAAGGCTTGTTGGTATCTTTTCCACGCCACAGACAGACTGCATTCTTCCATCCAGTGTGGGACGTCAACTACATCCTCTAGGAACTCTTCACCGGCTCCAGGGCTGCATTGCTGACGGTCTTTGTCCTACCATTGACCAAATCCTCAACCCACAGACTGGTGGGTAGTGGCTCCTGCTGCCATCTGACACTTCCATGAGTTCTGCACTGGGTCGCCTTCTCTTTCAGGTCTTCCTTCTTCAGGATCTACTGCTGTTTTTTTGCAGTCTTGTCTGGATGGTGCATTATTGTTCTTCTCAGTCCTTTTGGTTGTTTGGGGAAACATCAGTAACTTGCTCCTTTCTTTCTGGTTGCTGGGGTGCACTGTGGTACTTTCCTTTTGGGGTTGCAAGTTCCTCCAGCTCAACTCCACAGATTCCACTTAACTGGGTGGGGGTCCTGCGTTTGCATTCCATTTTTTTTTTAGTATATGGTTTGGGCTTCCCCTAGGGTCACTGTTGTCTATAGCTATTGTGCTGTTTTCTATTACTTTTTATGCCTGTTTCTGATTACTAGTGTACATATTTAGTGTGTTTACTTACCTCCTATTAGAGGGTTACCTACCTAGTACTTTTTGGTGATTGTGTCACTAAAATAAAGTACCTTTATTTTTGTAACACTGGGTGGTTCTTTTCTGTTTGTAGGTGCTGTGTGACTATAGTGGTATTGCATGAGTTTTGCATGTCTCCTAAATGAGCCTTGGCTGCTCATCCACACCTACTTCTAGAGAGCCTGGCTTCACTAATATTCTTTTATAGGCCTATACTTCATTAATAGGGGAACCCTGGACCAGGTATAAGGTGTAAGTACCATAGGTAAGCACAACACACCAGGCAGTCTTTTCACACAAACTCTAGTTAATTGCACTCTGTGCCACATACAAGCAGTCCACATAAATACACTCCACACCATAACACATTATTCCAATACCCATAATTTCGCACAATGCCACACAGTTCACTCCACATAATTCAACTCCGCACATTTCCAAAACACAGAACATAATTCCACATCAAACCACATATTTCAACTACACACCATAAATCCACAACATACATCTAATACACATCACACAATTCCACATCATGCTGCAAAATTTAATAGCACACTGCAGAATTCAACTCCACAACATGCCAGTCCACAACACTATTCCACATAATTAACTACATAACACACATTCTCACTCCACATAATTACAGTACACGTAATACCGCTCAGTTACTAGACATATATTTGTACAGCACACTATGCCACATATTTCTACTACGCAACTCCACATCATTCCACGCCACACAATTCCACAACAAACAATTCCAATACAACCCATCTCTCCCAACATACCCACTGCTACTCTCATCTCTCCTTCAGACTCCCACTCTCATCTTGCACTACCCCCCTCATCTATCCCTCAGTCTCACTATTGTTTCTCTGTACTGCCTCCTCAGATATGCTACCTTCCTGTACCTCACACAGTGCACTGGTCCACCCCTTCCTTTCCCCCTCAAGGTGCCCACCCCCTGCTTTCCCCTTCTTTACGCACTCTTTCTGCTCCTCTATCTGGAGTTCATTCACCACTTCATGCACAAATTACTTATCTTTCTCTCCCTGTCTTCCTCTCTAACTATTCACTGCAGCTCTCATCCCTGTCTATTCACGTGTACAAAATTCCACTACACAAATACCCTACACTGCACACAAATCCACCACACACAATTCCACAACTAACAATTCCAGTCCAGCACACATAGTTCCACTCCACCCCACATACATCCAATCCACTCCAAACCAGAACACATGGGTAAAAGACGTTGTCATTTACAAGGCCAGTAGCTCTAACTCTCACAAATGCGAGGCCTCTTGCATTGCAAATGCTTGTTAGCTTTTGGAGGGAAACAGATGTGGCTTGTAGCATTCTAGTCCACCGACTGATTGCATGCTCTTGTCCATATTTAGTCTAGTTGGCAGTTGCATTTTCAGCCCTCAGGAAGGTTGGACTTTGATAAAATGAGATTTCCTATCAAATGCTCAACTTGGTTCCAGGACTCGACCTACCAAGTGTTGTTATATAGCAGGCAGACTAACTGTATCTTTTTCACTGATTGAAGACGTGGGGTGTTGCCAAATTACATGTCCTTGACGTGGCGTTCACTGTCTGTAGTCGTTATGCTAATGCTTTTGTACTGCAGTGTCTGCATTATTTTAAGGTGGATTATTTTAAGGTGGCATTATGTACGTATGGCCCTGTGGGACCTGGCCCTTTTTACAGGGTCATCCCCAAGCTTTTTGCCTTCGTCCTCCCATTTTTTCTGACCCTGTTTGTTGACGTTGGGACTCTGGGCACTTTACCACTGTTGATCAGTGCTAAAGTGCATGTGCTTTCCCTTCTAAATTTGGTATGATTGACTTACACCTGATTGGCACATTTAAGTTTCCTGTAAGCCCCTTGTACAGGGGTATCCCTATACCCAGGGCCTATAAATGAAATAGTACTAGTGGGCTTGCAGCGCAGCTTGTGCCACCTACAGAAGTAGCCTCTCAAACCTGTCTCGGGCCTGCTGTCACAGGGCCTGCATGGGCAGTTTACTGCGACAGGGACCTGGCATCTAAATTTACTTGCCAGGCCTGGAACTTCCCTTTTTACTACATATAAGTCACCCTAAGGTAGGCCCTAGCTAGCTCTGTGGGCAGGGTGCTGTGTATGTAAAAGGTAGGACATATTGTGTTTATTTACTACCTGTCCTGGTAGTGACAAACAGCCTATCTAATTACTCACTACTGTGAGAGCTGCCTCTCTCATAGGATTGCATTGGAAATGCCCTAACATACGTCTAAGTAGTATTATCAAATCTATGTGGGGTAGTGGAGGCATGTTTGGTATGGTTGTAATATAGTGAGAAAGGCTGCTTACTGGTGTAGGTGGATTTTTTATTACCATTATAGAAATGCCACATTTAGAAAGTGAGCATTTCTCTGTACTTATGACTCTGGTGTTTTGCAGCTTGACTCCAAACCACGTCTGGGGCAGATTGACAGCTGGGCTTTGTGAATGTGTTTCGGACAGCCTTCGGACACAGGGAGGGTGGAGGTGTCAGAGGTGCATCTGCATATGGAATGGTCTTTCTGTGCTGAGAGAGGGAAAGACTGGGTACATCTGCATTTCTAAAGGCTGTGCCCTGACCTCACACAAAGGGCTTGTTCAACCCCCCCCCCACTGATTTCTGGTGCCTGTGCTGGAGGAGAGAGGGGACACTCCTAGAACCAGTTAGTCCCCGTTTTGTAGAGACTGCGCAAAATGAGTATAATTATAGGGGATTTTCCCCATATTTTGAAGACTCTGATCGACTAGACACCAGATGCTGCTGGAGGGACTTGTCGGGGACCACCTTGGCACTGCTTTGTTGATAGACTGACCTGTTACTTGCTGGGTAACAAGAGGGAATGCCACTGCTTTTCTTCAGGACCCTTGTGCTAACCTGCTTGCTGGCCCTGCAGCTGTGTTCCCCTCCCCCAACCTCCACTGGCCAGGAGATTCACTAGTGCTGTTTCCCCCTCAGGGGCAGAGCAGGGCACGAGTGCATTGCATCTGACAGGACTGCTCCAGTGAGTGGCAAGTGCTGAATGGATAGCAGCACATGAAAAAGCACTTCTCCTCAACCTGACTGTGGAGCGTGGTATTAGGACAGCACATCGTCTTTATTGTATGGTGCAGCACGTGAGGAGCGCTGCACCTAACGTGACAACAGCGTGTGAAGAGCACTGAATCTGAGTTATTCTTTTGCCCTGAGCGCTTTATTTCTTTGTGGACTACCCTCGGTGCAAGGGAGTGCCCTCTGTTGGGGAGCCTTGATTTTTCGTTTCCCTCGCAGGACGGGACGGAGTCCTCAATGGAGGACCCGTCCTGCTGAGGACAATTTACCCTATTAGAAGCCCAGGAGTGATGAGCCCTGTACTCTTCTGGTGACAGATGTGGTTACGTGCTGCATCTTGTTGTACCCCAGGATTGATGTAAGGCATGTCTCTTCTGACAAGAGCACAGCTACTATTTCAGGGACAGTAAGATATGCACACTAACGTTTTGTTTGTGACATATGCAAGGGATGAGGCTATCTCTCTTGCCATTCATGATCTCTTGGCATCCACAACAACGTATCTACTATGAGATGTATGAGATGGGAATGTTTCACTTCTATGTACATACATGACTGTATCGGGGCATCTATGATAATGGGTTTATTATCACACGTACACTTTTGGTAATAATGACAAACTGACCACTGCTTGTGTTGCAGGATACCAGTCATCAGTCATCTGTAAGCCCACCTGACTACTGCTTATTTCTCGCAGAGTACTAGTAACTTGTGTAATGTTCTGACAACTGCTTCTGTAGTAGGTTATTGCTGATTACTGATACAGGTTGTGTTTGGCCTAAGGATGTTTTTTGTAATACATTTTATTTTGATATAACTTGTTGTTCTTCCTTTTGTGGTGTATTTGGGTCACTAGTGTGTGTGTGTTGTGCAAACGCTTTACACATGACCTCTGGGATATAACTTGTTGTTTTTCTTTTTGTGGTGTGTTTATTGTGTCACTAGTGGGGGGGGCGTGTGTGTGTGTGTGTGTGTTGGGCAAACCCTTTACACGTGACCTCTGGGATATGCCTGGCTTCTCGTGCCAAGCCACCAAGGGGGCGAGCAGGGGTTATCTTGGGTGTGTAACTCCCCTGCCCTGGCTAGAGTAGGTGGGTTATGCCTGGTTTAGGTACCTACCCTAGCTAAGAAGTGTGCACACAGAATGAGAAGAGGAAGGACAAAGCAGGGGGAGAGAATAAAGGAGAAAATTATCAAATTTCACCTCAGAGAATGGATAAAATCTGGAGTGGAATGCTTTGAGTTTACATTTTGCAGCAAGAATGCAAGTTGTCATGGGGAAAAATATTTACTACTACTGGTACTTGGGCTTCAAAGCTAAGTTTCAAGCAGTATGTGCCTAAATCTTATTTTAAGATTATTAACTAATCCACCACCAAGTGTCCTAATTGTGTCTTCCTTACAGCACGAGTAACAGGCTAGTTAGATATTGAATTCCATGTAAAAAGTTGCAGGACAAAACCTATCTAGATAAAAACGCAGAAAGAAATGGCCCTGGGCACTGCCAGTTCAAGCTGTTTTAGTACTTATTGCCTGATGGATGCTGGACAGCTTCACCTTTCAGCTGTTTCTGGGTGCTCCACTTCTGTAAGATTAATAAAAATTCAGTATTTTATTTGTTGCATTCAGTCACCGGAGGACCTATGAGTCCAAAACATAAAATTTAAAATGGAGGAGCAACGTTAGTAAGCAAAGATTGTGAAAAGAGGAGATATCAAACAGATTAAAATATTGTTTGGCATCATGTGGGTTTGAATTAACTAAAAATGAGCATTAAATTTAAAGTTGTTCCTACCCGGGGCCATAAAATAAATCTTACCAGGGCTCCAAAAACCCTTAAAATCGTAAAGATGACTCTGTGATGGGAGCATCACAACTGCATGGAAAGCAAAGCATTATGTGATGCCAGAACAGTGCAAAATTGAGGTGTGTAAGTATCTGAATAACCAAACATAACACCTGTAGTTATGCATTATTTCACAGTTTCCATTGGAAGAGCATTTTTTGTTTTGCTAATAACTTTGGTGCTGATTGACGATGGATCTTCAAGAAACATTCCAAGAAAAGTTCATCCACCTCTGCTTCTTACTGGAAACATTTGGATGATCCATCAAGCAGGGGCCAAGGAGATTGTGCTTTTTGTGATTTGGTGTAAATCTGTTGAGCCTTTTTCGAGAAATTAGGGTTCAAAATATAGTGATATTTAGATAGTTGGTCCCACCGAAGACCTGCAGCATTCCTGCTGTACCTCAGGTTTAATAAAATTAATTTAAACATTTAAAAATGCTGATTTTCTGAGAGGGACGAGCAGGCTGATTGGCTGGCAGAACAGAAATATTTAGGCCTCTTTTTCAGGACTCTGTCTCTGTGTCCTTAGTTAATTAAAATAAAAATATATATGGGTCAGGTTAGGGGTATCCTAACCCAAGGCACTTGTAGGGAAGAGGGAGTCTTAAGGGAAAATAAATAAATAAAAAATGTTTGCCCACAGGTTTTGTGGGACTGAGGTAGACTTTCTTTGTGGTACTGTGGTACTCTCACGGGAGCCATGGTGCTGTGCTGCAAGACTGAGTTAGCATGAACAAGTGAAGCTTGTGTGCCACTGCAGGTCATCTGTAATACCATGGGAGTACTGCAGTACCAAAAAAACGTTGAGTGAGTATCTGTGGACAGTTGCCTCAAGTGCTTTGGTTGGCTGCTTGCGGGTGGTTGGGTGCAGCAGGGTCTGGCCATAGGCAAAACCCCTGCTGCGCACGGCTAGAGGCCATGCATGGCTGTAGGTTGGCCGCCTACGGAAAGTTGCATATAAGGCATGGCGTACACTGCGCGTAGCAGGGGATTTGGCACCCTGTGGGTGGTTTCATGCAGGGCTTGTCTGCAAGTTAGGTCCAACGGCCAAACTTAAACTGCACATTGCCTAAAGCTATGCTCAGTTAGGGAGCTTGGTCAGTCTGATTTTTTTTTTTTAAACTAGAAATATAATGAAAAAAAAACAATGGTTAAAGTGATGTTGGAGTTAGGTATGGTAGTAAGGTTTTATTTTACGATTTTTAAAAAAAACCTCAAATTCACTGGAAAAAAAACAAAAACTAAAGTTAGAGTCAAGTCTTTTAATGTAAAAACTAAGGGTTAATAACCAAAAACCTCTTAAATTCACAAGTTATAATTTACTGACCTAATTGACAGGTGTGCTTTCACCATGCCCTGCTTATGACCTCACATATTATGTCACTCATGACATGAAAAGTTATTCTGAACTTTAACGGGTGGAACATTTCTTGCCAGCTAGCGCCACCAACCAGAATATTGCATTAAGCCACTGTGTCCAATTAGTCTGTTCCAGCCCCCATTACTTTGTACAAGTTTGACTTTAAACATTGCTTCTTATCTATATTTGCCCTGCCTTACATTGGTATTAGAGTTTTTGTAAGTACTGAAGTTGTTGTATCTAGTTTTTGTTAGTTAGCGAGCGCAGCGTAGAGCAGGGACATAGGTTGTATGCCCATGTGTGCCGCACTCCTTGTTGACGTAGGTTACTTATCAGAAGGTACGCATGTCCTTCGAAGCACTAGAGCAGCTCTTTTAGAGTACTCTGTGCTGCTGTAGTCTGTACAGAGTAGCACCGTATGTAGGACACAATTAAGGGACATATAAACACTGAATACCCAATAGGTGAAACACATTGACTTGCTCGCAAGAAGAGCATGTAACGTGTCTGTTTTCGGTGATCTCAGATTTTGTTGTACTCGCGCCATTTGTGAAAAGCTTTTACATTATGTTGAAATCTGAACTAAAGTTTTTGAATAAATGCATCCTACACTATGCATCCAACTGGGACTTTGACGTAAACTAGACAGGAAAGTGACATTTTTTATTTACACTGGTAGTTTTTTTCAAGCAAAATATGTGTCCTCACAATTACTTGCCCTTGAGCCAATAGCATAAATACTCAGCATTCTTTGCACGACAGGCAGAAGCTTTTACAACCCCTCATCACTGCTGTAGAAGATATTTCGGTTTCTGTGCAGGTTTTCACATCAGAAACAACTTGACCCTCAGGTTATCGCTTACGTTATTTTAATTTAGCCCCTTGGAAATGTGTTGTTATTGAATTGATTTCACCCATCTTTGGTTCTTGGCGTGGGCATTTTAATTTATGATGTATTCATTCTTTGCAGTTATTCACCAGGCCTGCTATATTTCTAACACAAAGCTGATGATTATAAGCCGTAATTTTCAGTGATGTGTAAATGTAATAGCCCAGTGGTTACCAACCTTTTGACTTGTGTGACCCCCACTTTATCATTACTTGAACCCGGGGACCCCACTGAATCATTATTGGAATCCGGGGACCCCCCCACCCATTAAGTTATTACTGAAAGCTGGGGACCTAATCTATTAATGTTATTTAATTTTCTAAGCAGTCGTGGACCCCCTGAGGAGGCTTCGCAGCCCCCCTGAGGAGGCTTCGCGGACCCCCAGGAGTCCCCGGACCATAGGTTGGGAACCACTGTAATAGCCTATCTGCTTGTGCAGCAGAATCAAGCGCGTAATTAAATAAAGTGCCTTGATCGATATCAACAGGTAATACTGCCTATTAAAAGTTACTTTCTTTCCGCCTAACGACTTCTTGGGGGCGGAGTCTGTGTTGGATCAAGGATTGGCAGTCTGAGATGACTTTTTTGGATGATTTAAAAAGCCCCAGCACTGAATAGTTTTTTTTATTTTTTATTTGCACACCATGTTACGACTGCGTGGAGCAAACCTGCAATTAAACCCGTGCATGCGCCCCTTCCCTCCCAGCTGGTTTGGGTTCCTGCTTCACCGGCATGGCAGACCAGAGACTGCTCTTTTCTGAACTATGCTGTCCTGCGGCGTGAAGACCCCTGGGATCGTGTGTCCTCCCACGCACTTGAGCTTCCCCGGTTTAGCATCAGTCCGCCATTTCCTGTCTTCTCCCTGGCAGCCTGCCCCGACCCTGCTCTTGCATTTAATTTTAATTCCCCTTCCTTTGGATTTTTGCTGTCGCCGACTGTTCATTTTATATTTTAAACAACATTATCGATGTTTCTGTCACGGCCTTTGGATTTAATTCTTGCATTATGTATCTAATGAACATCCACCCAGTTACAATATTTAGTGTCGTGGCTGCAGGGAAAGTCCATAGAATCAAATGAACTACGCTGTGTGTATTTCAACAGAGAAGGGCCAGTCCTAACAAATTTACATATACAGTATTCATCTTATAGTGCATAAGGACACGTAACGTTCTGCTAAGAACAGAAAAGCAGAGGAGGTAGGAAAGGGTGCAGTTCAGTGCAGCATGTGGTGATTGCCCTTTTATACTATTGCCATCATCATGGTACTGCAAAGTCGGGTGCACAACTCTAGGTTTCTTAAAGTTAAGCAATGACAACTGCATTTGCTACACACGTTTTCCAGGGCCCAGAGTGTCTGCTTTTGAAAGGTGACCTTCCCTCCAGTCAGCCATGCACATCTCGGGCGTCCAATTTAAACTTAATTCAGGGAGGCCTAAAATGTAAAGACTAATCAGTATTGACAAACATGGCTAGTAACAGTATAGGTTGTTAATCCAGTTTAGTTTCTACTTTACACAGGCATACTAAAAGAGTCTAAAGATATTGTCAGTGTCTTTAACACAATTGAACAACAAGCATTTGGAATGCAACGGGTCTCGCATTTCTTCGAGTTAGTTATTAGCAGCTGTAAACTTCCAACCGGACTTTTCTTGCCTCATTAAATGGAAAAAACTGCGCTCTCGCTCTGCAACAGTTCACTCGTAGTGAAACCTATCAGAAAAAGTGCAATTATCTATGTAACTGGCAAAAGTGCAATTAACTATGTAACATGGTCGATGTCATGCAAAGCGCTCGACTTCTGCCAAGTGAGATTGTGCTGCGAAAATAGATAAAAAGTAGTCCAGAAACGGGATGGAAAACAGCGAGCCTCGTATGCTTTCAGTACTTGGTCGCTGCGCTCCAGGAGGGCTAACCACCGGAAAAGGCATGCCGTATGCATACCTTCCACTAATGAAAGCAAGCAGATTTTAAAAGGCAAGCCCACGAACCAATGAGACACTGACGTGACCTGGGCAGGGCTCTGAGCCCTTTTCCCACTACTACAGCGTAGCGCAGGCTCAACCCTAAAAAATGAACTGATGTGAAGGGAGGCGGACGGACCGAAGAGCCATCCGTTGCAGCTGGTAATTCCTGTGCGACCTGAACGTTTGAATCTTTGCTACGTCTGATCGCTCTTAGACTAGTTGGTACTTGAACTGCAGAATGTAGTCTAAAAAAGTGAAAACCTCACTTGAGTTTAACATGCACCTGTATATCTGTGACTGAATATGATCAGTCAAATGAGCTCTGGAACAGGAACCACAGTAATTTACTGTCACCTAGCTTGTGCCTGCCTTTCTATTACATTTGCAGAATACCAATCTATGCAATAAGTTGACACCTTATTGAAGTTGTGGATCTTGTTTCATTCCCAAACCTGTATGTTTGACAACTAGTTAAAGTACACTTTTTCCAACTTACTGTCCATAGAATGATCCCCAGCTGCATTCCTGTTGCTATTGCATATATTGCAATGGCATTGAGGATCTGTATTTTAATGTCATGAGAGAAGGGTGAGTGAGTGAGTATTGCCGACAGTGCGGGAGGAGGTTTCTATTTTACCATAAACTGAATTTCTTAATGAAACATAGGGTAAAGTGGGGGTATGCTTGATTTGTAATTCTCAAAGCTAAGGCTGTGTTCAGAGGATCTTCTTCCGTATGTGGCTAGAGAGTCACCTATAGCTGAAAATGAACATCCAGTTTTTTCGGACATGAAATGTTTTCTGTTGCTGTTGGAGCTTCTTTTTAAAAAATCTCCATTTTAATATTATTTTTTCTTTTTGTAAGCACATGACTGTCCTTTATTAGATCTTGCCTAGACAGTGCATGTGTTGCACGATGTTTTGTTTACACTTAAGTAGACTTGCAACCTGCCCACAGCATAAAGTTAGTAGTTTTCGTTGTCCTTCTTATTTCCAATATTTAGCCTGCTTAGTTCCTGCTGGCTTCCTTTCCTGTCTTGTGTTAGCTCCTCCCCAGAGCATGGACCAAGTAAATGTGTTCTTCCTTGTCTTTGTTCTTCTTTGTCTTCTTGCAAAACACTGGACGTGCAATGTGCTTTCCTACTTTTAACACCGGGTGAAAACAACATAAATAAGAAGCCGTGTATCACTATCTGCCATCTCTAGTGATGCTTTAGTTACTTACACCCACAGCTGTAGTAGCCGGCTCCACTCTACTTTATGCTACTCCACACTATCCACTCCATGCCATTCCACAGTACTCCACTCTGCTCGATGCCACTCTGCTCTATTTGACTTCATTCTACGGCATTTAACACCACTCTAATCTATACCACTCTACTTTACGCCACCATACTTCATTCCACCCTACTCTGTGCACTCTACGCCACTGTACTCTACACCTGTCCATGGCACTTCACTCTATGCCATTCAGCTCTACGCCACTCCACACCACTCAAATGCTCCACTCTACTCCATGCTACTCTACTCCACCCCACTCTATACTACGCCACTCTACTCCGCTCTATGCCAATTCACTCTTCGTCACCCTGTACCACCCTGCTCTCTGCCACTCCACTCTAAACCACTCCAGTTCATGTAACTCTACTGTTTGCCACTGTACTCCACTCCACACAGTGCCACTCTATGGCACTCTACCCTGTTCCACACACTTCTCCACCCCACTTTATGCCTCTCTACTCTACACCATTCTACTCTGCTGTACGAGATGGCTAAAAGACATTGGCAAAGCCACTAGCTCTCACTTAAACGACCTATTTGCTTTGCCAATGCTAACTGTTATCTGCATTCAATCTTGAAGGCAGAAATGACATCTGAGGAGAACTGTAAGTATGATCTGCAAGTTACATTTAAAGCATTAGAGGGGGGTAAAGTAAAAGGATGCATTTTCCTTGTCAAAAGCAAATGTCTCCCACTGTCATCTCCTGTCAGTCCTGCCTCCTCGCACCCTTTCAGCAGGTTTTGTACTTTGATCCTCTACCTCCTGCCCCTAGACAAGTAATTGGAAATCCTGTTCCTGCAGCAGTTGACATGTATTTCCACCCACATTAGTAAATATGGATGTACTACTCTTTGGTAGTTTGACTAGGATTACTCCTGACCTCCTACAAGCATTACTACTGGTCCTACTGCTACTTCCAATACTATAGTCATGATTGATGTTGGGACTTATATTGATACCTTACTGATCCTATGCTACCGTCAGTCCTACAAGCTTACCTTTAATTCCACTTATACTACACCTCCTGGTGCTGCCACCAGTACTATGATTACTACTCCCAGTGCTCCCTACTAATACGATTTGTACCCTTACTGCTCATCATTCTATAAATAATTCTGTAGTGATAGCCCTATCACAGCATATACACGTTTTTACTCTTGCAAGTACTTCTGCTGTTACTGCAACTAAAGTTGGTTCTACTGCTAGGGCTGCTTCTCATGCTACCACTGGTACTGGTTCTGATACTAAAAGTAGCATTCTTACCTGTGAGCTGAACGTAAATGAAAATGGTGGTAGGTGAAGCACAGTATTGAGTTAAAGTGTGGGTTCTAAAGAAAATGGAAGATAGGATCACATTTTGCTTATGCGTTCTGGTACATATAATAATCTGCTTCTGACATACCATGTTTTAAGGTATGCAGCTTTACGTTTTTTCAGAGATTTAGGGGGGTTACTGGTTATCCTTTCTTTGGCTAGGAAGTGCCAGAGCTTAGACCTTAACTGTCTGGGCAGACACAAATGATCTCCCCCTGTTGGCTTTTTTTGGATGAGGGGATGGTCCAGAGCAGGGCCATCCTGGAGATATGATCATCCAAAATGTAAGTCATTTGGCCTGCCATGTCCAAGAGAGATCCTGTGAAGCTTTTGATATGTTATTTATCCCACCTTTGCTACATCCTTTCCAATTCAAAGTGACTGTCCTTCCTGCTTCATCAATGAATTTCCCGAAAAGCTCTTAGTTGACAATGTAAGACTTGGCAGCAGGATGCCCCTTAAGTGCTCTGAGTATACGGAATGTCCCAGACAACTGCTTTTGAGGAAGAATTCCTGCCATAAGTGCTAAGGGGTGGACCCCAGCACTCTTGTCTGCTTGACCTATGTTGCCAGCACTCTAGGAATTACCCTAGGCTGGCAATGTGACATGATGATACCTACAAGCATGTGCACTGTTCATATTCATTGTGCAAGCTAACCGAATTTCAAACCATCAATAATAGTTTGGTTGCTACAGAAAAACAACATACCACAGTCCATCTGATACTTTGCTTTGTCACTGTCTTTTGCTATTTTTCCTTATAACATAATTTTGACAAATGCAACACTGATGAAAAACACTGCCTGGTCGGTTTGCCCTGCTCTCAAATGTGATGTAAATGCTGTTTAGACCTTCACCATAAATGTCCCTTCTCTTCTCGCCCTATTAGTTTAGACGTTATTTGTCCATCACATTTTAAATGCCATGGTTTTGAGCTGGGGATTTGTGCTCAAATTGTAAAGAGGAATTTGTTTTTCTTGTTTCTAGGGGTACAGCGGAGGTTGTTACCATGGCGCAGTGGAATCAGTTGCAACAGCTTGATACCCGCTATCTGGAGCAGCTGCACCAGCTGTACAGCGATAGTTTTCCAATGGAACTGCGCCAGTTCTTGGCACCGTGGATCGAGAGTCAGGATTGGTAGGTGACAGCAATAACATTACAATATAGAATACTCTCATAGGTTATTTTTTGGTTTGATGCTCTACAACTTCAAACTGTACGAATATATAGTCAATTAAAATGCTAAAAAAGTCCACAAATCTACATATTCTCATATATAGGCTTCCAGCATATAAACGGCAGTGAGATCATCCAATATTTAGGTGCACTAGCCATGATGAAGCTGATGGTCCTTAACCCAACACCAGCATTTCATGGTATTTTACACATAGTTACCCAGCGTCCATTTGGCCATTAGTAAGACTTTGCAGCACCAATGGGATCTGGTACCCTCTCACTCTGGTTTTGAAGATTACGTCACAGTTCAGTCTGCCCTGTTTAAGAATTGTGATTTGCAACATATCATTCACCGCGGTTGTCTTGCTGTTAAATAACAGATGTTATTATTAATTGGTAGGCATCAGTGTTGATGGAGGTTTTGCCAGGACTCTTGTGTGTAATGTGTGCATTAAATGGGGGTAGTGGGTAAACATCAGTCTGTCATTATTTCATGGTAATTATTTGCAGGGGTTAAAGAAGGGAACACGTTCTTTAAAATAGCATGCCTTTCTTTTTGAAAGACCACAATTGGAACAACCCTTTTTATTCACATTCTCTTCCTGGCTTACTTATAGAATATTTCTTGAATATAAAACCAAACAAAACGACTTGGTGGTCATTCAGGTTGGTTATTCTAGTTTTCTGTGGATGAAAATGTTCCAAAGTAGAATTCAATTTCCTTTTTCCTGTCGAAACGTACTCTAAGTGTTTTAATAATGTGTTCCTGTAACAGGGCGTATGCTGCTAGCAAGGAGTCCCATGCCACCTTGGTGTTTCATAACCTCCTGGGCGAGATTGACCAGCAGTACAGCCGCTTCTTACAGGAATCCAATGTCCTCTATCAGCACAATCTCAGGAAGATCAAGCAATTCCTGCAGGTAAGAGAAATCCTCAATTTGAAACGGATTACGGTTTTATATTTAGAATGATGTTGATTCCAAGATGCATAGGTGAGATTAATCCATCATTTTTGCTCACACAGTTTAACTAGTCTATTTTAGCTGATGTCCTGACTAGAATATTTTGCAAATTTCAATGTTATGTTCTCGAGCCATACAGTGTTGTATTTTTCTGCTTTTTGATCAGCATCATTATTATTAAGTATTCTTGTATCATGGTTTGGTGAGTTGTATCTCCATGGATGCATATGTACCCTAGAAGAAATGGGCATGTATAACAGGACGATAATGGCAGTCCATTGCTGGGTGACCTGTTCCAAATACTTTTTTTTTAAGAATGCAAACTGTTGCAAAAGATTGAGACCAAATCTGAGTCAGGTGAATATTTATACAGTTCCAGGGCACTTTTAAACTAATGCTGCTACTAACTCCTGAATTGGTATATTGGGGTTTCAGTAGTGCAAGACCTAAGGAAATCTGTAACCTTCTTTATAGTCAACAAAATGTCAGAAAAGAGTAAAAGAGACGAGTGCTATTTGTCTTACAGTACAGTAGATTAATGCCTATTAGTATTGGGTGGCATCCATGATAACAGGCTTTATGGGGTGGAAAGTTAGAGGTTAGATTACTTCGTCATAGGTTATCACCATCTTGGGAATGTTGATAATAAAGTTTGCCATGTTGATTATAACTACTTTGAATCTAGACTACTAAAGGAACATTAGATCCTAATGAAGATTGAGTGTATGTGCTATACAGTATCTATTTGTGGAACACATGCATGTTTTGTGCTACCTGCTAGGAATTGATAGCTGCAAGGAGCTTACATTAATTTTAGAAATTGCCATCTATTTAGTTGTCTTCTGATGATTTAGTAAAATTGATGTCCTAGGGGAGAACAGAAGAACTTTCTGCCAGAAAAATGCTTTTTGGCCACCGGGACCATGATGAACTCAGTTGGTCTAGATGGGATCTTCCAGAGCCGAAACCACCTCATTTACCATGGCATTCTTAATACTTCAATCCTCTCACCACTGATCTTCAATCTATTTATGAAGTCCCTTGGGATTTTATTCTTGGAGAATGACATTCGTATTCACTAGTGGATGACATCTGTCAGTACCTACAGGCCTCCTAGATTTCATTTTGACCTTTTTGAAGGTCTGTCTCACCACCATCCATGCATGTATGTCCAAGACCCCCTGAAACTGAAGTCCATCTTGAAATAATCTGTTTTTCATACCAGTACCTGGGAACAACTCGTTCAAGAATGATTTTCAGAGATATACAACACAGGCACAAAACTGTGCTTCAAAGTCTCAGATTATATTCAGAATAAAGCCATCCTATCATCCGCTGACTCTGCTCTGCAAATTTAAGTCTTTTCTGCTGGATTCAATTTTCATCTTAGCCATGTTCTGTTTCATATTGCTGTCTCTGGCTTAATTTAGGGCACCCCTAGCTTATAATGCTGTCCACCTCTGGCATAACGATGGTAATTTTGTATATATTTTGGCTTTCCTCAGTTTGATTGTGGCCATCAGTGAGATTATGCTATCCATCCTGGGCAAAACAATGTTCTTGGTGGCCTATTTGGGGCATCCAAGTCATTACATGTCCACTCCTTCAAATGTTGTGGGCACTATTGCGGTCGCCATTTCTCGCATGTGATGGAAAAAATTAGCCATTAGAGGCAGAATCTGTTTGAGGCAGTTGTTCCAGGCAAGTACTTGATGAAAACGAAAAGCTGAATAAAAACTGGCATTGCATGGTGGAATATTGTTTATTTGTTTCAGAAAATATCAAGCTTGTGCTTGGAGGCTCTGGGGGCTATTTACCCGATTTCAAAAGTTTGCTTTTGACAGCAAATGTGTTTATTCTTAGAAACAGATAAGCTGGTACTCTGAGACAAACATATTTACATTTCTAAGAAAATGAAAAGCTGATAACCTAAATGATATATCCTGTTGAGCTACAGAGACTTGCTGCTGATGTTCTGTGCATGAAGGCATTTGTTGGGATGATTGTTACCTAATTGGCATTCCATATTTATAAAACAATTTATGGTGTTATTATCGTTAACCTGCCTTATTCCCCGGTGTACTTATGGATGAGGCATAGGTTGATCACTTTTGTAATGTTGCTTAATGTGTTATTTTTAGTAACTCACAGAGATTTTCGCTGATCAGAAGTAGCTCTTTTTATTGAAAAAGATTGAACCCCCTGCTGCTACCGGTTAATACTGTGTAATACGGCACTACCAAAAAAACAAATTAAACCATTTATAGGAAACCTATGCACCTTTCCATTTGGGAGAACGCTGCTTCTACAGCCCTCTTAAGAAATAGGGCTATTATTTTCTTGGCGAGCTGTTCTCACCTTCCCAAGACACTCTTTAAACCCTAACCCAAAACAGATGCCAAAATCGGGCAAGTGACTGTGTAATCTTTTTGGTTCAATCTTGGAGTAGATGGAAGTCTGTTTTCGATCCTTTTTTGTTTTGTACATGAAGAGCTTGCTTTTCAGTTTAGTGTGCATAAATATTTGTGAAGATCACTTAATAGAGAAGGAAAAGGTAAGTGTAATACTAGCTCCCCTTAATAAGAATGCTCACTTAATTCATGAATAATGTCTCCTTTCTGAGAGGTCTGGAAACCTTAGTGTAGTTGACAGTGCGGAACAGGATCCAGATAGAATGCACTTACAATACAGTATAACACCGAACACAAACTTGAGAATGACTTTGAATTTGACTGTGAAAGTTGTGGTGTGACATGCTGAAAGCAATGTAATCGAGATGGGTTTGACATTGACTTTAAAAAGTGATGTAAGCAGTAAAATAGATCTTGCAGGAGGGATATTTGAGGTACCGATGCTAATCCCTAGTTGCCTCCTCTTTCTTCAGAGTAGTCAACGGTAGAGGAGAGGAAAGCCAGCTCTCTGGAGGTCCTTGCACAGAAAACTAGCATTTTCTCATGTTTGCCTTGACTGTAGTGACCTGAAATATATTTGGAAAGTGCAGCGGGGTGGAGTGTGTTTTTAGTGGCATGTGAATCTGGAGGGAACTGCTTATTACCCAGTCCACTCAACGGAAATGATGCACCCACACAGTAAATTCTGGCCTCAGTCGAAAATGAGATCAATAGGTATGGCCTCTGGCACTGGCAGAGATAGCTTCCAAATGCGTTTCTGGATTGCATCAAGGATTTTAATCAGATTGTTACTGAATGCAGCCAAACTCTGTTTTGGTAACATGAAAAGATGGTTATGCTACACTGCTAGTTTTACCTCAGTCACAGAAAGCTTCAAGCTTTAGCTGCATTAAAAGGTTGGCTATACACCAATAAGGGAACCCTAGCATACATAGAGGATGGGTAAGATTTGCCAAGAAGGGATTCACACCCACCAGTTTGTTCACCGGAAAATTCCGACTGCCAGTATAGCTTTTAAACACTGGAACAAAAAATGGAGCAGACTGACTCACACTCCAGCAAAAGGTTAGCCCCAATGCATCATGGTAAATGCCGTCAAATTCGTTTTATATTGATAAAAGTGATCTAAAGTCTTTCACCTTAGTAGGTGCAGCAAGTGCTCTTTATCTCTGGACACATGTTTCTGGGTTTAGCCCGTCATCAGAAGAGAGCAGCGTAGTAAATGGGGTTGCTTGAAATGCGCCAAAATTCTTCTCAGGTTTATGTACCACTCACTGGCGCACAGGTGCCTCAAACCAAAGCTCGTCAGCTCGTTAGTTCAAGGGAGCCGTCATGGGACTCTGGAACAAAAAAGGGAGCATACTGCCTCACATTCCAACAAAAAGCTAGGCCCAGTGCATCATGGTAAATGCAGTAAAATTTGTTGCCCTAAAGCCGGGCTCCGCTAAGTCTGGATGACCATGACTAAGACCAGAATATCCAGGTGATCATTGCTTAATGCATCAATTATCAGCTTCTCTATTTAATACTCCACCTCGTTTTAAATAGTAGGCAGTATAAATAGTACCCCCTGCCTTAGGATTGCTTTCTGAAAAGCAAAAGGTGGTGATGGCGAGAGTAGTAGCTAAAAATCTGCTTACTAGCATGAGTGTTCTGCCCACATTTATGAGGCCTGGAGAGTTGGAGGAGTCTTCATCTTTTGTTTAGGTTGTAGTACATAATCTCTGCATAAACACTTCATTTTTTGGCTTGAGCCTGCAAAAGCATGTGTTTGCTTGCGATACACTATTTTTTACAAAAAGAGCTTGGAGCATGCCCATTGCTTAAATTTGTGCAGTTTAGTGTCACTCTTATTTGCAGCCTGCTTAATTGACTAGTCTAGGCGAAACATCACTTCTTAAGCTTACTGAGGTACATGGACCAAGCACAGATTGATTCAACTTAATCAGCGACGGTCTGCTGCTTCCAAAGGGATTGAGGTGCTACTCCCCCCCTCCACCTCCACAAACTCCCACTGCCTGCTGCAAAGTGATTTTTTTTCTTGTCTATTTCTTTTTTGCTGCAGGACTCAGTGCCATGAGTCACTTTTGCTGACAGTCAGTCACGTTATGGTCGCTGCCCCTGTGCATTCACAAATTATACCAGAGTGATAATGACAAGGCCATTTGAAGAGAGGTCGTAGCCTGTTGGGTTAATGTTTTGTATGTTGAACATTCTGTTTAGGCAATACCACTGGAATTTTGCTACAGGGGAGGCCTGAATGATGCAGCAGTGTTGAATAGCTTAAGAAACAAGAATGGGCAGTTGATGCCACTCCACTCCACTCCACATTAATCAACTCCACTCTAATCTTCTCCACTCTAATCCATTCCACTTCATTTCACTCTGTACAACTCCACTCTAATGAAATTCGCTCCAGTCCACTCCACTCCACTCTAGTCCAATCTAATTCACTCCACTCTAAATTCACTCTTAATCTACTCCACTCTAATCCACTCCATTACAACCAAGTCCACTCTAATTCACTCCACCATATTCCACTCTCACCCAGTCCACTTTAATCCACTGTAATCCACTCCACTCTTTTCCACTCCACTGTACTCCAGTCAACTCCATTCTAATCCACTCCTATCTAATCCACTCCAAATCCAGTCCACTCAACTCTAGCCTAGTCCACTCCACTCAGGTCTACTCTACTCCACACCACTGTAATTTAATCTAACCCAATCCACTCTACTCTAATCCGCACCACTCTAACCTGCTCCACTGTAATCCACTCTACTATAATTCAATCCACTCCACTGTAATCTAATGCACTCAGATCCACTACAATCCACTCCATTGTTATCCAGTTCGGCCTAATCCAGTCTACCCCACTACAGTTTACTCTGATCCACTCCAATCCACTTCACTCTAATCTACTCTGCTCACATCCACTCCACTGTAATCCACCCCACACTAATCCAGTCCAGTCTAATCCACTCCACTGTACTCCCTTTCACTCTAATTTACTTAACTCTAATTCACTCAACTGTAATTCACTCCACTGCACCCTAATCCGCCCCACTCTAATCCTCTCCACTCTAATTCCTTCTACTTTAATTCCTTCCACTCTAATTCGATCCACTCTAATTTACTTTAATCCACTCCACTCTTAATTCCTTCCACTCAAATCCACTTCACTGTTATTCACTCTACTCTAATTCCTTCCACTTTAATTCACTCCACTCCACTCCACTCAAATGTACTCTATTCTAATCCATTCCACTCTAACCCAGTCCTATCTACTCTAATCCAATCCACCCCAATGCATTCCACTTAAATCTAGTCTAATCCGTTCCACTCCACCTTAATCCAATCAAGTTTAATCTCGTCCCTCTAGTCCACTCCATGTCACTGTACTGAATGCCACAGCATGCCATTCAACTGTATGCCGCTCTGTGCTACTCTATTCTATGCTACGCTCCTCTGCACCACTACACTGTACCCCACTCTACTGTACTCCACGTCACCCTACTGTACTCCACTCCACCGTGATACTCCATTCTATAACAGTCTCCTCTGTGATACTACACCACTCTACTTCACTCCACTCTACACCACTCTAATCTGATACTCCACTCTACAACACTCTGTGCTACTCTTTGCCACTCCACTTTGACACCTTACTCCACGTTGACACTCCACAACATTCTCTGATATACTGCGACACTCTACCACACTCCACACCACTAACTTTTAGCCATGCTAAACAGCATCCACACTGGTGTACAAGATGACTAAAATGCACTGCCAGAGTCAATAGGTCTCTCGTGGTGAGACCCATTCGATTTGCCAATGCTTGTTTATTACATATAGTGTGTAAAACTGCAGTTTTGCCTTCTGAAATCACTTTAAGATTTGAAATGGTGACTGGTTGGTCACCATCAGGTAACATAAGAAAGTTGAATTAGTTGAAGATCTTGCTATCTTTGTAGGTCAGAAGGTAGAGAATTATTTGCATAGTTCAATGAATGTGACACTGTTATGCCCCGATGTATGAAAGGTACAAACATTACACACTGTGGAAACCCAACATTCGGGTTTGTCCCGAGGACGCTTTACGACCACACAACTTCATCCTAAGATCTCTTGCAAGCACACTGCCCTTGATTGTGTGATTGTCAGGAAGTGCCTCTATTTTCTGTGGTTACGATGATGGAAAAGACCGGGTGTTGCAGGAGTGCAGCTGGTGTGAGGTGCATTACTGTGGGAAGCTAGAGGTGGAGAGGAGAACATGCTGTGCTCATAGCTGGGCGTCCACTTATCACTAAGAATAACTGGTGTTAACAGAAGCGGAGCTGGCTACAGGACACGCTTCTTGAGGAATTTGGGGAAGGAACAAAGGATATGCTGCGCTCATAGCTCATCTTTAGCATGTGACCATAAATAAGTGATGTTAAAGGAGTGGGCTTTCATATGGGGCGCGGTGGGGGACTGAGAACATGCTGAGCTCATCACTGTTCTTGAAGAGGTAACTGGTACTGCAGGAGTGCAGCTCGCCACGTGACACTCATAACAAGTCTTCAAGCTGTCATACACTAGCCAATTAATTGCGATGAGATGTAAGTGGACCTGAGCTCGTATTACCCTTTACGTATCTTCTCTCGCTTGTAAATTATTTCTAGAGCCGATACCTTGAAAAGCCCATGGAAATAGCTCGGATCGTGGCACGGTGCTTATGGGAAGAGTCGCGCCTGCTGCAGACGGCAGCCACCGCCGCCCAGGTTAGTGAGCTCGGGCCTTGTGAGGGCCTCTTCGCATCTCAAACTGGGGTCAACCAAAAACAAAATCCTCCAGATTACTGTTCTAAAATAGGTACATTTATTTTTACAATTGTGTAGAAAGACGACCGTGAATTCCAGTCCAGGTATTGACACCATTAAAATAAACAAAAAATGTCACAAGCAGTCGGGGCCCTGAACCCGGAACTACTCGCTTGTCTCCCCCGTCCCCCCTCCCCCCGTACATTTTTGCCCCGCATCTTTATTTATGCAGTTCTCATATAAAAAATGCATATAAAACAACCGCACAGTGTGGTATGCAAGTCTTGCTCATCAACATTGCACACCACTGATACTTAAACAGGTGTTTTACAGTCGACAGAACTATGTAGACTAGAGAATTGCAGCTTTAGTCCCTAAAAATTGAATGGCGTTTTTTATGATCGACCAGAATTTTAAAGTATTAAACACTGACTGTTTATCATTTTGTGATAATTTTTAGACGTATATGTATTTCTATTGAATGTAAAAAATAAAATTACAAAAAAGTCCGTACCAAGAAATAACACTTCAAAGAACTATTATACAGAAAGTGCAGTCGAACATTGTAGGCGTCCCCTTACCATGTACACTCCTAAAATGGTATGAGATAAAACATGATTCAAGGATTACAGAACATCGTAGCTGGCACACTGGTCCCAGCACTTCTCCAGATTCCTTTGTTTTCTGTCTGAAATCCACATAATTAAATTACAATCTCATTAACCTTATTGTTTGCAGAGTGGACAAGCAACTCACCCCACAGCTGCTGTGGTGACCGAAAAACAGCAAATGCTGGAACAGCATCTGCAGGACATGAGGAAGAGAGTGCAGGTACGTCTTTCTCATCCAGACCACCAAGAAACTCTGGAAATAGCAAACAAATCATTATATTAGACTGCAAGGAGTGCTGCTAAATTCTATGTGCACCCACACTAAAAAGAGGCATAATTTTGAGGAGGGATGTATTTTCGTGCAGGCCCTTCTGTTTGTTATTAAGATTAGTAAGCAGCACCAATCACAGGCTTACGATAAATGGTGCAGCTACGGGGACAGAACATTTCCATGTTGTTTTAGAATATGCTAATTATAGTTACCATTATTTGAGTACAAAATAATCATTCGTCGTGCTTAGATGGACTTGACTTTTCAGTCTGCATCACAAATCTGGTAGCCATTTCAATGGTTTTGTGTTTGTTTTTTGGAGGAACCTTTTGCGAATGAAGTAGTAGCACTGCCTATATCCAGTATCTCATTAGCACTGAGAATGTGCCAGATATTACTAGTGTTCTATAAATGCAATATTCTATTGTAATTCCATGAAACAAATGGCCCCTTATTTTCTAAAAGCTTCCTTAATTGAAGTCCTTCAAACTATAACAAATGTATGTGTCACAACCACCCTCCCCTATCTGAATGCTTTACCCACAGGCATTGAAGCTAATCTAGAGGGCAATATCTGTTTCTAAGAAGCCTGGTCTAGGTCTTAGCCATGCCTGCGATAAATGATCTTGATGCTGCAGCCACTCCCACAGTAACTGATCTTAAATTCTTACCTAAACAGAATAGCAATGTATCTTGCAGTAAAATCTGATTTGGAAAAAATAGAAATGACGCAATTGGGCTTAGCAAGAACAGGAAAAAGTAAAACTATTAATCTTTTGATTTTAACTTTGCCAGGGTGCATTGCTTTTAATTTAACGTTGATTTTTTATGTGCACAACTCAAATGCAAAAAAATAAGGTGCCATTCTCATATTCCTGCTGATGCCTCTGAAAAGAAAATAAGTGTCCAGTAATCAGGTTACAGGCAGTGTTATCTTTTCCAGATCATAATAAGCATCTCCCATCGACCTTAATTAGAAGCAGATGCCATAGAGGCCACCTAACACTTTTTGTTGGCCCAGTCTTCCTGGTTTCTATCATTTCTCTTCAAATTGCTAAGCACTATTTCCTAACCTCTGTCATGGGCGTGAACACCTTGTGAGCCACATGAACTGATTGTGACCTTCATGAACACCTGTTGCCTAAGTTGGGCATGGATCCTGCCCTGTAGGAGGTTGTTTGTATTTGGAAGATCTTGAGTTTTAATGCCAGAAACTACTTGGATTGCTTCCTCTTAGGAAAGAGCGTGGAGATAGCATTACAAGTCATCACAGCAGTGGCAGAGTATTCTACAGCACTCTGGGAAATGGCCTGATTAGATGGGCCTGCTGGGCTTTTTCTACTTATTTCTTTTTCAGCTGATTCAGTGTGAATCTGTAACGCTTGTGAGCATATTTAGTGTGTTCCTTTTAGCCTCAACCTTGCTTCCATACCTGAAGTACCTTCTGCTTGATGTTTGTTCGTTTTCATTTTTAACTTGGCTTGACTTTTAGGTCTTATGCGCTGTCTGTCTCTTGGAGACTATTGTAATCTTACAGTAGACTTAGAGCCCACCCTTTGGTTACCATTTGTAGTTTGCAGGCACTGGACTCTACAGCCTCGTAATTGGTCACTGCAGGCCTAGTATCATTTCCATTCTTGTCTGTGGAGCAGGGACCTAGCACTGATTGATTCAACTTAATCTGTACCCATCCGCTGCTCCTGACGTGATTGAGGTATTTCTTTTTATTTAACTTCTAGGGCCCTGCAAACCAAAGGTGTGTGACATGCCCTGCAGCACAAACAAAATTGCAAAGTTTTAATTCCCATAGTTAGTTTGTTTCTTTTATTTTGCCAAGCCATTGTGTCTCACTTTGCACTTGTTCTGTTACCTTGTTCTAAATGTTGCAAAGTAACTTTGTTTCTTTCTTGTGTGTAATTTCCAAAATAATGCTTTAACATAATTATGCAGTACACCCCAATCCACTCCACTCCAATCGAGTCCGCCCCACGACAGTGCACCCTACCTCATCAATCCACTCCAATTCATACCACTCACACCATTTCACTCCAATCCACCACACACCAATCCTCTTATCCCACCCCAGTCACATTTGCCCCACTCCAATCCAAAACAATCTGCCCACCTCCAATCCAAAACAATCTTCTCTAGCCCAATCTGCCCCACACCAGTCTAAAACAATCTGCCCCATTCCAATCTAAAAGAATCTGCCCCACTCCATCCACCCCACTCCAATCTAAAGCAATCTGTTCTACTCCAATCTGAAACATTCTGACCGCTCCAATCTAAAACAATCTACCCCACTCCAGTCTGCTCCACTCCAATCCAAAAGAATGTGCCCCACTTCAGTCCAAAACAGTCTGCCCTGGGCCAGTCTGTCCCACTCCAATTCAAAACAATCTGCACCACACCAATCTAAAACAATCTGCCCCACTCCAATCTGTCACACTTCAATCCAAAAACAATCTGCCCCACTCCAGTATGCTCCACTCCAATCCAAAACTCTGTCCCACTCCAATTCAAAAGAATCTGCCTCACTCCAGTCTCTGCCTCACTCCAGTCTCTGCCTCACTCCAGTCTCTGCCTCACTCCAGTCTGCCCAACTCCAATCTGCCCCAAATCCAAAACAGCTATCCTCAACTCGAATCTGCTCCACTCCAGTTGGCACCCAAATCAAAAACAATCTGCCCCTCTCCCCTCTTCCCCACTCTACCCCACTTCGCTGCGCGCAGGCTAATCCACCCCACTCTAATCCAGTCCAATTCACCCCAATCCAGTCTGCCCCACTCCATCCCAATCCACTTCGCCAGCAATCTTCCTCACTCCAATCCAAAACCATCTGTCCCACTCCAAATAAAATCTCCCCACACCAAAACAATTGGTCCTACTCCAAAACAATCCACCCCTCTTCAGTCTAAACAGTCTGCCCCACTCCAATCCAAAACAGTCTGCCCCACTCCAATCCAAAACAGTCTGCCCCACTCCAATCCAAAACAGTCTGCCCCACTCCAATCCAAAACAGTCTGCCCCACTCCAATCCAAAACAGTCTGCCCCACTCCAATCCAAAACAGTCTGCCCCACTCCAATCCAAAACAGTCTGCCCCACTCCAATCCAAAACAGTCTGCCCCACTCCAATCCAAAACAGTCTGCCCCACTCCAATCCAAAACAGTCTGCCCCACTCCAATCCAAAACAGTCTGCCCCACTCCAATCCAAAACAGTCTGCCCCACTCCAATCCAAAACAGTCTGCCCCACTCCAATCCAAAACAGTCTGCCCCACTCCAATCCAAAACAGTCTGCCCCACTCCAATCCAAAACAGTCTGCCCCACTCCAATCCAAAACAGTCTGCCCCACTCCAATCCAAAACAGTCTGCCCCACTCCAATCCAAAACAGTCTGCCCCACTCCAATCCAAAACAGTCTGCCCCACTCCAATCCAAAACAGTCTGCCCCACTCCAATCCAAAACAGTCTGCCCCACTCCAATCCAAAACAGTCTGCCCCACTCCAATCCAAAACAGTCTGCCCCACTCCAATCCAAAACAGTCTGCCCCACTCCAATCCAAAACAGTCTGCCCCACTCCAATCCAAAACAGTCTGCCCCACTCCAATCCAAAACAGTCTGCCCCACTCCAATCCAAAACAGTCTGCCCCACTCCAATCCAAAACAGTCTGCCCCACTCCAATCCAAAACAGTCTGCCCCACTCCAATCCAAAACAGTCTGCCCCACTCCAATCCAAAACAGTCTGCCCCACTCCAATCCAAAACAGTCTGCCCCACTCCAATCCAAAACAGTCTGCCCCACTCCAATCCAAAACAGTCTGCCCCACTCCAATCCAAAACAGTCTGCCCCACTCCAATCCAAAACAGTCTGCCCCACTCCAATCCAAAACAGTCTGCCCCACTCCAATCCAAAACAGTCTGCCCCACTCCAATCCAAAACAGTCTGCCCCACTCCAATCCAAAACAGTCTGCCCCACTCCAATCCAAAACAGTCTGCCCCACTCCAATCCAAAACAGTCTGCCCCACTCCAATCCAAAACAGTCTGCCCCACTCCAATCCAAAACAGTCTGCCCCACTCCAATCCAAAACAGTCTGCCCCACTCCAATCCAAAACAGTCTGCCCCACTCCAATCCAAAACAGTCTGCCCCACTCCAATCCAAAACAGTCTGCCCCACTCCAATCCAAAACAGTCTGCCCCACTCCAATCCAAAACAGTCTGCCCCACTCCAATCCAAAACAGTCTGCCCCACTCCAATCCAAAACAGTCTGCCCCACTCCAATCCAAAACAGTCTGCCCCACTCCAATCCAAAACAGTCTGCCCCACTCCAATCCAAAACAGTCTGCCCCACTCCAATCCAAAACAGTCTGCCCCACTCCAATCCAAAACAGTCTGCCCCACTCCAATCCAAAACAGTCTGCCCCACTCCAATCCAAAACAGTCTGCCCCACTCCAATCCAAAACAGTCTGCCCCACTCCAATCCAAAACAGTCTGCCCCACTCCAATCCAAAACAGTCTGCCCCACTCCAATCCAAAACAGTCTGCCCCACTCCAATCCAAAACAGTCTGCCCCACTCCAATCCAAAACAGTCTGCCCCACTCCAATCCAAAACAGTCTGCCCCACTCCAATCCAAAACAGTCTGCCCCACTCCAATCCAAAACAGTCTGCCCCACTCCAATCCAAAACAGTCTGCCCCACTCCAATCCAAAACAGTCTGCCCCACTCCAATCCAAAACAGTCTGCCCCACTCCAATCCAAAACAGTCTGCCCCACTCCAATCCAAAACAGTCTGCCCCACTCCAATCCAAAACAGTCTGCCCCACTCCAATCCAAAACAGTCTGCCCCACTCCAATCCAAAACAGTCTGCCCCACTCCAATCCAAAACAGTCTGCCCCACTCCAATCCAAAACAGTCTGCCCCACTCCAATCCAAAACAGTCTGCCCCACTCCAATCCGCCCCACTCCAATCCGCCCCACTCCAATCCGCCCCACTCCAATCCGCCCCACTCCAATCCGCCCCACTCCAATCCGCCCCACTCCAATCCGCCCCACTCCAATCCGCCCCACTCCAATCCGCCCCACTCCAATCCGCCCCACTCCAATCCGCCCCACTCCAATCCGCCCCACTCCAATCCGCCCCACTCCAATCCGCCCCACTCCAATCCGCCCCACTCCACTCCAATCCGCCCCACTCCACTCCAATCCGCCCCACTCCACTCCAATCCGCCCCACTCCACTCCAATCCGCCCCACTCCACTCCAATCCGCCCCACTCCATTCCAATCCGCCCCACTCCATTCCAATCCGCCCCACTCCAGTCTGGTCCACTTTACCCCAATCCAATCCACCCCACTACATCCTAATTCACCCCACGTCAATCCACCCACACCAGTGCCCCCCAGACCAACCCAGTCTACCCCAATCCAGCCCAATCCAGCCCACTCCAGTCCAATCCACCTCTCACTAGTCCAGTACACTCACCCAACTCCACCCCAATCCAGCCCACTCCAGTCCAATCCACCTCTCACTAGTCCAGTCCACTCACCCAACTCCACCCCAATCCAGCCCACTCCAGTCCAATCCACCTCTCACTAGTCCAGTCCACTCACCCAACTCCACCCCAATCCAGCCCACTCCAGTCCAATCCACCTCTCACTAGTCCAGTCCACTCACCCAACTCCACCCCAATCCAGCCCACTCCAGTCCACCCCACACCAGTCCAATCCTCTCCACTCTTGTCCAATCTACCCCATCCCCCACTGCAGTTCAGTCCACCCCACACCAATCCAGTCCTCCCCACTCCAGTCCAGCCCACCCACTCCAGCCCACCAACTCTAGTCCAACCCACCCACTCAAAACCATTCTACCCCATTCCAATCAACCCACTGCACTCCAATCTGTCACAACTAAGTACACTCACTCCAATCCATGCATCCCACTCCAATCCAGTTCACTTTATTTCACCCCACTTCAATACAGTCCAATCCAACCCATGCCAAACTAATTTACTCCAACCCACTCAAGTCCAATCCACCCACACCAATCCAACTCATCCCACTCCAGTCCACACCGCTCAAAGTCCTCTCCAATCTAATCCACCCCACTCAAATCCAACCCTCACACTAGTCCAATTCAACCCACCCCAGCCACTACACTCCAATCCATTATAATTCACCCCACTCAAATCCAGTCCGCCCGCTCCATTCCATCCCGCCACACTCCAGTGCACCGTACCCACTCCAGTACACCCCACTCCAGTCCAACCCACCCCACTCAATTCCGTTCACCCAGCTCCAGTCAATCCACCCCATTCCAATGCACCCCACTCCAATTTACTCCAATCCAGTCCACCCCAATCCAATTAAGTACATCCCACTCCATTTCAATCCACCCCACTCCACTCCAATTTAATCAACCCCATCCAGTCCACCCACCCCACCCCACCCCACCCCAGTCCACCCACTCCATTTGTCTGTGCCTCTTCAGTCCAATCCATCCCACTCCACTCCAGTCCATTCCACACCACTCTAAACAATCCACCTCACTCCAGTCCAGTCTACCCTACTCCAATCCAATAAATCCAATCAACCCCATGCATTTCAATCCACCCACTCCGTCATTCTAATCCATCCCACTGCAAACCACCCCACTCTAATCCAGTCTACCCCCAATCCTTTTACCGTACCTCAGTCCCATCACTTCAGTTCAATGCACCCACTCCAGTCTAATCTAATCCACCTCACTCCAGTCCACCCCAGTTCAATCCACCTCACACAATTTCAATCCACTCCACTCGACCCCAGTCCAATCCACCCCACGCTACTCCAATCCAGCGCAGCCCACTACCTCAATCCACTCCAACCCACTCCATCTTTTTCCACCCCACTTCACTCTACTCTGCTCCACTCCACTCTACAACACTCTCTGCCACTGAGCTACTGAACTCTGCTCCCCTCTTGTCAACTGTACAACACTCTACTCCGTAAACTCTATTCTTCGACACTGTACTTCAACAGATCCACTCTATAACACTGCTCTGCCTCGCCACTATGACACTCCACGCTCCTAACCTTTGGCCTTTTAGCCATGCTTAACAGCAGCCTCACTGGTGTACAAGATGGCAAAAGCACATTGCTAAACCAATAGCTCTTATATAAGGCGATACCTATTGGCTTTACCAATGATTGTTTTATTTTTGTGTACAGTGACCCTGAGCAGCAGGAAACTCACATATTTAGCACTGCTGCACACATTTTTGTTGGACATAAAAAATCGGTGTCTTTGCTCTGAACAGATGTCAGCCTACACTTGTCAGAAATGGCAACCCCGCAGTGGATCTTTCACAGGGGAAATATAGCTAGTCCCCAGTGGTGCAGCTCTTTCGAGACCTTGCCTGAGGTGCAGGAACCTAAAACATTGCCTTATTACAGCTGGTGCTCTTCTGTGACATGCCAACAGACTTCCAAGAAGAAAGCAGGAAATGCACTGCGACACGGACAACCTGCTTCTTGTTCCTCTCCCGGCCACCCTGCGGCACCGTGACCTTGTGCACTTGTGTTGCAGCCATTGTCGTTGAACGGTGATGTTTGCCAGGCTAAGCATAGCTTTTGTTCTGGTAAAGAGTATGTTTGCTTTCATTTTCTGTTTGCGCGAGTGAGCTTCGATGCACACACCTCACACTGGTATGCACGTTTGCTTCTTTAAAACCTAGTCTTCCAATCTAAGAAAATAACAAAGCCTTCAGAAGCTAAATGTCTCGCGTTAGAGGCGGAGCTGAAAGGAGTAAGGTAAGCCAGTAGGGGCTGTATTTTTTCCATTCACAAAATCTCTTCTCCATCATTGAGATTTTTTATAGATTAACATACTTGAGATATTCTGCATAGGCAAGCTGCGAGTCAATTGGAGGTTTACTTATTAGTGACAGAATGCACTAATTTATTAGAGGTAACCAATGGAGTAGAAGGGCATTGAAGATGTGTGTTCCAAGAAGGTTCCATAGCTCAGAATTTGAACGGCGCGCCAATTGAAAGGGCAATCCTGACAGAGCTGTGCTCTCTTAGAGGTACATTTTTACATAAGCTGGTGTGAAAGAACGTCTGCTGCTGGCTCCAGTATTTATTTGCTGCACAAGAAACAGATCAGGACAGATAAATGTGCTTTCTAGCTGGGCCCATTTATTTCGCACTACTTCTATTTTCAGGACTCCTGTTGAACCCATCAGTAGTCGTCTAGGGTAATAGGCTCCAGAGAATTAATAATTTATTTATCCTGTTCCTCACATCTGCCATGACATATGACTTCTTTTTCAAGCCCCTTTTAGCCTTCTGTTGGGCTGGAGATGTTTTCTAATACCAATCTAATATGCAATGCATTATCGTGTACATTCCGACCATGTGTCATGAGATTGACATATGTTGCTTTGTTTGAAGAAAACTCTCAGGTGCAGGGGAAAAAGCGTGTTTGCCCTTACAGAGGCTAGTTTCTCACGCAACGGTGGTGTTTATCCTTAAATGTAAGGCTTTCTCTAGTAAGTGGTCACTGTGCAGAGTGCAGCATCTCTCCCAGAGTGGTGTCTGGAAACCTACAGAAAATGTAGTTTCTGATGGATACAACTACCTGTGGATTCCTCACCTCAAGAATTTTCCCCCACGCGCCAGCTTGACAGAAATTTTCTTCTAGCTCTGCACGTCAACGATGACGTCACAATTTCCCGACTCCACACGACACCATGTGACGTCATCCAGACAATAAGAAGCCCTCGTCGACGTGCAGACGTCAGTTCCCTTTTTTCCATGCCTTCAAGTAATGTGTTTTCTTCGAGGCTGCCATGGAGCTACAGTTTCACTCCGGTGTAACTATGTCACAACCGAGGAAGTTGAGTTTTAAACCCTGTAAACAGTGTCAGGGTCGAATGTCGGTCACGGACCCCCATGAAAATTGCTTATGGTGCCTTAGTTCCGACCATGAGGTCGAGTCATGCGGCTCATGCCAACGCATGAATCCTAAGGCCCTTAAGGAACGAGAGGCAAAATTGTTTCTTGCCCGTTCTGAGAAGAGGCAGGAGAGGCATCATCGGAGAGAGTCTTCTTTGCGATCTTCGAAGACTCATTGGTGCCATGGGGACTCTCGGCGTCGTCATGAAACACAGCGCCGCTCGAGCAGGGAACGTTCCCGTTCAAGATCACCATCAGATCGGCGCCGGCCGACGTGGGAGATCAGCCCGAGTCACGCCTCCACCTCCAACGACTCCGGCTTCTCCGACGTCTCCACTGTCGGTATTTGAGGTCGAACCACATCAGGAGCCGAGGGCTTCTCCGGAGCAGGAGATGCCTGGACCATAATCGGCTTCCCCTCCGGCGCCAGTTCCTCAAACTTATCCGGCTTTCCCGGCGCTGGGCACAGACCCCGCTGCATTTTTTTTAATGCAATGTTTAATATTTTTGCCACCATGACGCCTGGTGGGAGGGCATGCGGGTCCGACCGGTCCTTTGGCCTTTAACTTGGGTGCTCCGACACCCTTTATGCACTTTCTTCCTTCTGGAACTGCTGTTGCGCTGATGCCCTTGGCGTCGCCCAGAAGGCCGGTGACGCCGCCGACGTCCTCTGTTCCGGTGCCGACGGAGGGTCCTGCGTCGGATGGCTCCGAGGAGCGGCGCCGTCGAAGATCTTTGGCGTCGGCCGACACCTTATCGACGCCGGGGCTCGAGTCCAGGCTCCGATCCAGGAGATTGGCTTACGGCTGCTGGAAGAAGAGGAGTATGGCAGGCAGCATTTAGAGGAAGGTGAGATCGAGGAGCCTTCGGGGACCTGATTGGCTTAGATACAGCAAGTGGCCTGGACACTTCCCCGGAATGGGACCTGGCCTCCCCGGGGGAGTGTACGCAGGAGGCTGCTTCATTTCATGCTGTGGTGAGGAAGGCAGCAGACTTTTTGGACTTTCCACTTCCTGCTGCGGAGGTGAAGACAAACCTCCTGACCAAAGTGCTGCATCCAGCGTCGGCGGTGGCGGAGCCTCTTTTGCCTTTCAATGAGGCTCTTTTGGACCCTATTAAGGACATCTGGAAAAAGCCTGTGACTTCGGCGGACGTCAACAAGGCGGTAGCGAGACGCTATCATTTGGCACCAGGTGATCCAGACTTTCTCACCAAGCATCCAACTCTGGAGAGTTTGGTTGTCCAAGCGTCGTGCTCCTCCCGTTCTGCTCCTGGTTTGTTCCCCGGGGCCCCTGCGGACAGGGAGTCTAAGAAGATGGACCAGGCAGCGAAAAATACCTTTTCTTCTTGTAGCATGGCATTAAAGTCTACCAATGCGACTTGCATTTTGGGGTGTTATATTCATGCCCTTATGGATGAGGTTAAGGGCCACCCTGGTTTGCCACAGGAGGTGTTGAACCTGTTGTCGGACGCTCAGGTCGCAGCGACCCAGGCAATTCAATCTGGGCTGGATACCTCGGATTCAATGGCAAGAGCTATGGTCACATCCATAGCGATGAGACGACAGTCCTGGCTGCGTTTGTCAGGGTTCTCCCCGGATGTACAGACTACTCTCCTGGACCTGCCATTTGATGGAGACCGACTTTTTGGGGCAAAAGGCGACTCTGCTCTAGAACGTTTTAAAGAGATTAGAGCCACGGCGAGGTCATTGGGTCTCCAGGCAGCCACTTCCTCTACTTTTAGATCTTTTAGGAAGTTTAGAGGTTTTGGTTGTGGCGCTTCCTTTTGTGGCAGGATCCATGCGACAGGACAGCAATCTGCAGGAACTCTTCCTTACAGATCCTTCAGGGGCAGGGGTAGAGTACGCACTAGAGGTGCCACCCAGCAGCACTCTGCCTCTTCCTGAGGAGGGGTGCAGCAGGGAAAGCAGCCTTAGTCCTCCACCACTCCCTGCTCACATGTCTCCGGTAGGGGGGAGACTTACTCACTTTCTTCGCAGGTGGGATTCCATAACATCAGACTCCTGGGTCACCGGCATTGTGGAGAAAGGGTATGTTCTTCCCTTTTGGGAATTTCCTCCTCCCTTCCGTCCCTGTCCCTCCTTCTGTTCGGACGACCATCTTCTATTATTGCAACAGGAGGTGATGTCCTTTTTGTCGAAAGGCGCAGTGGAGTTGGTTCCAGAGCAGGAGAGGGGTCAGGGCTGCTATTCAAGGTACTTCCTGATCCCCAAAAAGGATGGTCGGTTGAGACCAATCCTGGACCTGAGGATTTTGAATTGGTTCCTCAAGCAGGAAAAGTTCAAGATGCTGACCCTGTCACTGGTTCTTTTGGCATTGAATGAAGGAGATTGGATGGTGTCTGTTGATTTGCAGGATGCGTACTTCCATATTCCGATGCTCAAGCCGCACAGGAAGTATCTCTGGTTTGTGGTGGGGTCACAGCACTATCAGTTTGCGGTCCTTCCGTTTGGTCTTACTTCAGCACCTCGAGTCTTTACGAAGGTGATGGCGGTGGTAGCAGAGGAGCTCAGAAGAAAGGGAATAGAAGTATTTTCTTATCTGGACGATTGGTTGATCAAAGCCAAGTCTCCGGAGCTCTTGCGGTGTCACCTGCAGTCGACAACTCAGTTGTTGTTCGACCTGGGATTCTCAGTGAATGTGCCCAAATCTCACCTGGAGCCCTCAACGCCTCCTGTTTATAGGGGCAGTACTGGACACAACATTGAATCAGGCCTTTCCTCCGCCGCAGCGGATTCAGGGCATTCAGGCGTTGATTCCACTCCTCAAGGTCCTTCATTTGCTCGGTTTGTTCGCTTCTTGCATTCTGCTGGTCACTCATGCACGCTGGCACATGAGGGCTCTTCAGTGGTGCGTCCACAGGCAGTGGTTTCAACACAAGGGAGATCTCGAGGATTCGATCAGGATCTCCAGAGACACTGCAGCGGATCTTCAATGGTGGGCTGCGGTCGGCAACCTGTCGCAAGGAAGGCCATTCTCGCTGCCTCCGCCAGTGACCACAGTTGTAACGGATGCTTCCACTCTAGGGTGGGAGCTCATCTGGGGGACCTGGGGATCAAAGGTCTTTGGTCTCCAGTGGAACAGAGGTTTCACATCAATCTGTTGGAATTGTGGGCGATACGTCTGGCTCTCAAGGCCTTCCTCCCTTCCCTTTGCTGTCAGTCAGTCCAGGTCCTGACAGACAACACTACCGCAATGTGGTATATAAACAAGCAGGGAGGAGTGGGGTCGTATCTTCTCTGCAGAGAAGCTCTTCGACTCTGGTCCTGGCTTCAGGACCAAAGGATTTGCTTGGTAGCAAATCATTTGGCCGGAGTTCTGAACGTGCGTGCGGACGTTTTCAGTCGGCTCATCTCCTCCGATCACGAGTGGCATCTTCATCCGGATCTGATTCTTCACATCTTCCAGATGTGGGGGTTTCCTCAGATAGACCTGTTTGCCACTCGGAAGAACGCGCACTGCCCGTCGTTCTGCAGCCTCCAGTATCCGGTGCAAGGAGCTTTGGGGGACACGTTTCAGATGTCCTGGAAGGGTCAGTCGCTTTACGCGTTTTCCCCCCATACTCTTGATTCCTCGGGTTCTGAGGAAGATTCGCCAAGACCGGGCCCAAGTCATCTTAATAGCCCCGGATTGGCCGAGAAGGGTGTGGTATTCAGACCTTCTCCAACTCTCTCTGTGCCCTCCGCTCCGTCTCCCTTACAGGGCAGACCTCCTTTCGCAGTTGCAGGGGCAGGTTCTACACCCCCACCTCCAGAGCCTGCACCTTCATGCCTGGAGATTGAATGGGGCAATCTGAGTTCCTTTTCTCTCCCGCCGGAGGTGGTGGATGTTATTTTATCGGCCAGGCGACACTCCACCAAATCAATCTATGCAAGCAGGTGGGCCAGATTTGTCAGTTGGTGTGGAGAGAACCAAATTGATCCCTTGAAGGCTCATTTGTCTGATGTGTTATTATTTGCTTTAACCTTGGCACAGAAAGATTGTGCAGTTGCCATAGTTAAGGGCTATTTATCAGCACTGTCGGCTTTTCTGTGTCTCCCAGACCAACCCTCTCTGTTTAGGTCACCTTTGGTATTGAAGTTCATTAAGGGTCTCACTAATAGGTTTCCGCCCAATCCGTTTGTTATGCAGTGGCAGTAATCAATGCCTAAATCCAGCTTAACTGGTTTTTAGTATAAGAAATGTTATATGTTTTTGTATTCTTTAATATTTATGAGGTAGGTTACGTTATCCATGAGGCAGTGATGTTTACACCACTTACTCCCTCATTATGAGTGGCTTTTGAATTCGAAATCTGTGGAAACGGCACAGATCTCGTACCCAGATTGACCCAGTATCAGCTAGACCCTTGGAGTTCACTAAGGAATGCTGAATTAGCTAGGGGAATCTGTAATTCCGGCTTAAAAATTGTGAGGGATTCACATCTTAAATTACTGATGTTCCCCAGGGAATTGCTCATTTTGTAGTGGAACCTCGGGCTCCAGCTTGTAATGGACTGCATTTTTCCAACCCCCTGAGTTACTGGTATCTCCAGGGTTGCAGAAAAAACATCCCATTTACTTGGCCTTCTTCATATATTTCAGGTGAATGCTGTTTTAGAGGGCACTGTGGGCTTGTACCATGAACTTGGAGGAAGAAGTAGTGGCTTCATGCAAATAGGTCTTGAATCCAAAAAAATATGTGTACAGGATGTTGCAAGAACGTGCTTGAGCATGTCCGCTGTATGGATCTGAATAGTGCCCTTGTACTATGCATAGCATCTTTTTCATCTGTGTAATTTTGGGATTATGGGTTGGTGGCAGGATGACGTAAATAAATACAAAAAAATCAAATTCAGATGAGACCTTATGATCGGAATATTAGACTGCACTATGACACCTCTATTTGCCCAATAATTCATAGAAGGTATGACCCTTTACGCAAGTGAGGCCTTTATTGAAATGATTGAAACCTACAGACAGCATTAAGACTCGGAAGAAGGAGGCAAAGGAAGGAATGAATGAAGTCTAATGGCACAGTTTAAAAGTGGTAAAAACTACCAAGAATGGAATTCCGATGATCTCTGGAGTATCTGAGTTCTATTGGCATGTAGCCCTCTGATATCAATCTTTCAATCTGTTTTTGTTTAGAATCAAGGTTATGTAGGAGACTTCAGTCTTTTTATTAGCTTTTTATCATTTTGGTCCTGCTTTTCCCTTTGGTTTTATTTAAAGGTATATACTGTGTGCAGCTGTTTGTATAGAAAAAAACAAATCTCTTCTTCCAGCTTTCTTTGAAGAAGGAAAACTTTTCCATTATGTCACTACTCAAGTCACAGAGTGTGTGGTCATTATTCCATTTAGGACTCAGATGCCATTGACCTTCATTAGTTTTCACAGTTTCCTTTCCTGTGTTCCTTACCCCTGAGGACGTGTGGAATTCTTGACTCTTGGGGAAACAGCTTTAGCAAAATATTTGGGTGCGGGGAATCACTCCATTGGCCTTCAGAAACTTCCCTGTGGTATGGTATTGGATCCAGTGTTTTTTTTTGTTTTTTGTTTATTAGCTAGTTCCTTTATTTCCCTTTTGCCTGAAGTCTGTCAATTCATGGGATTCATATAATCTCATACGAGGTATACATTCTCTACATAGTCATGTGCAAGTGCATTCTTTCATTATTGATTTAACATTTCAGATGAGGTTTTTCAGCCTGGCGAATGGGAAAAACTCAAGTTTGATCAGAAAAAAAGTTGAAAACTTTCCTGGATTCACAAACACTTTTTATTTTAAAAAAAAGAAAGAAAAAAAAGAAACAACTAATCCCCCTGGATAAAAACACTAATGTAGGACTCTAAACAAAATGAAACTGGAAGGACTGGAATGCTTCACTGTTTAATTTATCCATCTAGCAGTGTTTATTTGATTACCTGACTAGATTGGCTTGTATTTGTAATACTATTGCAGTGGACAAAAATGACATTAATATACGTAGCAGCATTATACATGCTTGATTATGTGCTGCCACTTCAGATCTTATGCTGTACATTATGTTAGTAGGAGTCCTCAAACTTTTTCAAAATTGAGAGAGATGAGGCAAATTTGTAATTTTTATAGCGGGAAGGAGCTTTGTTTAGCTTACTTATGTAAAATATCAAACATTGTAGCTACATAATGAAGTTTTTATCCAAAGGTGCCTTCTCTTGCAAATTTAGAAGTTACTCTTAGATATGCTGAGAATATGACACAACTCCGCTATTCATCTGGATTTGGGGAGTGAATGGGATTTTCCTAAAGCATGGACATCTGCCCCAGTTGGCACCCTGTTTAACAATATTAAAAAATACACCAGATGTTAGAGTTAGAATTTAAGCATTAGCTACATTATTATACTTGATATGCATTTTGGAAGCAGATTTGTGCTCCTTTTTCAAAGGCCAGAATAGAAGGCTGATGATCCATTGCCTCATCATTGCATGCAGTGGTAGCCACACCAGAAGATGATCTTGCTAGATGTGTGTGTATATGTGGGATTATTTAAATGTATGTATTTACATATTTCTAACCCTGTGTTCTCACCTGAGGGTGACCTCACAATCCTAGATTTGAGATGGGCCACTTTGAAAGCAAGTGCTGTGATCATAACTGACTTTCTTGACTATTTAGGTTGCCGATGTTAGATTCTGCAGTCATTGAGATGGTTTGATTAGTGAGGCACATAAGGGACCATCGTATGTGGATCCCGATAGGGCAGACTGTACCTTGCTTCCTTCTGTGATTAATTGAGGACTAGGCTGAGTGTGCTACATATACTGTAAAACAGTAACTACCCTTAAAAAATGTTTATTAATAATATTGATATTGCAGGATCTGGAGCAAAAGATGAAAGTTGTCGAAAACCTACAGGATGACTTTGATTTTAACTACAAAACTTTGAAGAGCCAAGGAGGTAATTGAAGAGCGAGACTTCTTTTAATAATAAAGTAACATGAGCATTTTTTAAAAATCTTTATTTGACATGTTTTATAATTTGCATTGATAAGTCTTTAGATAGTCTTTAACTGTTTGGTCATCTCTTTCTTAGTTCCTTTTTTTCTTTCCAAAAAGCCATAAAAGTGTACATCATTGAAAACAGTATGTTAAATATACTTAGGAAAGGTCACAGTAAGCAATATAATCACAATTAAAACAGATCTTATAAACTATTCGCAGAATAAAAACATTTAATTTAGATCACAAAAAGATGAAAAGGCTCCTTACAAGATGGCATATCTTTTCTTAATCACCATTGCATAGCGGATAAAGTTAGCTGTATTCAGACTATTTAGCTGTTGCAAGAAAGCTAGGGCTTCTTTATGTTGTGTAACACTAGTGGCAAGCAGAATTGGTACCAGAAAGCGTGTATGGCTGGAGGAGCAGGTCCGGTCACTCACCAAAAAGGGCAAAATAATGGAAGCCAGGCTAGATGTCACAGTGTCCTTTCCTCAGGATCTGCACGTCGCTGAGCAAAAGGCCCACCTCCCCTTCTTTGAATCATGGAACAAGAACAAACTACAACCTCAGAACCACGAGATGACAAGAGCTATGATCATACTCTGAATATTAATCCTGTAACATCTGTGCATTCATAACATAAACCTTTGATCATGGCCTAGAAAATCTCAAAGAATTAAATGTGCTTTTTTACGTATTAGCCTTTCCAAAAAACAATGACAACTATAATTTGCTTATCTCAAAAAATGCTTTCACATTTACAACTATAAGGCCGGAACGTTTTTACTCATTGAACTGGAAGCGCTTTGTTCCTTATGCCAGATAGCGCTTTCATTTGTTTCATCTGAAGCGCTACTCTCGTTATGCTAAGGGGCGCCTTACTCATGTGGCCTGAATCACTTTGATTGTTGTGCCAAGGACTTTTTATGCATGTGGATTGAAGTGCTTTGATTGTTGTGCCAAGGGCGCTTAACTCATGTAGACTGAAGCGCTTTGATTGTTGTGCCAAGGGCGCTTTACTCATGTGGACTGAAGCGATTTAATTACTGTGCCAAGGCCGCTTTCCTCATGTGGACTGAAGCGATTTAATTACCGTGCCAAGGGCGCTTTACATGTGTGTACTGAAGTGCTTTGGTCGTTGTACTAAGGGGCGCTTTACTTCTGTGCTCTGAAGCGCTTTAATTGTCGCGCCAAGGCGGCTTTAGTCTGAAAACGTTTTGCTCATTGTGCTAAGGGGCGCTTTACCTTTTGGAAGTAACAACTCCCTTCAAGATTTGGCTTATCAAGACCTTACTGCTACGAGTACGACCTACTCGTATCTGAATTCACCATGGAAACAAGGGTACTCCGATTTGCCGTCTATCTGCCATGCAGGAAATCTGCTCTTCAGAGGAACCCCCACGAGGTCTGACTGAATCGAAGTCTTCAAAATAGTGAGCAACGTGCTTGGGGTGTGGCTGGGCTTTATAGGCCTGCCACACCCCAAGATGGCTGCTGCCGCTAAAAACATGGAAATTGTAGTCCCTTCATGGAATAGCACTGATAAGTGCATCTTGTCCACCTGCAGCTCTATGAGCTTTGCCACAGGGCAGACGATGCTGATGGCCACCTTTGGAACAAGAGGGTATGACAAGTGGTGCGCATAAAGCACCGCAGAGCAGCGCAACGGAGTTTCGGGCGGACCTGGACCGCGCATGGCCTTATTCCTGACACTGGAAGACCAGGAGGGAAGATCCCAAACTTCACAGTTTTCAGTGTAGCCAATATGGTGCTGTGGAGTTCGTGCATGACAGACTCTCAGACCATATACTCTTATGGCTACCCTGCACTTACAATGTCTAAGGTTCTGCTTAGACACTGTAGGGGCACAGTGCTCATGCACTGGTGCCCTCACCTATGGTATAGTGCACCCTGCCTTAGGGCTGTAAGGCCTGCTAGAGGGGTAACTTATCTATGCCATAGGCAGTGTGAGGTTGGCATGGCACCCTGAGCGGAGTGCCATGTCGACTTAGTCGTTTTATCCCCACTAGCACGCACAAGCTGGCAAGCAGTGTGTCTGTGCTGAGTGAGGGGTCCCCAGGGTGGCATAAGACATGCTGCAGCCCTTAGAGACCTTCCCTGGCATCCGGGCCCTTGGTACCAGGGGTACCAGTTACAAGGGGCTTACCTGGATGCCAGGATGTGCCAATTGTGGAAACAAAAGTACAGGTTAGGGAAAGAACACTGGTGCTGGGGCCTGGTTAGCAGGCCTCAGCATACTTTCAAATCAAAACTTAGCATCAGCAAAGGCAAAAAGTCAGGGGGTAACCATGCCAAGGAGGCATTTCCTTACAGTTTAAATCTAGCATTTCTCGAGGCTATGTAAACTTAGGACAGAACAGGGATCCACTGTGCCTCAGTGATAGGGAGGCCTGTGTCCTCCCGCCACTTAAGGCGCAAGTTCTCTAGAGGGGGTAAAATGTCTGCACGCAGTGCCTGATACAGTATTGTGACAGCTATAGTTCTGCCGTTTGTGGTACAAAGCACCCAGCACCATTGGTGAGCAGTGGGTTCTGCCGTGCCTTGCTTCCAGTGTTCTTGAATTTTAGCCATTGTCGCTCTGTGCAATAGAAATTGTCCCTTTTGGTTATCCGAATTCCTCAATGAGTTCCTCAAATGACAGCAATCCCTGCACCTGTACAGATCTCTCACCTCGGTAATGTCATATGTTGCCCATTCCGTCAGACCTAGCAGGGCCTTCCCTCCAAGTATCAATGATGACCACCTCAGTGGAAGATCTGGGGAATAAGGCAAGTGGGTCTGGGTTCACTGGAGGCTGTGCTGCCAGCAGCGCCATATTACCTGCAGGTCCATGGGCCCATCCGGAAGCGGTCTCTTGTGCATCAGAAATATTTGAAACCGGGTTCTACAAGTCAGGGACCCATTAGGAACTTCTTCCTCAGGGAGGACCTGCATATTGATCCATTGGGTAAACCACTGAAGTTATGTGTCCAAATAATAGATCCCTAGGTTAGGTGCTGCAAGGCCCCTTCTCCAGAGTTGGGCCCTGTAGCGTGCTCAATTCCACTCTGCGTCTTCCTGATCCCCAGGTAAGCTCTAATAGTAAAGAGTCCAGTTCTCAGAATATTAAACTGGGGATGTAAACTGGCAAAGTGCAAAAAAAATCATAGCAGGTGTGGCAGAGCCACCATTTTGGCAACTGCAATGTGACCCACCACTGACAGTGGGAGAGATTTCCAAAAAATAACTTTGGTGTGAATAACTCTAATTGCTGCTCTAACATTTCCCTCAAGGAGGTTGCGCAGGTCATGATAGTTTTGAACTCCAAGATACTTTAATGTATCGGTCTCCAAGGAAAGACAATGCAGGTCTCTGGGTTGAAGTGGTGTTTCTGCCAATTGATACAGAGGCCTAACGCAACACTAAAGTGCTCCAGGAGGGATATGGCCCCCTGTAGAGCCTCTCTTGTCACATAGGAATAGGAGCATATCATCTGCATACAAGGTGATCCTGTGAGACGCCTGATGCTCCAACCCATGGTAATATGTACCAGATCATGCCCCGCTGGCCAAGGGTTGCACTGCCATGGCGAACAGTAATGAGGAGAGGGAACAACCATGTTTGGTTCCCCTTCCCACCACATAGGAGTTTGAGATCACCCTGAATTGTCATAGGTGATGCGTAGAGGAGCTTTGTTCAACGGATGAATCCGAGACCAAGTCCTATTTTTTACATAACTTGGTAAAGATAATCCCATCGTAGGATATCGAAGGCCTTTTTGATGTCAATTTGTACTATGGTTGCTTCTTCCTTGTCCGGATGGGGGGGATCCTAGGAGAGAGAGGAGTTTTCTGATGTTAATGGCAGTGTTGCGTCCTGGAATGAAACCAGTTTGATCTGGGTGGTTCAGTTTGGTCAAGGAAGATAGGAGACTGGGAGCAAGTATTCTGCTAATAATCTTGTAGTCCATATTGAGGATTGATAAGGAACGGTATGCATGGACATGATCAGTAGAACATCCTGGCTTCAGTAGAGTGCCTCCAGGGCACCTCATAGAGATCAACTAGTTTTTGCTACTATGCTCTCCCTAACCCTTCCACATCCTCTTTCCCCTCCGCCCCCCTTTTATTCATCTCAAGCCTTTGGATTGAGTAAATGAAGGATAAACTCCCAATTAACACTTCTGGATTTCTTTCCTCCTCCACCCCTCCATTACTCCAGTCAATCTAACTAACAAACTCTCATATCCGCAACTCAAATTAACTCATAATAATACTAAAACTGTACTCCTTATTAAATTATACTAATCCATCACTAATTCTTGTTGGGTACCGGAGTAGCGTGCTACTCATCGAAAAGCGCTTTGACGCCTCGTCAGGGGTAGTAAGCGCTATATAAATACGATTACAATTACAATTACAATTACATATGTCACGTAGAACTCCACCAGTGGACCATCAGCTCCTGGCAACATACCCCATGCCATTGGTTTAACTGGCTGCCTGCACCTTCTGTAGGGTGATGGGGCCACCCAACTTCATTGCCTCCTCTCACCCCAGGCTTGGTAGGTCTGTTTCGCCAGTGGATTCTGTTTGAATGTGGAGGGGATGCTGGGGGGGGTGCACACAGGGAGCTGTAATATTCCTCAAACATGGTGCTGATAGTTGTTTGGCTGGAGAGTCGCTCCTGAGCTACGGATTCCACCTCTAGGATCACTGAATTACGGGATGCGGGATTCACCAGCTATGCCAGGAGTGTCCCTGATTCATCACACTCTGCGTGCGCCCGTATCCTAAAGTTACAGTGATCAAAATCTCAGCTTCTCTGTATCTGTTCCTTGGTCTCTAAGAGGTGTTGTTTTAGTCCCAGATTACCTGGTCTCTCAAGCTCTAATGCTTGTAGGGCTTTTTCCTGCCCCTCTAACTCCGTCACCAGGGTGTGTCTGACCCCCACTGTTTCGGCTATGCACTCTCCCTAATCACTATCTTAAAGGTCTCCCACTCTATCCGGAACAAGACGCTGGAAGCAGCATTCTCAAGAAAGTAGTTCTGGATGGCCTCACTGATGGGTGGGTCCTCCAGTGATTCTACATGCAAGCACCAGTTCAGGATGTGCGGGGTTCTCACTATGCTTGTCCAATTATATAATTAGAGGAATATGGTCTTAGACCATGCAACAAAGATATTCTGCATTGCAAATAGTCATATACATACCGGGTGACACCAGGAACACTTACAGATGGACTTTTAGTTTGTGCATTCCAGAATAGAAAGAATAGTCCCTATCAACCAAGTGCAGGTGTCTCCGGGAGTCAACAAGGCCCCATTGATGTTGCCATTCTTGGTAAATTCTTGCAGTACGCACCACCGGTGTGCCTCTAAGCGGATGGTGCAAGCAGTTGAGAGGCGGGTCCGAAACTCAATTATAGTTCCCTCCTAAAAATATATGCTGTCATAAAAGGGACCAGTACTTTGGACAATTCAGAGAGGAACCCACCCTGGTCAGAGTTGGGGGTATATATCCCAATGATGGCCAGATCCTGGCCTGTGAGACAACCAGATGCTAGAACATAACAGCCATTCAGGTCTACTGATTACATAGCACATGCGGCCCGGGTCCACGCCAGCGTCGTGGGAGCCTTTTTATCTGATCAGCAGCCTCCCAGCTGCGCGGGACGTCTCCCCACCTCCCCCCCCCAGAGAGCATCTTCATGCCACTTCCCCAATCACTTTGAGGCGCTGCAAATCACAGCGATGGCTGCAGGCCACACGAACCGCCGGCAATGGGCCGCCGATTGTAGCAGCCTCTACAACTTCCCTGCACCTCCAGGCAGTTGCTAGCATGGAGGGTCGTTGTTCATGGCGTTCACCTTAAGCACAACCCCTGTGTCCCTCTCTGAACCTGCACACCTCACGGGGAGCGAGGTCACACTGTGTTGGGTGCTGCCATCTTTTGTCCTGGGAGATCGGAACATCACCGCAGGCCCCGTCCTGCAATCTGGGGCAGCTTAGAGGCCCAACCCTAGAAGAGCTTGGTGTAAGCTTTTGGTTGTTCCGGGGTGAGAATGGGATACAGCATTAGGGCGGATGCTGGCGTTCAGCTGTTAGCGGCGCATATCGTCTGCTACTCCATCTGTGCCAAAGCACGCCCACTGATCATACATACACTCCGGAATGAAAAATCCCAAAAAACATTGGGAGAGATTGTAGTTTCCTCTCGCCCCAGACATCATCACATTAAAGGATGCCCTATACAGCAAGGCAGTCAGAGACCATGCCAATCTCCTAGAAGTAAACTCATCCCAAGGAGACTGCATGCTCCTTGTTGTGTCTGGACGCCTACCAGGGATAGCAACTCGGCCAGAAACATGTCTCTTGATTCAGGGGCTTGTATCCAGCTTCTGCTTCAGTGTCAAGTGTCTCTTTGCATAGAGTGGCACATATCAAAACACAGGCGGATGAGTAATGTCCTTTCACTTGCTTGAGGCTAGACTGCAAATGTAGTCCTCTTTCGGCAGAAACAGAAGATGGGGCTAGTACTGTCATCCCAGGTCTGCAAAGGGATTTATTATTTATGCTTTCTGGTATACAAGAAAGATAAGAAGTAGGGCTTTGATCCTCAAATTGAAGACTGGAAGCAAATGGACTAAGTGTCATCCAATCAGCATACTGGCATATTATTAAACTCTCAACTGCAACAGGAAGACTGCTTGAAGTAAAACTCCAGAACTTTCATGTTATGATTGAAAGGAAAATATGCAGGCTCCTGTATTTTGTTGTCGATATCAACCTCTATCAGTAGAAAGATCTTCCTTTGAGTTTGAAGTCTTTCCTATGTGATAGTTCAGGTTGAATGTAAATGAACACAGCATGCTTTATCCTTTTACTCTCAGATCTCTCTACGTATTTGTCGTAAGAAGTCACTGTGGTTGCCAGACAAGAGCCACCAAAATCTATGAATGTAGTGTGGCAACATTTAAACACACAAATCCATGTAGTAGGAGCAGAAAGCAGGATTGTGTGCAAAGATAACCCCTGTAAGAAGTGTAGAATGCATGATGATCATCATTAAGAGTACAGGTAGGGAGCTCCATAGTACGGTGTATGGCAAATTCCAAAGGTAAGTTGCAACTCAGCAAATAAGAAAAGCCAGTAAGAGAAAATCAATTTTCAGAGAAATGCTGGAACACACTGAGTTACAGGAGAACAAGAAAGAAAGGTATAGGCTAAATGCAATAGCATAACTTGGGGTACTTCAAAATAAATCTTGAATTGAGCCCTGAAAAACATATGACCTTCCAGTTTAGGGAGAGAAGTAATTTCCCAGATTCAGGCCGTAATGTACATGATTAGGGTTCCTAAATGTGAAATGCTCCCATGAGTTCAGGAGGATTTGGCTCTGAACAACATAAGAGTTATAGCTTTGTGTCACATTTCCATTTTTAGGTCAAGAGCGCTTTGACCTCTTGTAAGTATTGTGGGCTTTTAACCATGCCTATCTCACGCCAGTCACTTTCATTCATTCCTGGGCTTGCCTTTCAAAAATCACTTGATGTCATTGGTAAATGCTTTGTTTGTCCCGCCTTGAGGCTGTTTTTATCACGCCTTGCAGACTGCCCCTGTTACCTGGATTATTGCACGATTGCTGATACAATTCAGCCTGGGCAAACTATTTTTTTCTTTTGTCTCTCCCCTTCATGCTGCATGGCGGCCATGGCGCTCACAGTGCGGAAAGACGCAACAGCGTACCTAATTAGTCATTTCTTGTGGCTCTCCCCTTAAAACACTTTTAAATTGTAAATGATTTATGTAAAACAAAAATCCTCAAAGCGAAAGCGGCTCACTTGGCACAGTGGGAGAGCCAATACTACAATATTCACTGCACTCTGGAAACTCGCCACATAATGATTTGCAGGTCATTACTTTTACAAAACATTTTTACTCATAACTCAGCGTGTGGTTTTCCTAGGACAATGGGACCACCACCAAAACATTCAGCACAGCACACTTTCTGTCCAGGCTATCTCTGGGTCCCCACAGTAGGTTAGATGGACCCCAAAATAATAACCCCTCCCACCATTCAGTGTCTTTTTAATCACTCATGTCTGGAAATATTGTTTTACAGCTGAAAATAGCTTGTGTTTTAAGGGCCTTGTTTGTAATATACTTGCTATAGGCCTCTACCCCTGAAAATGTGTAATGCATTATGGCCTCTCTGGGCTAAATATATGGTTAAACTGCATTATTTATTGCCATTTTCTTTTCATGTGGTTATACCCTCTAGTGGCTAACTATATAGTTACATGACCATGTTCCTTACAAATGCTATTTTCATTGTGGTGTCCTCTAGGGGCTGTTCTAAGCATTACAGGCATATAAACATACTGAAATATTTGTGGCACAGAAACGTGCCCCATAATGCTTTGCAGGGCATTACTTTTACAAAACATTTTTGCTCATCACTCAGCCTGTGGTGGTCCTAGGACAATGGGCCATCCTCAAAACATTCACCATGCCGCGCTCGTTCTGTCTGTTAGTGGTAACTCCAAAATAATACCCCTACCACCATTCATTATCTTTTTAAACTCTCTCATGGCTGGAACCTTTATTTTACAGATGAGAGAAGTAACGCTTTATGGGCCTTGTTCGTGATATCATTGTAATAAGCCTGCCAGCCATGAAAATGTGCAATATACTACGCCTTCTAGGGGCTACAAATATGGTTACACTTTATTACGTTCTCCTCTTCTTTTTTCAATGGTTATGCTGTCTAAGGGCTGACTGTATGGTTACATGGCCATGTGCTATTTTTATGGTAGTGTCCTATAGGGTCTGTTCAGAGCATTGCAGTCAACATACTATAATATTCGCAGCATGAAAACGTGGCCCATAATGCTTTGCAGGGCATTACTTTTACAAAACATTTTTGCTTATAGGTCAGCCTGTAGTGGTCCTAGGACAATTGGAACACCTTCAAAACGCTCTTTGTGTCTACATCGTCTCTAGGTCCCACACTAGGTTAGTGGCGACCCCAAAATAATAACCCCTTTCACCACTCAGTGTCTTTTAAGATTTCTCATGGCTAGAACGTTTGTTTTGACAGCTGGGGGAAGTTTTCTTTTAAAGACCTTGTTTGTAATATCATTGCAGTAGGCCTACTAGCCCTAAAAACACCCTCTCAGGGCTAAGAGTATGTTTACACTGCATTACTTTCTCCAGTTTTTTTCATGGGGATATGCACTCTAGGGTCTAACAATATGGTTACATGACCATGTTCCTTATAAATGATCTTTTTGTTATGGTGCCTTTAGCGGCTGTTTTGAGCATTACAGTCTAATGCCAAAAGTTTATTTCTGATAAAGGGTTATATGATAATTGCTTATGTTTTAATAATTTCTCCTTATTACAGTTATGACCATGATTCATGCCAACTTAACATCCTTATTACACTATGACTGCTTTGAACACTCTTGATATGTTTTGGGTGACCCTTCTAATGTATTTCTCCTCTGTGACTGTCTTGTGACTTTCTTTGGGAAATTGTGTTAGCCAGCCAGCAGCTCGCTGACAGTGGATTGGTGAAAGTTGTATTCTATTGGAATTAGCATGGCAGATTTAAATTAGGATGCTAAATGGAAACATTTTCATTTTTTTGCTGCAGATAGAGGAAGAAGGTACATGGAAGTGCTTTAGTTATATGCATGGCCACTAGAAATATATGGCAGAAAAAGGCAAAATTGTGAGGCAGGATTGACCAATGTATGTCGCTACAAAAGTCCAGTAATTAATTTGCAATGCCAATAGCTCGAACTCAAGCAAATGCAAGACATATTGTATTGAAAATACTTGTTTCAAAAGGAGGAACAATTAGTTAGACTAAGTGACAGTGAAGTACAAAGTAAATGCATTTACTCAGTGATTATTCTGCAAGAGTGATGAAACCTGAATCACTGTATTTGTGCTTGAAAGTAGATGCGTTTTTAAATGTTGAAACACATTGATTTGAAAGGCATAATCCTTTAAGCTGTGAATATTTTAAATGTTTTTTAAGATTGTCAACATATATTTGTCAACACATTTATTGATGATTTCACAGATCTGGTCATGCACATTTTAAAACATTTACTGTAATATATTTGAATGATTTTTGTTTATTTGCGAGGTGTTCCATATGTATATTTCTTGTTTTACAGACGCGGCTGATGTAAATGGAAATCAGTCAGTGACACGGCAAAAAATGGCCCAGCTTGAGCAAATGTTAACTGCGCTGGACCAGATGAGAAGAGTATGTGTTACATCTTATTTCTATGTTAGCTCATGCTACCAATGGATATGGGCCACCTTGGAGCATTTTTTAAAGATTACTTAGTTCTCCCTCTTGGGACCTCCACTAATATTCATATTTTCACCTATAACAAAGCGCTCTGGATATATATATATATAATTGCATAGCTAAATATACATTCTCAATCGTGGGATTATCTCTGATACTTGAAAACAGTACAACATCTGTGTGCATTTTAGTAATAATGTAGAGCCTAAAACCTATAGGACGTATAACACATTAGACTGAAATCGCCTACTTGTGACCGTGACAAAATCAAGCAGGACATGGTAGTTGCAAAAAGAAGCTCTTAATAGAGAAAACATAGAGCATAATATTTGTCAAGTTGAAGCTTTGCAACTGTCTCCGGGTCTTTGATGCAATTATTTATTTATTTTGGGCTGCTCAATAAGCAGAAGAACACTGCTGCCTTTTGGAGATGTTTTGTGAGCTGAAGTCAACTTAAACTGAAGTTAAGCTCTTCATTCATCTCGTTGACTTTATTCAATATGTATTAGTCCAGTGGTTGAAAAATGTCAAAAAAAGAAAACCAAGATGTGTCTAGTTTGCCTTCCTGCTTTTTATGTTGTTAATGGAGATGGCCTTTTTTTTAGCAGATCCCACAGAAAACTAAAGGTCTAAAAGAATGTAGGCCTCAGAGGATTGCCCAGGGAGGTTGGTAAGCACGTGTTTTCCACCTCTGGAGCTTTCATTTGTCTGTTGGAGTCCCATTCATGCTGCTATCAGGAGATGATCTCTGATCCTCTGTTTCTGTAATTCTCGATTTAGGTACTTAATTTTGCATCATTCAGTGTTCAATTATCAGTACATGTTGTGGTCTTTCCCGATATTTAAGACTTTACCACCAACCAGAGTCTTGCCTTCTGCATCACAGCCTCTTTCAGCAAGCTCAAAGCATAAGATAGAGTAAAAGTTCCAACTCCTCTTCTGTTCCCCACAGCCACCATTAAGTTCTTAACAGCAGGGCTTGTGCCTTTCCTGTATTCAGAGTACGACAGTCATGCGCCACCTCTGGGCACAATACTCAGCACTCCAAAGTCTGCACAATGGGCTGGAAACAATAACGGCAGAATAATGGCCCAGAACAAGTGAATCTGGGTTTTGAGCTAGGTGCTCTGGGCCACTAAAACACTCAAATTTACCTCTTGATGGAGGAACAGCAGTTTTTTCTCATTATGATGAACAAAACACTGCTTGGTGAGTTCCATTGTAGGAAATACTTTAAGAATTGATGCTCAATTATTGGAGAGCTGACTTTGATGAACTTCAGAAACTTGGAGCATGGTCCAGTAGGGGGAGTCCTTGTATCATAGAAACATGTTGAACTGCGAGCAGTTAACCACTTTGAAATCTTCACTCTGAGTAACCAAGGACAAATCTGAGTTTATTATGTAATATTTAAAAATGTGCTTAGCTTGTACAAATAGAGAGCTGCATGATCAAGGACCAGAGCAAAGGTTGTTATGCTTTCTGCTAATGGCTTACTGCTCAAAGCCTTTGCCCGCAGAACATGACAGACAAGATAACACATTTAAAAGACTTATCAGTCACAAATGGGTCGCCTACAGTGGAATACATTGTTAAGCTTCTCCATTAGCTCAATAGATGTTTTAGTAACTGCCATAAATGATGAGTAGCAATAATTTGCATATAGGTATGTGAAGGGAATCCCCTTCATTTAGTTTTCTCTACATATGCCCTGCCAAAGATGGTCACAAAGCTGAAGTTGAATAATCCCATTTGCCCTACAGAAATAACAAATTTAGTGGCTCACAGGCTCATTAATGTCATTGTGTTATGTTGTAGACAGCTGGCAACTTAGCCTCCTATTCATTAGGTCCATCTCGATTGATATTAAGCTGTGTGTCCAACTTCTCAAGGACTTCAGCCCTCCGCCACCCAAAATCATGACCCTGTCTACATAGAGACATTCACCATATTGAGAGCCCTTGCTGCGTCCAACATTTTTATAGGCGCTGAGGAGCTAACTCCATGGTCTTTTAGACGTGGAGTTGTGCAGAATTGGTAGCCTACGAGGAACTTTATATGAGATGTGAGAGGCGAAATAAGGACTATGGTGAAAGCATTGCTTCCCTTTGGGCCCTTTGGCTGTCCTGGTACTCAAATCTGGCATATGGACCATTCCTCAGTCAAAAGGATTTTTAGACCCCAGCCCAGTATAGGTTGTTTTTGTCCTTTAGTCTTTATGCCTTTGGATAGACATTGCTTTTGTCACACAGAAAGCAAAGTCAGACAAACCATGTTAAGCTACCCAGGGATATTACCAACTTACTCCACTGTGGCCAGATTGCTGTCACACTATTCAGTCTTTGCTAGTTGAGAATCTATGAAAAGAAAACAGTGAGTTCTGCCACCCACCGTTTCAGAAAGATGTGTTCATAAAAAGTTAAAAGTCAAAAATATTGTGTGAGTTGGCAAGGAATGCTTTAAAAAGCTATTTCGATGGAACTAATGATGAAGTTTAGGGCTCTGTGTTCAGTAAAAGTAATCAAAAAGAAAAAAACATTCAAAAGTGGTAAACTGCATTCTAGGACTTTGGCACCTCTTGATTGTCATAAAGCAACCGTGCGCCCTGTATGTTATTGAACCCGCATCCTTTCTTTTTTCGCTTTAAAGGAGAGTGGAAATAGGGTTGTGCAGCAATGCTGTGATATATAGTATGAAACACATTATAATTGTGTAGTGTTTTAATTTATAGAAATAAAGTTCAGTTGTGTTGGGTCAGGTCCCGAGGTTAGGTATGGAGGGTTGGTAGAAGAGAAGCTGGTGATGCAGGATTGGATGATGTGGGATGTGTCGGATGCTGGCGCATGGGGGAAAATTCTTTAGGTGAGGAATCCACAGGTAGCTAGTTGTTGCTGAGTTCCTGATCGTTTCTAGCAAGGCGCATGAAGCGCTGAGGGAAGCTCTCCCTCAGAGCGCCCTTGGCTACGCAATCCCCGGGAGGGATCTGCGCGGCCAATCTCCGCAGTGCCCAGAGCCTACCTGGTGAGGAGTTCGTCGGTAGAACTCTGCCGAAGCAAGTCGGTCAGCGCGGCAAGTGAGCCGCATGATTCTGTAATGCGCTGAGTTCCCTGAGAGTGTCGGGCAAAGCGTGTGGGGCGCTGTGGGAAACTTTCTCTCATAGCGTCTCTGGATACGCAATCCCTAGGAGGAATCTGCATGGCCAATTTTAGCAGTGCCAAGAGCCTACCTGGTAAGGAGTCCTGGATCCAGCGGCATGGAGGAGCAGTGAGAGCTCACAGCAATGGAACACAACAGTTAAGGAGGTTTTCTTAATATTTCCTACAGCCAAAGTATACGGAAGGGGGCAACCGGATATTGTTTCAAAATAAGAGCCCTGACTGTTGAAACCAGGATCGCCTTCAAAATAAGAGTTTTAAAAAGTTTTTCCCTTGAGATCTAATGTTTTTAATGACAGTATTAAAAGGGAGTTTGGGGTGTTCCACATGTAGGTATTGTATCCTGTATGAAAATTTGCTAATGACTCCATAATATCATATGAATGACGTAAACTTGAGCATGTTCATTGTAATTTAGTACGGGCATAATTAGTAAATTTCCATCTGAGATTGCATTATTAATGTTAAAACCGTACATGCATAGGTAGAAATATTAACAAAAGTGGTACAATTAAGGGGGGGTGCAGAACACGTTCGAGCAAGTTACTATATTATATAGTGAGACTATCTACAAAGGGAATGGCAGCGGCAGGAATGGCCCAACCTCCCCCGTTCCTGAATGAAATAGGTGAACCGTTGTTACCCTGGAAAGAGTGGTCTAAACTGTTTGAATCGTATTTAATTGCTATTGGAGGGGAAAAGTTCACAGCGTTAAGGAAACAACATATACTATTACATAATCTTGGAATACAGGGAAGGAAGGTGTATGAGAGCCTGACTGATGCAGAAGATGGAGAGGATGGTGGAGAAAATTTAGATGTTTTCCAGCAAACACTCAAGTTGGAAAGTCATTTTGGTCACAAGGTTAATATTGTCCTAGAAAGACATAGATTTTTTTGTAGGGTACAGGGCAAGGACGAAAAGGTAGCCACTTATATTGCTTCTTTGCGAGGGCTGGCTCATACATGTGGATTGGAGGATTTGGAGGATTCATTAATTCGTGACCAGTTGGTGAGGTGTACAAATAGTCCACGTGTGCAGGAGAAGCTCCTCACACATAACCCCTCTCTTAAAGAAGCTGTGGACATAGCAAGGAGTATTGAGCATACAGTTGAATGTATGAGAGAGATCAAAAACACGCCAGAGGCAGAAGGAGTGAGGGAGATAAAAAGTTGGAATAAACAGGATGAGGGGGTGGTTAACAAGGTTCAGGATTCAGTATTGGTAGCCACAGCCATAAGGAAAAATCCAACTGAAGAAATATCAAAGGGGAAATGTTTCTGATGCGGAAACCCCAGTCACCTTGCTAATAGTCCCTTTTGTCCTGCGCGCAACTGCCTGTGCAGGAAATGTGGAGCTAAAGGGCATTATGCGCGTGTATGTAAAAATTATAGAAACACTAAGAAGAGGGTAAATAAAGTGGAAGAAATCACTGATTTAGGTAGTAAGTTTATTCTGCAAGTCAAGGGAAGTCATGGGACGGAACCCCCCAGTAACACTTATCCTTTGTGTGACAACAAACTAGACGGTATTTGTGTGAAGGCATACGCTGATTCTTGCTCACCATATACTTTCATGAATTACCGAACCTTTGTTGACAAATTCCAAACTCAGGGGTACAAATTGAACCCTGCCAATATAAAACCTGGAGGGTACAACAATGATCCTATACCTCTTAAGGGAATGTTAGAACTAGGCATTACGTTCAAAGACAGGCACACCAAGGGAATGGTATACATCACAGAGAAAGGATCCAACTTATTGTGATGGAGACACCAAAGGGATCTTGGAATTAAACTGGATCCTAATAGCAAGGAACAAGTATTGTTAGTGTAATTTTGTGAAAGCATATGTGAGGAATTCCCCAGACTGTTTGAGGATAGACTGGGGTTGTTGAAAAACTTTCAACACAAAATTAAACCCAAGGAGGGTGCAACACTAGTCGTACACAAAGTCAGAACTGTACCATACCTGATGAGGGAACCCCTGAAGGAAGAGTTAGATAAACTAGTTAAATCTGGAGTCATAGAACCAATTGAGAGTTCCTTGTGGCTAGCACCTATAGTGGTCACTAGGAAACCTAACGGCCGAGGCATTCGTCTGTGTGGATTTAAGGGACTTGAATGCTAACATATGGGTAGACAGGTTCCCCTTACCCAAGATAAACGAAATGGTGAGCATGCTAGGTTCAGCTAAATATTTTAGCATAATCGATCTATCATCTGCTTACCACCAAGTGGAATTGCACCCAACGTCGTGCTCACTCACATCCTTTATCACTCCCTTTGGAGCATTTAGATATTGCAGGATGCCCTTTGGTCTTGCGTCGGCGGCTGCGGTATTCCAAAGAATTATGCAAAGAATATTGCAGGGAATTAGGCAGATTTTGTGCTTCCAGGATGATATATTAGTGTATGGAAGTACGGAATGTGAGCACAATTCCATCTTAAGAGAGGTGTTCAAAGCCCTTGATCAGGCTGGCATGACCATTAGGAAGGAAAAATGCCAACTGGGAGTTGTCAGTGGAATACCTGGGGCATAAAATAAGTAAGAATGGAGTAGAACCCAAGTGCGATCTGGTAGTGGCTGTGAAAGAAGCTCCAGCCCCCACTAATAAAGAGGAATTGAGATCGTTTTTGGGTTTAGCTGAGTTCATGTCCAAATTTGTTCACAACTTCGCTGTGGTCACTGTCCCCATGAGAACATTATTGAAGAAGAACGTACCTTTCGAGTGGAATGATGAATGTCAAATTGCATTTGAGGAAGTCAAAGATGCCATAGTTCATTGCCCCACTTTAGGAAATTTTGACCCCACCAGGAAAACATGGCTAACTACGGACGCTAGTGGAAGAGGTCTAGGTGCCACCTTGTCTCAGTGTGTAGATGGGCAGGAGAGGATTGTGGCGTTTGCGTCCAAGTCATTAAGGGAGGCAGAACTCAATTATTCCACTATAGAGAGAGAGGCTTTAGCATGCTCCTGGGCCATCAATCACTTCAAATTCTTCCTATGGGGTTTGCCCTTCCTTGTCAGAACGGACTACAAACCCCTTATATCCTTGTTCACCGTTAAAGGTAAAGACCACGCCACCCCACGTATCGCCAAATGGATCATGGGGCTGTAAGGCTTAAATTTTGATATGCAATATGTTCCGGGTAAAAGAAACATATTAGCAGATTGTCTTTCGAGACTACCCAGGAAGGGGGGGGCAAGACGAGGCCGATGAGACCCTCGAACCTGTGCTCCATGTTGAGTTGTCGGGCATCACCAAGGAAGAGTGGGTTACAGCTACAAATGAGGATCGGACTATACAAACTTTGAAAGATAAGATAAGGAATGGTTGGCCTGAAAGACTGCAACAGATTGAAGAAGACTTAAAGGGGTATTGGGAGGTGCGTTCTGAGTTACATATAGCCAAAGACCTGGTAATGAGAGGGGAGAGAATTATCACCCCCCAAGAGTTGTGGGAAAAACTTATAGGTTTGGCACACAAAGGACACCTAGGAAGGACTTTAACTAAAAATAAACTTCGAGCTTCATACTGGTTTCCCACCATGGACAAGTTAGTAGAAAATACCGTGCGCGAATGTGTCCATTGCGCATTGAGTGACAAAACTAAAATTACGCACAAGTCTCCTTTATCTCCCGTCGAGGTTCCCACCAAACCATGGGACAAGCTAGAGTTGGACATCCTAGGACCCCTTACGTGTTTGGGATCGAGAGCAAGGTTCATAATTGTTTTAGTTGATTTCCACACACACTGGGTGATGACAAAAGCTGAGCACAATGTAACAACACAAGATGTCACAGGATTCCTTAAAGAAGCTTTTACCAGAGAAGTTATTCCAAGCACCATTGTGACAGACAATGGGGTGCAATTCACCTCAGGAGCCATGGTGGAGTTCTTGAGGAACAGTGGGGTCCAACACTTCCGGACGGCATTGTATAACCCCAAGGCTAACTGTCTTGTAGAAAGGGTTAACAGGATGATCAAGGAGTGTTTGCAGTTAGCTAGCATATCTCGAGAGCCTGGGGAAAGTGCGATTGAGCAAATGTTATGGTCATATCACACCACGCCTAATTTGGTCACAGGAATATCCCCCTTTGTATCTTAAGGGTAGGCAACCAGGAACTAAGTTGAACCCCAATTGGTTAACAGGGGGAGAACCCTTCTGGTTACAACGCGAAGAGGTAGTGACGAAAGTACGGAAGAACCAGAAAAGGTACCAGGACTGGTATAATAACAAGTATGGTACTAGGAGTAAACAATGGAACATTGGACAATGGGTCAGAGTAAAACTTCCAGAACCCACCCGGAAGGAAGGAAGTAGGTTCTCGAAACCCTTACGAATAACAAAAATACATAAGAATGTGGTAACCCTGGAGGATGGACGCGTATGGAGTATGGACCGCATAACTTGCAGCCAGGGCAACAGGTCAGTTGAAGAACAGGAGAACGGTGAAGAACTGAGGGATACCTTTATCAGGAGAGACCCAACTGATTGTCCCAGGAGGAAGACTCCTCCGACATGGCACAAGGACTACGTATTACAGAATTAAAAGACGTGCGAGATCCATTCTCATTATGTATTGGTGGGGAGGGGGGGAAGTGTTGTAATATTGTTATAAACCTATGTAATATAGTATGTTGTCCAAGTTATACAAAACACTATTCATAGAAGTGATATAACCAAAATATCACAAGAGTATTTCTTTACAATTATATATGTATTACCCTTATTAGCAAGGTGGTGCACTCCTAGTCTCTCCTCTGGAATGTTGGTCAATGGTACATCCGGGAGTCACCTTAGAATGTTGATGAAGAGAGTTCAGTAGGGAAAATTAAGGATGTGTGCAGTGGAGGTGTTATGCAAGGAGTCTGTTCAATAAACTTGTCAACTACTTCTACTGGTTGCGAGTTATTACACTAGTGTATCCACCAGAAAAGGCGTTACAGAAGGTAAGTAACTAGTTCATTGGAATCATTGCATCTGAAAGAAAAATCTGTCAAAATAATAAATGTTATAAACATTGTTCCATGAGCAATTTATCTGTCTGCTGCACAAGCTGGCACTTGTGCAGTATGATTATCCACTACTGCAAGAACTTGCATAACATGGTCCTGAAAGGAAAGAGGTTGAGTTCAAATACAGTCTGGTCCTCATTTGTGAATTTACCCAAGTGGCTCCTTTGACAGCATTTGTTTTATAACCCACCAGAATATTGTGAATGAGCTGTCTACACTTCTTTCTGCAATGGAGTATGTGCAGAAGATGCTAACCGATGACGAGCTGGCTGACTGGAAGAGAAGGCAGCAGATTACATGCATAGGAGGGCCACCGAACATCTGTCTGGATCGGCTGGAAAACTGGTAAATTTGTCTTGTTCATGTTGTATTATAGGGGAGGAGAATAAATTAAATAAGCTTTTTTCTGATGGATACAACTACCTGTGGATTCCTCACCTGATGAATACTCCCATGGCGCCAGCATTCGACGGAAATCTTCTTACTAGTCTCTGCACGTCGACGAGGACGTCACTCTAGCCCACGCGACGCCATCTGACGTCATACAGGCAATAAGAGGTCCTCGCCGACGTGCCGATGACAGTTCCCTTTTTTCCGTGCATTCGAAACGGTTATCTTCGAGGGAGCTACTGTTACCTTCGTGATTACAGTGTATTGTCTGCTGCGTAGTCTTCTCTGCGGTAATAATGTCTCAGAGGAAGTCGGGTTTCAAGCCCTGTCGAGAGTGTGGGGGCAAGATGTCAGTTACAGATCCTCACTCCGACTGTCTATGGTGTTTGAGCTCCGACCACGACGTCTCGACTTGCGATTCATGTCAACACATGAATCCGAAGGCCCTCAAAGAGCGTGAGGCCAAGTTATTCATGGCAAAGTCAAAGAAGAAGGAGAAACATCATAAGAAGTCTTCTTCGCCAAGGTCTCACCGGCGTCATCGAGACTCCCGGCGCCGTAGAGACTCACGACGTCATTCCAGCAAGGAGTCTCGTTCGAGGTCACCTTCGGCTCTGCGTCGGAGGACTTGGGAGGTCAGCCCCACGGTCACGCCGCATCCATCGACGCCGTTGCCCTCTCCGGCGTCACCGACTTCGCCTGGTCAGGCGTCAGTGATTGAGGTGGTGCAGCCTCTTGTGTTTTCTCCGTCGAGGCCGGCGTCGGGGTCGCCCTCGATCCAGGCACCCCAGTATCCGGCTTTTCCCACTCCTGGAGCCGATAGTACCGCATTTCTTAATGCGATGTATACCATCTTTCAGCAGATGGCTCCAGGAGCTGCTCCGGCTGGTCCTTCGGGGCCCTTGGCCTTTTCGTTGGGTGATCCTGCGCCTCTTCGGCCGGCACCCTTTATGCCCTTTCTCCCTTTTGGGAATGTGGGCTCGGCGCCGGTGCCGGCGTCTGTGGCCGCTCCGGTGGCTTCGGATGTTTCGGCCCCGGAGGTTGCCCTTCCGTCGAAGTCAGGATTTTGCCCTGTGACTCCGGTTGGTCCATCGGCTCCAAGACCTCGTCCTCCGGCTCCTACCTCGGCGCCGAAGCTGCCTGTGGCGCCGGACGCGGCGTCAGATGCTTCTGGAGATCGGCGCCGTTCTTCGACGTCGGCGGAGGCAATGTCGACTCCGCGTATCGAGGAGAGACTTCATTCGAGGAGGCGTGCTCTCCTTCTTTTAGAAGAGCAGGAGTACCAGCGAGTCTTAGAGGAGGGAGAGATTGAGGACTCTGGAGACGGACTACATGGTCTGGATACAGCCAGTGGGCTGGACACTTCCCCTGAGTGGGACCTTTCATCTCCAGGGGAATATACGGAGGAGGCTGCTTCCTTTCATGCTGTGGTGAGGAAGGCAGCGAGCTTTTTGGACCTGCCTTTGCCGGTGGCAGAGGCGAAGCAGAATTTGCTGACGGAGGTATTGCATCCGGCCTCTGCTGCAGCTGAGCCTCTCTTGCCATTTAATGAGGCTTTGCTGGATCCGGTGTTGGAGGTGTGGAAGAAGCCGGTGTCTTCCTCGGCCGTTCATAGGGCTGTGGCCAGGAGGTATCGAGCTGCACCATCTGACCCTGGCTTTCTCTCTAGACACCCTACGCCGGAGAGCTTGGTGGTGCAAGCCTCCTGTTCCTCAGTCAGCGCCTGGTTCCTTCCCGACGGTGCCTGGAGACAGAGACTCCAAGAAACTGGATGCGCAGTCCAAGAAAATATTTTCGTCATGCAGTTTGGCGTTGAAGGCCACCAACGCAACGTGCATTCTGGGGAGGTACATCCATGCTCTGATGGATGATATTTCGTCTTCATTTACGGAGCTCCCCCAGGGTCTCTTGGATGTGGTCTCGGACGCCCAGGCTGCCGCGACCCAGATTATCCAGTCTGGGCTGGACACGACCGACTCGGTGGCCAGGGCGATGGGCACGGCTGTGGTGGCAAGAAGACAGGCCTGGCTCCGAAGCTCAGGGTTTTCTGCGGATGTGCAGTCGACCCTGCTGGACCTCCCGTTTGATGGGGACAGACTGTTTGGAGCCAAGGCAGATTCGGCCTTGGAACGATTTAAGGAGAGCAGAGCCACAGCCAAATCGTTAGGACTGCAAGCTCCTTCTTCCTCTGCCTCTTCTAGATTTTTCAGGAGGTTTCGGGGATTTGGGCGTGGCTCTTCTTCCTCTTCCTTTCGGGGGAGGTTCCAGCAACCCGCCTCTTCCCTCCCCTATAGGTCATTTAGAGGGAGGGGGAGGGGTGGGGCCCGTACCAGAGGAGCCTCTCAACAGCACTCTGCCTCTTCCTCGTCCTCTGGAGGGGTGCAGCAGGGGAAGCAGCCTTAGGCTTCCACCGTTTCCCACTCACTCCTCTCCTGTAGGGGGAAGATTACAGCATTTTCTCCACAAGTGGAAGTCTATCACCACGGACACTTGGGTTCTCGGCATTGTGGGGAAAGGCTACGCCCTTCCCTTTCGGGAGTTCCCGCCCCTCATCCCGCCCCGCCCATCTTATTGTTCAGAAGAACACCTCCTGTTGCTAGAACAGGAGGTTCAAGTCCTCCTTTCAAAGGGCGCGGTAGAGTTGGTCCCAGAGCAGGAAAAGGGTCGAGGTTGTTACTCAAGATACTTCCTGATTCCCAAAAAGGATGGTCAGTTGAGACCAATCCTGGATCTGAGGATCTTGAATTGGTTCCTCAAACAGGAAAAGTTCAAGATGCTGACCCTAGCACAGGTGCTTTTGGCGTTGAACAAGGAAGATTGGATGGTGTCTGTCGACTTGCAGGATGCTTACTTTCATATCCCGATACTCAAGTCGCACAGGAAGTATCTCTTTTTGTGGTAGGGTCGCAGCACTATCAGTTTGCGGTCCTCCCGTTTGGTCTTACTTCAGCACCTCGAGTCTTCACAAAGGTGATGTCAGTGGTTGCGGCGGAGCTCAGAAGGAAGGGGATAGCAGTATTCCCTTACTTGGACGACTGGTTGATCAAAGCCAAGTCCCCGGAGCTTGTGTCGCATCATCTGCAGTCGACAACCCAGTTGTTGTTCGACCTGGGCTTTTCGGTGAACTTGCCCAAATCTCACCTGGAGCCCTCTCAGCGCCTCCTGTTCATAGGGGCAGTACTGGATACAACATTGAGTCGAGCCTTTCCTCCGCCTCAGCGGATTCAAGATATTCAGGAATTGGTTCCAATGTTTCGAAATGGAGCGGTAGTTCCAGTCCTCAAGGTCCTTCGTCTGCTCGGTCTGTTCGCCTCCTGCATTCTGTTGGTCACGCATGCTCGCTGGCACATGAGGGCTCTTCAGTGGTGCCTCCGAAGGCAGTGGTCTCAACACAAGGGAGATTTAGAAGGTACTGTCAAGATCTCCAGAGATGCTGCTGTGGAATTGAAGTGGTGGATTGCGGGCAACAATCTTTCACAGGGAAAGCCGTTCGCGCAGTCGCCACCAGTGGCCACGGTCATAACGGATGCTTCCACCCTAGGATGGGGAGCTCATCTGGGGGATCTGGAGATCAAAGGGCTTTGGTCTCCAGAGGAACAGGTGTTTCATATCAATCTGTTGGAGTTACGGGCTGTACGTCTGGCTCTCAAGGCCTTCCTCCCATCCCTTCGTGGTCAGTCGGTACAGGTCCTGACGGACAATACTACCACGATGTGGTACATAAACAAACAGGGAGGAGTAGGGTCGTACCTTCTCTGCAGAGAAGCTCTTCGGCTATGGTCCTGGGCAAAGGACCATCAGATTTGCTTGGTGGCAAATCATCTGGCCGGGGTCTTGAATGTACGTGCGGACAGTCTCAGTCGCCAATTCTCGGCAGACCACGAGTGGCGTCTCCATCCAGATCAAGTCTGTTTAATCTTCCAGATGTGGGGGTTTCCTCGGATAGATCTGTTTGCCACTCGGGAGAACGCGCATTGCCCGTTATTCTGCAGCCTCCAGTATCCGATGCAGGGAGCGTTGGGGGACGCGTTTCAGATAACCTGGTGCGACCAGTTGCTTTACGCGTTTCCCCCCATACCCTTGATTCCTCGAGTGTTGAGGAAAATTCGCCAGGACCGGGCCCAAGTCATCTTAATAGCTCCGGATTGGCCAAGGAGGGTATGGTACTCCGACCTTCTCCAACTCTCACTGTGCCCTCCGCTCCGTCTCCCTCTCAGGGCAGACCTCCTCTCGCAGTCGCAGGGGCAGGTTTTACACCCCAACCTCCAGAGTCTGCACCTACATGCTTGGAGATTGAACGGGGCAACCTGAGTTCCTTCTCTCTCCCGCCTGATGTAGTGGATGTTATCTTAGCGGCCAGGCGACACTCCACTAAATCTATCTACGCTAATAGGTGGTCTAAATTTGTTATGTGGTGTGGAGAGAGACAGATTGATCCCTTACATGCTCATCTGTCACATGTGTTGTCTTTTGCACTGTCTCTAGCGCAGAAAGGTTGTGCAGTGGCTACCATTAAGGGTTATTTGTCGGCCTTGTCAGCCTTCATTTGTCTTCCAGACCAACCATCGTTATTTAAATCCCCTATTGTTCTCAGATTCTTGAAAGGTCTTCTGAATCAATATCCTCCAAAACCATTCGTTATGCCTCAATGGGATTTGTCCTTGGTCCTGACTTTCCTTATGGGGTCCCCTTTTGAGCCTATGCATTCTTGCCCCTTAAGGTATTTGGTTATTAAAACAGTATTCCTGGTAGCTATAACATCTGCAAGGAGAGTGAGTGAGTTGCAGGCCTTATCGGTTAAACCCCCTTATATAACGTTTTATGGGGATAGGGTGGTGTTGAGGACCAAGGCTGCTTTCCTTCCGAAGGTTGTTTCACCCTTCCATTTGGCTCAGACAATCACTTTGTCCACGTTTTATCCTCCGCCTCATCCTTCAAAGGAGGAAGAAAGACTACATCGCCTGGACCCAAAAAGGGCGTTGAGCTTCTATATCGACAGAATGAAGGATATCAGGCTGGAGGATCAGCTGTTTGTCGGATACGTGGGCAAGAGGAGAGGAAAGGCAGTCCACAAGAGAACACTCTCCAGGTGGGTTGTTCTTTGCATTAAAATCTGTTACTCTTTGGCAAAGAAGGATCCGCCTGAGGGCATTAGAGCTCACTCCACCAGAGCTAAGTCGGCCTCTTCGGCCTTGGCCAGGGGTGTTCCTGTGGTCGACATCTGCAAGGCCGCAACTTGGTCGTCCCTTCACACTTTTGTGAAACATTACTGTTTGGACTCTGAGGTCAGAAGGGACGGTCATTTTGCACGGTCAGTGCTGCAGGATTTCTTGGTTTGACCATTTAGGCACCCACCGCCGGGCGTGGTACTGCTTTGGGACTCTATTCATCAGGTGAGGAATCCACAGGTAGTTGTATCCATCAGAAGAACGAGTTACTTACCTTCGGTAACGACTTTTCTGGTGGATACATTAGCTACCTGTGGATTCCTCACGGTCCCACCCGCCTCCCCGTTGCCTTTTTGGTCTCTCCAAGCAATCCTTGAGTGTGCTCCTTTTGGTCTTCAAAGTTGCAATACATTTTGCATATATGATATTTGTATATATGTGTATATTTATATATAAATCTATATATATTGTGTATATACATGATTCGTATGTATAAATATATTTGTTTAAAAAAAAAAAAAAAAAAAAGGTTATATTAAATCTACAGCTATTTTATTGCAATGTTGTGTGATTTACAATATTAAGAGATGTTGCTTTGCTCTTTCATTACATTGGGTTATTATTATTCTCATGCACGTAAAAAATGTTGGTACTGTCATCGGCACGTCGGCGAGGACCTCTTATTGCCTGTATGACGTCAGACGGCGTCGCGTGGGCTAGAGTGACGTCCTCGTCGACGTGCAGAGACTAGTAAGAAGATTTCCGTCGAATGCTGGCGCCATGGGAGTATTCATCAGGTGAGGAATCCACAGGTAGCTAATGTATCCACCAGAAAAGTCATTACCGAAGGTAAGTAACTCGTTCATCAAGGCTACTGCACAATTTTCACAATAGCCACATTTCTCATTGTATGCAGTAGTGAGCAAAATAGGATTTTGAATGTATTTCTTGGCAAAACTTGTGTGTGTGCATAAAACATAAAAGGTTAGACTCTAGGATATCTTTCAAGGCTTATTCACAGTTTGGCCCATAGTGTGCATAATGTAGCATATCTCAAAAGCAACAATTTTTGCAAGCTATGGACTGCATCACTTCTTTTGTTCCAATCCATCTAGAAAAGCCTGTATGTAATACATCCTGAATGATTGTGAGTACAGGTTTTTGCAGTTTGTATTTTGCATTGACTTTTTTTTAAATAACTTTAATTGTTTATAGGATAACCTCTTTGGCTGAGTCTCAGCTTCAAACCCGCCAGCAGATCAAGAAATTGGAAGAACTACAGCAGAAAGTTTCCTATAAGGGAGATCCCATTATCCAGCACCGACCCATCCTAGAGGAACGTATTGTTGAACTGTTTAGGAACTTAATGAAGAGGTATGTGTCCCCTCTGAAGAAATAAATGGAGCATCTGCTTTTATGATTAATATGTTACAGACTCAAGTGAGCGCAGGTGTAAGAAAGAGGAGTTGTAAACTTTACTGTTCAGATTTTGTTATTCACAGTATTGCTGTACGATGAAGTGAGTGAGCCAAACCTTTGATTAATCTACTATCCACTCTGTGGTTGTTCTGAAATTCTATTACCCTGGGTGTGCTTATGTGCAGACAGCCAGGGTGCTTAAGTAGCAGACTTGCATTGTATGAAGTTACAGCACAGAGGCTTCCACTCTCAGATTTTCTACGGCACGTTGAGTGTAAGGGAGTCTCACTGAGCTCTGCTCAGTTTACCTTTTTCCTACAGGAAATTTTCTAGATATTGTGTTTCTACATCGTCAGCTGTACTTCTTCAACATGTCTACATCAAAGAATGGTTTATTTCGACCTTGCAGCACCTGTGGTAAGCTAATGCTTCACTGTGAGGACCCTCACAAGGACTGCATTTACTGTCTTCACCTAGAGCATAAGGTGAAGGACTGTAAGATTTGTAGAACCTTTCCCAGCAAGACCCTGAGAGACAGAGAAGCCAGGCTCCTTCTTTGGCTTCAGAAACGTAAGTCCAGAGAATCTCTCTCTGATGAGGAGGACAGTGACACCTCAGTGTCCTCAGGAAAAAGGAAGAGATCTTCTAAAGGAAGTAAAGCAGCCAAAAAAACTGCACTCTCCCAGGGAAAAAACTGATGAACTTCCCTCAACTTCAGGGGAACATAGTGGCACAGTTCTCTGTGAGCCGTCCTCTCCAGCTGCCACTTTGAAAAAAATTAAGAGGCCATATAGCTCTTTGCCACTGTCGACATCAAAAATCTCGATATCGCCGACGAGCGCGTCGCCAACGGCAGGTTTCGCATCATCTACGACGACAGCGACATTCACAGCTCCATCGTCGCCCATGATCATAACTTCGTCACCGTTGTCATCAACAACAATAACTTTGGTGAGCTTGAAATATAGCTCTTCATCTACCCAAGCAATAAAGATTACAAAGAAATCAGCGTCTGCGACGGAGCAAAAAATTAAAATCTGTATCGTTGACGCGCACACAGACTGCATCAGCGTCGATGGGTAAGCCACATAGAACCCCGTCGATGACGGTTCCATTGACGTCCCCTCCGACGACATGAAAACCTGCTTCGCCATTGACGACCGCAACGTCGACGCCCACACCATCGACGACCACACCGTCAACGGACTATCTGTCGACGGCTCAGTTTTCTTCATACACGGCTATGGATTCTGGAGGATCTTCCTTTTTGCCTTTGAGGATTTTGGCAATACGACGTAAGTCCAGGCAACAGACAATATTGCCTTCCCATACCTCGCCTAGGGCCAGATGTAGCAAAATGCAAAATTGCGACTTGCAATTTGCGAGTCCATCCGACTCGCAAATTGCAAGTCGCAATTTGCTATGCAGTACGGTGTCTCAGACACCGACTGCGACTTGCAATGGGGTCGCAATGACCCACCTCATCAATATTCATGAGGTGGGTCGCAAATTGCGGCCCCATTGCGAGTGTAGGCACTCGCAAACATGGAGGCCTGCTGTAGTCAGCAGACCTCCGTGTTCGTGACTGCTTTAAATAAAGCATTATTTTTTTTTTTTTAAGTGTAGCCGTTTTCCTTAAAGGAAAACGAGCTGCACTTAAAAAAAAAAAACGAAACCTTTAGTTTCGGTATTTTTTCAGGGCAGGGAGTGGTCCCTTGGAAAAGACCGCGGAGGCCATTCAGGCTTTCCCGCTGGGCTGGCGGGCGACCGCCAGGAGGCCGCCCGCCAGCCCAGCGGGAAACCCCAACGCACGAGGAAGCCGGCTCCGAATGGAGCCGGCGGAATGGGTATGTGCGACGGGTGCAGTTTGCACCCGTCGCGTATTTCAGTGTCTGCATTGCAGACACTGAAATACACAGTGGGGCCCTCTTACGGGGGCCCCTGCAGTGCCCATGCCATTGGCATGGGCACTGCAGGGGCCCCCAGGGGCCCCGCGGCACCCCCTACCGCCATCCTGTTCCTGGCGGGAGACCCGCCAGGAACAGGATGGCGGTAGGGGGTGTCAGAATCCCCATGGCGGCGGAGCGCGCTCCGCCGCCATGGAGGATTCCCCCGAGTAGCGGAAAGTCGGCGGGAGACCGCCGACTTTCCGCTTCTGACCGCGGCTGAACCGCCGCGGTCAGAATGCTCGTGGGAGCACCGCCAGCCTGTTGGCGGTGCTCCCGTGGTCGGTGGCCCTGGCGGCCACCGGCCGCCAGGGTCAGAATGACCCCCAAAATGCCAAGTGGTAGACTAAGAAGAAGAGGTAGAGAGTGAACAGGTATATGTGCAACACTCAATGCGAGAGCAGCGGCACCCAGGCACTCAAGAGCTACAGCAAGAGCCAACAGTCCAGATGCCAATATCATTAATTTCCAATCTACAACATATGATGCAGGATTATTATTCTAGATTCCCGCCACTGGGATCAACTACTCCTTTGCAGCATCTGCCAATGCCGTTGAGTCCTCCCAACCAACCCTCAGACTCTCAAGGACCTATACCAATTCCATCGTCAGATGGAAAGAGGAGCAAAGAGGTTCCACCTGCCCATCATGTCTAAACAATTGGGTTGTTTCCTCTACGACTTTGAGGACACCAGGAAATCGGTTTGTGCTATACCGATTGTGGACTTTATCTGGGAGGAGGGCCTAAAGGTCATGCAGACCTCATCTTCTGTTCCAGCGGTGCTTCCTGGGCTGGACACAAAATACAAAGCACCAGAGAATTCACCAGCCTGTTTAATTGGTCAGCCTAAGCCGGACTCAGTGATATCTCAGGCAGCCCAGAGTAGATCCATGAATCCGTCCTCCCCGCTTACTGCGCCCCCAGATAGAGAAGGAAGGCGCTTGGATTTGATTGGAAAAAAGCTCTCAACAATGGCGGCCATCACAGTCAGAGCAGCTAACTCCTTGGCAATCTTAGGAAGATACGACCATCAAATGTGGTCGGACATCTCCCAATTCATCGAACTCCTTCCTGGAGATGCTATGGTGTTAACTCCTTTGTTAAAGAAATGCAGTTTTGGGCACACCGGCAAGGGATCTAGTCGATCACCAATCAACTGACAGTCTCTGAATGTCAGACCTGATAGCCTGCACCTTCGTTATGTTGCCAGTTTCGAATGGCGTCTTCCACTAGAGTGAGTCCTGGATATCTGAGCCCACTATACAGGGAGTGCAGAATTATTAGGCAAGTTGTATTTTTGAGGATTAATTTTATTATTGAACAACAACCATGTTCTCAATGAACCCAAAAAACTCATTAATATCAAAGCTGAATATTTTTGGAAGTAGTTTTTAGTTTGTTTTTAGTTTTAGCTATGTTAGGGGGATATCTGTGTGTGCAGGTGACTATTACTGTGCATAATTATTAGGCAACTTAACAAAAAACAAATATATACCCATTTCAATTATTTATTATTACCAGTGAAACCAATATAACATCTCAACATTCACAAATATACATTTCTGACATTCAAAAACAAAACAAAAACAAATCAGTGACCAATATAGCCACCTTTCTTTGCAAGGACACTCAAAAGCCTGTCATCCATGGATTCTGTCAGTGTTTTGATCTGTTCACCATCAACATTGCGTGCAGCAGCAACCACAGCCTCCCAGATACTGTTCAGAGAGGTGTACTGTTTTCCCTCCTTGTAAATCTCACATTTGATGATGGACCACAGGTTCTCAATGGGGTTCAGATCAGGTGAACAAGGAGGCCATGTCATTAGATTTCCTTCTTTTATACCCTTTCTTGCCAGCCACGCTGTGGAGTACTTGGACGCGTGTGATGGAGCATTGTCCTGCATGAAAATCATGTTTTTCTTGAAGGATGCAGACTTCTTCCTGTACCACTGCTTGAAGAAGGTGTCTTCCAGGAACTGGCAGTAGGACTGGGAGTTGAGCTTGACTCCATCCTCAACCCGAAAAGGCCCCACAAGCTCATCTTTGATGATATTAGCCCAAACCAGTACTCCACCTCCACCTTGCTGGCGTCTGAGTCGGACTGGAGCTCTCTGCCCTTTACCAATCCAGCCACGGGCCCATCCATCTGGCTCATCAAGACTCACTCTCATTTCAGCAGTCCATAAAACCTTAGAAAATTCAGTCTTGAGATATTTCTTGGCCCAGTCTTGACGTTTCAGCTTGTGTGTCTTGTTCAGTGGTGGTCGTCTTTCAGCCTTTCTTACCTTGGCCATGTCTCTGAGTATTGCACACCTTGTGCTTTTGGGCACTCCAGTGATGTTGCAGCTCTGAAATATGGCCAAACTGGTGGCAAGTGGCATCGTGGCAGCTGCACGCTTGACTTTTCTCAGTACATGGGCAGTTATTTTGCGCCTTGGTTTTTCTACACGCTTCTTGCGACCCTGTTGACTATTTTGAATGAAACGCTTGATTGTTCAATGATCACGCTTCAGAAGCTTTGCAATTTTAAGAGTGCTGCATCCCTCTGCAAGATATCTCACTATTTTTGACTTTTCTGAGCCTGTCAAGTCCTTCTTTTGACCCATTTTGCCAAAGGAAAGGAAGTTGCCTAATAATTATGCACACCTGATATAGGGTGTTGATGTCATTAGACCACACCCCTTCTCATTACAGAGATGCACATCACCTAATATGCTTAATTGGTAGTAGGCTTTCGAGCCTATACAGCTTGGAGTAAGACAACATGCATAAAGAGGATGATGTGGTCAAAATACTCATTTGCCTAATAATTCTGCACTCCCTGTATACGTTGAGGGGAGACTTTGGGAGGGGGGGGGGATGCTTTTCAATTGTGGTGGACATTTTCCCTTCACTATGCGTTTCTGCCCCCATGCACTTAAGTCCTGGAGTTCTGAGGAAAACCTTCCAAGATTGGGCCCATGGCATTTTTAAAACCACAGATTGGCCAAGGAGAGTGTGTTACGCAGACTTACTGCCCATCTCGCTGTTACTCCCACTTTGACTGCCTCTCAAGATGGATTTTTTTTCTCTCAGTCAGGTGGTTTTGCACCCCATTTTCAAATTCTTCACCATCATGCCTAGAAATTGAGCTTAGACATTTAAGTTCCTTTCAACTGCTTTCTGAGAAGGTGAATGTTATCTTGTCTGCTTCCTGTCTTTTCACTAAATCTGTATACTCTGTGAGATGGTGTACTTTTGTTTTGGGGAGTGCCACCAAGTGTTGATCCCTTTTGGGGCCAGTTCGCACAGGTCCCTAAGTTTGCACCCTTTCTAGCCAGAGAGGGTGTGTGCTGGATACTGTCAAGTGTTGTTTGGAGGTATTGTTAGCAAGCCTCTGTTTCCCAGATTTCCATATCAGGCTTCATTGTTTAAAACCCCACTTTCAATGGGACACCATAAGGGACTGAGTAACCTGTATCCCTTGCCATCTTTTGTCATGCCCTAATAATCCCGGGCCCCTGACATACCTTTGTGGAAAAAATTGTTGTTGAGAGATTTTCATTTTTGATTTGTGTTTTTGGAACATCAGAGAATTACTTCTCTTCACCTATCAGTTTCAATCTTTTGTGAACTTCCTCTCAGCGTATTTCTGAAGCACCTCAAACTCTATTCTGCCCAGCCACAGTTGATGTTAGCTTTTCTTTCAGATTAGTTTGACATATGGCACATTTTTCTTTGTGAAGGAGTCCTCAGATTTTGTATTTAGCAACACTCTGTCAGGAGAAAAAGATCCTCTGCTACTACCTGCCTAGCTCGTGTTTACAAATTTGAATCAACTAAAAACCTGAAACAAAAACAATATTAAAATGAATTACACAAAGAAGGCTAAAACGCATCTTTATAGAGCCACTATTTTGGAAAATGGCAGAATGGTTGCTCTGAGGAGTTATTTTCTTTCTCTATAGGACTATTTGACCCCCCCAAAACCTATGTTTTGACACCATAATGAAGTATACAGGTTTTATGGTTCCTGAAATATTACATCATCGCTGCAACACAGCCACCATTTTTAAAAATAGCGTCCAGAAAAAATCGGCCAGGATTAGCAATGGCTACCCAAGCTAAATTACTTCTCTAATGATACAAAAACACAAATCAGAAGTCAAAATCTCTGGGCAAATTTTTTTTTACAGAGGTAAATCAAGGGACCAGGACTACAATGACTATCATTGTTCTTACCTTTATGACGGGGTCTTAATTTTAGCACTTTCATTGTTGCCAGTTGTAATTGTTGAACATAAAAATGATCTCTTTGGTTGGAGGTAATTGAGCAAGACGAGTCAGTGAGCTACAGGTAATGATTGCCGGTCTGCCCTGTTGGTCCTTTTAGACATGCTGGTATTGTGAACTAGAGCTATTTTCCAATGTGGTCACTCCCTTTCACCTTAGTTGGTTCATCTTCCCTCCATCATTTTTATATCCCATCCCATGGGCGAGGAGGTGTGACTTCATTGCCTGGATCCCAGGAGTGTTGTTGTTTTTTTGACACCATAAGACTTAAGAGTGGATGATCAGCTCTTTATTGGTTATTGTGGTACTAGGAAGGTCAAATCGGTCCAGAATCTGACTGTCTTACTGGTTCATCATTTGCTTCAAAATGTGCTAAGCCTTTGCAAATAAGGAACTGTGTGAGGGAATCATGGCCCTTTCGACCAGGGCCTTGTCTTCGTCTTCTGCTCTCCAGAGTAGTGTTCTGCAAGACGGTGACATGGGCGTCTATTTCTTTGCCAGATACTATTACTTGGACTCCAAGGTGCTTAGGGACAGCCTCTTTGTGAGATATGTGCAGCAAGATTACCTCATCTAACATTCCATCAGCTCGTCTCCTCTGAGCGTTGCTTGGGAACCTATTCATTTGGTACAGAATCTTTAGCGTGAAGTATTCATCAAAAGAAAAAATCTATCCTGCCTCCCCTTTGTTGGATGGTTACCCAGGGAATGTTAATAAGGTGCCAAATAGTGATTGCACTGAACTTTATTGAGCTGCTATCTCTCTAAATGTTTTCTCAAAGGCACAAAAAAGACATAGAACCTGACATGGATACGGCGGTGTCAGCGCAGTATGGACTCAATGATGTTGATGGATGTCACTTTTGGAGCTAGCTTACCAGTTATGAAAGCTTTGAAGCTTTCAGATCCAGTCTGACACCCGGAATTATTCAACAAGTGAGGAATGAAGAATGTCCGAGGTACCCTGAAGTAAATGAAAGCATTATAAGTGTATTGGGTGGAATAATTCTCGCCTCCTTGTCCTTTATGGAATTGAAACTTTCCTTCACAATTGCTAGGAATTTTATATTTCCATGTTGGATTGAAGGCTTTGGATTATGCAAGTTTAAAGCTTACTGATCATCATAGTTGCAATGCTTGTCACTCGCTTTAAATAAATCTTTTTAAAAGAGTCCAAGGGCGAATCTGCTGCACTCAGAATGTTCTCTAACCTGGCCCCGATAGTGAAGGCTTTTGATGCCATAGTACCCCTTGCAAAGTATGCTTCAAACCATATTATTGCCTGCATCCCTCATGACCCAACACACACAGTATGCTATCATTGGGGAATAAAGTAGCCTTTTTTGTCTAGGGGACTGATATCCTCAGTCATTTGTTCACATGCCTTCAAACACCGCACCACACACAATTTTATGTTGTCTGCTAATGCCAGATAGGCTAGTGCACTACATTTCATTCATCTCAGAACTGTAAAGGTGATTCCAACTCTGGAGTGAAAATCCTGGCACATCTATCTAAAGCTCTCACGCCGGACACGCTTTTACATGATATCGGACATTGAAGCATAGCTAACGTATCGGTTATCTTTCCTCAACAAATACCCATTGTCTTGCCAAAATGTCAACAAATTCAAAACTACATTGACACTCCTTAGGTATGACTATTTTGGCTCTGGTGGGAGCAGCAGTCTGATTCGTGCAAGTTCTCTGCAAAGCAAGGGATGTTCCACTACCAGACCTCCTCCCAGGGGAACATGTCCCGCAGAAACCGCTGACCTACAGTCATTCATCATCTGGCATGCCAACCCTCTATCTGCCATTTCAGACAGAAAGTTAAGAATGTTGGCTACATTCACGCCCACTGTATTCTGACCTATGCCATACACCAGCATGTTCCTCTTTGTGAGGCCAAACCATAGCGTTTGATGGCAGACTTGGACCAGGCTCTCCTAATGAAAGAAACATTTTCTGATAGCCATAGGAGGCTCCATCTACTCAAGAAATAGTCGTGGTTGCCAACTGTAGAGAACCTTCCAGAATGAATGGGTACAGTCTGCCCGCACATCCCTCAGCCTATTCAGATGCTGGGGAAGAAGGAATGGAAATTCTGAAGAAAGTTCTAAAAGAAGTGGGAACCATACTGACAACTTCCAAACAAGCATCACAACGATTGGGTTCTCCCTCTGGCATCTGACTTGGGCCGTCAATTGTGTGATCATCGCAAACAGAGGAAAATCATAACCCTGAATCAAGATCCCATCTTGAAAGAAGTCGTCCATCACTTATGCCGGTGGTCCGGCCTCCAACTTAAAAATCATCAAAGTTGGAAGTCCGATTGAGATGCCATCAGGACTGTGTGGCATGGATCCCATCTGGATCCAGCATGCCGGATCCATCTTCCATGCAATGAAGTCCTTCGGATATTATGTGTGGCAATACACTATCTGGTTCTGTTTTCTGAGAAGATAGTTTGCTGTGACCGATATTCTGCACCCCTTAGCCCTAGGCAGCTGATATATCATACTGCCGATACATTGTACATTTTCCATAAGACTGAGCGTGATACCATCTCCTTGGATAGGCATTGCACAGCAAATAAGCCCGCCAACAGTTTGGGGCAGTTGATATGAAGAGTCTGCCCGTCTGTTGACCAGGAGCCGTCTGTGGTAATATCTCAACATCTCACTCGCCAACCCTGAACTGCTTGCTTCCTCAATAACTACATCCGGAGTAGAACCAAATATGGCTCGGCCGTTCCACATCTCCATGTGGTAGAGCCAACATTGAGTTACCGATCTAACTTTCTTCGTCATTGAGGTTTCCTCTGAAAATGCTGAACCCTTCCTCAAATGGGAGGCTTTAAGTGCTTGGAGGGTATTGTATTGAGGCCGCCTGAAGGCCCATTTCCCTAGCTGGCGTTCTCACTAAGACCCGACTGCTCTCTAGAATTTTCCTCAGTTCTTTCAGAATGAGTGCTATCTTTGGCACAGGCAAGCACAGGGTTTGTTGTGTTAAATCTAAGGCAGACCCCAGTAAGACAGTCCAAGGAGTCTGGACAAGGTGAGCTTCACTCATTGATAATGAAGCCCAACCATTGCAGTGGAGATGCTGCTAGCGCCTGCTCTTCCAGAAGCTGCTCTGGTTGCTGATTCATAAAACTGAATATTGTCCAGATAGTCAATAAGCCCGACACCTCTGAACTTCAAGTATTCCACCACCAACTTGATCACGTTCCTGAAGCACTAGGGTTTAGAAGAGAGTCTGAGCAGAAATGCTGAGAATTTAAGCATGATCTCTCTACATGAACTGGAGGAAGCACCTGTGAGGCATGAATATCTGGATTGTGATGTACACATCTTTCAGATCCATCCGAGCTAGACAACTGTTGGGTCGTAGGATGTCCCTGAGAAGCTGTATGCTCTCTTTTTCGATAAACTAACCATCCACTGAAGTCTTTTAGATTGATTACTGAACTATGCACGCCATACCTCTAGAAGACAAAGATGTTGCTTAAAAATCCCCTTGGAAGAAGCAAATAGGGAACAGTAGCGCCCTTCTGGGTCTTCATTCCTTAACTGGAGTTCCTTAAAACTGTGAGGAAACCCTGCAACATCTGAGGTCCCAAGCATCCTCCGTTATTTCCCTCTGCCTTGTGGAGAAACTGGCGTACCCTGCCTCCGACCTTTGCAAGGAAAGAAGAGGGAACTCCTAACCGAAGCCCCTCAAGGGGAGTTGTCACCTATGCAGAAATCACCTTTGGCACGGCGGCCACTGTCGCCTCTTGTCTGGAAGAAGCCTCCAAAGCACTTGTTGCTCTGTCACTTGGAGTTCCTTCTGCCCTGGTAGTTCGGAGAGGCTGGGGGGTACTTCCAGCCAGTAGAGTGGCCTCTACCGCTGTAGACTCTGCCAGAAAAACCTTTTGCCGGCGACCTTCTTCATAACCCGTTGAGCTTTCTCTAGGGACAAAAAGGTGGTGACGAATCTACTCAACTCCTTTACAAGAGGGTCATCCAAAAACTGCCAGTTGAGCTACCAGACCAGCTCCCATCATAGCTAGCTCACTATCATCTTGATAGGAACTCAGGGGGAATGATGATCCTGACGTTCATTTGCCTCCTCTGCCATGTTGAGTATTTTTTTACAAGGGGCTGAGCACGTGCAGTAAATTATCATGATGCGCCCGCAGGACCGACCAATTCCCTTGTTGTGGTGTTTAATGAACTTGGTTTTAAATGTGGCCATCTTGCTATCTATTTTTGGTGTGAGAGAATCCTTTCCCTAGAGAGAGGGCCTCTGACATTTGGCACAAATCCGATCTGTGGACTTAGTGGCTTTGTACTTTCTATTGCTGGCATACTGCACCACTTTAGCGATGGTGACCATTTAGAAGAACTGGGTTGATAAACAGTATACGGATCCAAAATCCTGGGGAGGTTCCTTAGTCCCCTGTCTTACATTGGAGGGGTTGGGTTCCACCCTGTGTTTCTTGCCCCCCGGCAGTCTACATGGTTGGCTGGGGCATGGTTCGTCACCAGATTTGTTGTCAGGATCCAGATCTCTGGTTCTTCCCGCCCTCTTCCTTCTCGATGTAGGTGGGATTCTCGGATTCTATGGGGCTACCCTCATGGTGACTCGGGCCTTCTTCTTTCGGGGCACTGACGTGCCTTTTGAGGAAGTGCCTTCAAAGTCTGTGAAAGGCATCCATGTGGGGTGGAGTCATCACGACTTAGTGGATAGACTTCTGGCTTCCCCCCATGTACCTTGGGGTTACCGCCTTCCCCTATAGGGGCTTACATGCCACCCTGATGCCAGACTAAGAATTTCCCTGCCCAGGAATTTAAGGGCCAAGGAAACGCCCTACGCAGGGATGATTCATTTTCATTGACAGACGCCTCATTCAGGAGTAAAGGGATTTTTCTCTCATCTACCTCCTGGAAAAAGGTTTTCCCTTCTGCCTGCTATGGAAGCTCAGGCCGTGATTGGCACTCAAAATTCTCAAAGGCTATTGCTGATCTTAAGGAGTTAGATACTGTTGCACAATGAGGTGTGTGATCTCTTGTGAATAATGCTCTTAGGTGTAGTGGGATTTGCACTTGTGAGATCTAGGTCTCCTGTAAAAAGGTAATTAGTGCAGAACTGACACACTGCAGACGGGAGACTTGCACCTGCTCTTGTCAACTTGTTTATGCTTACTATGGAGGCTGAGGTTAATGAGAGCATAGCACCCTCTAGCAGTGGGAGGAGCACACCCTTGTCACCGTGAATGCATCAGCACCCCAGCAGGATGTTCCAGTAACAGGCGGACAGTGGAAGCAGTATCCCTCCTTATGCTGTCTCAATCAAGCCAGAACTGGGTGTGGCCTATTCTAGCAGCGGTGACAGCGTGGTAGTATCTGGACACTTGCTGAGCAAAGTACATGGCGCCCCCAGCACCGATTGTCAGGGCATGGCCTACCGCCAATTCATAGAAAACAACTGGTTTCAACTTGCACAATAATTCTGCGATTAACCATTAAAGCTGTACATTAAAGCCGCATATAAATCTCAAGAAAGACACTCATCTGGATGCTGACCAGCAAAGAAAATGGAAGTACCTTTCTTGAGGGTCAGTTTTATATGGATGAGCTTGATGTTGTGGCCATTGATGTTTTGTTCAAAGACTCATGGGATTGGTAGTCCTTTATTGAAATGTTTTCTTTAGGCTGCTGAGTATTAAATTGAAGAAAGAAATGCATAATCCAAAACCTCTGATCCTGACGTAGAATTTGCTGGTAATTAGAGTAAGCACAGGAAAGATAGTTACCAAAGATTAGTAACCTTTACTTTTGCACCACAGAATATTGATTGCATTGCACATGATTTCTGGGGTACATGCGCTTTAATCTGGTGGGGGATGCTGCACTTAAGCATGGCATCCATGTACATTGGTATGTCAGTGGTGTCAGCGAGAGAAGTGTCACGATCGAATTAGAGGCAGGTGGGGTTATAGCGTATCTTTGAGTAGTTACTCCCTTACTCCCTTCTAGGGATGCACATGAAGATTCGTCATGTTGTAGTACATTCTTAATACAGTGGCTGATGCACCCCCACAGGGGGGGATAGACATGAAAACCAAGGGGGATGCTATTGATTTATCACATTTCTGGTTCTGTAATAATGCATTTCCCTTCGAATCGGGCTAAAGAACATATTTTTCGGTGCCTACCACATATATTTGTAGTGCAGTTTGCGCAATATCCTACTCAGATTTACTTACATCACTCCTTTACTTTGTTTCACATCACAAATACTTATTTTCCTTCCACAGTGCATTTGTAGTGGAGAGGCAACCCTGCATGCCGATGCATCCTGATCGCCCTCTGGTCATCAAAACTGGAGTACAATTCACTACAAAAGTCAGGTAGGTGATGGCTTTTTCCCTGTGAGGTTGAGGAAGTAAATACAAAATAGAGGCTCCCTAATGTGAGTGAGTAATCCCTTGAGCTGCAACAGTGTTACATGCTTTCAGCCACAAACATTTTGCAAACTGATTTGACACCCATTATTAGATAGGGAAAATGAACTGTACAATTCCTAAAAGAAACATGTTTGGATTCAAATACTGCATTGGTTGAAGATGACCCACGACATGGGGATGTTAGGCTCCAATAAACACATAAAGTATACGGTTTTAGAATTGAAGCACAGCCCATCTGGCATTTACTGAGAAATTGTTTTGAAGGCAGCCTGATTTTGTAGAATGCATAATAGAGTGGAAACTTAACATACTCGCCATGATTATATAGTGAACAGTAACGTTTATTTTTTATGTTGACAGATTGCTGGTCAAATTTCCAGAGTTGAATTATCAACTTAAAATTAAAGTTTGCATTGATAAGTAAGTACACAAGATACATTATTATGTGTAGCCTAGTACCTTCAGAGGTGTAACATGCAATATGTAACCAACACAAGGCACATATATCAAGCTTCGACAATTTCTCTCTTTCACTTTTTATCAATCTTCTTTTTTCCAAATAGGGATTCCGGTGATGTGGCTGCACTCAGAGGGTAAGGCCTGTTTTCAGGCATCTATTTTATTTGAAATGTTTTAAGTGACATTTAGACTGAAACACCAGAATGCTACACATTTGTCATAAACATTAAAAACAATACAATCAGCCGGCAAAAACAGTAGCTCTAAAAAGCATCCAAAGCAGTGCTGCCAAAGTGTATATATATTAATATTGCTAGGCTAGCTGTGTTTTATACAAATTAATTAGAAGACCTTTCTGTAATATCTGACTACTCCAGTATATTTTGACATTTTTGTAGCTCAGTAAGTGATGCTAGTCTGTTTTCCACGTCTTCCCAATTCTCAGAAGCCTCCAGTTGTCTCGAAAGTGTTTGCTCCTCTTTGGCAGCTTTTACATATGGGCTTTCTGCTGCTTCTTTTTACAGAACAGAGCCCTATGTTATGGATTTCTTTCTGTTTTCAGAGGGAGGATTATTCACTGATTGTGTCGGTAACCGGTGATCATTAAATGACCTGGTTTTCTTTTGTGGTTATTCCCCCGTACTGCACGCAATTTGACCTTTTGCACTGAAAGGGACATGTGCAGGCTAGATAAGCAGTTTGTATGGGAAAATAAGAAAACCTTTAAGCGGAGTAACAGTGGGAATTGTTGTGGAAAGGCATTTTCTACAGGTGACCAAAAGAGTTTTAAAAGTTCTATGTGCAACCTTAATTTGTTGTTTCTGTTCAACACAAAATATTTTAATAGGAATGCAAGTTCTCCACCTTAGTATCTTCTCTGATATTGATTTACTCTGATTAACTTTGCCTGCATGTAGGATGTTACAACACATTTAGTAATGTGAACTGACCACCCAGTCCCAAAATACCTTATTTCTTTATTTGACCAGAAGTTCCTTTTTCAATTATCCTTCTTTACCTTTAGGATCTAGTTTAATTGCCAGGGATGTTTTCCCCAACACAATTTAGTAGGCTGCTGGTTGCCATGGTTTGTATGTGAGCTTTGTTTTCTACTCGTTCTGTAGAAAAATGGCATTCCTTTATTTTTTGTGACATGCGCATCATGTGAATAGAGATGATTTGAAAAACGAGCCATATGGGACAATATTGTTGACCAGCTTGGGTGCAAGAAAGCAAGATCTATGGGGCAGAAGCATAAATTTTATGACCTGATCACGGAGATAGCTTAATGCATTTCCAGCAGTCCTCCATGATGCCACAGTAAATCTGAATGAGTAAAAAAAAGCAATTGGTCAAAAGATTGATATGCAGATCAGATTAGATCCATCCAGAGCAGAAGGCAGCATCCAACCACACAAATTAGACACTTATTTCAGCGTACTGTTGTGAGACTTCCTTAGGTGTAGATATTTTAACCTGCCATAAGACTCTGTGAATATTTTAAAATATGCTAAACATTTTACCAGATCATCATACTTGGTAGAGGTTTTGCATTTAGTATTTGGAGAAGACCAGTTACCCTCATGCTGTTCCAGTGAGGAACTGTACTGCAATATCTACATTTTTTGGTGTAATATGGTTTGCAATTCTCTTTGTTAAATTCCATTTGGTGGCGTTCTCACCTAATAGGCTGCATCCTTCCCAGATGTTATCATTCCCAGTGATCAAAGATTTTTTTGGGAAAGTCAGAAAGCTTCCTCTTCCTTTATGGTTTAATGTTGTCATGTCAAAGTTTGTTGATCAACCTTTTGGAGCCTATGTAAAGCCAGTGTACAGAATGCTTCTGTTTGAGGCATGTGTGGCTGTAGATGCTCATGCTTAGCATAATCCCGCTATCTAGTGTTGCACTTGGATGTGTGCAAGTTGTTTTTCTTTGAAGAAAGTCTTTGGAGTCATGAGGTAGAGTGACTCCTCTTGCTGGTAATGTGAATGGTCATTGACTCCATTGTTGGATTGTTTCTTTACCCCGTCTGGTTCGGTTGTGTGCTCCTCTGCTCTGTTTCAATACCATTGTCGCTCAGTCCTTTCCAGACTTTGCCATCTGTTGTTTTCGATCATGGTTACCTTAGTCTTCCTCGTATGTTGATTGATGTTGACTTCGCTGGGGGGATTTTAGTTATTGCAGCCCACGTGGGCCTTTGCCTTTTGGGGCAAAACTAATTTGTTCGATGATCCCTCCGCAACGTGTCTGCTCTGTGATGGAACAGATGCCCCTCAGATTCTGGCCACGCTAAGTATCCACACACTGATCTCCACCAGGTGTGTATTTTGTGCCTGTCCCCTGAATACGAGGAAGCCACGCGTGAGTCCTACAAGTCCTTTCGGTGGAAAACGATGCTGCATTACTGGCCGTCACGACGCTTTGAGATGTGCAGCTGCAGCGTTGAGGATACTCCAGACCTCTTTGTACCTGAGGACCCTCAGTTGGAGACACAAGCCCAGGTGCCTGCTGCTGATGAAGGCACCTTCTCCCCCGAGGACACTTCTGACTCTGAACTGAAAATGCAACATCTCCCAGCAGGTCAAGACGCGAGTACTGAGCTCTTTCCACCTCCACCCCGACCCCAGCTGACCACCACAACAGGTCGCCTACCTAACTCAGACCAACCACAATCTATAGGTAGGCCACAACTGCCTTCGGGCCATGATTGGCACTGACCGGCTGCATTGGACATGTCTTGCCTTGACTCACTGCTAAAAAGATAGCACAAACTGCATGCTCCCGTGCTTCTGTTGGAGTCGAGCTGATCTTTAGAGCCAAGACCCTAGGTGTCGAATCACCACTTCACCTCGGTGCTGAAAATTCCAGCCTCAAACCGGAAAATACCAGCACCCAAAAAAAAAAAAAAAGACGGACACATTTTTAGTCCCATAACACGACACCCCATTGGATTTCTAAGATGCAGATCCACCTGTTGATACAGACGCTGCTTTGTATCCCACTAAACCCTTTCCCCCAGACGACACTACCACGACTTGCTAGGCGGAGCTGTAGCCTTCCACAAAGTCCAGCTGACACATAGCCTTTAGAGGGCGGTTTCTTATTTGAGTCACTCTCCCCCAAGCCAACGCTCGGCACAATACCTGCTAATGCTCTAAGGCATGCTGTACCACAATTCTGACATATTCAGCGATCCTGTTAAGTCACAGGTCCTCACACCAAGGGTTGACAAAAGCATCACCCAATGACCCCACACACATTAAAAGAACTGGCTTCGAGTATCAGGTTTTAAACCTGAAGTCCAGAAAAATCTCTTGTCTCTTCCCTTTGATGGGGAACACCTTTTTGGTGACCAGGTGGACACCCTTCTGGTAAAAATAAAGAAAGATGAGACAGCCAAAGCCATGCAGCTCCTTTTATCGTGGAGGCCCTAAGACCACCTCAGCTGAGACCACCACCACCACCACCACCACCACCACCACCACCACCTCCTCCCAGCGACCTCGGGGACAGACCCTCTCACCCAGGGGATACTACAGAGGAGCATATACTTGCCTCAGTAATTCCAAGGGTTGAGGCAAGGGTTGTCTCACTAAGCCTTCTGCCAGCACCATCAAACCCAGACTTGCCATCCACCCCACCCCAAACTGCAGAACAGCTATTGGGGGTTGAATACAAAGGTTCTTTCCCACCTCTGAGCAGTGGGAGAAGGATATTACCCAGCAGTTATTGTCTGGAGCTCACTTCCACACATCCAAACATTTCCACCTTGCAAACATAAACTCTGATCACAACATCAGCAGTTGCTCAAGGAAGAAGTTCAGGCACTCCTCAAGAAACGGGGCCATGGAACCAATGCTAGTATGCCAGCGAGGCACACTACTTCCAAGAAGGACTGGTCCCTGAAGCCCATCTTGGACCTCAGACGTCTAAACTAATACATTCTTTCAGAGCATTTCACATGGTTATTCTTCAAGATATAATTCTATTACTACAACAAGGCACTTGACCTGAAGGACACCTAGTTCCACATTCATATTCATCCGGTGCATTACAGATACCTCAGATTGGTAATAAATGGGCAGCACTTCTAATTCAAAGTGCTCTACTGTAGGGTCACACTGCCCCAGAGAATTTATCAAATGCCTCACAGTAGTAGCTGCTCAACTGCTAAGACAAAACATACACGCCTTTCCATATTTAGATAGTTGGCTCATCAAAAGCGCAACTCGTCAAGTGTTTCCAACACACTTGGGCCACAATAAACCTACTTCATCAGTTTGGTTTTACCATCAAGGCTGCCAGATCCCACCTGCAACCCCTTCAAGTAGAACCATACCTGAGATCAGTCCTCGACTCACAACAGGGGATAGCTTACCCCAATGTGGCCCGGTTGCAACCCTTTCAGCACTGATTCCCCAGTTCCAACCTCATCTCCGGTAACAGCGAGAATAGGCATGCTGCTCCTCGGTATGATGGCTTCATGCATAGCCATAGTACCTCATGCCAGACTTAACATGTGGCCATTACAAGAGTGCATAAGTGGTCTCAAGTTGAGGGTGAATAGGAAGATTTTGTTTTGGAAGGCTGTAAAGCTTGCCACTCTCTGCAGTCGTGGAACACCAACAAGCTCCCAAAAGGATGGCCTTTCACTGACCCAGTTATGCAAAGAATCGTATCCATAGACACCTCCCTCAAAGGTTGGGGAGCACATTCACAACACCTTACTGTCCAGGGACACTGCATACTCGTAGGAGACATGTCCATATCAATCACCTGGAGTTGCTGGCTGTTCACCTAGCGCTCAAAGCATTCCTTCCACACCTGATTGGCAAGGTAGTCCTAATAAAAACAGACAACATGACTGCTTGCCTCCAAAAGCAGGGGGACACCAGGTCCCCTCAGCTGTCTGTCTTATCTTGGCCAGACTATTTGGAGGTGGGCTCTCCAATATTAAATTCATCTGCTAGCGGAGTGCCTCCCAGGAGCGGAAAACGACTTTGCAGATCCCCTCGTCAGGAGGTACCAACAAGTCCAAGCGTCGGAACACCACCCACAAGACCTCCTCCCATTCTTCCGACATTGGGTGTCACCCTGAAGTAGACCTTATAGTCTCAACAGAAAACATCAAATGCCCAAATTTTGCCTACAGGGTCTTGCAGCCTAGAGGCAACGCGCTATGGATGATTTGGTCCAGGATATTTGCTTATGTTTTTCCACCTCTCCCACTGCTTCTGTTTCTGGTTTGCAGACTTCGGCAGACATCCCTCATACTGGTGGCTCCCACATGGACATGATAACTATGGTTCACCACACTCCTAGAATGTCTGTAGTTCTCCACGAAGTTCTATGGAACAGGAAGGACCTTCTCACGCAGAACCATGCACCCACCCTCCTCTTGGACACATGTTTGTTACAGTTACTTTTATGAGTTATCACAAATTAATTTACCTTGGACATCTCACTTTACTACTATGTCTTCACCTGCATTGCAGGAAAACAATCTAATTATGGAATCGATGACCATGTGCATTATTAGCAAGAGGAGGAGTCACTACACCTCGTGATTCGAAAGACTTTCTCAGAAGAAAAACTACTTTAGCACATCCAAGACCAACTCTAGATGGCAAGGTTATGCTAAGCATGTGAATCTATAACTCTACATGCCACGAACAGATGCTTACTGGGTGAGGAACATTTTCCTTCTTTGTTGCCGTTGCATCTGCATGCAGGGTTAATGAAGACAGGCCATATCTCTATCTTAGAGTAACATTAAGAACCAATGGAACCTTTCTCCCTAGAGATGATATTAACTTTTTATGTAAATCAGAGAATATCCCTGCCTTCCTACTCCCACATAATTACTCTTCTGTCAAAAAGTCTCTTAACCCCTTAGCTGCTGGGCCTTTTTCCCACCAGTGCTGAGCCCTTTTTTTGGCTATTTGGGGAGGTTAGCGCTTAGGACCTCATAACGTTTTTTCCTTATAAGTGATCCACACCAAAGTTCTGGAGATTGTAAAGGTGCCCAGGGTTTGTAGATTCCCCTGCAGGGGACCGAGAAAATAAGCAAAATCTAGCAGAATTTCAAGGGTTTTATTTATTTATTTATTTTTAAAAATATGGGAAACGTGCTCCAGATAAGTGTCTGTTTTTTCCCCTAAAAATGGCACCCACAGTTTGCTGTACTAAAGTCACCATCTTCTTAGCTTTCAGGAACATTCAGGGCTGAATCCAAAAACGTAACTTTGTACCACAGTTTTGGCATTTTTTATAAGAGGTAGCCTATTATCCCTGTTTTATGTGCTCTCAACCTACTTAGAGTTTATGGTGAAAAGCAGTGTGAAACCCATGGGAGATCCAGAAAAGATCTTGATTTCTGAAAAGTAAACAAAATTCCAAACTCTGCAAGTTGTCATATGTGTAAATCTCTCGAGGTTTTGCCAAGGAAAATAACTATTGAAATAAAGAAATATTGAAAATGAGTAGGAAAAAAATGTAATTTGTGACATTTTCATCTATAATTTTTTTTGTCACAATGGTTAATATAGCATTAAGTCCGCTAGACCCTTCAGGTTGCGAAGATAATATAGGGTTTGTAGGGTCTGAAAGAACCCAAGGTATCCAGAGCCAACAACTGAGCAGCACTGTACAATGGTTTGTCATTGAGTACCAAGTGTAGACTAAATCTTAATAGGGAAATAGGCAGAGTGGAAAATGTGTATCAAGGAAACCTATGTATTTCTGAAATGAGTTCTGAAGAAGTGGTTATTTTTACATCTCTGAATTTGTGGTTACTGTACTAGAGTGTGATTTGGAGGGTATTTTTGAAAAAGTAATCTTTCTTATACACTGTCTTACATTAGAAAGGCACAAATGCAGGGAAATCCATTTGGAAATAACATATGTTCTACTATGTTCCCACATGTCTCCCTATAAAAATGGTACCTTACTTGTGTGGGTAGGCCTAGTGCCCAAGACAGGAAACAGCCCAAAACGCAACAGAGACATAGCACATTTTATTCAACAAAAACTGACCTTTTTTTTTTTTTTTTTTAATGTGGTGGATTTTGGACCCCAGCTCAGCTGCCACCTGCGAACACCTAGCCGACCCATACATTTCTTAAAACTAGACACCAACGGGGTCCAGGGTGGGCTGGCTTGCGTGGCTCTCGCCACGTCATTTTACCCAGAATTCCTGACAAACCTCAAAAATACACAAAAAAAAAAATCACACTTTCCCTCACATTACTATGACGTAAAGTTCTGGAACCTTTGGAGAGCCACAAACTTTCTTCTACCCGGCATTCCCCATGTCTCCTGATAAAAATGGTAGCTCACTTGTGTGTGGAGACCTAGTGCCAGCAACAGGAAATGTCCCAAAACATATTTTGCAGACATCAAACTTATCATAAAACAACCTGATTTTGCAAGGGAGGCACCTACGTTTTTGGCCCCGGGCGCGGCGACCATCTAGAGAAACCTACCAAACCCAGACAATTCTGAACACTTGACTCCTGGGGGAGTCCAGGGAGGTGTTGCTTGCGTAGGATCCCCCAACGTGTCTTTACCCAAAATACCCAGCAAACCTCAAATTCAGCTAAAAAGTCAAATTTTTCAACACATGTCTGTGTGGGAAAATTGTGGGATTACTGAGCCAGTACAAATTTCCCTGCCACTCAGAGTTCACCCTGGTCTCCCGATAAAAATGCTGCCTCACTTGTGTGGGTGGTCCAAGTGCTCGGGACATGGAAGGGCCCAAAGCGTAATGTGGCAATAACGATAACAATGGTAGGCGTACTTATTAGTCCTGGTGTCTGCAACCATGTAGGGAAACTTATCAAACCCAGACATTTCTAAAAAGTAGACATCAAGGGGAGTCCATGGAAGTGTTGTTTGTGTGGATCTCCCAAAGTTGTCTTAACCAGAATACCTAACAAAGGTGAAACGTTGAATGAAAACACTATTTTTCCTTGCATAAGCAGGGATTCAGAAACTTCCTACAGCCCAGCGTTCCTCCACTTGTCCCTATTAAAAGCACTACCCCAGTGGTGTGCCTGGGCCTAGTGCACACGACAGGAATGGATCACTCAAGGTTCAACAGTAGTCCTTGGTTAAGGACTGCACAGACTGTTTTTGTGAATGGACAGCACAACTGTTGTCATCGTATCTCTCAGAATTGGTGGAAGATGAGTTGTCCTCTCCCTCAGATGCTGTCTTGTATCTGCTGTCTCAGTCTCTGATCCTGCCACAGAGCTGTCCTCCCTAACCTGAGTTAGGGCTTGAGCAGCAGTCATCCACTGGGGCGCCATCTCTGCTACTGGCTAAAACCATCCTTCTAAAACACTATCCTACATAGTAGGCAGAAATGTTGTTCTGAAGCAGTTGGTGGGTGGGTGGCTGAGTGTGTACGTGAGTGACACGTACAACAGTAAATAACGCCGGTCACCTTACATTGTCTTCCCTAAATCAGCAGGTCCTCAAAATGCTCTAAAAAAAGACGAAACAAAAGACACAGTATTACTTCACCTTGCCACATACCCATCATCACAGCCTTTAGTGCTGGTGGTTCACAGTGCGGCAATCATTTGTGCGCAAACATTTTGGCGTTACCCCCTTCCCCATGACCCAGCAAGTGCCCCTTATCTCGCCATAGCCTCTCTCTCACATACTTTTCATGTGATCTAAAGAACTAGTAACAGCTGTCTTTACTAACCCACTCGACTATCCGCATAAATACACTTCTGCAGCCATAAAATTCCTCTGGTCAATTTTATGGCAAAACTGCCATTAGACAGGGAGATCTCTTTCTAGCAGGAACATAATCACTAGTTCCCTTGACATTTTTATTGCTACCCGAATATATATCTGTGTTTTTTTTCTCTCTCTCTCTCTCTCTCTCTCTCTCTCTCTCTCTCTCTCTCTCTCTCTCTCTCTCTCTCTCTCTCTCTCTCTCTCTCTCTCTCTCTCTCTCTTCCCCCCCCCCCCCCCCCCCTCCCCACATATATATGTTCAATGGCATGTGTAGCTGCAGATACACATGCTGTGCACTGTTCCTGCCATCTAGTGTTGGGCTCGGAGTAGTACAAGTTGTTTTTCTTCGAAGAAGTCTTTTCGAGTCACGGGACCGAGTGACTCCTCCCTTTCGGATCCATTGCGCATGGGCATCGACTCCATCTTAGATTGTTTTCTTTCCGCCATCGGGTTCGGACGTGTTGCTCTTAGCTCCGTGTATTCGATTTGGAAAAAGACTAACTTCACCGAAAATCGTCGGTATTGTTTTCGATCGCGAAACATCTTGCATCAACACCTTGACACCGGCGAAACACAGCTTCGGTTGCCCTTCGGGGCTTCCGCGCCCAGCCAGGGCCTGGTCCGGCCCGACCGAAGAAAACGTCGAAGCCTAATGGACCGGACCCCGTTCGTTTCTGCCCACAGTTCCACGCCAAGTATCCCTACACAGACCAACATTGGGTCTGTAATCTGTGTTTGTCACCGGACCACCGGGAAGATACTTGCGAGGCCTGCAGGTCCTTAGAACTTAGTACCTCATCAACAAAAAGGAACAGGGGTTTATTCCCAAAAAGGACAAAACACTAAGACCAATTTTAGATCTCAGGACTCTCAACCTATTAATCAAATCAGAACACTTTCACATGGTGACACTACAAGACGTAGTCCCATTACTAAAACAGGGAGAATACATGTCAACATTGGATTTAAAATATGCGTATTTTCATATACCCATCCATCCATCTCACAGAAAATACCTCAGGTTTGTTATACAAGGAACACATTACCAATTCAAGATATTACCCTTCGGGATAACAGCCCCCAGAGTATTCACAAAATGCCTTGCTGTGGTAGCGGCATACATAAGGAGACAACACATGCATGTATTCCCTTATCTAGACGATTGGCTAATAAAGGCCAACACTCAACAGCAGTGTCAAAATCACACACGTTACGTAATAGATAACCTGCGCACACTAGGGTTTTCTATAAATTACCAAAAATCACACTTGCAACCATCCCAAATTCAACAATACTTGGGAGCAACACTCAAAAAGCGATTGCAAGTCCAAGCCCACAAAGGGTACAGTCATTCCACACCATGGTACCAAAAATACAACCAAATCAGCATTACACAGTTGTAGTGCTTTTCTCTTATTTAGTTTCTAAGCACTAACATAACACAACAGAAATGCACTTCTGAGGTCAAAGAAGACTTTTATTGTTGTTATATGAATGACGAATTAGTAGCTTTCCAGTCCGCGTTAATCAAACAAAATATATCAGTTTGCAATATACACAGCAGGTTATATTTATAAGATATTGAATGCAAAGCAAAACAAATACTTCACCGTGTAGGAACTATTTACAGCTACATCTTTCTAAGGTCTGCAAGCTGATGACCCCTGTCAGCCGCGAGAAAGAGTGTCATCTACCCACACGGGATGCTGGCAGCTGGCGCCAAGCTCCAGCACGAGGTCCGGCAGATTCGAATCTGACTCTCTGCAGCCTGTTACATTCGTTACAAAGGTGTGCCCCCTCCTCTCAGACCTGGGAAACTGAGCAAGCCTTTTGGAGACTGGCCAGGTCTCCAAGACTACTCCTGTTCCCAAGCTCAAGGGAAGAGAAACGACGCCCATGTACTCTCTCTTATCAGGTCTAGTCTACTGTGAGAGCAAAACATCTTGGTTCTCTGGTGCAAAAACACAGCTTGGAAAAATACAGAACTCCACGTTAAAGGCAATGGGCAGCTAACCTAAATATCAAATGCAATGTCATGTTAAAGGCAATAGGCAGCTAACCTAAATATCAAATGCAATGTCTAGTGTCATGTCAAAGCCAATAGGCATCTAAGCTGAATACAAAATGCAATGTCTTATATCATGTCAAAGCCAATAGGCAGCTGAGCTGAATATAAAATGCAATGTATAATATCATGTCAAAGCCAATAGGCAGTTAAGCTGAATATCATGTCAAAGCCAATAGGCAGTTAAGCTGAATACAAAGTGTAATATATGATATCATGTCAAAGCCAATAGGCAGCGGAGCTGAATACAAAATGTAATATATGATATCATGTCAAAGCCAATAGGCAGAATATCTAATAGCATGTCAAAGTCAATAGGCAGCTAAATTGAATACATCATGTCAAAGTCAATAGGCATGCAATGTCAAAGCCAATAGGCGGCTAGACTGGATACAGCATGTCAAAGCCAATAGGCACAATACAGAATGTAATGACTAATGCAATGTCAAAGCCCATAGGCGGCTAAACTGAACAAAACATACCATGTGCTACTGGTGAACATTGAGCAACTAATATGCGCAGTGGTGAAACACAAAGTCATTGGTCAAAACAAAACTTTATCAAATGGCAGGACATTCCGCCCTTTGACCAATGAATTTTTGTTTCACATATCTCATATTTCAAACAAACATAAAAAAAACATCAGCACAAAAAAACATTATGATCAAAGCAATCCCTGTAAAGCAATAGAAGTGAATTAACACATTGATCTCATAACCTTTCACATCAGATACATCTACATAGAAAAGACTGGGCAATTTTTTTTTTCTTTTTTTTTTCTGAATGAGTCTCTAATTCAACAGTGTTAGCAATTTGATGTGGCATGAGTTCTGCTCATGTAAAGGTGCACGGTCCACCTGAAAGGTTTTCTGGAAGGTAAGCAAAAGTCAGAGTTCCATACGAGAGGGGGAAAAAAAAAAACACAGCAAACAAGTTGAACTTGAACTGAAGGCGCAGTTTGCGCAAAATGGATCCATGGTGCTGGCACTTTACTCAGCCAGGTTCAGGTTGGGGATTCGGTCCCTTCCCCGACCCCACACGCACACACCGGAAGGGGGACCACACAGCACACTCAGGGACAGTGGCGAAACGTGGTCGGATCTGCAAAAGAAACAAGTATGACTTTTCTTGCAAATAACATTTTTCATTTAAACTGCACCCTTCCTCTTTCTTTCCCTGTTTTATAATCAGCAGGACGTTTTTGGGGCCCTTTGTTATATTCTCTGCAGGTTCTGGAGGGTCACTTGGGGCTTCAGCCCACACATCAGCACTGAGATTTTTATCTGCTGCACCACAGCTTCCCTTTTCTTGCACTGTCAGAAGGGCTGGGGCAGACTCCTTCTTTACCAAACCTCCATTCACTGCATTTTTGTCAATTTGGGCCATTCTGTCTCCAATTTGTATGAATGAATCAGATTCTTTTCTAGGTATCAGCATAATTTCGATTTTTCCTTGGTAATTTGCAGCAATCACTCTCCCTAAAACCTGATCAATTTGCCATTTCTGTTCTGGTAACTTTCCTCTCCCCAACTGCTCTGTGACTGCTTGCATGACAGATTGCTTTTATGCGTGCTGCACAGTTTTTATCAAATCTAGGGGAATGGGCATCTCTCTCATCTCTGCCCACCTGTAAGTGGCCTTTTCACATTTCTGGGGCACCCACATAGCCATCCCCACTAAGGCAGAATTCTGGGTGAACACTTCTCTCTCTGCATTTTTCTCATTAACATCTGCAAGGTAATTGAACCAGTTAGGTACAAGCCATGTGGCTAAAACATTATCAAAGAACCAAAAATCAGCATAAAAATGACACATCTCACGTAGCTCTTGCTTTAAAATCTGACACACATTATACAACGCTGTTCCTTCTACTGTGCCAGAAAGCAACATTTCAGTCAATGAATCATTAGTAAAACAAACATGCTTTTTATCTTCAGTGGACACGAATTCAAATGGTGCACACAATTTCATCGGTAATTCTTTTATCTGTGGTACTCTAGCCCTGTCTTGCAAGTACCAGATCCATTGTATGATTCTAGCTAGGGGCACTATTTTCTTCCCTTGTTCATGATTTACATGTACATCAGTATTTCCTTCTTGCACTGCGCAGAAACCTAAAGTCTGCATTATTTCATTTGCCAAATCACAAGCGCGCAGCTGCATATTATTTTTCACAGTGACCATGTACAAAAGTGTTAGGATTTCTCTCAAATGAGGGCTATTCTTTTTCCAAAAATCAAACAAGCTAATGAAACTCGGGGTGTCTTGCTCTAAAATCTTTCCTTTTACTTGTGCATTTTGCAACGGTAACTCGTAAATCACATTCTGAGCTCTCTCGTCCGTGTTATCAGTTAAGGAATGCATATTGTTTGCCAAAAACCCTGGCTCACATGGAAACTCAGTGCAGCTCGGAGCTGTCTTAACCCCCTCATTACTGGAATGGGACAAGAAAGATTCTTCAAAAACAGCAGTTTTATAACTTTCAGTCGGGCTAATTTGCTCACGTAAATTCCTATTTTCATGTTCCAACTGCCTACATTTCTCCTGCATTTCTCTGTAAGCAGATAAAGGTATCCAGACCTTTCTGTCATCATTACTTCCAAAACACACTTTTTCTACATATATACAACGGGAATTATTTCTCAAAACAACATCAGGCATTTTAGCTACACATGCATTTTCTTCTGTAATTCCCCAAACAGAAAACAATTCACAGTTTTTCTTAGCACCATCAGGCAGTTCATCAACACATGTATTCTCAGACATGGTCTGCCGTGCTACTGTGATTCTCCAAACAGAAAACAATTTCTGTAATTCTCCAAACAACAAAAAAACAATTACACTTTTAAAGTGTGCACTTAGAAATCTACTAACTCGTCAAACCCTTTAATCACCTCTTAATGACCGACCCCACGACTCCAGGTACCAATTGTAGTGCTTTTCTCTTATTTAGTTTCTAAGCACTAACATAACACAACAGAAATGCACTTCTGAGGTCAAAGAAGACTTTTATTGTTGTTATATGAATGACGAATTAGTAGCTTTCCAGTCCGCGTTAATCAAACAAAATATATCAGTTTGCAATATACACAGCAGGTTATATTTATAAGATATTGAATGCAAAGCAAAACAAATACTTCACCGTGTAGGAACTATTTACAGCTACATCTTTCTAAGGTCTGCAAGCTGATGACCCCTGTCAGCCGCGAGAAAGAGTGTCATCTACCCACACGGGATGCTGCCAGCTGGCGCCAAGCTCCAGCACGAGGTCCGGCAGATTCGAATCTGACTCTCTGCAGCCTGTTACATTCGTTACAAAGGTGTGCCCCCTCCTCTCAGACCTGGGAAACTGAGCAAGCCTTTTGGAGACTGGCCAGGTCTCCAAGACTACTCCTGTTCCCAAGCTCAAGGGAAGAGAAACGACGCCCATGTACTCTCTCTTATCAGGTCTAGTCTACTGTGAGAGCAAAACATCTTGGTTCTCTGGTGCAAAAACACAGCTTGGAAAAATACAGAACTCCACGTTAAAGGCAATGGGCAGCTAACCTAAATATCAAATGCAATGTCATGTTAAAGGCAATAGGCAGCTAACCTAAATATCAAATGCAATGTCTAGTGTCATGTCAAAGCCAATAGGCATCTAAGCTGAATACAAAATGCAATGTCTTATATCATGTCAAAGCCAATAGGCAGCTGAGCTGAATATAAAATGCAATGTATAATATCATGTCAAAGCCAATAGGCAGTTAAGCTGAATATCATGTCAAAGCCAATAGGCAGTTAAGCTGAATACAAAGTGTAATATATGATATCATGTCAAAGCCAATAGGCAGCGGAGCTGAATACAAAATGTAATATATGATATCATGTCAAAGCCAATAGGCAGAATATCTAATAGCATGTCAAAGTCAATAGGCAGCTAAATTGAATACATCATGTCAAAGTCAATAGGCATGCAATGTCAAAGCCAATAGGCGGCTAGACTGGATACAGCATGTCAAAGCCAATAGGCACAATACAGAATGTAATGACTAATGCAATGTCAAAGCCCATAGGCGGCTAAACTGAACAAAACATACCATGTGCTACTGGTGAACATTGAGCAACTAATATGCGCAGTGGTGAAACACAAAGTCATTGGTCAAAACAAAACTTTATCAAATGGCAGGACAACAGTCAGATTTGTGATGAAACTCCTAGGCATGATGGCTTCATGCATCGCAATTGTCCCAAACGCACGGATACACATGCAGCCCTTACAACAGTGCCTTGCAAAACAATGGACGCAGGCACAGGGTCAACTCCAAGATCTAGTGTTAATAGACCACCAAACACACTATTCTCTTCAATGGCGGAACCCCGTAAATTTAAACAAAGGGCGGCCTTTTCAAGACCCTGTGCCTCACACCATTCTCACAACAGATGCATCAATGATTGGATCGGGAGCACACCTCAACCATCACAATATACAAGGACAGTGGCACAACCAACAGAAACAACTACACATAAATCAATTAGAGCTGCTAGCAGTCTTTCTAGCACTAAAGGCTTTTCAACCTCTTCTAGCTCACAAACACATTCTTGTCAAAACAGACAATATGACAACAAAGTACTACTTAAGCAAACAAGGGGGAACACACTCATCACAACTATGCCTCCTAGCACAAAACATTTGGCATTGGGCAATTCACAACAATATTCGCCTAATAGCGCAATATATCCCAGGCATCCACAATCAATTAGCGGACAATCTCAGTCGAGATCACCAGCAAACTCACGAGTGGGAAATACATCCCCAGATACTACAAACATACTTTCGCCAGTGGGGGACACCAGACATAGATCTGTTCGCTTCAAAACAAAACACAAAATGCCAAAACTTCGCGTCCAGGTACCCACACCCTCAGTCCAAGGGCAATGCTCTATGGATGAACTGGTCAGGGATATTTGCCTACGCTTTTCCCCCTCTCCCACTCATTCCTTTTCTAGGCAACAAACTGAGTCAAAACAAACTCAAACTAATACTCATAGCACCAGCGTGGGCACCCCAACCGTGGTACACCACACTGTTGGACCTCTCAGTAGTACCTCACATCAAACTTCCAAACAGACCAGACCTGTTAACACAACACAAACAACAGATCAGGCACCCCAATCCAGCAATGCTCAATCTAGCAATCTGGCTCCTGAAGTCTTAGTTTGGCTAGCTAAATCTTCCAAAAGAGTGTATCGAAGTCATTAAACAGGCAAGAAAACCTACCACCAGGCATTGCTATGCTAACAAATGGAAAAGATTTGTTTTCTACTGCCAAGTGAAACACATCACACCGGTAGATGTGTCCATACAAGACATCGTAGGCTATTTACTACACCTACAAAAAGCAAATCTTGCTTTTTCTTCCATCAAAATACACCTCACTGCAATCTAGGCTTACTTGCAAATTAAACACACAAAATCACTGTTTAGAATACCAGTCATTAAAGCCTTCATGGAAGGACTAAAGAGGATCATACCTCCAAGAACCCCACCAGTACCCTCGTGGAATCTTAATCTTGTACTTACACGACTCATGGATCCACCTTTTGAACCCATGCATTTTTGTCAAATCCAATTTTTAACTTGGAAAGTGGCATTTTTAGTAGCGATCACCTCACTACGAAGAGTTAGTGAAATACAAGCTTTCACTATTGAGGAACCCTTTATACAAGTGCACAAACATAAAATTGTTCTCCGCACAAATCCAAAATTTCTACCAAAAGTCATTTCACCTTTTTATTTAAACCAAACAGTGGAACTCCCAGTCTTCTTCCCACAGCCAGACTCAGTAGCAGAAAGAGCACTGCATATATTAGACATAAAAAGAGCACTAATGTACTATATGGACAGAACAAAACCATTTCGTAAAACTAAACAATTGTTCGTCGCATTCCAGAAACCCCATGCTGGTAACCCTATATCCAAACAGGGCATAGCCAGATGGATAGGTAAATGCATACAAACTTGTTACCTTAAAGCTAAAAGAGAGCTACTCATTACACCAAAGGCACACTCCACTAGCAAGAAAGGAGCAACAATGGACTTTCTAGGTAACATACCAATGACAGAAATTTGTAAGGCAGCCACTTGGTCTACACCTCATACTTTTACCAAACACTACTGTGTAGATGTGTTAGCAACACAACAAGCCACAGTAGGACAGGCTGTATTAAGAACATTATTTCAAAGAACTTCAACTCCTACAGGCTGACAACCGCTTTTGGAAGGATTATTGCTTTGTAGTCTATGCACAGCATGTGTATCTGCAGCTACACATGCCATCCAACGGAAAATGTCACTTACCCAGTGTACATCTGTTTGTGGCATGTTGCGCTGCAGATTCACATGCGCCCTCCCACCTCTCCGGGAGCCTGTAGCCGTTTTAGTTGCATGTAAATTGGAAATATGTAAATAAATATTCCTTTACTATACACTATGTACATATATATCTACTCCATTGCATGGGCACCTCTAGTATCCTTACTTTACCAACTCCTACCTCACCCTATGCGGGGAAAACAATCTAAGATGGAGTTGACGCCCATGCGCAATGGAGCCGAAAGCGAGGAGTCACTCGGTCCCATGACTCGAAAAGACTTCTTCGAAGAAAAACAACTTGTAACACTCTGTGGTCGGGTTCGGACGTGTTTCCTCTCGCTCCAAGATTTCGATTCGGAAAACCTCAGAAAACCTTCTTATTCGTTGGTATTTTCCAATCGCTTTTCCCATCTAGCATCAAACTGGTAGTACCGTTGGAACCTTCATTTCTGCTCTTCGGGGCCTACCGCGTGGGAAGCCTGATGGATCGGACTCCATTCCGATTCTGCCCTCTGTGCCACAGAAAGTACCCCTATACAGACCATAACTTGGTTTGTAAATTGTGCCTTTCTCCAGACCATTGGCAGGAAGATTATGAGGCCTGCTGATCATTTCAATCAAAGAAGACCTTCCGAGATCGCAGAGCCTGAAGACTCAAAATGGCGTTGTAAAGCAGTGAACATCTCAACGTAATGGAGGAAGAGCAGGCGCAGACAGCAGTCTCCATCCGAGACAGACTCCGAACACGAATTGGAAGACGACCGACCCATCACAGCTGGCCAGCTTGTGAGACGTCTGCCCCTACACCCCTGCACAAAAAACATCCAAAGACCTTGGGTACACCACTGCCGGAAGGCCATGGTTCAGCCTAAAAAAAGACTGCAAGGCGACCGTAAGTTCGGGGTCGACGCCAAAAAAGGCCACCCCTCCGTCCTCTTCGGAGTTGAGCCAATCTGTTAAAAGCAATGTTTCAGACTCCAGTAAAAGACCCCATTCCTCGGAGTCGACAATTAGGCTATCGGCTTCGGAGCCGAGACCTCCGACTACTTTTTCGGGACCGAAAAAACTACACGCCTCAGAGCCGAAAAAATCTTCACATACAGAGGAACAAGGATTTTCCAAAAAAATAAAACAGATTACAAGGCCAATCATGTAATCTCATAAGACTTCTGAGGAAGAGCCTGAGATTGAACCAATATGCTAGGTTATGGATGAGAAACAGTCCAGAATCCATATTCATAAGGAGACAGGAAGAATCATCACTTCACCTCCTTTAAAAACCAAAAGATAGCTGGCTTTCCAAGAGGAACTAGACTGTGCAACCACCAGCGAAGGTGCAGAAACAAAACAAGCCACTACCTCTCCATACTTCTCCTCCTCATTCTCCACAGCTCTCTTTCTCACCCCAGAATAGCCCACCACCACTGCCTTCTTCAACACATTCTTTATACTCACATGGAGATGCAGCAGACCGATGGGATCTCTATGACCCTGATCCCATCCCGGACAGTGATCCAGACATTTATCCGTCAAAACCTCATCCAGAAGACACCACTGCATACGCCCAAGTAATATCTAGGGCAACAGCTTATCATGGAGTAACCATGCATTCTGAGCCATTAGAAGAAGCATTTTTATTTAATACACTGTCTTCTACTTATTCCAGGTACCAGTGTCTCCCAATGTTACCAGGAATGGTTAAACATGCAGACCAAATTTTTAATGTACCTGTAAAAACTAGGATTATCACCCCTAGAATTGATAAAGTATAAGCCTGCCCCTACTGACCCAGATTACATCACTCATCAGGTCCCTCCATACTCAGTAGTAGTCAGTGCGGCAAGAAAGAGGGCAAACAGCCAGTCATCAGGAGACGCACCGCCTCCTGATAAGGAGAGTAGAAAATTTGATGCAGCTGGGAAAAGGGTTGCTTCACAAGCAGCAGATCAGTGGAGAATTGCAAATTCTCAGGCACTTCTAGCCAGGTATGACAGGGCCCATTGGGACGAAATGCAAGATATTATACAGCATCTCCCAAAGGAGCATCAAAAAAGAGCACTACAAGTGGTGGAAGAGGGACAAACTATCAGCAGTAATCAAATAAGATTTGCCCTTGATGCTGCTGATACAGCTGCAAAGAGTGTAAATACTGCCATCACAATTAGAAGATATGCATGGCTGCACTCCTCTGGTTTTAAACCAGAAATTCAACAGGCAGTACTTAATATGCCTTTCGACAAAAAGCACCTCTTTGGCCCAGAAGTAGTTACCACTATTGAGAAACTGAGGAAGGACTCAGACACTGCGAAAGCAATGGGTGCTTTATGCACCACCCCATATAGAGGCTCCTTTCGCAGACCACAGTTTAGAGGAAGCTTCAAGCCACAATCTTCAGATGCTTCCACCTCCCAAACAAAGCAGGGACAACAAACTCAATATCAACGAGGTGGTTTTAGAAGATCCTATAGAGGTCAATATTTCAATCAATCAATCAATCAATCACAATATTTATAAAGCGCGCTATGTACCCGTCAGGGTTTCGAGGCGCTGAGGGGAGGGGGGGGGGGGGCGTGGAGCGCTGCTGTTTAGCGGTCGAAGAGCCAGGTCTTGAGGAGCCTTCTGAATGTGAGGAGGTCCTGGGTCTGGCGTAGAGGTGTGGGGAGAGAGTTCCAGGTCTTGGCGGCGAGGAAGGAGAAGGATCTGCCTCCGGAGGTCTTGCGCTGGATTCGGGGTACGATGGCGAGGGCGAGGTTGGCGGATCGGAGTTGACGTGTTGGAGTGTAGAAGTTAAGTCTGGTGTTGAGGTAGGAGGGTCCGGTGTTGTGAAGCGCCTTGTGAGCGTGGGTGAGGAGTTTGAAGGTGATCCTCTTGTCTACCGGGAGCCAGTGGAGTTCCTTCAGGTGAGGGGAGATGTGACATCGACGGGGTATGTCGAGAATCAGTCGGCCGGAGGCATTTTGGATACGTTGGAGTCGTTTGATGTCTTTGGTTGGGATGCCTGTGTAGAGTGCGTTGCCGTAGTCAAGTCTGCTGCTGACGAGGGCCTGGGTCACCGTCTTTCTGGTTTCTGTTGGAATCCACTTGAAGATTCTGCGGAGCATTCGAAGGGTGTTGAAACAGGAGGAGGAGACGGCGCTGACCTGTTTGGACATGGTGAGGGCGGAGTCCAGGATGAAGCCGAGGTTTCTTGCGTGGTTGGCAGGGGTGGGCGGGGGTCCGAGGTCGGAGGGCCACCATGAGTCGTTCCAGGCTGAGGGCGTGCGCCCGAGGATGAGGACTTCCGTCTTGTCGGAGTTGAGTTTCAGGCGACTGTTGTTCATCCAATCGGCGATGGCTTTTAGTCCCTCGTGGAGGTTTGTTTTGGCGGTGAGCGGGTCTTTGGTCAGGGAGAGGACGAGCTGGGTGTCGTCGGCGTAGGAGATGATGCTGAGATGATGTTGGCGGGCCAGTTTAGCGAGGGGGGCCATGTAGACGTTGAACAACGTAGGGCTGAGGGAGGATCCTTGGGGGACGCCGCAGATGAGGTTGGTGGCTTTGGAGCGGAAAGGGGAGAGACGGACTCTCTGAGTTCTGTCGGAGAGGAAGGATGAGATCCAGTGGAGGGCTTTATCTTGGATGCCGGCTTCCTGGAGGCGGGTCAGTAGGGTGCGGTGGCAGACTGTGTCAAAGGCGGCTGATAGGTCGAGGAGGATGAGGGCTGAGGTTTCGCCGTTGTCCATTTGATGTCATCTGTGGCGGCGAGGAGAGCAGTCTCAGTGCTGTGGTTTCGTCTGAATCCGGATTGTGAGGGGTCCAGGATGGAATTGTCTTCGAGGAAGTGGGTGAGTTGAGTGTTGACGATCTTCTCAATGACTTTAGCTGGAAAAGGGAGGAGAGAGATCGGACGGAAGTTTTTGAGATCGTTGGGGTCGGCTTTGGGTTTCTTGAGGAGGGGTTGGATTTCTGCGTGTTTCCAGCTGTCCGGGAAAGTGGCGGAAGTGAAGGAGAGGTTGATGATCTTGCGGAGTTCGGGGGCGATGGTGGCGTTGGCTGAGTTGAATACGTGATGAGGGCAAGGGTCCGTAGGGGAACCTGAGTGGATGGTGTTCATGGTTGTTATGGTTTCTGCATCGTCCACGTGGGTCCAGGCGGTGAGGCGGCAGTCGTGGGAGGAGACGTCGGGGTGGGGTCTGGCGGTGGACCGGTGTTGAAGCTGTCGTGGATGGTGGCGATTTTCTGGTGGAAGAAGGTGGAGAGGTCGTCGCAGAGTTTCTGGGAGGGCGGGATGTCCCGTTGGAGTTGGCTTTTGGGTTGGAGAGTTCCTTCACGATGCCAAAGAGTTCTTTGCAGTCGTGGGCGTTGTTGTTGATGCGTTCGGTGAAGTGGGCGCGCTTGGCGAGGCGGATCCGTTGGTGGTGTTCACGGTTGGCGTTTTTGAGGGTGGCGAGGTTGTCGGGTGTGCGTTCTTGGATCCATTTCTTTTTGAGCTTCTGGCAGATGCTTTTGGAGGTGGTTAGATCGTCTGTGAACCAGGCTGGTTTTTTCTTTCCTTGGATTGCGGTGGGTTTCTTGAGCGGGGCAAGGGTGTTGGCGCAGTCGAGGATCCATTGATGGAGATTGATGGCGGCTGTGCTCGGGTCGGTTGCGTCGGGTGGAGGGTTGTTGATGAGGGTGCTGGTCAGTTGGTCTTGGGTGACTTTGCCCCAGCGGCGGTGAGGAGGTAGCTGGATGCGGTGTTGCTCTGTGATTTTCTTATAGGTGAAATGGACGCAGTGATGGTCGGACCAGTGGAGTTCGGAGGTGTGGCTGAAAGAGATGTGGTTGCTTGAGGTGAAGAGGGGGTCAAGGGTGTGTCCGGCGATGTGGGTGGGAGTGTTGACTAGCTGGTGGAGTTGGAGGTTGGAGGTCAGTGATGCGGTGTTGGCGTCGTTGGCGTTTTCCAGATGGTAGTTTAGATCTCCCAGGAGGATGTAATCAGTGGAGGCGAGGGCGTGGGTGCTTGCGAGGTCGGCGATGGTGTCGCTGAAGGGGGCTCTTGGTCCTGGAGGGCGGTATATGAGGGTTCCTCTGAGGGTCGTGTTGGGGTCCGTGAGGATCTGGAAGTGGAGGTGTTCGGCTGTCTTGAGGGTGTCGTCCGAGTGGGTGTGGATTTTGAGGGTAGCTTTGTGAGCGATGGCTATTCCGCCTCCGATTCCGTTGGTTCGATCTCTTCTGATGATTTTGTAGCCGTCCGGTATGGCGATGGCGATGTCCGGAGCCGAGGAGTCGTTCCACCAGGTTTCGGTCAGGAAAGCCACATCAGGTGCGGAGGTGTCGAGCAAATCCCAGAGCTCGATGGCGTGTTTTCGTGCGGAGCGGGTGTTGATGACGATGCAGTTCAGGTGGTTGGGGTTGAATATTTTAGTAGTTGGATTAGTCGTTCTGATGCAGGAGAAGTTGCAGGTGCGGCAGGAAAAAGGCCCTTTAGTGTGCTTCGGGGACGCCCGGAAGCATTCAGTGGAGGGGCCGGGGTTGAAACCGCGGAGTTCGTTGGTTGAGTAGCGGATGCGGGGGGCGCGGGGGCCAGGGGGGGTGGCGCTGGGCGCGGTCCAGGCGCGGACGGGCGCAGACGGGCTTGCCAGCGGCGCGCCCGCTGCGCAGACGCGCAGCGCCAGCCATTAAGAAGGGAGGGGGGAGGGAGGAGCAGCTGGGAGGCGGGAGGGAGCGGCAAATGGGGGCGCGAGGGGGGCGGGGCCGCAGGGAGGCAGCGGCAGGGAACGGGGAGCGCACAAGGGGCAAAAACACTGAAAACGAGCAAAAATACAGGCAGTTACAATAAGAAAAGCACACAATCAGAAATACAATAATGGCACAATACACGATCGGGGAGACAGCAATTCAGGGGGGCACAAAGGGGGCAGAAGCGCCGGCGGCGAGGCGCTGAAAAAGCGAAAAAGCCAAAAAACAACTTACAGGACGGCGGAAGCGGCACACGGGTCAAGAGAGCCCACTAGCCACCAGGGATGAGGCGCAGGAGGATGCCTGCGGGTGGAGGAGGGCCTCGAACACGCAAACGGCAGCGTGCTCGTGGGACAGAGGCAGAGGGCAGCAGGTTGGTGCTGCGGTCGTGGGGGGCGAGCTCAGGACCTGAAACAGGTCAGAGTTCGCTCACTCGCGACGCGCAGCGCCAGCCATTAAGAAGGGAGATGGGAGGGAGGAGCAGCTGGGAGGCGGGAGGCGGGAGGCGGGAGGGAGCGGCAAATGGGGGCGCGAGGGGGGTGGGGCCGCAGGGAGGCAGCGGCAGGGAACGGGGAGCGCACAAGGGGCAAAAACACTGAAAACGAGCAAAAATACAGGCAGTTACAATAAGAAAAGCACACAATCAGAAATACAATAATGGCACAATACACGATCGGGGAGACAGCAATTCAGGGGGGCACAAAGGGGGCAGAAGCGCCGGCGGCGAGGCGCTGAAAAAGCCAAAAAGCCAAAAAACAACTTACAGGACGGCGGAAGCGGCACACGGGTCAAGGAATTTTTCAGGAATAGAGGTTAATTCCAAACCTCTAAACAGACAACAACAGAACCTAAACAGTGACTTCCTTCCCTCCCTTCCACTCCACACATCTCCTGTGGGTGAAGACTACAGCAATTCCACCCTCATTGGCAAAATATCACCATAGACAATTGGGTATGATCAATTATCTGCAATGGCTATTGCCTAGAATGAATCTTCACCCCTCCACCACAATATCACAAATTGTCCCCAGAACATACTGTTCTGTTACAACAATAGGTACAATCTCTACTATTAAAATAAGCAATAGAATTAGTACCACATTCTCAACAAGGAACAGGGGTATACTCACTATACTTCCTGATTCCCCAAAATGACGGCACCCTCAGGCCCATCTTGGACCTCAGGTCCCTCAATCTATACATCCTGTCAGAGCATTTTCACATGGTAACTCTGCAAGATGTTATTCCACTACTACAAAAACAAGATTACATGACTACTTTAGATCTCAGGGATGCGTATTTCCACATACCCATCCATCCAGCTCACAGAAAATACCTCAGGTTTGTCATTGCAGAAAAATACTACCATGTCAAGGTGTTGCCATTTGGCATAACAACAGCTCCAAGAGTGTTCACAAAGTGTCTAGCAGTAGTAGCAGCCTACTTAAGAAGACAACACATCCATGTCTTTCCATATCTAGACGATTGGCTAATAAAATCAAGCAATCTTACACAATGCCAACAACACACTCGTTACGTGATAGAAACCTTGCACACCCTAGGGTTCACTCTAAACTACCAAAAGTCAGACCTTCAACCAGCACAGGTATTACCTTACCTAGGTGCTATCCTAAATACTCAACTAGCCCTAGCTTAGCCAAATATACAAAGGATACAAGCTTTCCAAAATCTCATACAGCCAAATCAACAACACACTGTGAGATTTATCATGAAGATTCTAGGAATGATGGCATCTTGCATACCGATAGTCCCACATGCAAGACTAAACACGATGCCCTTAGAACAGTGCCTTTCACAACAATGGTCACAAGCACACGGTAAACTTCAAGATCTAGTGTTGATGGACCGCCAAACACAAATGTCCCTTCAATGGTAGAATCGCAGCAATCTAATGAAGCGGCGGTCATTTCAAGACCCTGTGCCTCAGACCATAATCACAACAGATGCATCAATGATCGGTTGGGGAGCTCACCTAAACAATCAGACCATTCAAGGGCAATGGGATGCCAATCAGCAACAGCTACACATAAACCACTTAGAATTATTAACTGTGTTTCTTGCCCTAAAAGCGTTTCAACCTCTTCTCAAACAGAAGAATGTTGTCATAAAAACAGACAACATGACAACCATGTATTACCTCAACAAACAGGTCACATTAATCTCAGCTGTCCCTTCTAGCCCAAACAATTTGAAAATGGGCAATTCACATTCAAATTAATTTACTAGCACAATATATTCCAGGGATAGACGATCAGCTGGCAGATCTCCTATGCAAAAATCACCAACAAACACACAAATGGGAGATTCGCTCCCAAGTACTTCAAAAGTACTTTCAAAGATGGGCAAACCAGACATAGATTTATTCGGAACAAGCGAAAACGCAAAATGCCAAAACTTCGCATCCAGACACCCACATCCCGTATCCAAGGGCAATGCTCTATAGATAAATTGGTCAGGGATATTTGCTTACGCTTTTGCCCCACTCCCACTCCTTCCCTTTCTAGTCGGCAAACTACATCAAAAGTCACTCACCACGATACTTACAGCACCAACATGGGCACACCAGCATTGGTATACAACACTCCTAGATCTGTCTGTCGTACCTCATTCCAAACTCCCAAACAGACCAGATTTGTTAACACAAAACAAAGGTCAAATCAGGCATCCAAACCCCAATGCTCACAATCTAGCTATTTGGCTCCTGAAGACTTAGAATTTGGTTACCTAAATCTTCCACCAGAATGTATGGAAGTAATTAAACAAGCATGTAAACCTACTACTAGACAATGCTACGCAAACAAGTGGAAAAGATTTGTCTACTACTGTCAATCTAAAAACACTGATCCACTTACAGCAGCTATACAAGACATTGTATGCTATTTACTTCATTTGCAAAAATCAGATTAGCTTTCTCATCCATCAAGATACACCTTACTGCAATATCTGCATACTTAGACTATTCAACATATTTTTATATTCAGAGTTCCTGTTATTAAAGCCTTCATGGAAGGATTAAAACGCATTATTCCACCCAGAACACCACCTGTTCCATCATGGAATTTAAATGTCGTACTTACCAGACTCATGGGACCACCTTTTGAACCCATGCACTCTTGTCAAATTCAATTTTTAACAAGGAAGGTCACCTTCCTTGTAGCTATTACTTCTTTAAGATGAGTTAGTGAAATACAAGCATTCACTCTTGAAGAACCTTTTTTTCCAAGTGCACAAACTTAAAGTTGTACTTAGAACAAATCCAAAATTTCTACCAAAAGTAGTATCTCCATTTCACATCAACCAAACAGTGGAATTGACAGTCTTCTTTCCACAGCCAGACTCTGTGGCAGAAAGAGCTCTTCATACCCTAGATTTCAAAAGAGCTCTTATGTACTACATAGACAGAACTAAAGATTTTAGGAAAACAAAGTAACTTTTCGTTGCTGTCCAACAACCACATACAGGCAATCCTATATCAAAACAAGGTTTAGCAAGATGGATTGTTAGATGCATACAGACATGCTATATCAAAGCAAAAAGCAACTTTTGACCACTCCTAGAGCACATTCTACAAGAAAGAAAGGTGCGTCAATGGCATTTTTAGGAAACATACCAGTGGTTGATATATGTAAAGCAGCTACATGGTCAACTCCCCATACATTTACAAAACACTACTGTGTTGATGTTTTCTCACAGCAACAAGCCATTGTAGGCCAGGCTGTCTTAAGGACATTATTTCAAACAACTTCAACTCCTAAAGGCTAGCCACTGCTTTTTGGGAGGACTAACTGCTTTTTAGTCTTTGCATAGCATGTGTATCTGCAGCTACACATGCCATCGAACGGAAAATGTCACTTACCCAGTGTACATCTGTTCGTGGCATGTAGGGCTGCAGATTCACATGCATTCTCCCTGGAAGCCTTTAGTCGTTTGTTTTTACATTTGTACATATGTAAATATACATTTATATTTACATGGACATCTCTTTGTATTTCTATACTCTATCACTCATTCCTTCACCCTCTGCTGGAAAACAATCTAACAATGGAGTCGATGCCCATGCGCACTGTAACCGAGAGGAGGAGTCACTAGATCCTGTGACTCAGAAAAGACTTCTTAGAAGAAAAACAACTTGTAACACTCCGAGCCCATCACTAGATGTCGGAAGAGCAATGCATAGCATGTGAATCTGCAGCACTACATGCCACGAACAGATGTTCACTGGGTAAGTGACATTTTATATATATATATATATATATATATATATATATATATGTTTGATGGCATGTGTAGCTGCAGATTCACATGCTGTGCACATCCCGCCATCTGGGTTGGGCTCGGAGTGTTACAAGTTGTTTTTCTTCGAAGAAGTCTTTTTTCGAGTCACGAGACCGAGGGACTCCTCCCATTTCTACTCCATTGCGCATGGGCGTCGACTCCATTTTAGATTGTTTTTTTTTCCGCCATCGGGTTCAGACGTGTTCCTTTTCGCTCCGTGTTTCGGGTCGGAAAGTTAGTTAGAATCTCGGAAAAATCGTCGGTATTGTTTGCGTTCGGTATCGGGTTAGTTACAACAGATCGACAACGAATTAAGAAGAGCTCCGGTGGCCCTTTGGGTTTTTTTTCCACCCCCGTCGGGGCCTGGTCGGCCCGATCACGTGTCTCTTCAAGGCTGATGGAACGGACCCCATTCCGCTTCTGTCCAAAATGCCTTAACAAGTATCCATATACAGATCCACATCTGGTCTGTAACTTGTGTTTGTCACCAGAACACAAGGAGGATACTTGTGAGGCCTGTCGAGCGTTTCGGTCCAGGAAGACACTCAGGGACCGAAGAGCAAGAAGACTGCAAATGGCGTCAGCACCGACAGGACAAGAGCGTTTCGAGGAGGAGGAAGAAACATTCTCCACCCAGGAGTCGGACTCTGAGGAGATCGATCCAGAGGAAACGCCTAAAACCGTGAGTAAGACGTCGAAACCAAGAACTCACGAGAAAAGCGCTAAAGCCCAGGGGACGCCACCGCCAACAGGCCATGGCTTAACCCGAAAAGTAGGTGACCGTTCATCGGCACCGAAAACGGGCGAGCTGGTGTCGAAGTCATCGGACTCCAGTCGAGATACCGGCACACAGCAATCTCGGGCCCGAGATAGTGGCTCAGAGAAGATTCGGCACTGAGACAGCGGCACCGAAACGGGTCGGCACCGAGAGAGCACGACGCCGAAAGTAAAAAAAGGTTTCGTCGGAGCCGAAAAAAGCAGCCGAAAAGGTTTCGGTACCGAAATATCCGGCCTCGGAACCGAAAACAAGTTCCTACACTGAGGAACAAGGACTGTCCACACAAATGAAGACACATAGATTTGGACAGGAATTACAGGCAATAGAGCCAGATCACACACAAAGACGGCTCTTTATTCAAAAAGATACAGGGAAGATCAGCACTCTTCCTCCAGTCAAAATGAAACGCAAGCTTGCCTTCCAAGACAAAGACAAACAGCCACACGCAAAGGTGGCCAAACAAGTAACACCACCACCATCCCCACATCACTCTCCGCAACCATCACCAGTAGCCACTCCACCAATGATGCAATCCCCAACTCATACAGGAATGAGTCAAGATGACCCTGATGCATGGGACCTTTATGACGCACCACTGTCAGATAATAGTCCAGAATGTTATCCAGCTAAACCATCGCCACAGAGGATAGTACAGGCTACGCACAGGTGGTGTCAAGAGCAGCAGCATTTCATATTGTCAGCCTTCATTCAGAGCCCATTGAAGACGACTTTCTTTTTAATACAGTCATCCACACACAGCCAATATCGGAGTCTTCCTATGCTACCCGGAATGCTAAAACACTCCAAACAAGTGTTTGAGGAGCCTGCTAAAGGGAGAGCCATTGCTCCAAGAGTACATAAAAAATATAAACCGCCACCAACAGACCCAGTGTACATTACACAACAGCTAACACCAGACTCTGTTGTAGTGGGAGCAGCGCGCAAAAGAGCCAACTCTCATACTTCAGGAGATGCACCACCTCCAGATAAAGAAGTCGAAAATTCGATGCTGCAGGCAAAGGGTGGCGGCACAGGCAGCAAACCAGTGGCGTATTGCAAATTCGCAAGCTTTGCTAGCCAGATATGATAGGCCCATTGGGATGAGATGCAACACCTTATTGAACATTTACCCAAGGAGTTCCAAAAAAGAGCACAGCAAGTAGTAGAAGAAGGACAGGGTATCTCCAATAATCAGATACGGTCAGCAATGGATGCTGCAGACACAGCTGCTAGAACTGTCAACACAGCAGTAACAATAAGGAGACATGCATGGCTGCGTACATCAGGATTTAAACCAGAGATTCAGCAAGCTGTGCCTAAAATGCCATTCAACGGACAGCAGTTGTTTGGGCCGGAGGTGGACACTGCGATCGAAAAACGTAAGAAAGACACTGACACGGCCAAAGCCATGGGCGCACTCTACTCCCCACAGAGCAGAAGCACATTTCCAAAGACACAGTTTCGAGGGGGGTTTCGAGGGCAAACCACAGAAGCCACAACCTCACAAACAAAGCCCACTTACCAGAGCCAGTATCAGCGGGGAGGTTTTCAGGGACAATATAGAGGGGGACAATTTCAAAGGAATAGAGGAAAGTTCCAAAGTCCCAAAACTCCTCCAAACAAGCAGTGACTTCAAGGTCACAAATCCCCAACACATAACACCTGTGGGGGGGAGACTAACCAAGTTTTACAAACATTGGGAGGAAATAACAACAGACACTTGGGTCTTAGCAATTATCCAGCATGGTTATTGCATAGAATTTCGCAAATTCCCTCCAAACATCCCACCGGAAACACACAATATGTCAAAACAACATATAGATCTTCTAGGACTAGAAGTTCAGGCATTGCTACAGAAAGAAGCAATAGAGTTAGTACCAAAACAACAAATAAACACAGGAGTTTACTCCCTGTACTTTCTGATACCCAAAAAAGACAAGAGTCTGAGACCTATACTAGATCTTAGAACATTAAATTCCTACATCAAATCAGATCACTTTCACATGGTTACATTGCAAGACGTAATCCCACTGCTCAAACAACAAGACTACATGACAACACTAGACCTAAGGGATGCATATTTCCATATACCAATACATCCTTCACACAGAAAGTACCTAAGGTTTGTATTCCAAGGAATACATTACCAATTCAAAGTGTTGCCATTCGGAATAACAACTGCACCAAGAGTTTTTACAAAATGCCTAGCAGTAGCAGCTGCACATATCAGAAGGCAGCAAATACATGTTCCCGTACCTAGACGATTGGTTAATCAAAACCAACACGCTAAGACGGTGTTCACAACACACATAATATGTCATAGAAATCCTCCACAAACTAGGTTTCTCAATCAACTACACAAAGTCACACCTTCTGCCGTGTCAAACACAGCAATACTTAGGAGCAACAATCAACACAGCAAAAGGGATTGCCACTCCAAGTCCACAAAGAGTTAACACATTTCACAATGTGATACAGATTATGTATCCAAGTCAAAAGATACAAGTCAAACTGGTGATGAAACTACTAGGCATGATGTCTTCATGCATAGCCATTGTCCCAAACGCAAGGTTGCACATGCGGCCCTTACAACAGTGCCTAGCATCACAATGGTCACAAGCACAGGGTCAGCTTCTAGATCTGGTGTTGATAGACCGCCAAACATACATCTCGCTTCAATGGTGGAACAGTATAAACCAAGGGCGGCCTTTCCAAGACCCAGTGCCACAATACGTAATAACAACAGATGCTTCCATGATAGGGTGGGGAGCACACCTCAATCAACACAGCATCCAAGGACAATGGGACATACAGCAAAAACAGTTTCACATAAATCACTTAGAACTGTTAGTGGTATTTCTAGCGCTCAAAGCATTTCAACCCATAATAAGCCACAAACACATTCTTGTCAAAACAGACAACATGACAACAATGTATTACCTAAACAAACAGGGAGGCACACACTCGACACAGTTGTGTCTCCTAACACAGAAAATATGGCATTGGTCCGATTCACAACCACATTCGCCTAATAGCACAATTTATTCCAGGAATTCAGAACCAGTTAGAAGACAATCTCTCTCTGGATCACCAACAGATCCACGAATGGGAGATTCACCCCCAAATACTAAACACTTACTTCCAAATTTGGGGAACACCACAAATAGATCTATTTGCAACAAGGGAAAACTCAAAATGCCAAAACTTCGCATCCAGGTACCCACAAGATCAGTCTCAGGGTAATGCGTTATGGATGAGATGGTCAGGGATATCTGCTTACGCTTTTCCCCCTCTCCCACTCCTTCCATATCTAGTAAACAAATTGAGTCAAAACAAACTCAAACTCATACTAATAGCACCAACATGGGCAAGACAACCTTGGTACACAACACTACTAGACCTCTCAGTAGTACCTAAAGTCAAACTACCAAACAGACCAGATCTGTTAACACAACACAAACAACAGATCAGACATCCAAATCCAGCATCGCTGAATCTAGCAATTTGGCTCCTGAAATCCTAGAATTCGGACACTTAGACCTCACACAAGAATGTATGGAGGTCATAAGACAAGCTAGGAAACCTACCACTAGACACTGCTATGCAAATAAGTGGAAAAGATTTGTTTATTACTGCCATAATAATCAAATTCAACCCTTACACGCATCTGCCAAAGATATAGTAGGATACTTACTACAATTGCAAAAGTCAAAGCTAGCTTTCTCTTCAATAAAGATACATCTGACCGCAATTTCAGCCTACCTGCAAATTACGCACTCAACTTCATTATTTAGGATACCAGTCATAAAAGCATTTATGGAAGGCCTAAAGAGAATTATACCACCACGAACACCACCAGTTCCTTCATGGAACCTCAACATTGTCTTAACACGACTCATGGGCCCACCTTTTGAGCCCATGCTCTCTTGTGAAATGCAATACTTAACATGGAAAGTTGCATTTTTGATTGCCATCACATCTCTAAGAAGAGTGAGTGAAATTCAAGCATTTACCATACAAGAACCATTTATTCAAATACACAAGCATAAAGTAGTTCTACGGACAAATCCAAAATTTTTACCAAAAGTGATCTCACCGTTCCACTTGAATCAAACGGTAGAATTACCAGTGTTCTTCCCACAGCCAGATTCTGTAGCTGAAAGAGCACTGCATACATTAGACATCAAAAGAGCACTAATGTACTACATTGACAAAACAAAACTAATTCGAAAAACAAAACAACTATTTATTGCTTTCCAAAAACCTCATACAGGGAATCCAATTTCTAAACAAGGCATTGCTAGATGGATAGTTAAGTGTATTCAAACCTGCTATCTTAAAGCAAAGAGAGAGCTGCCTATTACACCAAAGGCACACTCAACCAGAAAAAAAGGTGCTACCATGGCCTTTCTAGGAAATATTCCAATGAACGAAATATGTAAGGCAGCAACATGGTCTATGCCTCAGACATTTACCAAACACTACTGTGTAGATGTGTTAACGGCACAACAAGCCACAGTAGGTCAAGCTGTACTACGAACATTATTTCAAACAACTTCAACTCCTACAGGCTGAACCACCGCTTATGGGGGAGATAACTGCTTACTAGTCTATGCACAGCATGTGTATCTGCAGCTACACATGCCATCGAACGGAAAATGCCACTTACCCAGTGTACATCTGTTCGTGGCATTAGTCGCTGCAGATTCACATGCGCCCACCCGCCTCCCCGGGAGCCTGTAGCCGTTTAGAAGTTGATCTTGAACATTTGTAAATTTGTAAATATATTACTTTAAACTTCATTATGTACATACGTATTCACTCCATTGCATGGGCACTATTACTAGCATACACAACTCCTACCTCACCCTCTGCAGGGAAAACAATCTAAGATGGAGTCGACGCCCATGCGCAATGGAGTCGAAATGGGAGGAGTCCCTCGGTCTCGTGACTCGAAAAAAGACTTCTTCGAAGAAAAACAACTTGTAACACTCCGAGCCCAACACCAGATGGCGGGATGTGCACAGCATGTGAATCTGCAGCGACTAATGCCACGAACAGATGTACACTGGGTAAGTGACATTTTCCATATATTTATATACACACACACAGACACACACACACAGCCTGGGGGATGGGGTCCCCGGGACCTCTTTAGCCTCAAGGAGGTGGCCGTACGTACACCCTCCTTCACTTAATTAAAATATTGGGCCCTGGTGCAATAAACGGAATATGGCAGCAAAAATTGAAAAATTATTTTTTATTTTGCACATGGGTGGGGGAGAGGGAGGACGTCCCTCTGAACCCAGCCCTCAAAGCCTAGGGAGCAGGGTATCTATACCCTACCCCCTTATGTTATTTTTTGATAACCTAAGGACTGTCTACTATGTTCACGAGTCCTGTAATGGCTGTCAGCAAACTTTTTCTCATGTTGCTGGCCCACTCCAAGTCCTCGGGACGTTTGCATAAGTTAAGGCATAAGAAGAAGTCAGAGAAAGCGAAATGTTCCTGAACTTCCTCACCTGCTGGTCAACATGGGAATGGGAATGTCGTCGATCTAGGCCTCCATCTACAGAGCCTGCGTCTGGGCCGACTCTGAGCTTCCCCAAGTTTCCGGGAGCCACAGCGACCCCTGTCCGAATTAAAGTTTTATGAGGCCATGCGCCTCATTTTTAGGCAGTCCGACTCTGCTAGCGCACCTTTGGGCCCAGCAGAGTCGGAAGGGGCTCCTTCATGTTCAGTGCCGGCGGCTTTGGCCTATGCTCCAAGAGGCACTCATGGATCCATTCCTGAATCCGAACCAGCGCCGGTCGTACCAACTTGACCTTCCCTGGCGCCGGTTCAAACATCGATGCACCCGCTGCCACCCAGGGGCATGGTCGCCTCCGCCCCATCCTCATTGCCGACTCCTACATGGAGCTGGATGTCATACGATGCCGACTCTGGTGCCGGCAGGGGCCTTGCTCCCTTATGTCGGATCTTCAGCCTTATTCTTGTGGGCTAGGTTACATTGAGGAATGGGAGGGGTCACTAGACCCTTTAGAATACCAGCTCCAAGACCCCATAGTCTGGCATATGGACCTGGGTGAAGCCAGCGGATTGGATACCTCTCCAGATACTGGCATGCTTTCTCCACCTACCATGGCTACGGATGGGGGGAGCTTCCTATTCAGTCGTGGTGCGGAGAGCAGCCGAGGTCCTGGACCGCGAGCTACCTTCGGTGACAGTCAGGACTAATCCCCTGATAGAGGTGCTTCAGCCTGGGCTTTATTCTCTGAACCCCTGCTTCCGCTTTAATGAAGCCCATACGGATGTCCTACTGGGTACCAGGTCCAACCCCACCACAGGCTCCTGTAAACAGGCCAATTGCCTACCACCATCGCTCTGCACCTCCTGACCCAGGTTTCCTAATGCAATACCCCACCCCCTAAGAGATTGGTTATCCAAGCCTCCACCTCCTATGGCGTGTTCTCTTCCACACCCCCACATAGGCAATCCAAGAGGCTGGACTCACTTGACAAGAAGATGTTTTCTTCGCCAGCCCCAGGCTGTCGTCTCCCACCTCTAGGGGGTTCTCTATAAATGTGTCGAAGTCACACCTGACTCACTCTCATACGCTCCCTTTCATTGGAGCTGTTCTGGACACAGCAGGATAAGCTTGAAACTGAAACTGCACTAAGCGTCGAGTCCAGGATATTCAGACTGATACCAATGTTTCCGCTTCCATCCTGGATTCGGTGGGAAGGACTCTGAGTCTGCTGGGCCTCATTGCCCCTTGCCTCCTGTTAGTGACACCTGCCAGATGGCATATACGGACTCTGCTGTGGGACCTGAAGTTCCAGTGGGCACAGTATCAGTGTGATCTCTCCAATATGGATCTCAGATGGAACTGTGCAAGATCTGCAGTGGTGGCTAATGAATTGCGATTGGGCCAGAGGCAGTTCCCTCCCCCTTCCCCAACCAGATCTGACAGTAGTGACAGATATGCCACTCCTGGGATAGGGCAGCCACCTGGGAGAGACGGAAATCAGAGGCATCTGGTCGCTGGTGGAGTGCAGACTCCACTTCATCCTGTTGGAGCTCTGGGTGATCAGACTAGCATTGAAAGCATTTCCTTCCTCCCTCAAAGGGAGGGAAGGTTGTGCAGGCATTCACTGACAAACACTATCAGCATGTAGTACTGCAACAAGCATGGCGGAGTGGGGTCATGGACCCTTTGTCAAGAGGCTCTGTGCCTTTAGACGTGGCTGGAACTATAGGGTGTTTCCCTGGTGGTTCAACATCTGGCAGGGTCTCTGTACGCCAGAGCGGACAAACTCTGCCTACAGTGCTTAGTTGATCATGAATGCCATCTCCATCTAGAAGTGGCGCACCGTCTCTTTGAGCAGTGGGGGAGAGCCTTGGTTAGATCTGTTCGCCTCCGCAGAGAACGAGCAATGTCCGCAGTATTGCACGTTGGAGTTTCCAAGGCAGCAATCTCTCTGCAACGCTATTCATCTCGAGTGGAACTCAGGCCTCCTGTACACCTTTCCACCCATACCACTTCTGCCCAGAGTTCTCAAGAAGATCTAGAATGACCGGGCCCAAGTCATTCTTGTGGCTCCGGATGGGGCACGAAGAGTCTGGTATCCCAAGCTACTGAGCATGCCCATCAATGGACTGAGATCGTATTAGAAATCCATCACCTTGCCTACTTTCTACACCCCCCCACATCCTTCTAAGGAAGGGGAGTAACTCTACCTTCTGGACCCAAAAAAGAGCATTGGCATTCTACCTTGATCATACAAAACAGTTCCAGGTGGATGATCAACTCTTTGTCAGTTATGTGGGTGCCAAGAAAGGTTGGGCAGTGCAAAAGCAGACGATCTCCAGATGGGTCGATCTCTGCATTAAAATCTGCTACACGCTGTCCAAGAAGCAACCCCTTGAGGGTTTGTGTGATCATTCTACCCGATTTAAAGCTGCAACCACTGCATTAGTATTTGGACTTCTAGTCCTTGACATCTGTCCTGCGGAAGCATGGGCATCTCTGCACACATTTACTAAACACTACAGCCTGGACAGTCAGGTCTGTGGGGATGGGCACTTTGCCCATTTGGTCCTGCGGGACTTTCTATTATGAACTTAGTTCGCAGACCCACCTCCGGGGATGGTGTTGCTTGGGTATCTATTCTAAGGTAAGGAATCTGCAATTAGACGTCTCTATCAGATGGACAAGTTACTTACCTTCGGTAACGCCTCATCTGGTAGATACAATATCTAGTTGCAGATTCCTTACCCACCCACCTTTCATCCCTGTTTTGAGAACTGATTTCTAGGGGCAGGGAATCCGCTCTCAGGGCTTTAGTTTTGATGCACCAGTGGTCAGTGTTCTTTATGGCTCTGCTCTTCTGGCTTGAAAAGTTGTGAAAAGAAATTGACATCAGCGCAATGGGGTTGGCGCCTATAAAGGACCCACGGCGTCGCGGATGACGTTGCAGACTGACTTTGAGCTGATGAACGCCACCTAGAGGTGAGCAGGAGTACTGCTCTAGAAAATTCTCTGGATCCAGACTGACGCCTGGAGTGAATTCTAAGGTAAGGAATCTACAACTAGATATTGGCTCTACCAGATAAGGTGTTACCGAAGGTAAGTAACTTGTCCTTTGAGGGACTCGCGCGACCCACTTCAACCCAACCGTCCAGATATACAAATATTTTTTAATGCTAATTACTCAAACTATTGAATGGATTTACAGCAAATCACAAAAAGCAAACTTTCTGGACCACGATCTTGCTTCCTGCCAAATTCGGAATAATGCTGTTCAGCAGGTTTTGCTGCAGTGTTGTCATAATAAAAAAAAATACGAATGTCTATAGAAAGTTATGGGGATTTCACGTTTTGGGACCCACCTTTTTTTGTCTGTCCCCGCTGGACGGATCACCTTGCATTCACAAACTTTAAAAAACAAAAAAAAACAAAGAGCGTTTCTTGAAGGTTTTATCAAACGGTGCTAAAGTTATTAACAAAACAATAAAACAAAAAAACATTTCTTATGGAAATGCTGAGCTAACTATAACTACCCACGGGGGGGATATATATAATTATATATATTTATATATTTATATTTATTTATATATATATATATATTTATATATATATATATATATATATATATATATATATATATATATATATATATATATATATATATATATATGCAGCAATCTCCCTTTGTTTACAATTTATTACAAACAGTCTTGCCCTTAGAGGAGAAACGATGAGCAGAAATATAAAAGAAAATGCTTAACTCCTCATCTTCAGTACATTTCTTAGTGTCCATATCTGATGCAGATCCTCTGCTCTTGTGAATAGTGATTGCTTTAGTGACCCCCCCATTAGATGGATGTGGTAATGAGCTTTTTTTAGATGGGAAATAATACATTTAGTGTCCCAATCTGAGTAACTGTGTGGTCAAATTTTTCATAGGATTACACAGTGCTGGTTTACCTTAAGCAGCGCAGTCAGTCAGATTTTACATTTTTTTTAAATATCACAAGTTTCTAATGTTGGGCTTATGACGTGTCCCCTTTAGATGTGATTTTTACAGAGTGGTAATAGATAAGAAAGAGGTGGGAATTTGTGGTCGGAACTGTTGGTGACAGTCTCTTGATTGCAACATCTTGTCTGCTGTCTTTTTTAACTTGGTTTCACACATTAATGTTTCATCCCTTTTGTCATTATGGAGTAGAGCTGTTCCATAACTGTCATCTTACTGTGATGATTGCATAGAGTGCAGGCTGTTTTCACACTGTTTCAGCAGATGTAAGAATTAAACATCTAATAGCGTTTGTTGAAAAAACAAAATGCCTCTGTTGAAGGAACTTGCTTGGTTTCTAAATAGGAACCGATTTACAAACTATGGAACAGGTCTGTTTTGCAGAAATGTACTCTTTTGCAGGCAGTCCCCCAATATATTTCCTTATCTCCTTTTAAATATACAGGTCTAGAAAGTTTAATATTCTGGGAACCAACACGAAGGTCATGAACATGGAAGAGTCCAACAATGGCAGTCTGTCTGCAGAATTCAAACATCTGGTGGGTATCTAGAGCAGGCCACGCCAGAGGTCTGTTAAGCTCCTGTAATGAGCAGGCAGCTCTATATTGTGCGCTTGCTGCATTACATTCTTGTTAGCTCGCCACATTGCTTTCTTCTTGTAAGGACACCAGTCTACCGTAAACGATTCCAGGATTTCTTGGAAGCCTAGTTTTCAGTTTATATTAACAAGTTTTATGTAATTTGAGTTTAATGGAATGTAACTAACGGTACTGTGTGAGTGACTTTACTCCATGTTGCTTGTTTTCACTGCATGCTTATTTTTTCCTAAGTGGTAGTTTGCTCCCAGCGTATTTTTACTGTATTCTGCCCCACACGGTGCGCATCACATGCAACTAGGCGAGGTTTGCGGTTATGTCTCCCATCTGTCTGACTGTTTTTTCTTGGGGTGTGTGCGTTGTAGCTCTTATGTTATGACCAGCTAAATCATCTGATTTTGGGTGTGCATACATTTTTATAAATCATGCTTGCCTATTAAATCAATTGTATGCTTCTGTATTAGTTGTCCATGTTTGCTATTTTACATGCCTTTACCGACCAATAGTTAATTCATGGATCACATGTTCATTGCTCTTCATTTTTGGCTACTGATGTATGTTCGTACCTAGACCTCTAGTCCTTGTTACATTTTATTGTATTTTCCCTTTTCGTGTCCGAGCCTTTCTCTAAGGTGCAGTTTATTTCCTTTTCGGTTACAAATGACCTTCTGTTTTATGTCCACTTTTAAGTCTCAAGACAGAATTTTTCTTCTTTGTTTTTATAGACCTTGCGAGAGCAGAGATGTGGCAATGGAGGCAGAGCCAACTGTGATGTAAGTCAGTGTGGGTTTAGAGTTGATTTACACTGGAAAACACAGATTTATTTTGTCATTAACTTAAATGTAATTGTAATTGCCAAGATAGCCGCATTTAGAAAATCTCAAACCGTTTATGTTATTGTCACAATCATGTCCCTCAAAGGGTGCAGGACAAAAATCTGAGTTATGAGATGGAGAGACCGCTCATTCTTCTTGAACTATTACTATTTCCCCTGCTCAGGAAGTGAAAACCTAGAAGGGAAGGAAGTGTGTCAGAGCTAAGACTGGTTCTGAGAAGAGAATGGGGGGTGGTTGTGTGTGTGTGTGTGTGTGTGTGTGTGTGTGTGTGTGTGTGTGTGTGTGTGTGTGTGTAGTGTGTGGTGTGTAGTGTGTAGTGTGTAGTGTGTGTGTAGTGTGTGTGTAGTGTGTGTGTGTGTACTATTTGAGTGCTGGGAAGGGTTCTCCCACTCCTACGAACAACCAGGGGATTGAACTGAACAAGCACCGAAGAGCGATTCTTTGCAAAGACCGCAAAAGATAATTTCCTTGGATACATAGCTGATGGTAACTCCCAGGTGGAAACAAGGGTAAGAACACTTTCCAAGAAAGCGCAGTCCTCATGGCTCTGGATGATACTCATACTTTCTCCACTACCTTTTCTCTGTTGCTTAAAGTCTGATGGAAAAAAAGTAAGCCCCAGTACCAAAAATAAATGAGTGCACATCGCAGACAGCCACCTTCACCAATTAAACACTGGGAGCATGAATGGGTTCTCAACAACAATGTTTTGAGCTATATCTGGGGACATCTGCAAATAATAATCTTTGCAGTGGCTGAAAATGCAATGTGCTAAGACTTTGCATCTCGATTTGAGGAAATAGTAATGCTGGAGAATTCCTTTTTAATCTCGTCAGTTGGTTGAAAGCATTCCTGTACGCCTCCTTTCCACTACGTCTACTGAAGTTGATAATCAAATTAAAGCAAAATGGAGCAGAACAAAGAGAGATGCAATTTGTCCCAGATGGGAAGATAGTGGTGATTCACCAATCTACTTCATCTATCAAAGATTAATGATGAAGAAGCATATGTTCGATGGCATCTGTCGCTGTAGATACACATGTTGTGCATAGCCCGCCATCTGGTGTTGGGTCGCAGTGTTACAAGTTGTTTTTCTTCGAAGAAGTCTTTCGAGTCACGGGACCGAGGGACTCCTCCTCTTTGTCTCCATTGCGCATGGGCGTCGACTCCATCTTCGATTGTTTTCTTTCCGCCATCGGGTTCGGACGTGTTCCTTTCGCTCTGGGTTTCGGAACGGAAAGTTAGCTCAAAATCGGAAAATTACGTCGGTATTGTTGCGTTCGGGATCGGGTTAGATAGCATCGACATCGCATCGATACGATAACATCTCCGTTGCCCTTCGGGGTAGTTTTCGATCCCCTGTCGGGGCCTGGTCGGCCCGACCGCGTGTGACATCGACGCTGATGGAACGGACCCCGTTCCGTTTCTGTCCTAAATGCCACAACAAATACCCATATACAGACCAACATTCGGTCTGTAACCTGTGCCTGTCGCCCGAGCACAGGGAAGAAACTTGTGAGGCCTGTCGTGCGTTCCGGTCCCGAAAAACGCTCCGTGACCGCCGAGCCAGAAGACTGCAAATGGCGTCCACGCCGACAGGACACCAAGGTTTCGAGGAACAAGAAGAAGTAGAAGCCTTCTCGATCCATGAATCGGACTCTGACGAATTCGACGACCATGAAACAGTGAGTAAGACGTCGAAGATAGCACATAAGAAAACTAACAAGGCCCAGGGGACGCCACTGCCGTCAGGCCATGGCTCAACCCATAAACTCGGTGACCGACCATCGGCACCAAAGAAGGCCGAAATAGTGCCGAGATCGTCCGACTCGGGTCGAGACACAGGCACCCAGCCATCTCGGGACCGAGATAGTGCTGCCGGCAAAGATCGACGCCGAGATAGCGGAGCCGAAGCTGCTCGACGCAGAGACAGCGGCACCGAGGAGGATCGACGCCGAGAGGGGCCGGCTCCGAAAAAGAGGAAAGTCGCCTCGGAGCCGAAAAAGAGCGTGGACATGGTTTTGGTGCCAAAGGAGACTGGAGTTCCAACAAGAACAAACACCACAAACAAAACTGGTGAAGAAGGTAACTCCGCCACCCTCTCCTCCACCTGTGGCTACCATTTCACCAGCACAGACTCCGTCACATTCACCGGCTCACACCACCTTAAGCCAAGGTGACCAGGACCAAGATGCTTTGGACTTATACGACGCCCCAGTGTCGGACAACAGTCCTGAGGCGTATCCTACAAAGCCCTCACCACCAGAAGACAGCACAGCATATTCACAAGTGGTGGCTAGAGCAGCAGAGTTCCACAACGTGTCTCTACACTCGGAGCCTGTCGAAGATGACTTCCTCTTCAACACCCTCTCTTCCACACATAGCACCTACCAAAGCCTGCCTATGCTCCCAGGAATGCTAAGGCACGCAAAGGACATATTCAAAGAGCCTGTCAAAAGTAGGGCAATAACACCGAGGGTAGAAAAAAAATATAAAGCACCTCCCTCAGACCCAGCTTTCATCACCTCACAACTGCCACCAGATTCGGTTGTGGTAGGGGCGGCTCGCAAGAGAGCAAACTCCCACACATCGGGCGATGCACCTCCCCAGATAAGGAGAGCCGAAAGTTTGATGCAGCCGGTAAAAGGGTCGCAGTACAGGCTGTAAACCAGTGGCGCATCGCAAACTCTCAAGCGCTCCTAGCGCGATATGACAGAGCCCACTGGGATGAGATGCAACACCTCATTGAGCATCTACCCACAGAACTACAAAAGAGGGCGAAACAAGTGGTTGAGGAGGGCCAAAACATCTCCAATAACCAGATACGCTCCTCTATGGACGCAGCGGACACAGCAGCAAGAACGGTTAACACGGCAGTAACCATCCGAAGGCACGCGTGACTACGAACATCTGGTTTTAAACCAGAGATACAGCAGGCGGTGCTCAATATGCCATTCAATGAGCAACAATTGTTCGGACCTGAAGTGGACACGGCAATTGAGAAGCTAAAAAAGGACACTGACACTGCAAAAGCCATGGGTGCACTCTACTCCCCGCAGAGCAGAGGCACTTTCAACACCTTCCGCAAGACAACCTTTAGAGGGGGGGTTTCGGGGTCAATCCACACAACCCAGTACCTCACAGTCAACACCGTCCACCTACCAGGGACAGTACCAAAGGGGAGGTTTTCGGGGCCAATACAGAGGGGGACAATTCCCTAGAAGCAGGGGAAAATTTCAAGGCCCCAAAACACCTACAAACAAACAGTGACTCACACGTCACTCATCCCCTCCACACAACACCAGTGGGGGGAAGAATAAGTCAGTATTACCAAGAGAGGGAAAACATAACAACAGACACTTGGGTCTTGGCAATTATCCAACATGGTTATTGCATAGAATTTCTACAAATCCCTCCAAACATACCACCAAAGGCACAAAATATATCAAAACAACATTCGGACCTCCTAGAAATAGAAGTTCAAGCATTACTGCAAAAGAACGCAATAGAACTGGTACCAGATACACAAACAAATACAGGGGTTTACTCACTGTACTTTCTAATACCAAAGAAGGACAAAACACTGAGACAATCCTAGACCTCAGAACACTAAACACATACATCAAATCAGAACACTTTCACATGGTCACGCTACAGGAAGTGTTTCCATTGCTAAAGCAACAAGATTACATGACAGCCTTAGATCTCAAAGACGCGTATTTCCACATACCAATACATCCGTCGCACAGGAAATACCTAAGGTTCGTATTCAAAGGAATACATTACCAATTCAAAGTATTGCCCTTCGGTTTAACAACTGCACCAAGAGTCTTCACAAAGTGCCTAGCAGTAGTGGCTGCACACATCAGAAGGCAGCAAATACACGTATTCCCGTATCTAGACGACTGGCTAATCAAGACCGACTCACTGACAAGGTGCTCACACCACACAGATCAGGTCATACAAACCCTCTACAAACTCGGTTTCACCATCAACTAAGCAAAATCACACATTCTGCCGTGCAAGGTACAACAATACCTAGGAGCCACAATAGATACAACAAAGGGAATAGCCACTCCAAGTCCACAAAGGGTTCAAAATTTCCAAAAGATTATACAACGCATGTACCCAACACAAAAAATACAGGCGAAGATGATATTACAACTACTAGGCATGATGTCCTCATGCATAGCCATTGTCCCACACGCAAGGTTGCACATGCGGCCCTTACAACAGTGCCTAGCATCACAATGGTCTCAAGCACAGGGTCAGCTTCTAGATCTGGTGTTGATAGACCGCCTAACATACCTCTCGCTTCTATGGTGGAACAGCATAAACTTAAACAAAGGGCGGCCTTTCCAAGACCCAGTGCCACAATACGTGATAACAACAGATGCTTCCATGACAGGGTGGGGAGCACACCTCAATCACCACAGCATACAAGGACAATGGGACGTACATCAAAGAGAGCTGCATATAAATCACCTCGAACTACTAGCAGTTTTCCAAGCATTTCAACCAATCATAACTCACAAATACATTCTTGTCAAAACGGACAACATGACAACAATGTATTATCTAAACAAACAGGGGGGGACACACTCGACACAGCTGTGCCTGCTGGCACAAAAAATATGGCAATGGGCAATTCACAACCACATTCGCCTAATAGCACAGTTTATTCCAGGGATCCAGAATCAACTTGCAGACAATCTCTCTCGAGATCACCAACAGGTCCACGAGTGGGAAATTCACCCCCAAATTCTAAACACTTACTTCAAACGTTGGGGAACACCTCAAATAGACTTATTTGCAACAAAGGAGAACGCAAAATTCCAAAACTTCGCATCCAGATACCCACACAGGCAGTCTCAAGGCAATGCCCTATGGATGAACTGGTCAGGGATATTTGCGTACGCTTTTCCCCCTCTCCCTCTCCTTCCATATCTAGTAAACAAATTGAGTCAAAACAGACTCAAACTCATACTGATAGCACCAACGTGGGCAAGGCAACCATGGTACACAACACTGCTAGACCTATCAGTAGTACCCCACGTCAAGTTGCCCAACAGGCCAGATCTGTTAACGCAACACAAACAACAGATCAGGCATCCAAACCCAGCATCGCTGAATCTAGCAATCTGGCTCCTGAAATCCTAGAATTCGGACACTTAAACCTCACACAAGAATGTATGGAAGTCATAAAGCAAGCCAGAAGACCATCCACTAGACACTGCTATGCAAGCAAATAGAAAAGGTTTGTTTGCTACTGCCATCAGAATCAAATTCAACCATTACACGCATCTCCAAAAGATGTAGTGGGTTACTTACTACACTTACAAAAATCAAACCTGGCCTTCTCTTCCATTAAAATACACCTAGCAGCAAAATCTGCATACCTGCAGATTACCCATTCAACTTCACTATTTAGGATACCTGTCATTAAAGCGTTTATGGAAGGCCTCAAAAGAATTATACCACCAAGGACACCACCCGTTCCTTCATGGAACCTCAACATCGTCTTAACAAGACTCATGGGTCCACCCTTTGAACCTATGCACTCTTGCGAAATACAATTCCTAACCTGGAAAGTTGCATTTCTCATCGCCATCACATCTCTAAGAAGAGTAAGTGAAATTCAGGCGTTTACAATACAAGAACCTTTTATCCAACTACACAAAAATAAAGTAGTCCTAAGGACCAATCCTAAATTTTTGCCAAAGGTTATTTCACTGTTCCACCTAAATCAAACGGTAGAGCTACCAGTGTTCTTCCCACAGCCAGATTCCATAGCTGAAAGGGCACTACATACATTAGACGTCAAAAGAGCACTAATGTACTACATCGACAGGACTAAACACATCAGAAAAACTAAACAACTGTTTATTGCATTTCAAAAACCTCACGCAGGAAACCCAATATCGAAACAGGGTATAGCCAGATGGATAGTTAAGTGCATCCAAATCTGCTACCTTAAAGCAAAAAGACAACTGCCCATTACACCAAGGGCACACTCAACTAGAAAGAAAGGCGCTACCATGGCCTTCCTAGGGAATATTCCAATGCACGAAATATGTAAGGCAGCCACATGGTCTACGCCTCACACATTTACCAAGCACTACTGTGTAGACGTGCTATCAGCACAACAAGCCACAGTAGGTCAAGCCGTACTAAGAACCTTATTTCAGACTACTTCCACTCCTACAGGCTGAGCCACCGCTTTTGGGGAGATAACTGCTTACTAGTCTATGCACAACATGTGTATCTACAGCGACAGATGCCATCAAACTGAAAATGTCACTTACCCAGTGTACATCTGTTCGTGGCATCAGTCGCTGAAGATTCACATGTGCCCACCCACCTCCCCGGGAGCCTGTAGCCGTTTGGAAGTTAGCTTCAACTTTGTACATTTGTAAATATATTAAATCTTAGATAGGTACATACTTATTCACTCCATTGCATGGGCACTATTACTAACAAACAACTCCTACCTCACCCTCTGCGGGGAAAACAATCGAAGATGGAGTCGACGCCCATGCGCAATGGAGACAAAGAGGAGGAGTCCCTCGGTCCCGTGACTCGAAAGACTTCTTCGAAGAAAAACAACTTGTAACACTCCGACCCAACACCAGATGGCGGGCTATGCACAACATGTGAATCTTCAGCGACTGATGCCACGAACAGATGTACACTGGGTAAGTGACATTTTCATTATAAAGTGCAACAATGCCCAAAAAGAGTTTCCTAGCGCTGCCACAACTTATTAAAACATCCAGATCTTTAAACCTTAACAAGATTTTAGGTGGTTAGCTTCAGAGCAAAGACGGATAGGTAGGATGTTCCAGAGTTTTGGAGTGAAATAAAAAAAATGCGGTCTTGCCTGTATGGGTGTCAGAGATGTGAGGGATGTCTAGTAGTTAATCACCAGTAGACCTTAAGGCTCGACAGAGACTTCTAGATGCGGATTCCTTACCTTTGAATTTCCCCCAGGCCTCAAACTGGATTTGGAGAATTTTGTGAGTAGTAACACTGCGAGCTATCAGGTGGCGTTGATTGCCGGGCCGGCTATGAAGCTACGTTACCTATATAGACACCACCACGGAGTGCTGACGTCACTTCTTTTCTTTTCTCTGTCAGCAGGCGCTGATCTGAAGATAGCTACCCCTCAGGCATTTTTTGACTGGCTTTTTTCATCTTTTTGTCAATGTTTTTCTTCAAGTGTTCTACTCCTGGTGCATCGAGGCTATAAACCAGAAAGACCAGCTTCAAGCCCTGTGGATCTTGTCATCAGCCGATTGACACCCAAGGATCCAGTTCTTGATCCGGACCAACATGGGTAGCGCCATTCCCAGTGTAATCCCCGACACAGAACTAGATGAGCGTTGATTCCAATGCTGGCAGGAGCCTTGCCTCCTAGGTCGGATTCTGAGCCCCTTTCTTATGGGTTAGCAGGCCTCAAAAAATCATAAAATTATTACTAGACCTCCAGGCAAAGTAACTCGACAAACTACTTGATGACAACTGTACTGTACTTGACCCATAAATGGGTCTCAAATTGTGTGATCCGAGGCAAATTTTTTTGTTTACAGAGTTGCCGTTTTCTTCTTTGTCACATATGAATATACCTTCAAATATGTGAGCTCAGCATTACTGCTGTATTAAAAACTTCTTTGTTTGATTAAATAGACTAAACGTTTGCTCCTTGTGTAAAAAGAATTTAGCCCACATATAGGGGTTACATGATCCATTACTTGACTCTTAGTTTACTAATAGCAGTGCTACCTAGGGCAGAAGTGCTTCCAGGTTTTTGTTTAAACACTCACTTTTAATAAATATATTACTAAAGCATGATGTGGTCGCACATTGTCATTTAAAGACAGAAAATTTCCAAGAAATGTCCAAAAACCTTCCCACTAAATTGCAGCTTAACTGATAAAACTATATACTGTATTAACAATCTGTGAAATTTCAGAAAACATATTTGTTCTTTGTACATCACCAAATAGTGTTTTGATTAAAATATTTTTTTTCATCACACAAAAGTACAAAAAATGGGCTTTCACCACTACGGAAATATATTTTGAAATGGTTTGTACAATTGTCTTAGATATTTAAATGTTGTGTTTTGGGGAAAACCTGACAAAATCCTGGAACTCTGCAGTCAGAAGGAACATGAATTGTAAGACAAACTGACTTTTGACCTCTGTCTCTGAACACAGAGCAAATGTGACAGGATTAAGATTTAGAGGCCTCTTTATTGCTCTTTCACTTTGTGGCTGAACAGAACACCTGTTCTTTGTCAACTCGCAGAAGGGGCAAGTAGGTCCTAAAACTAGCGTGACCTCATAAAATATGACTCGTCATAGCGAGTGGGCAAGTAGATTTTTCGAGGCCTGGGTTAGGTTACGGGGATGAATGGGAGGGGTCACCGGACCCTTTAGAATACCTACTCTATTAAGAACAACCTATGGACTGGCGTACAGACCTGGTTGAAGCCAGCGGACTGGATACTTTGCCAGATACTGGCATGCTTTCTTCCCCTCCCGTGGCTACAGACAAGGGAGCTTCCTACTCTATGGTGGTTAAGAAGACAGCTGAGGTCCTGGACCTTGAATGTCCTACTGGGTACCTGGTCCAAACCCAGCACGGGTGCTTCTGTGAAAAGGATAATTGCCTGCTGTCATCACCCCGCTCCAGGGGACCCAAGTTTTCTGATGTAACACCCCACCCCTAAGAGCTTGGTTATCCAAACCTCTACCTCTGAGGGCACTTTCCCGTCCACTCCCCTCGATAGGGACTCCAAAAGGTTGGGCATACTTGAGAAAAAGATGTTTTCTTCTGCCAACCTTGCACTGCGGTCCATGAACACCACATGCTTTTTGGGCTGTTATTCCCACACACTGTGGGACACGGTTGAGCAACTGCTGCCCTAGGTCCAGGAGGAGGCCTGGGTAGTACTCTCTCAGGCTGTTGCCGATGGGAGAGACGCAGCAAAGTGCACAGTCTGTTGCGGACAGGATACGAACAACTCACTAGGCTTCACACCTGGCTGAGGACGTCTGGCTTTTCGGGGGATATCCAAGCTACCTTGATGGACATGCTCTTTGATGGCATCCATCTCTTAGGAGACAAGGCAGACTTTGCACTTGAGCACTTCAAGGATTGTCGGGCTATGGCCAGGTCCTTAGAGTGGCCCCACACCCCCACTCCCCAGTCTGCCTTGCACCCCTTTCGTGGCTACCAAAGAGGAGGTCAGCGTCCATTCCCAGTCAGCAGCTGTGCTGCACATGCTGCCCAGCCTCTGCATGGCCCTGGGTGCAAGATCCACTGTCCTCGTGAATCAAGTGGCCATTGGCCTGAAGAGTCTGCCACCCCATTCCCTAACCCCCCCTTCCCCAGCAGCCTCTAAGCCTTCCTAGTCTGATTCTCTCCCACCTTAGGCCTGTTGGAGGCATGATTTGCCATCACCTGCTCTACTGGCAATCCATCATTTCAGGCAGGTGGTTTGTGTAGATAGTCCGAAGGGGCTGCTCCCTCCCTTTTGAGACTACCTCTCCATTCATGACACCATCCTACGATCGCATGACTGAAGGCCATTTGTCCCTTTGCGTGGAAGTTACGGTTCTCTTTGCTATGGGAGCCATATAAAGTGTTCCCGTGCCAGAAGTAGGTTGTGGTTGCGATTCCCGCTACTTTCTACCCAAAAAGGTCAAGGGCCTCTGCCCTATCCTAGTCTTTGGTCCCTCGATCTCCTCCTCTAAAAGGAGAATTTCAGGGTGCTCACTCTGGCTCAGGTTCCATCTGTCCTGGCCCCAGGAGACTGGATGGTAGGCCACAACCACTTTCAGTTCACCATGTTCCCCTTTGGCCTTACCAGTGCCCTCGGGTGTTCACCAAGGTTGTAGCTCATCTGTGCAGATTTGTGGTTTCAGTCTTCTATCCCGACAAATGCGGGCTCGACCCAGGCTGTCATCTTCCAACTCCAGACTACGGCAACACCTCCTTCATTCGCTGGGGTTCACTATGATTGTGCCAAAGCCACACCCGACTCCCTCTCAGATGCTCCCTTTAATCGGGGCTGTTATGGACACAGTGCAGTTTGAGCCTATCCTCCCGATCAGATCTGACAGATGCATCACTCCTGGGATGGGGCAGCTATCTGGGAGAGGGAGAGATCAGAGGCATCTGGTCTCCAGCAGAATCCGGAGTCCTCATCACCCTGTTGGAGCTGCGTGCGAGCCAACTAGAATTAAAAGCATTTCTTCTCTCAAGGGAAATATGGTGAAGGTGTTCACGGACAACATTACCGCCATGTGGTACTGCAACAAGCAGGGTGGGGTGGGATTGTGCACCCTTTTCCAAGAGGCTCTGTTCCTCTGGATGTGCATGGAACAGCAGGGCATATGCCTGGTGCTTCGGCATCTGGCAGAACTTCTAAATGCCAGAGGAGACAAACTCAGCGAATAATGTCTAGCGGTTTACAAATGGTGTCTTCATCCAGAGGTGGTTTTGGAGAAAATAAACCCTTGGTTAGATCTGTTTGCCTCTGCAGAGAACACACATTGTCAGCAGTTTTGTGCTTTGGAGTTTCCAAGGCGGCAATCGCTTGGAGACCCTTTTTGTAATGAGTGGAACTCAGGCCTTCTGTACCCCTTTCTGCCCATAGCACTTCTGTCCAGAGTTCTCAAGAAGATCAAGAACAACCAGGCTTAAGTAATCCTTGTGGCTCCGGATTGGGCTTGGAAAGTCTGGTATCCCAAGCTGCTGAGCATGTCCATCGATTCGCCGATTAGACTGCCTCTTCGGGGGGATATTCTGTTGCAACAGAAGGGGAGTGTTCTACACCCGAACCTCTCCACTCTCCGTCTTCTTGCTTGGAGATTGAGCGGCAACAGTTGACAGGTTTTGACCTTCCTCCTGAAGTCCGTAACGTAATCTTGACAGCCAGGTGTCCCTCCACCAAAACGGTATACGCCTGTCGGAAGACATTTGTAGCAAGGTGCACAGACAAGTCTGTTGACCCCTTTCCTGCCCCTCTCTCTGAAGCCCTGTTCATGCTTTTGCTGGCCCAGCAGGGCTCTGGTATGGACACTCTTACAGGTTATTTCTTTGCTATTTTTGAGTTTCCCTTATCATCCTTCTTTGTTTAAGTCCCCTATTGTGCATTGGTTCCTCAAAGGTCTTACACATCTTTTTCCTCAACCCCCATTTATTATGCCCCATTGGGATCTGAATTTGTTTTTGGCATTTCTGATGTGTTCTCCTTTTGAGCCTCTCTGCAATTGTCCTCTTATGCTTCTCACTTTAAAAACAGACTTCCTTGTGGCTATTACATCTTCCCCAAGGGTGAGTGAGCTACAGGAATTGTCATCTAAGCCGCCCTACCTTTCCATCTATCCTGACCAAGTGGTGCTTTGCACTAGGGCCTCCTTTCTGCCAAACGTGGTTACGATCTTTCATGTAGGCCAATTTGTCACCCTGTCTACTTTTTATGCACCCTCACATCCTTCTAAGGAAGAGGAGAAACTTCACAGCCTGGACCCAAAAAAGAGCATTGGCATTCTACCTTGAGCGTACAAAAGAGTCCTGGGTGGATGATCAACTCTTTATCGGTTCTGTGGGTGCGAAGAAAGTTTGGCCAGTGCAAAAGCAGACAACCTCCAGATGGGTCGTTCACTGTATTATGATCTGCTACTCACTGGCCAAGAAGCAACTCCCTGAGGGTTTGCGTGCTCATTCTACCCGAGCTAATGCTGTGACAACTCCTTTAACATGTGGAATTCTAGTCCTTGACATCTGTCAGGCGGCAACGTGGGCATCTCTGCACACGTTTACCAAACACTGCTGCCTGGACGGTCAGGTCTGTGGGGACAGGAACTTTGCCCATTCAGTCCTGCAGGGCTTTCTAGTATGAACTTAGTTCATGCACCGGGAATGGTATTGTTTTTGGTGTATATCCAAAGGTATGGAATCTGCAACTAGGAGTCTCTCTCAGAGGAACAATTTACTTACCTTCGGTAATGCCTTATCTGGTAGGGACAATATGTAGTTGCAGATTTGTTACCGACCCACACATTCTCCCCGCTCTGCGAACTGATTTCTAGGGGGATGGACTCTCCTTTCAGGGCCTTAGTTTTGAGGCACCCGTAGTCAGTTTCTTTATGATTCTGCTCTTCTGGTGTGCAGCGGTGTGAAAAGAAACTGAAGTCAGCGCGCTGGGGTGGTGCCTTTATAGGAACCGCAACATCATGCCCAATGACAGACGCATGGCCGATTGACGCCACCTGATGGCGCGGAGGAGTAATGCTCACAAAATTCTCCACCTCTAGTCTGACGCCTGAGGGAAATTCAAAGGTAAGGAATCTGCAACTAGATAAGGCATTACCAAAGGCAAGTAACTTGTTCTTCCAGCATCAAAGGGCCTGGCTTGTATACAAAAAAAAAATAATCTCTCCAGGTTGTACACAAAAACAAGTAGAATTGGTAGCCAGTGTAGAGCCCTCCAGCCCCCTGTTACTGAGCCGACATGAGGGAGAGCCAGAAGTATTCTGATAGCAAAATTCTGGATGAGTTGTAATCGCTATGGAATTTTATTAGGAGGCCCAAATGCAAAGCATTACAATAATGTTAGGTGACAAAATTATTGCTTGAACCACTGCATGCTGGGCCTCATTAGGCAGGAAGGAGAAAACTTTACAGAGCATGTAAAAACAAGAAGCTGTAATGACTTCAGTTTGTTTCTCTAAAGCTAGAGCCATATTTATAAATACTCCAAGATTTTTAACCGACTCCAAAAGGGTAGGAGGTTCTCCCAGCTCTGATTGACACTAATGAGGGCCAAAAAGCGTGGTTTAGTCTTTGTTTAATTGCAGGGAATTCCTACTTCTCCAAGGAGCTGCTGACTGTAGACGTGCATATAAATTGGAAGTTATTGCCAATATGTCTGCCGCTCAGACTAACATGTGGGTGTTGGTGTATGACATTAAAGGGAATTTAAAGTTCTGGATTGGTTTCGCCAAGTGCCACAAGTAGATGTTGACCTGAGCGAAGACCCTTATGGAACACTGCAAGGCAGCGGCCTTCATTTAGAGCAGAAGGTTGATAAGATCACAGTTGTACCCTCTTATTGCCTTTTTAATGCTTTCATGGAAATAACAAGTCTCTTACAAAGGACGTGTGTCCAGTAGTGTCGAAGGCTGCGGCGAGATTGAGTAAGACTAGAGCAGTGCTTACACCCTTGTCGAGCAGCTTTCAGATGTTGCCTAGAACCACAAGTAAGGCAGTGTTTGTGCCGTGAAGATGATGAAAACCCCCTGGGACACAATCTGATGTTATTAGCCTTAATGAAGAAGAGAGTGGGATGTTAACACACTTTTCCAGGACCTTGTCTATGACAGGAGAAGCCACACATGAGATTGCCATTTATACGGAGTCAGAACCCAAGGCAAAATTTTACATTGCAGCAGGGTATCTTTGAGCTTAACAGCGTGGCTCCTGAATTCGCCTAGGGCAGCCATCTGAATCTGTCTCCGAAATGCGTGAACATCATGCAAGGCACTAAAAGACCATTTACAAGGTTATCATGAGCCGTGAAGTGAAAAATGTTCTGCCTTTGATGTATATGGAGTCCAGCTGATCCAACTTTGTCAATAGAATACAATATCCATAAAAAGTCACACAGCAGCTATTAAAGCATATTGCTTCTCAGTATCAATCATATATATTTCTTGAAGACATCTTGCCCCTCCATGAGAATTGAAGATAGTGTTAGCTTTGCTGACCGATCCCTTTTAGAAACCTATGTATACATTTGATCTGCAACACTTGCTGTGGAAAGCTGTTTTTCTCATAGTTACTGTCAGTATTCAGTGTGATTGTAATTAGAGTTCTAACCAGTAAAGAGCTTCATACAGTCTTGCAGAACACTAAGGTGTTCCCCAGAATCCACCCTTTTTTAATGATCATATTAAATAGTGTAGAGTGCATTGTTCCCAAGTCTCACTTCTCCTGCAAAGGGGTGTCTCCAGGCTTTAAATGTTAAAGAGAAACTGTTTTTTTTTATTTTGTAAGTTTTGAAGATTACACAGTTATCTAAAAGGGACTCCAGTTGCTAAAACTCCTGCACAGACAACAAAGTTTTGATAGCTTTTCTACTGGGTAGATGGTATTAGATTAGCCTTGGCTACAAGTAATCCGTACATAGCCTCCGATTCTTCAGAAGGACCAAAGTAAAACAGAGCCCATTTAAGCTGAACCTATTTTTTATGAAAGCTAAGCTCTATCCATAAATAGCTTTGTGACAAGCTCTTGATCTAGTTTGCTTGGCTTTTAGAATCTAGTAAATCTGTTGAAGATGGTTTGTAACGAAAGCTCAGTTGGGAAGGCTGAGAAGAAGCCTAGATGACATTGTCTATCAACTACAGTTTCCTGCATTGGTAATAAGGGAGACCAACATAAAGAAATTGGCTGTAGTTGAGGCAGTTGGCAATCACAACCCATGTAACTGAAATAAGAGCAGGGTGGAATAAGATGGAGAATCTGTTTAAAGGTCCTTATATGGTGAAAATATGAAGTAACCTTGGAGATCTAGGGAGAACAGCATGGTTTGTCATTGAAATTGACAAACTAGACTGTATGGACAACAGAGTGGGACATTTATCTTAGGAGGTAGGTCACCTTTTGTGGAAACAAAAGAGAAACAAACACAGAGGTTGTTAGTCCATTGTGTTAGTTGAAAGTGTTTATTATCCGTGTAACTACGGTAATCGTATAGTTATGTGATACCCAACAATTTATTTCTTGAACCCTGATTTTCAGGGTGGAATGATAATTGCTAAGACCCAGAGCTCCAAGGAGGAGCAAAGTCTGCCAAAGCTTTTCTTTGACACTTGATTCATGCCAGTTGGTTAGTTCATTATTTTATAGTTCAACACACACTAGGGCAGCCCAATTAACTCCAGAGAAGCTTATAGAGCACAGCATATACCAGGAAGGAGAGCTTCAAGGCACTAAAGTCTGACTGCATGAGAAATAATGTCAAAGGCTACAGAGAGGTCCAGCAATATGAAGGCGACAGTTATAAATTATCCACAGCTGATCCATCTCTGTGAGTAGAATAAATTCAGTGCCATAAAAGGATGGAGTGCGGATTGATGAAAGGAAAGAGTTGATTATTGACTTCTTCTTTAGAAGAGATCTTACCAGTGTCTCCATCCATCTTGCAGGAATAGTAGTATTAGTAGTAGTATTCAGAGACTTTGAGTGAAGCAAAAAATTGAACCAGTATTGCAAAAGCTGAATGAAGGATACAAGCCGTTCAATGCTCCAACGTGGACCCAGATTTAGTAGTAAGAATATGCATATTAGTGTTGTTGATGCCCAGAGGAGAAGATTTCCAGAAGAAAAATGAAGTAGACCTAGCTTTCACAGATGTCATGTAATGGATAGGACTTGTATGGCGTAGAAGAAAGGTTGGATGATTTATAGCTTACAGCTAAAAATGATTACAGAGATTTCAGTGAGTCAACTGACATTCGAATAACAGTAGCACAGGAAGTGAGTTTGGTTAATTTGTTTGCTATTTTAACAAAATTATATGATTTGATTATCAGCAGTGGTGATAAGAGCTGCATAGAAGAAACACCAGATCTGTCTGACTAGTTTTTATTTTGTAATTTGTACTTAACATGATTCCCCTGTTCAAATAATGAAATCAGTAGAAGTAGATTGCAGGCTGAGAGAGCTTAAGTACAAATACATTTTGCAAGAGCACTGCCAAAAAGAAAGTAGGAATTGGGGAAATTTAAAAGCATGACATTGGGCTGAAAGGGGTTCATTTAAAGGAACAAGGGACATCCTCAGCTTTTGGTGATAAATAGTAGCTACATCACTGTCTACCTTATTTTAATGTTAAATATTTCAAGTATATGGGAGAAAGGACTCCTTTTTTGCCAGTAGATGTTTCTATATTTCAGAATTAGGAGTGAGATGAGGTCTGCAACTCCTGGTTAACCCAATCCCCCATTTTTAGGGGGCGAGCGCAAAGCGCTCTGTCCCTCTTCTAATCTCTCTTTAGTGGGATTTTAACTACACCCATGTTAAGTCAGTCACTTTCATTGGTTTGTGGGCTTGCCTTTTAAAATCCATTTGTTTTCATTTGTGATAGGTATGCACAGCCCTCCTCGAGAGCGCTGGTAAACTACTGGAAACATACAAGGCTCCATGTTTTCCGTATGGTTTCTGGACTACTTTTTCTCTTTATTTCGCAGCGCAATTGAACTGTGTTTTACACAGTGCGATCGCGCTTGTTTTTTTGTTTCCATTTAATGTGGCTTGAAAAGTCCGGTTAGGAGTTCACAACGCTAATAGCTCTAACTCGACGTAATACAAGACTCATTGGATTGCAATTGCTTGTTTACCATCACTAACACTTGTTACAAAGATGAACAACCCACTGCATCTTACTTCCCAAATCAATAATTGTATAGTTAATTTACAAGCTAATTCACAGAGCTAGGCCTGTACAAAGTGGTATGCTGATCTGGAACAACCATAAACAGGCGAGGAGTAGAAATACTGCTCTAACCTGATTAAAGAACTATCATTAAATAGTAAATGCAGACTAATCCATTTTAAGTAGTTTCTGATGTTTTATTACACACTGGCTAGATGTAAGGATGTGGTTTAGTAGATAATGCAAGATGTTTAAGATGTAAATATGCGGTTGCAGACGGTATGCACTGGGAATGTCTTCGTTTTGAGGCATTCTTGAATAATAATCCATGAGTTTGTGAAATGACTCAACACAGTATTGAGCCATCCTTTGGGATTGCTTTGCTAGGATTTGGCAAAGACATTCAGGTTGCTAATAGGAAATATGTGGCTTTGCATTTTTAATTGCCATAAATAGGGTGACAATGTGTGGGGAGAGAAGTCTACTGCCTAAAATGCCTAAAATAAAGGTTTTGATTCAGGCCTTAATATATTGCATTGGCAATATAGATATATAAAATACCCTTCTGCCATACAAATATAGGCCAAGGGAGATCTGGTCTACCCCCCAGCGATATATTTTTTTCTAAAAATGCTCACAAAGTGCAGAGAGAATCAACTGTGCTTGCTCTTATGCTATCACAGGTACAAGACATAACAGTTCGCTTGGTTGCAAAGTGTTCTAAGTTATCTAGTGATACACCGTGCAAAGATTAATCTGTCTGCATACAGATGTCCAAATCTGTCTACAGGCATTACTGTCATACTTGATATTTTAACAATGTTATATACGGATGTGCTGTTAGAAAATAGTAATGAAATAAATGTAAAATGTGAAAGGAGTAAGGCATTGAAATATCAGGATGGAATGTTAAGCAAAGGACTTTAAACTTGCGATTGGCAAGCACTGACTCTTTGTCGTCCAGTCCAGATGGGAAGTGTCATGTATTCTGTTATGCTACTTGAATAAGTCCAAAACCTCCTTCAGCAAGAAGAAAGGCAGCTGCTTCAGCTGTTTTGCATGTCTGTTACAGAAATATGTCCAGCGATCTGGAGATAAATCCACAAATTTGAAAAGCATTACGCTCTAGACTAGCATGGACGCAAAGTACGACAAGCATCTTTACAAAATTCTCTTGGCTAAGATGACAATATCCAACTGTATATTTTTTCTTCTATCTGATCTTACTCTGATTGCTTTCAAGGTGTGAGCATTCTACTGCTATTTGATTTAGTATTCAACCTACGCTGGAGAAGTAACATTTCATTACTTGTAATTCTGGTTCTTCATTATATGGATATTTGCAGGATGTTTATGAACATCCAGCTCTCTTTTCCATGGCTTGAAAAATCATATAGGGAGAAAGATTAGGAAATAAGCTACTGCTCAAATTGAGCGTTGTAAGATAGCTGGGTCATCCAGCAGCCTTAAAACCAGTGTGCAATTTCCGTCTGTTTCTTTATGTTGGGGGATATCAATCTCTGTCTGGTCATTTGTCTTTTATTTTTCCTGTAAATGCGAAAGTCTTAAAACCAATTGAACAGTTAATGTTTTTTAAAGGTTTTTCAGGCTTTCCTTTTTTGTAAAGTACTGATTACAGTGATAAAAGAAAATGACTCATTTGTTATGATAGGCATATTTACTGTTATTCGAATATGTCAAGAGATCTAAGGAATGGAAAGCTTAGTGTGATCCTTCAGAGATATGAAGGTATTTAGTGCTCATGTTTCCAGCACAGATTCCTTGTGATGGACAACCAGGCTTTTACAAGTAAGTTTCTCATTTGTTTTTAAATTTAATTTCCAACATTTTAAGAATACCTTCCTTGGTGAGCCTCCTTGGAGGTACGGAAAAATGTTTTGGCCATGTAGTTTGAAATAAGGCATTTCTTTATAAAGATCATGGCAAAAAGGCTTTCTGTTTTATTAAACTTCAGGCCTTGGCTGTTTCAGTGCAGCCAAAACCAAAAGGCGTGTTTAGCCATGATATGAAATTCATACCTTTGCATACCAAGTTAGAATAATACCCTAAATAAACAAACCTTTGTGGGTCTTGAGTTCAACAATTGTTTTTTTTATAGTTTGATCTAATGACTGTGAACTGTTATGAACATTTCAATCCTGAGGTTGTTGAAGTGTGGCCTGGATAAGCCAGCCTCCTCTCACAGAGGTGGTCCTCCCCACCCCCTCCCTGGGGCCCGCCACAGAAGAGCATGCTTTATATGCTATGGTCATGGGTAGGATGGGCAAAGTCCTCGAACTTCGGGCTCCCCACTACAGAGGTGACAACAAATGTTCTTACACATGTCCTCCAACCAGGTCAGAACACCTATGAGACCTTTTTGCCTTTTAATGAGGCCCTCACAGATACCCTTCTGGGAGCCTGGGCCAAGCTTTACAGTGGCCCACCAGTCAGTCGGCAGATCGTTCATCGCCACCGCCCTGCTCCTTATGACCCAGGATTTGTCTCCGCCCCACTCTCTGAAAATCCTTGTGGCTCAGGCCTCTACTAGCCGGTCCTGCCCAAATAACTTTCCAACCACTTCTCTCAATAGGAAATATACACTTGTTGAGACCTTTGGGTAGCGTCTCTTTCCCTCTGCCAGTTTGGTCCTATATTCCATTAATGCCTCCTGCTTATTGGGCTGTTATACCCATGCCCTTCAGGAGTTGAGGGAACAAGTCCTCCTTGGTGTTCCAGAGCATCTCTGCTCTTTCTCCTCTTGTGGGCGATCCAAGATGGTTGTGATGCGGCCACGTTCATGATTTGTTGTGTCTTTGACACCACTGACTCCATTTGTAATGCCATAAGTGGCTGTGGCCACAGGGTTCTTGGATGACATCGAGTCCTTCCAGATGGACATGCCCTTTGATGATATCCGTCTATTTGGAGACAAGGTTGACTCAGCCCTAGAACGGTTTAAGAGAGTAGTGCTACCACTCGCTCTGTGGCACTTTCTATCTAGCCAAATCCGGCCCAGCAGTTCCATCACTCCTTTTGAGGCTTTGACCGAGGCATCTCCTACCATCAGCCAATCCAGCCCTTTGCTGAAGTCCCACCTGATTACTTCCCAGAAATTCCCCTTCATCTGAAACATTCTGGACACGGATAGCGTAAATGCCTTTTCTCTGGGGAAGAGAGTCCAGGACATTCAGGCTATGATCCCGATCTTTGAGCCTCAGTCCTGGATTTTAGTGAAGGTGACCCTGAGGCTACTGGGACTGATGGCTTCTTGCATTCTGCTGGCTGAGCACACCAGGTGCCATGTCCAGATTGTGGCGACAACTGCAAAGGGTCTCCAGTGGGGGCTACTGGACCACTGTTGGGTTGTCGGTGACAGACCCCTCTTCCTTCCCCACCCAGAGCTGGCAAACAATGCATCACTTCCGGGTTGGAGTGGGCATTTGAGAGAGGTGGAGATATTAGGGCTCTATTCTCCATTCATCAAAGAGAGGCTAGTACAGGTGCTCATGGACAACACCATTACCGTTTGGTACTTCAGCAAACAGGGTGGGGTGGTGTCACAGACCCTGTACCAAGAGACATTGCACCTCTGGACATAGCTAGCCCACCAAGGAATCTTCCTGGTGGTCAAACACCTGGCTGGCTTACTGAATGCCAGAGCAGACGAACTCAGCCACAGGATCCTCACGAATCACGACTGCCAGTTACACGCAGAGATAGATGGCGCAAGGTCTCTTGTGCCAATGGGGAGAACCTTGGCTTGATCTGACCACTTCCACTGTGAATGCGCAATGTTAGCACTTTTGCATGTTGGAATTTCCAAGGTGTCTCTCCCTCTGAGATGCTTTCCACCCTGGACTTCTGTATGTCTTTTCACCGATATCACTCCTGCTCAGAGTTCTCAAGAAGATTGAAACCAACTGGGCCTAAGTCATCTTAGTGGCTGTGTCCTGGGCGTGGAGAGTGTACTCCTGGGCTTGTTCATCTTCTCTCTGATCAGACTGCATTGTTGGGAGAAACTACTGTTGCAGCAGCAGGGTCAGCTTCTCCATTCCGTTTTGCACACTCTCCACCTTCATACATGGAGATTGAACGGTGACAGCTGAATGCCTTTGACCTGCTCCCGGACGTTGTAGATGTTGTTGTGGCAGCCAAGTGTCCATCGACAAAGACTGTACACTCCTATTTTTGGGACAAGTTTGTAGCTTGATGCAGCACCCTCTGACCCCTTCAAGCGAAATTGTCTGATGTCCTGCTCTTTGTTCTTTCTCTAGCCGAACAAGGTTTTGCTCTGGGCACTGTCAAAGATTATTGTTCCGCCCTGTCACCTTTACTTGAGTTACTTGATCAGCCCTCCCTTTTTAAAGCACCAGTTGTAATACATGTTTTAAACTGCTATAGCATCTGTATTCTCCTTCACCCTTTGATGCACCAGTAGTATCTGAATTTGATAGTGACATTTCTGGTGTGTGCTCCGTTTGTGCATATGCACAGTTATCCCTTGAGGTTCCTCACTCTAAAAACTGTGTTCCTTGTTGCCATCACCTCAGTTCGGAGGGTTAGTGAACTTCAGGCGTTAGATGTCTATCCTCTGTATACTACCTTCTTCCCAGTTAAGCTGGTTCTACATATCAGAGCTTTCTTCTGAAAGTTGTAACACCGTTCCACGTCAGCCAAACCATCACTTAAGGTGTTACATGCACCCCCTGACTCCTTTAATGAGGAGAAGAAACTTCATCTCTTGAACTTCAAGAGAGTGCTGAGCTTTTACTTAGCTAATATCAAAGAAAACCGAGTGGATGATCGGCTCTTTGTGGGGTTCGTAGAAGCAAATAAGGGAGAGGCTGGAAAAAAGTCTGCCATCTTGAGTTGGATCGTGCTCTGCATTAAGATCTGCTTCGCATTGGTGAAGAAGCAACCTCTAGAAGGCTGGCAAGCCCACTCCATTAGGGACAAGGTAGCTACCACTGCATTACCACACAATGTACCTGTCTTAGACTTCTGCCAGGCAGCTACGTGAGTGTCCCTCCATTTGTGGCTGAAGCACTGTTGTCTTAATTGCCAAGACCGACGAGAAGGGCACTTTGCCCATTGGATTCTGCAGGACCTTATGGTTTGAATCCATTCGTAGAAGTCTGTGTCACAAGAACATGTTACTCATCTTTTCTAATGCTCTTTCTGCTAGAGACTCCATCTAGTTGCAGATTCCTCACCATTAATACAATCTTAAGTCTAGGAATCTTCCAATTTGGTTTTGTGGCTCTGCATCAAGATGTGGACAGTTTTGAAGGCAGCTGACGTCAGCATGCAGGGGTAGCACCTACGTAGGCCCCACACATCACTTCTGTAACAGAACTCCATCAGTGCAGAGCCATACGGCATGACAGTGCAGTACGCAGTGGTACTACTGAAACGTTTCTGGATAGTCTGACACCTTGATAATATTCGAACGATGAGGAATCAGCGGCCAGATAGAGACTTTACCAGAAATAGCGTTACCAATGATAAGTAACATGTTCATCAGGACATTCCACAACACCCAGACATAGCACAATTTCAAAACTGTGCCTTTAGGTGACTCAAGAAAGCATATCACAAGGTTTAAAATCCAAATAATCCAATACCTGCAGTAAATAGCACCTGAATTTAGACTCCCTACCATTATGAAGTGTTTTGGATGGATCTCCTACCCGATATTTGAGTATTACAGAAGTCCATACTGGATTATTTGCTTTGTAAATCTTCTGGATACTTGCTTTTTCTGATGATTCGAAATAAAAATAAGCCTTAAAGTATTTGCCAACTGTGCAACAAAGCAAAACTTTGTATTTAAAGTATTGCTTGAAATCTTTCCAATGGGGGTTAAAAAAAAAAAACAAAGGCCTTCGGCGTTGTGAGGTCTAGGTAGTCAAATTGCTCATGAAGCAACTTGGGCATCAAAATGTCCAATATCCATATAGGAATAAGAAGTCAAGAGATCCAGAATATTGCATAGCTTTCTACAGGAGTGGTCTGTCAGTAACTGTGGCACTCCAACTCACAATTTGGCTCACGATGAGCACATCACCTGGTAAGAAAAGTGAGACAACAGATTCCCACATCAAAATGTATTTAATTGAGCTGTGCGACAGAGGTTGGCCAGAGGTGTCGGAATATATTTAAGTGTATAAGAGTGAAAAATGATGTGGGGATTTAATCTCTCATATAGTTATCCCATGACTGGGGAAGTAGTATCATCATCATCATCATCATCATGATGAGATAATACTTGTAGAGATGGGTCTTCAGATTCTTTCAAACAGACTCCTCGACCTGTCTGGTGGTAATTCCAGATCCACTATGTGTAGTTATTCTGTTGTCATGTGGGAGTATGAAAGAAAGAGAGCAGTGAAGTTTAGGGGGGCTTTTTGCTGTTGCTTTTGCTTTGTATTATTAGCTTTGCTTTAAAATGTTTGTTTGTTTACATCTGATGCTGTAAATGGTACTTTAGAACTTGTAAATTAACTTTGGGGTTCATAGCCGCATTTCCAAGTAATGTCCTCCAGATCTGCACATGTACGTCTAGACTGTTGGGAGCCAGGAATGGCACACTATACCATTGTTTTACAGAGGTACAAAAAGCTCATTAACCTCTGTTTTTAGTTTGCGCGTACGACCTTGAGTATACATCTCTATGGGCTTAAAGCCAGTCCTCCTGATTCTCATTCATCTGTTTCAGTGTTCTTTAAAAATCCTTGCTTTCTAATGGTCAGTCCTGCCTCTTTGTCCCTCCTTTTCTCTTTCGTTCCTTCCCATAGAGCAGGGACTAACTATAGTATCATTATGCTATGTTGTGTTTATCTGTTCTTTGGGGGGGGGGGGGGGGGGGGGCTTTTTTTTTCTTGGTTTCCTGCTCTGGTTTGGCGTACCTTCTCTTTTCATTTGCAGAGTATTCTTGCTCTGAGCTTAGCTTTGCTCCAACACTGTTTCTGTGCATAGGGCTGTAAATCAGGTTGTTAACTCGGTCACAATTGCTAAGCATTCAAAGACTGAGATCAAATGCCAGGTGTGTGCACCGAACGCCCTCATCGCTGCTTGCGCCCCCAACATATCAAACTGCAGAGACTCAAACCTGGTTCCCCAGTTTAAAAGTCGGCCGCTCTAGCCGCTATACCACATCCACATTGATGAGGCTGATCTAGTAGCCATCTTAATGTTTTGTCACTAACTCTCTGCTGTGACGTCAAAGCGTCCACTGAGACACCGGTGTCCATAGAAATGCAGCCAACACAATCGCAGGTTCCTCGTCTGTCCTCTCAGGTGTTTTCGCAGGGTTTACTGTGCTGTGGTGGCCTGGATAAGAGACCCTTCACACTGGAGCCCCTGGAGCAGCTTAAGTACGCAGGCTGCGTCATTGAGGAGATCCTGCTGCTCAGACCCCCGTCCCATGGGCGATTAGGATGGCCCTCAAGATGTTCGAGCTAAACGTAAGTTGCATTTTTAGGGTCGAGCCTGCGTCGCGTGTGCTCGCGCATGCCTATCGCTAGCGAGACGCTTTAGGTATTAGAAAAGGGCTCGGAGCCCCATCGATGTCACGTCAGTGTCTTTCATTGGCAAGTTGGCTTGTCTGTTAGAATCCGCATCTTTTGATTAGTGGAAGGCACGCATATGTCATGCCTTTTCCAGTGGTTAGCCCTCCTCGAGCGCAGCAACCAAGTACAGAAACCATGTGAGGCTCGCTGGGTTTGTGGACTACTTTTTCTCTATTTTCGCAGCGCGATCTTGCTGGGCAAAAGTCGAGCGCTTCGCATATTATCGACCTTGTTAAACACTTAATTGCACTTTTGCCTGTTACGTCCATAATTGCATTTTTGCTGATAGGTATTATTACATGTGAACTGTAGCAGCGAGATCGCGCTGTTTTTTTCTTTTAATGCAAGAAAAATCCGGTTGGGACTTAGTGCATTGCAAATGCTTGTTCATATTTGCACCCGCTGTCCTGGCAGCCAGCACTGGTGCTCTGAGCAGGTAACCATCAAAAGCAATACAACAACCCTGAGTACAGATTAAACGCCCTTTAATACATTTACATGCCACATGCACGAGCGTCTTCGTAGCTGCTGCGATGTTCCTTAAGAACTTGCGTTGCACTTGTTGGTGTGTAAGGTGAACCCAGTAAGTGGGGTGAGGCACAGTGTCCACAATGGCGCACCCTCAACATGCTGGTGGGAGCACTCTTAAAGCACAATGTCTGCAGGGCTACATTATTAAAGCTATCGCTAAAAGCTCAGTGCTCTATTTGTGGAATTTCTTTTACCAGCAAATGCTTTCTGGGATTTGTAGTCCTGGTTCACTTCAATGGAAGTTACCCTCCTGAAAATGATTATCTAGAAAGAAGAAACCCCGAAATGGAGCATTGCTTTCTTAGTGACATGGTGTCCTCCGGTAACCCTACTGTATATGAACAGCAAAACTACCGTAAACAGAATATTTGTAAATATTATGTGCAGTCGTAAGCGCTAGAGTAATGTATGATAAACTGAGAGAAAACAATGTGTCCTGCTAAAATTCTAAGAATTTATGGCCTTTGTATGCGACCACCCCGCAAATGTAACTGTCTGAAGAAATTGGTGTATGGGTCTTACACGCCACAATTGTAGGGCGGATGAATGTAATCTGGTGCTCATATAAAGCGATCTCATGTCATTGTGCCAAGTTAGCACTATATAAAACTGAAAAAAGAGTTGTGTCCCCTTAAACGGCAGGGCAGACATATGCAGCTTATTTTATCTTTAGACATTGAAACCGGTGGCGAGGAAGCTCGCAAGTTTGGTTCAGGAAGTATCCAAGTTTACCTGGCAATCGGGCTAAGTTACCAAGGTTTTATTTTCTCCGAACGTGTATGCAACTTAATTTCGCTGACCGTGATAGCCTATGCCTTGAATTGTGGTTCGCTGTGACTACAGCCGCTGGAATTATGTGATGTGCAGCATTATTATATACTTGCCACGCATGCCATATAATTATTCTCCTACTGTATAATCTGCAGATTTAACCCAAAAATTGTTTCGAAGTCACACTTACCAAAACCTTCTGAAAATGTGATGCCATATGTTGCCGCACAGTGGAAGGTTCTTTGCAAACATTGAGTGATTTTTCTGTTGCATAAATACATCCCATTTAAATCCACTAAATGCCACATAACACCAGTCCACATAAATACACTTCACACCATGCCACATAATTCCACTCAGCATAATTTTACTGTACGCTACAAAGTTCCACACCACATAATTCAACTCCACATAATTCTTTTCCACACCATATATTTCCACACCAAACAGCATAATTCCACACCACAATTCCACTCCACAATTCCACTCTACAACACGTATATGCAACACAGAATTCCACATCATACCACAAAATTCAAAACCACACCCCATAATTCCACTCCACTTAATGCCACTCCAAGACACACAATACCACTACACATAATTGCACTCCATGTCACTCACTCCCACTCAACATAATTCCAGTACACTCAATACCACATAATTATAAACAATTCCAGTGCACCCCATGCCACATAATTCTACTACAGCTAACTCCCCTCAACACCACATAATTCTACCCCAAACATTTCCAATCCAGCCCACAGAATTCCATTCCACACCACATACATCCACTCCACTCCATAACACATGGCTAAAAATTAGCATTGACAATGCCAGTAGCTCTCGGATTGCCCAAACCAATTGCCTCTGCCAATGCTTGGGTTGTTGGGTGTGTTGTGCCGTCAACCAGTGGCACATGAAGTAACAGTAGATGTTGTAGCACCCAGGATAATGTGCTGCATGGCTAATGCTTAATTTGTAAATAAAAATGTGCCGGTACCTAAAGCTCTCCTCTGAAACACGCGGCTGCTGCAATTAAATGTGCAAGCACGGAATTCTGAGGCAGCCTAATCCTGAAGCCAGTTTGGGCCACTTTAATCCATGTACAGCCACTCCCTGACTCTCCAGCTCACTCTTGCAGCTTTCTGCTTTCTTCCTTTGTGACGCTTTTTCGTTTTCTCTTTCTCCGCCTTTACCATATGTGTCTTTTGCTCGTAGTAAATGCTTGAGGCAGAAAAACAAGTGCTGGTGCCCTGCACCGGAAACCACCGGCTCAAATTAAGCACTGCTCATAAGGTCCCAAAAGCAAGTCCTATGGCTATGGCAGTGCTTGTTCTGTAATGTAAAGGCTAAAGCAGGCTTTTAAATCATTGACAGCAAATGGATCATTCTCAGTTATGGCTTCTTCAACAGTATTTGTATGAATGGGACTGTGGTTATTATCTGCTAATAATATCTCTGTATTATTCCATCATTGAAAGAGTCACTTTAAAAATGAAATGACCTGGCTACGTTTGTGCTTCACACAACTTATACTGCAACCTTCATTGTTCAAAATCCAAATATATTTTGGCAACTTCTCTTGCAGGCATCTCTCATTGTTACTGAAGAGCTTCATCTGATCACGTTCGAGACCGAGGTGTACCACCAGGGCCTGAAAATCGATCTAGAGGTTAGTACAGAGAGGGTTCATTTGTGTTCCACAAGACATAGAAAATAATTATTTTCTTGCTTTTGAGTTTCACTTTTTTTAAAATTTGTGTAAAAATGTTTTTAAGGTATTTGTCACAGCGTAATGTTCATGTTGCAAAAATAAAAGTACGAGTGCAAACTTGTGAAAATGTATAAGAAGGATGTAAAAAGTGAAGACACTGCCTTGGAGATCATTCCCCTTTTGTGTATTTTTTCTTTTTTGGTCTGGTTTGAGAGTGTATAATGGGCTTTGGCTCCGCCCAGAACATTATTTCTCTCTTACCTCATGATATTGGCTTTTTACAGTATAGTAGCAGCTCCTATAGGGTGCTTACATTGGAGTGCCTGAGTGACTATTTTATGTGTCAATAATTTTATCACATATATTGAAATATGTATCTCCGCAAGGCACTGTATGTAGAAAGCAAGTTGTTTTTGATTATGTGTTTTTTCTTCACTGCAGTTGGCTTTATTTAGTTACTTTAAGCAGACCTCAAAATGCAAGTAAAACCTATTGGATTTGCCAGTGCTTCTTATTGAATGTTTCTGATGCATATCATTAGTATTAGTTGCTACACATATTTTAAAGTTATGGGGCAGTTATTACTATACATATTTCTTTTATAAGTGTGAATGTGCTACCTTAGGGTTGCCTTTTACTGCACTACTCGTTTAGTGCAAATGTTGCTGCATCTCTCCAGTTCATAGGCTGTTTCTCAAGCACAGCAGAAAAAGTGCTGCCTTCTTGTCGTTCACCTCTTGGTTTGTTTGCCCTAACACTGAGTATATTAGTTGCTTCTGTTATTAGTGTAATGTTTGTTAGTGTAAAATACGTACTGCTTCAGTATAACCTCAGACTTTGCTATTTGTAACTCAGTGCAACTTATCGCTCTACCCAAAGATGCTCCTTTGACGATACCTTAGAAGTACATATCTCACCTTTGCCCCTCAGAGTGAGGAATGTTCTTTCTTCCTGATTGTATTAAGCACAACTTCAGGTTCTCAAAGCAGTACTCCTCCATCATGGAAACCTTGAAAAGTACTGTCCATCTCCCAGAGCAATTCCTCCTCTTGGAAGCCTTTTTCGTTTGAAAGTGCTTGAATATGGGTCATCCGGCTTAATACAATGTCATTTTTTTATTTGTGCCACTGGCTAGGAAGTCGTGGACCTCCAGCACAGATGCTTTCAGCTAATAATGTGGTGTGGCTCTGTACTAAACACATATAAATAAGTCATGATATTTACAGTCCTTTTTGAAGAGTAATGTAATTACTGTATAGATGACTGATCACTCTTTCGGGTGTCAGGCCGTCTATGACGTGATGTAAGGCGTGGTGTATGTTACGGTAGGTCACAGTTAGTGAATGCAAATTGCATATCGTCTTTTTGCAACCTGCTTGTCGTTTTGCATTGCATCCTATGTATTAATAGGTCCAGTTGCAGAATGATCTGGTACTGGGAGTTGCAGAAAGACCTGCTTAATGAATATTAATCATTAGACAGGTAGCTCTTAGCGACCCCCGGCGATTGACTAGCAGCCTTTGAGGTATCAAACTTTTCTTTGGTTTCTGACTGCAATTACAGCAGCAATCGATTGAGAAATCACAGTAATATTTTGTCATTTTCTTGCAGACCCATTCTCTACCAGTTGTGGTGATTTCCAACATCTGTCAGATGCCGAATGCCTGGGCCTCAATTCTATGGTACAATATGTTAACAAACAACCCAAAGGTATAGTCTCTTTCACACCTTGGTCTAATTGTAGACAAGAAACATTGCACCTTGAAGATGGCGTTCTTTATGTTTCTTGTGTTTGTGCTGTGGAGAACGTTTTATGAGTCTGGTTTTAATTTTATGTTTTCCCAAATACCCACTACATATTAGTAGTTTTCTAATATTTAAAACTGATCGGAACTTGTTAACCAATTGTTGATTAGCAGCAAAGCAATGGTCTCCAGTGTAAAGTTCGTGTAACCAGCTTGAATTTCATAACTGTAGATATTTTCTTTCCCATTTTTTTTCATGCAGAATGTTAACTTTTTTACGAAGCCACCTATTGGAACGTGGGATCAAGTGGCTGAAGTGTTAAGCTGGCAGTTTTCTTCAACCACCAAGCGCGGTCTTAGCATTGAGCAGTTAACTACATTGGCTGAAAAACTTCTGGGTGAGTGTTCAACCTTTCTTTCAGCGATTGCTGAGAGGACTTTACCTAGTTTTTCCCTTTCCATCATGAGGGGAAGTTGTTCTGCCTCTTTGGAACATTAGTGTATTTTAAGTGTTTCAGAAAGAAGCAACAATGCTGAAAGCAAGTTTGCCATTAGCCGCAATCAGGAGTTTGGAAGCCGCCAACGGTAAGAAAGGCTGTTGATTGGGTATACCTTTGGTGCATTTAGTTCCGCTCTTTCATTCTTTGAATGGAGATCAGTCTGCTTTCTTCCTGACAGCCTGACTTTAAAGGCCTGCATTATAAACTGTTTGTGAGTGTTTCTAATAGGGTTAGTGTCAAAGCTGATAAAGACGCTTATTTCATATTTTCACCGCAATAAAGACTCATATATGTTGAGTGCAAGAATCTCCTCTCTTTGGAAATATGGTCGTGATTAGGTGGTTATTTTTACTTACTTTATTTTATTAACACTATTCCTACGCCACTCACTCTTAACTTTACCCACTAACTTATATTATTGAAATACCTTTTACTTTGTCCCTTTGCTTCACTCTACCATTATCATAATGCTCACCGATTTCTTAATCTTGTAGTTTATTATTCATTAAGGCCAATGCTTAGCCTAACTCTAAATTTAAATATGAGCCATGCAATTAATTAAAATATGTTAATTTATGACATGAGATAGTCGCACAATAAGTTAAGTGAATTTCATCATTTTCACAGTAAAGATGAATACCAACTCTGATTTTTAAAATCTATTAAGTTAATTTAAAAAATAATCAACCCTATCTGAATCCTTATACTAATCCATTAAATGTATGCAATATAAATCAAATTAATGAAACTTGCATTTAAATACATTATTTTTAACTCTTTATTCAAATAATTGCAAACATTATTCTGGCCCTAACACTACCTTTACACTTAAATTAAGTATATTTATTCTTAATACACACCTATCCTTCATCCAATATTTTATTATTAATCCCTACCATGACTATAAATTATATATTTTACTGAACTGTGCTATATTAAAATACCAAACAAGGTAATATGTAACCGTATGCAACTCTAATCCTTTTCAATTCATTACAGTAGTAGACACACTAAATTAAACAAAAGCAAGTTAACATAATTGCTTTACAGTTAAGTTTGCTGATGAATTATACTTGCCATTACATTATTTTTCCCAAACCTTTAGACCAGTTGACCTTGTAGCTCAATAAATGCATAAAACAAAGGTGCTGACAAAAGTTACAGCAGACTTAATGAAAGGGTAAAGTAAAGGTTGGACACTGGGTAGGCAGTCATTTTGCTTTAGACAAATGCCAAAAACAATCTGCCATTAACGTGATATAGTATTGCTTCGGGGTAGTCCATTGTTTTCAAATATCTCTGGGATTTCTATTGAAGACTGGAACCTTCAGAGCCTGATCTTTCTGATGGATAGTTCTTCCAGCAGCTCTCTCCCCTTCGGAATACTTGTTCCAGGCACCAAACTGGTCCGGAGTACTTTTTCCCCCAGCAATGACTCTCCAGCACCTTCAAGCGGCACCACTTAGCTTCAGCTGCGACTTCGTACGTGACATCCCTGGGGTATATTCTGTGCCAGGCGGTACGCTAACATCAAATCTTATTTTCCGTATCTCACTGAGTGCTCTCTCTTGGTATCTTACTGACAGAATTCTCAGCTTTCGAGGGCGACTAGATCAAATGTCTACTTAAACTGCTTTTGGCTTTTTGCTTTGCAGCTGATGCCGTAGGAGGATGTCCCTTTCAGAGTATGTCCCTTTCAGAGTCCCACAAAACTGCATTTGGTGCAGGAGTCATGAAACAAAGCTGTTACCTCGGGCTCTTGCATTTTCTTGAACCCCAAGGCGATCACAGACCTAGGACAATTTATTTTTGGCTAAGGCGTGCATTGAGACTCTGACCCCGCCCGACGCAGCGCCTTCAGAGGCAAAACTGTCAGCATCTAAGTTGAAACTGGCCAAGCCCTGTCCCATGTTTTTTTGGGTCCTCACTCACTGCTTGCTCCAAAGTTGGTGGTGACGCCACCCTCCGAGCTGGCTCCAGCACTGATTACGGAGTTAATAGGAGAAAATGTAGTCCATCAGCAAGGCAAAAAGTCAAAGCTAACTTCAGCAGTGAGCCACCTTGTAAACCTATACCCAGGTCACAAGGATTCACCTGTTTAGGGGAGGTTTTTGAACCAAATACAAGTGTCTTGGGGGATGCGTACTACAGATGCATGGAGGATGATGACACAGAAGCTGATCACCTCCTGCCTTCTTATAATACTGAGGCTGACCTTTTGTTTTAATTTACAAAATACCTTGACCAAGACACTGCTCCTGAGGACTAATTTTGGAGGAAGTCTTGTCTTTGACGAAAGTTATCCAGAAGACCTTGGAACGGATTTTATCTTTGTCCTAATAAAGTAGACATTCTGAAGGAACTGTTGTAACCCTTCACAAGATCTGCAGAGCCCTTGCTTTCTTTTACTAAGCTCTCCAGCACCCTATGTTGGCTATAAGTGAGAGACCCTTTTTAGGCCTTGCAGTTCATAGGTCATGGATCACTTGGTCCATAGGCCAGCTCTGAGTGACCAACACTTTTTGTCCTCACACCCATTACAGGAGAACCTTGTGGTTCAGATGTCATCTTCAAAGCAGAACAAAAATGCATTTTCTATGGCTGCTCTGGACAGTGATTAAAAAAACTTGATTCTTTGCGTCACAAACGTTTTGCCTCCAGCAGCATAGTTTTATTAACAGCTAAAGCTACCTGCCTTTTGGGCTGCTGTGCCCATGTTTTATAGGAATTATAGAATGTTAACCTGCCAGAGCACCTGAAGAAGCAGTTTTCACAACTAATGAATGATGGACTGGATGTGTTTAAACCGCAATATACTAGGTTGCATTTCACTGGATTTTCAGAGAATGTCCAGGCTTCACTTATAGACTTTACTTTTGAAGGAAAAATGACTACTTGGAGAGAAAATCATTTCCTCCTTGTACTCCCTCAAAAGCAGCATGACACTGGGACAAACTATGGGCCTGCCCTGTGGGGCTATATCATTCCTTTCCAGTCCTCCCTGCTAGATCATACCTTTACAGCATGGTAGCCCACTAATGCTGCCAGCTTGGAGGCAAAGGTCTTAGGTGCCTCAGGAAGAGATGAGCAGAAGTTTTAGTACCTTCACTTCCTGGTCCCCAAAAAGGATGAATGCTGTGAGGCCTGTTCCTGATCTCCACTTTTTGAACCTGTTCATCTGGCAAGACAAGTACAAAATCCTGTCCCTGACACGTTTGTTTTTGGCTTTGAATTAGGGACATTAGTTCTAATTCTCCCCACCTCAGGTGCTTCTTGAGGTTCACAGTGATGTTTCCAACATTTTCGTTTCGTTGTCCTCTCTTTGGGACTGACAGTGGCTCTTAAGCCTTTTACAAAGGTGCTGACGGGTTCGCTGTGGAGGTCTGGAGTTAATCTGCTTCCTTAATTGGACAGTTGGTGGAGAGGAAGCACCGACACTAGTCTAGGAACATCTATAGTAGACTCTTGTCTATGACCTGGCTTTGCCCATTACCCTTTAAAAGTCCCACTTAACTCCCACACAAAGGCTGGCTGTTATTGGGTGCTGACTGTCCCGTATCTAAGAGCCTGCAACTCCTGCAAACGCATCTTCCACCACGCAACTACCACGACCACAAGCCCACGCGCCATCAACCACCTCAAGTGCATCCTGGTCAACGCTCGTTCCGTCCACAAGCACGCCGTTGAACTCTGGGACCTCCTGGACTCCACAGCCCCGGACGTCGCCTTCATCACGGAGACCTGGATGAACGCCTCCTCTGCTCCAGACATCGCCACCGCCATCCCCGAAGGCTACAAGATCTCCAGAAAAGACCGCACCAACCAAGTAGGAGGAGGTATCGCCATCGTCTTCAAAGACTCCATCAGCGTCACCACCTCCACTGAAGACACCCCTCTCGCCGCTGAACACCTGCATTTTCAGATTCGCACCGACCCGAGGACCACCCTCAGAGGATCCCTCGTCTACCGTCCTCCTGGACCGCGCGCCCCATTCAGCGACGCCATCGCCGACTTCATCTCCCCGCACGCCCTCGCCTCACCGGACTACATCCTCCTAGGCGACCTCAACTTTCATCTGGAACAAAACAACGACCCCAACACCACCACCCTGCTCGACAATCTCGGCCTCAAACAACTGGTGAACACCGCCACCCACATCGCCGGACACACGCTCGACCCTATCTTCTCCGCCAGCAAACACATCTTCTTCAGCCACACCTCCGCTCTACACTGGACCGACCACAGCTGTGTCCACTTCACATTCCGACGCGAGACCCGCCACCTCCGCACTCAACCCATCCCTCGTCGACAGTGGAACAAGATCCCCGAAGTGCAACTCTTCTCCGCACTCGCCGCCAACCAACCCACCCTCACCACCGACCCCAACGACTCAGCCCTCAGCCTCACAAACTGGATCTCCAACTGCGCAGACAACCTTGCTCCCCTCAAACGCACACATCTACAGACCAACACCAAAAAACCTCTCTGGTTCTCTGACACCCTCAAAGAATCAAAGAAAACTTGTCGCGCTCTCGAGAAGGCCTGGCGCAAGGACCACACCGCTGACAACATGACCGCCCTCAAGAACGCTACCCGCAAACACCACCACCTGATCCGCGCTGCTAAAAGGAACTTTTTCACCGACAGACTGGACAAAAACAGCCACAACAGCAGAGAACTCTTCAGCATCGTCAAGGAGTTCGCCAACGCCGTCACGCCCTCACAGGATTTGTGCGAATCCCTCGCCACCTTCTTCCACCGCAAGATCAGCGACCTCCACGACAGCTTCGGACACCAGACCCCACCAAACACCACCGAACCCGCACCCCCGACCATCACCCTCAACAACTAGACCCACATCAACACTGAAGAAACCAAATCCACCATGAACTCTATCCACTCTGGCGCCCCTTCGGACCCCTGCCCTCACTTCATCTTTAACAAAGCCGACGACATCATCGCCCCGCACCTCCAGGCCGTCATCCACTCTTCTTTTTCTTCTGCTACCTTCCCCGAATGCTGGAAACACGCCGAAGTCAACGCCCTACTAAAGAAACCTACGGCTGACCCAAGCGACCTGAAAAACTTCCGCCCCATCTCTCTCCTGCCTTTCCCAGCCAAGGTAATAGAGAAGACCGTCAACAAACAGCTGACCACCTTCCTGGAAAACAACAACCTGCTCGACCCTTCACAAACCGGATTCCGAACCAACCACAGCACGGAAACCGCCCTCATCTCAGTCACAGACGACATCAGAACCCTGATGGACAACGGTGAAACAGTCGCCCTCATTCTCCTCGACCTTTCGGCTGCCTTCGACACCGTCTGTCACCGCACCCTAATCACCCGCCTCCGCTCCACCGGGATCCAAGGCCAGGCCCTGGACTGGATCGCCTCCTTCCTCTCAAACCGTTCCCAAAGAGTTTACCTCCCTCCGTTTCGCTCAGTACCCACTGAGATCATCTGCGGCGTACCCCAAGGCTCATCACTCAGCCCGACACTCTTCAATGTCTACATGAGCCCCCTCGCCAACATCGTACGCAAGCACGACATCATCATCACCTCCTACTCCGATGACACCCAACTTATACTCTCCCTCACTAAGGACCCCGCCAGCGCCAAGACCAACCTACAAGAGGGTATGAAGGACGTCGCAGATTGGATGAGGCTCAGCCGCCTAAAGCTGAACTCTTTAAAAAAAAAAAAAAAACGGAAGTCCTCATCCTCGGCAACACCCCGTCCGCCTGGGACGACTCCTGGTGGCCCACGGCCCTCGGCACCGCACCGGCCCCCGCAGACCACGCCCGCAACCTCGGCTTCATCTTGGACCCTCTTCTCACCATGACCAAGCAAGTCAACGCCGTGTCCTCCGCCTGCTTCCTCACCCTCCGCATGCTCCGCAAGATCTTCCGCTGGATCCCCGCCGACACTAGAAAAACCGTGACCCACGCCCTCGTCACGAGCCGCCTGGACTACGGCAACACCCTCTATGCTGGGACCACAGCCAAACTCCAAAATCGCCTGCAACGCATTCAAAACGCCTCGGCCCGCCTCATCCTCGACGTACCCCGCAACAGCCACATCTCCGCACACCTGAGACACCTGCATTGGCTCCCAGTCAGCAAAAGGATCACCTTTCGACTTCTCACCCATGCACACAAAGCCCTCCACGACAAGGGACCGGAATACCTCAACCGACGCCTCAGCTTCTACGTCCCCACCCGCCTCCTCCATTCCTCTGGCCTCGCACTCGCTTCCGTCCCTCGCATCTGCCGCTCCACGGTGGGTGGGAGATCCTTCTCCTTCCTGGCAGCCAGGACCTGGAACTCCCTCCCCACCAGCCTCAGGACCACCCAGGACCACTCCGCTTTCCGGAGACTCCTAAAGACCTGGCTTTTCGAGCAGCAGTAACCCCCTCTTTCCCCTAGCGCCTTGAGACCCGCACGGGTGAGTAGCGCGCTTTATAAATGTTAATGATTTGATTTGATTAGGTATGCTGATATTTTTGGTGATGATTCTGAAGCTCTGATCCTGGTCCTACAGGCATTGCGCTGCGCTTATTGGCCTTTTGCTTAATGTTGGTGTTTCTATGCCAGATGGCGGATGAAAGCCGTCCAGTAATGTGCTAGTATGTTGTGGGTGTAAGATCAAGGTACCCTCTCAGCTCAGGTACAAATCTTGTGTACCTGGACCTGCAGATCTCCCCTGGGGGACCAGTCCCTCCACACTCCAAAAGGGTCACTATTTCAGCCCCCTACAAGCTACTGAGCCTTGGATGCTTCCTTGCTGGGTTGGGGATGCTCACCTGGGTGACAGAACAGCAAAGTCCTCTGCTCTTTGTCAGTGCAACGCCTGAACATAAATGTGCTTGAGTTGAAGGTGACCCATCTTGCCCTAAAGGCCTTGCTCCCTTCCAAAACAGGGGGCAGAGTTCAGAGCCTATCGGACAACACAGTCAAAAATGTGTGTGATGGGGCTTTGGACTCTGTATTGGGAGGTGATTAGCATATGGAAATTGGCACAACAACTAAGAATCTTTCCAGTGTTGTAACACCTAAGAGACTTCTTTAATGTGAGTACTGATGCACTTAGCTGCCTCTCTCTGTAGGGCCATAAGTGGGAGCTACACCAGAGGCGAAGGAGGTGATCTTCTCCATATGGGGGTTTCTGTTGTGAATATCTTGGCCCTGGCCCTGAACAGTGAGAGTCTTAACTTTTGGTGTTGTTGACACAAAAAGGATGTTTATTGTTACCCAGCAAAAAAGACACTCATTTTATGGACCTCATAAGGATGAAAAGCTGAGGGGAATGCTGTGATTGTAACCTTCCAGATCTCTGGAATGGGTGTATTATAGTCCACTGAGCCACCAGACAAATTGTTACTGATCAAAAATCCACACTTGATTTGCAGCCTTCCTATGGATTTGCATCTGAGTTTTAAATAAAGCTGCTCAACCTGAACTTTCCCTCCGGTTGAAGATGGTGTTTGACTTTTGTCTATCCATGTCATTCTGAAATTGAAATAAGCTGTTTATTTCCATTGGTCATGTGAAGAGGGTCGAAAACAAGTCACAGCTCACTGGATAATGACATGCCTATCGCTTTGAGGCAGCAAAACAGGAAGACCTTGCTCCAGCAAAATCGGGTCATGGTAACTCTGGTCTGACAAACTATTAGCATGCAATACAAAATAGTGATTTGGATTCCGGTCGCACCTTTAAATTAGACTTCTGCCAGGACAATAAGTCCATATGGTAGACCAGAGTGGGACAAGTGAATTTCAGAAATCTGGGGCCGGATATATGAAACTTAGTGTTTGCGACTACCAAAACTGCAAATTTTTGTGAGTTGCTGTTTGGTACTCGCAAACACTAATGTACGAAAGTGTGTTTTACACTTTTTGTGTCTCCCATTGAGTCGCAAGTAGACCTACTTCATGAATATTAATGAGGTAGGTCTCAGTTTGCGACACATTGGGAATTGTAAAAACACAGAGGTGGTTGCCTACCGGGTTCAGCAGACCACCATGTCTGTGATGGCTTTGCTAATGTGATTTACATGTCATACACCAGCGTGGCTTTTGTTCAGCATACGTCGGTGTCGCACAAAATGGAATGGTCAACAGTGGAGTCGAGTATTGTAGAATGTAGTGGCAGAGAGTGTTGTGTATTGGTGTGGTAGGTCGACATACACTGGAGTGGCATAGAGTAGAGTGGACTAGTGTAGAGTGCATTGGCAGAGTGTTGCAGAGTATAGTGGTGTAGAGTGCAGTGGCATTGAATTCAGCAGCATACAATGCAGCAGAATAGATTAGAGTGCTGCATAGTAGACTGGAGTGGCGCAAGGTGGAGTGGCATAAAGTGAGTAATGTAGAGGGTGGTGGGGCAGAGTCGAGTGGCATAGAGTGCAGTGGCTAAAGTGGTGCATTGCAGAGTATAGTGCCATAGAATGGAGTAGTGCAGAGTAGAGTTCAGTGGTGGAGAGTTGTGCCATGTTGCAAAGTATAGTGTCAGAGTGCAGTGATGTACAGTGGTGTAGAGTGATGCAGAGTAGAATGCATTGGTGTAGAGTGCAGTGGTTAAGAGTAAAGTAGCATAGAGTAGATTGTTTGAGTAGAGTGACATAGTGTGTAATGGAATAGAGTAAAGTGGTGGCAAGAGCAGTGGCATAGAGCGCAGTGGTGCAGAGGAGATTAGAGTGCCGTGCGTTACAAGGGCATAGAGTTGAGTGTCACAGATTAAAGTGTATTGGCGTAGAGTGTATTGGCGTATAGTGCAGTGGCATAGAGTACAGTGTTGCAGAGTGGAGTAGAATACAGTGGCGTAGATTTGGGGGTCTATAGAGTAGATTGGTGTGGCCTGGTCTGACGTGGTGCTGAGTGCAGTTGGATGGAGTGGTGTAAAGTGGAGCGCTACAAAGTAGCGCAGAGTATGCATGGTATGGTATGGTATGGTAGCACACTGCCATTACAGACAACACATTTTCAGTTGAAATTGCCATTACATTTGCACAGACATACAGTTTTACTAATAAAACTATACAGTGCACAAACTAAACTGTGTGGAAATTGCATCACCTGTTGTAGTGATTTGTTTTGATCGTATTAAATTATATGTTTCCAACACACTTCAGAAATAACAAAAAATATGCTTTATTTGTGTTCCTAATTCTGATATAGTCAGTAATATTTACATAGTATATTTAAATGTTGTGTGCCAGAAAAAAACCTCTTTCTTACCCCAGTTATCCAGCAAGATTGTCACGTAAATCCTTTCACTTTGAAGTTGGAGAAAGAAAAGTAGACAAGTGCCCTCACAAGACAGCATCTGGCATTTGACCTTAGTCTTCGAAGCACAGCAAATGTGACAAGATAACAAGATTTAAAGGCCTGTTTACAGAAAGGGAGTTTGTGGTTGAATACAGTAAACACAGTTTAGTCAACGAGAGGGATAAAGTGAACCTGGAGATTCTAAAGCAAATAATGCCAGCAAATGAAAGTCATCAGCACAGAATAGTCCCACCCACAAGTGGGGACCCCAAAGCACTTTTTTTTTTAACAATATATCTTCTTAAGTGTAGATGTTTGCCGTTCTTTGGGAAAGCCTGCATAGTCTCTTAAGAAAGACAACGATTATGCAGCCTATAGGAATAGGCTACAATGCCCCAATTCTTCATTTTGTACTTAAAAAAGGGACCAGGAGAATTGTATGTGTGTATAATTCATGCACCTAAAAATGAAAAGTTTTCTGTATCTTTTTTTTTTTTAAGAGCAGGCAGTGGTCCTTGGACCACTGCCTGCTCCTAAAAATATATATGTTTGATGGCATGTATGTCTCTAGATACACATGCTCTGTATACTTTCGTAATCTAGTGTTGGGTGCAGAAAGTTGCAAGTTGTTTTTGTTCAGAAAGTCTTTTGAGCCACAAGGTACAGTGGCTCTTCCTCTTGCTGCAATGCGCATGGTCCTCAACTCCATTTTCAGATTGTTTTCTTCTGCTGTCTGGTCTAGTCGTGTTCTTTCAGAGCTCTGGTTCGAGACCGTATTAGGCCTCTTCCATTCAAGAAAACCTCTCCAAACCCATCTGATTTGTTTTTGAACATGCTTCTCTATCCCATTGCGTCCCTGGACAGAAGAAATCTTTATCATTACAATTTTTTTTTATCTAAACCCTTAGGGCCTGTGCCATTTGGGTGCCCATTTTCTCCATCCCACACCTCGGAGAGTGAAATCCTGATAGAGCGGACGTCTTTCTGTTTTTTCCTGAAGTGTCACTCCATATTTCCCTGGACTGATCAGCATCAGGTCTGCAACCCCCGCCTGTTGCAGGAACATAAAGAAACTGCAAGGTCTGCCAGTCTTTCCGGTCAAAAAAGGAGAGAAAGAAGAGCCCGTTACCGCGCAATGCAGAGGCAAGAAGGTGGTGAGGAGGCACTAGACCTCTTCAGTGTTCAAGCCACCATGTCGAACACTGATTGAGAGCAGGAACTTCAGGATACTTCAGCTGCTAAAGAGGAGGCGTTTTCCATTCAAGACTCAGAATCCGAAGCCAGAATGCAGGAAATTCTTCCAGGTCAACAGTGAGTAAAAAAATCTCTCTGACCAAAAAACTCACAAGTTTGGAAGCAAAGGCTATCAAGCTGCCACTGCCCTCGGGCCATGGCAGGCATCGAAAAACTATTTTGGACGCCCGCCCTTGGACTTCGCCCCAAAACAAAGACAGCCTCTTCCACAACAAGCCTAATGCCATCAACTTTAGCATTGAAAGCTTCCGCTTCCCACTCAGCACCGAAAGGACTGCTTGCCTCGGCTCCGACAACTTAGGCACCTAAACTTAAGAGTGCTTCGGCACAGAAAAAACACAAACTGAAAGGAGTTTCAAAGTTGAAAACACCACCTGAGCCGAATCTTCAAAGTATGAAGCAACAACCCCAAGCAGTCACAGCTCCACATTCATCCTCAAACGGGGAGAGTTTTGGTTAAGGCTTTTGTTAACACTCCTACCAAACAACAGCTGACTTTTGAGGAGGCCTTAGAAACATCTACGTCTCCCAGCAAGCACAGGAGAATAGATGAGGACTTGAACGAGGTACAGGCACCCCCACCTACATCTCCACTACCAATCACTCCTTCCCCACCACAAGCTCTTTCTCCTCCACATTCTCATGGTGACCCTCTTGACATCTCTTCGCAGAGCTCGCCTCAATCCTTTCATGTCACTCAGGACACAGGGGATGATAGGGCACCGATTCAGCCTTACACAGACCTTTGGTCTCAATATGACGTGGAGACACACACTGACACGAAGGTCTACCCAGCTAGACCTTCCCCATCTGATGATACCGCTTATTAAGAACTTGTGGGTAAGGCAACCACAGACCATCAGGTACCCCTCCATAATGATCCCAATGAGGACGATTTTCTTTTTGAGACGCTTACCTCCCCACATAAATCCACTCAATACCTACCCATGCTTAAATGAGTGTCTAGGCATGCAGACGATATTTCCCAGGACCTGGCTAGAGCTTGTATTATTACTCCAAGAGTGGAGAAAAAATATAAAGCCATCAGCTCCAATTTACATCGAGGGTCAGATACCAGCAGACTCTTTAGTTGTATCGAATACTAGAAAAAGAGCCAGTTCTCAGGTTGCTCATGATGCTCCACCTCTTGATAAGGAAAGTAAGCTCATTGATGCTTCAGGCAAACATGTTGCTGCCCAAGCAGCAAATCACTGGCGTATTTCCAGTACACAGGGACTCCTTGCTAAAGATGATCATGACCACTGGGATGAAATGGAGCAGCTGCTCCAGTAGCTCCCAGAGGAGCACAGGAAAAGAGGACAGGAAATTGTTAATGATGGTCAACTAATTTCCAACAGTTCCATAAGCTGTGCTTTAGACTCAGCAGCGAGAGGCGTTAAAATTAGTGTTCTCTTACACCGGCATGCATGGCTACGCATTTCCGGTTTCAAACAGAAGGTACAACAGTCAGTCTTGAATGTACCATTCGGCAAGGAGCATCTTTTCAGCCCTCAAGTAGATCAGGCGCTAGAAAAGATGAAGAAAGACAACAAGATGGCAAAATCCATAGGGGCACTTAAACTTCATGCCTCTCATGGTGCTTTTCATAGGTCCCAATATAAAACAACCTCTAAATCCTCTACAGAGACATCCTCACACAGATGATTTTACAAGGGCTCCTATAGGGGGAACAACTACAGCCTCTAAACAGTGACTCACTCCAGCTTCCCTTCAATTACTAGACACCTGTAAGAGGACGCCTTCAGTTCTTCCTTCAAAAGTGGCAACAAATTACAACATATCATTGGGTGTTGAATGTTGTCCAACATGCTTATTATCTGGAGCTCAGTTTCACACCTTCAAAGATCCCACCTCGCGGTCACAGGATCACATCATTCTCCTAAAACAAGAAGTACAGTCTTTACTAACAAAAGGAGCAATATAACCAGTTCCTATTAAACTTCAAGGAAGAGGTGTGTATTTCCTGTACTTTCTTATACCCAAGAACGACGGTTCATTAAGATCCATCCTTGATCTCAGACCGTTAAACCATTATGTTATATGAGAACACTTTCATATGGTCGCACTACAAGATGTGCTACCCTTGCTACAACAGGGCGAATTTTTTATCAGCACTAGATATAAAAGAAGTACATATATCCTATAAACCCAGCACATCGCAACTATCTCAGATTTGTCATAAAAGGGCAACATTAGCAGTTCAAGGTGCTCCCATTCGGGGTCACCACAGAACCAAGAGTGTTCACAAAATGCCTAGCAGTGGTAGCAGCTCACCTGCGCAGACAGATTATTCTTGTGTACCCATACCTAGATGACTGGCTTATCAAAGCCAGCTCTCTCAAACAATGCCGCAATCACATTCAAGCCACAATAGACTTGCTTCACCATTAGGTTTCACAATCTATTTCCAAAAGTCACATCTGAACCCACTTCAGATACATCAATATCTTGGGGCCATACTCAACACACAGGTAGGAAAAGCCTACCCAAATTCAGCAACAATCAAGACTTTTCAGACACAGCTCTCTCACTTTCGCCCCAATTAACAGTTCACAGTGAAGTCAATCATGAAACTTGTAGAAATTATGACTACTTGCATTGCAATCGTGCCACATTCACGTCTTCACATGCGGCCGTTGCAGGAATGTCTATCATGCCAATGGTCTCAAGCATTGGGTCACTTAGAGGATTTAGTGTTGGTAGACAGCCGCACCTTTCGCTCTCTGCAGTAGTTGAACAAAACCAATCTTGTGAAAGGGTGGTCATTTCTGGACCCTGTTCCGCAAGTCATTCTGATAACAGATGCTTCCCAGTTGGGATGGGGGGGGACTTATCTCCAAAACCACACAGTCCAAGGTCTTTGTGACCACACACACACACAAGATTTCACCCATCAACTATCTAGAGCTGCTAGCTCTTCGCCTAGCACTCAAAGCCTTTGTGATGCATATCATCAACAGTCGTCCTAATTGACAGACAACATGACAACCATGTTTTATCTGCAGAAACGGGGGACACACACTCACTACAGTTGTCTCGTCTTGCACAGACAATTTGGCATTGGGCCATTCAGCAGAACACCTCCCAGAAACACATAAAAACTTTGACCTCCTCAGCGAGTGGGCACTCCGCCCCAGAGTCATTTTACCCAAGTTCCTGAAGTGGGAATTTCCAGACATAGACCTGTTTGCAACAAAGGAAAACACAAAATGACCAAACTTCACCACCAGGTTCGTTCCCACACCCCCATTCCAAGGGCAATGCCCTGTGGATGAACTGTTCAGGAATATTTGCTTACGCTTTTCCACCTCTCCCTCTCATTCCATATGTGGTCCGGAAACTCAGACAAACTTCACTTGCACTAGTTCTAGTGGCACCCACATAGGTTAGACAACCATGGTTCACCACTCTTTTGCAACTATCAGTACTGCCACACGAGAACCTTCCCCCCTGACCTGGACCTTCTCACTCAGAACCAAGGTCAGATCAGGCATCCAAATCCCAAGGCATTGAATCTCAGTTTGTCTCCTGTAGTCATAGAATCTGGGTATTTGTCTTCCTCAAGAATGTATGGACATTATTTAAAAAGCACGTAGGCCAACCACTAGAGCAAAGTGGAAACGCTTTGTTCACTATTCCATTTTAAAAAACTGGGACTCTGGCCAAGTTTTGCTACAAAATATTATTTTGTATCTTCTCATTTGCAAAACACAAACCTGACATATACTTCTGTTAGGCTACATTTAGCAGCCATAGCTGCTTATCTTAAGAACAGACAACATTCTTTTCTTTTTAAAATCCCTGTCATGAAGGCTTTTATGTAAGGACTTAAAATGAGGAGTACCACAATGATTACCTTCAGTGCCTTTTTGGAACCTTAATGTGGTACTCACTAGACTTAAGGGGCGACCTTTTAAACCACTACATTCATGCACTTTGCAATTTCTTTCAAGGAAGGTAGCTTTTTTACTCGTATAACTTCCCGGAGACGTGTAAGTGAGGTCCAAGCATTAACGTTACAAGAACCTTTTTTCCAGATACAAAAAGATAGTGGTTCTTCACGCCAACCCAAACTTTATACCAAAAGTAGTATCTCAATTCCATCTCAACCAAACTATTAAGTTGCCAGTCTTTTTCCCATAACTTGATTTGGTTGCTGAAAGAGCCCTCCACGTGTTAGATGCAAAAAGAGCAGTTATGTTCTATACTGATAGAACTAAAACCTATTGGAAAACAACTTTTCCTTGCCTTTTCTCCACCACATAAAAGGAACCCTATCACTAAAACCAGTATAGCAAAATGGATAGTTAAATGTATCCAAACTTGTTAAATCAAAGCTAAATGGCCACTGCCTATTACCACTAGAGCCCATTCAACCCACAAGAAAGGAGGTGCATCTAGGGCATTTCTAGGTGATATACCTATAGCTGACATTTGTAAGGCAGCTATATAGTCAACACTGCATACTTTAGCTAAGCTCTATTGTGTAGATGTTTTAGCACAACAGCAAGCCAGTGTAGGTCCGACAGTGCTGTGCACCCTTTTTCAATGTACTGTAACACCCACCAGGTTAGCCACTTGTTCTTGGGAGGCACTACTTTACAATCTTTGCAGAGCATGTGTATCTACATCCACACATGCCATCAAACAGAAAATGTTACTGTTTGTGGCATGTAGTGCTGTAGATTCACATACACCCACCTACCTCCTCGGACACCTGTGACCGTTACAGTTTCTTAACATACATTCACACGCATGTTAATTTCACTTACTCATTTTTACACTACATTCGATTCACAACCATTTGCGGGAAAACAATCTGAAAATGGAGTTGAGAACCATGCGCATTGCCAACAAGAGGAGGAGTTATTCTACTTTGTGACTCTAAAGACCTTTCAAACAACAACAATTTGCACCCTTCTGGATCTAACATTAGATGGCGGAAGTATGCAGAGCTTGTGAATCTACAGCACTTCATGCCACAAACAGATGCTTACTGGTTAAGTAACATTTTCCTTTGCCATTCTTAAACGGTAAGGGGTCCTGCTGGGACCCCTTTGCTTTTGAAAATGGCTTAACACCTACTTTGAGTTGGTGGTAAAATATAAATGTTTTGCTACCGCATTTCGGTCTCCAAACTTTTGTACATACCAATGCAAATCAGTATTAGGAATGGATGTCCTAAACATGCGTTTTCCTAATACCAATTTCCAATACCAAATTGCGATTCGGTAACCGATTACTGAACCACAATTCAGCCTTTTTACATTTCAAAATGCCTTTTTGCGTTTACAAACTGGCCAATTTTGCAAACCAGGCCTTTTGTGAACATAAACAAGCTTCGGCCTTGTTTCTTGAAGGTGAACTGTATTCTGATATTTTATTCTTATACAGCTTGGTAATCTTCATTGAAACATGGGAATACATTATATGTGATCGAAAAAAGTTACCTGTACCACAGTATTCTATTAGTGTGACTTGCCCTCTTCCCAGAAAATAATGCTCTAATTGCTTCTGTTTCATTCTGTAAAAATATGACCAGTAATGGAAGCCTATGAAAGATACTGTTCACTGGAGCACTATGTTTAAAGGGAAGTAACTCCTCTCTGAAACCCCATCCTCCCAGATAATGAGGAAAGATAAAACAATATAGCCAGTCTTGGGACCTCTTATACATCTTTATTATAATTATGTAAATGATACATATAGATTATTAAAATTATATTTCTTGTTCTCCATAGGGCCTGGTGTCAACTACTCAGGATGTCAAATAACGTGGGCCAAGTTTTGCAAAGTAAGATGGTTGATCTGTGTGCAACATGATATAACAGGTCATAACAGAAAAATACCAAAGTTATTTTGCAATGATGATTGTTGCATTAATAAATGTGTATTTTTTGCAGGAGAATATGGCAGGCAAAGGTTTTTCCTTCTGGGTGTGGCTAGATAATATTATTGACCTTGTGAAGAAGTATATCCTGGCATTGTGGAATGAAGGGTAAGATTTGTTACATTTATTAGTACACTGACTGATAAAAGACTGCTGTAGATAGCTTGTAATAAATACACTATAACTAATGGTAAACAGCATAGTTGTAGACAAGAAATGTAAAACATGTGTTCGATGGCATCTGTCGCTGTAGATACGCATGTTCTGCAATAGCTCGCCATCTGGTGTTGGGCCGGAGTGTTACAAGTTGTTTTTCTTCGAAGAAGTCTTTCGAGTCACGGGACCGAGTGACTCCTCCTTTTGTCTCCATTGCGCATGGGCGTCGACTCCATCTTCGATTGTTTTTTTTCCGCCATCGGGTTCGGACGTGTTCCTGTCGCTCCGAGTTTCGGAACGGAAAATTAGCTAATTTCGGAAGATTTTCGTCGGTATTGTTGCGTTCGGGATCGGCGTACTTAGATTCCACAACGCATCGAAGATCGGAGAGCTCCGGTGCCCTTCGGGGTAGTTTTTTCGATCCTCCGTCGGGGCCTGGTCGGCCCGACCGCGTGCTGAAGAACGCCGATGGAACGGACCCCGTTCCGTTTCTGCCCCAAATGCCACAATAAATACCCCTACACAGACCAACACTTGGTCTGCAACCTGTGCCTGTCACCTGAGCACAGCGAAGACACCTGCGAGGCCTGTCGTGCGTTCCGGTCCCGAAAAACACTCCGAGACCGTCGAGCCAGAAGACTTCAGATGGCGTCCGCTCCGACAGCCCAACGGGAGTTCGAGGAACAAGAAGAGGAAGGTACCTTCTCGATCCAAGACTCAGACTCCGAAGGATTCGACGATACACAAACCGTGAGTAAGACGTCGAAATCCACTCAAAGGAACATTTACAAGGCCCAGGGGACGCCACTGCCACCAGGCCATGGCTCGACCCATAAAATCGGTGACCGACCGTCGGCACCGAAAAAGGCCCAAACAGTGCCGAGATCGTCCGACTCCGGTCGAGACACCGGCACGCAGCCTTCTCGGGACCGAGAAAGTGCTGGAGACAAGCCTCGACACCGAGATGCCGGTGTGGACACGGCTCGACGCCGAGACAGCGGCACCGAAACAGATCGACGCCGAGAGGTTTCGGCCCCGAAAAGGAAAAAAGTCACCTCGGAGCCGAAAAAACACGCAGACAAAGTTTCAATGCCGAAACAGACTGCAAGCGACCCAGCTTCAGGCTCTTATACAGAAGAGCACTCGCTAACCTCCCAAATGCAGAAGCATAGGTTTGAGGAAGAGCTACAAGCAACTGATGTAGACCATACGCAAAAGCGTATCTTCATTCAGCAGGGGACAGGAAAAATAAGCACCCTTCCCCCCATTAGGAGAAAGAGAAGGTTGGAGTTCCAGACGGAACAAACACCACAACCGAAAGTGGTGAAAAGAGTTACACCACCACCCTCTCCTCCGCCCGTGATTAACGTTTCACCAGCACAAACTCCATCACACTCCCCAGCTCACACCACCATGAGCCAGGGTGACCAAGATCAGGACGCATGGGACCTATATGACGCCCCAGTGTCAGATAACAGTCCGGAGGCATACCCTACAAAGCCATCTCCACCAGAAGACAGCACCGCGTACTCTCAAGTGGTGGCTAGAGCAGCACAATTTCACCACGTAAGCCTCCACTCAGAACAGGTCGAGGATGATTTCTTATTCAACACACTCTCCTCCACCCACAGCTCATACCAAAGCCTGCCTATGCTCCCTGGTATGCTCCGGCACGCAAAAGACATCTTTAAGGAGCCGGTCAAAAGTAGGGCAATCACACCAAGGGTGGAAAAAAAGTATAAGCCGCCTCCTACGGACCCGGTTTTCATCACTACACAGCTGCCACCAGACTCTGTCGTTGTAGGAGCAGCTAGGAAAAGGGCCAACTCTCACACATCTGGAGATGCACCACCCCCAGATAAAGAAAGCCGCAAGTTCGATGCAGCTGGTAAAAGAGTCGCAGCACAAGCTGCAAACCAGTGGCGCATCGCGAACTCCCAGGCACTACTTGCGCGCTATGACAGAGCCCACTGGGACGAGATGCAACATCTCATTGAACATCTGCCCAAGGACTTACAAAATAGGGCAAAACAAGTGGTTGAAGAGGGACAGGCCATCTCCAACAACCAGATACGCTCCTCCATGGACGCTGCAGATACAGCTGCACGGACAATTAATACATCTGTAACTATCAGAAGGCATGCATGGCTCCGAACGTCTGGATTTAAACCAGAGATTCAACAAGCAGTTCTCAATATGCCTTTTAATGAAAAAGAACTGTTCGGTCCAGAAGTGGACACAGCGATTGAGAAACTCAAAAAAGATACAGACACTGCCAAAGCCATGGGCGCACTCTACTCCCCGCAGAGCAGAGGGAATTACAGCACATTCCGTAAAACGCCCTTTTGAGGGGGGTTTCGGGGTCAAAGCACACAAGCCAGCACCTCACAAGCCACACCGTCCAGTTACCAGGGACAGTATAGAGGAGGTTTTCGGGGACAATATAGAGGAGGGCAATTCCCTAGAAATAGAGGGAGATTTCAAAGCCCCAAAACCCCTACTACTAAACAGTGACTCACATGTCACTCACCCCCTCCACACAACACCAGTGGGGGGAAGAATAGGTCATTATTACAAAGCATGGGAGAAAATCACTACAGACACTTGGGTTCTAGCAATTATCCAACATGGTTATTGCATAGAATTTCTTCAATTCCCTCCAAACATACCACCAAAAGCACAAAATCTAACAACACACCATTCCAATCTCCTGGAGATAGAAGTGCAGGCACTATTGCAAAAGAATGCAATCGAATTAGTGCCAAACACACAAATAAACACAGGAGTTTACTCACTGTACTTTCTGATACCAAAGAAGGACAAAACACTGAGACCAATCCTAGACCTCAGAGTAGTGAACACTTTCATCAAATCAGACCACTTCCACATGGTCACACTACAAGAAGTATTGCCATTGCTAAAACTACACGACTACATGGCAACTTTAGACCTCAAGGATGCTTATTTCCATATACCAATACACCCATCGCACAGGAAATACCTAAGGTTTGTATTCAAAGGAATACATTACCAATTCAAGGTACTGCCTTTCGGATTAACAACCGCACCAAGAGTCTTTACCAAATGTCTAGCGGTAGTCGCTGCACACATAAGAAGGCAGCAAATACATGTGTTCCCATATTTGGACGACTGGCTAATCAAGGCCCATTCGTTCATACAGTGCTCAAATCACACAAATCAGATCATACAAACCCTCTTCAAACTCGGGTTCACCGTCAACTTTACAAAATCCAACATTCTGCCGCGCAAGGTACAACAATACCTAGGAGCCATAATAGACACATCAAAGGGAGTAGCCACTCCAAGTCCACAAAGAATTCTAAATTTCAACACCATCATACAACGCATGTATCCAACACAAAAGATACAGGCAAAGATGGTATTACAACTCCTAGGCATGATGTCTTCATGCATAGCCATTGTCCCAAACGCAAGACTGCACATGAGGCCCTTACAACAATGCCTAGCATCACAGTGGTCTCAAGCACAGGGTCACCTTCTAGATCTGGTGTTAATAGACCGCCAAACTTACCTCTCGCTTCTGTGGTGGAACAACATAAATTTAAACAAGGGGCGGCCTTTCCAAGACCCAGTGCCACAATACGTAATAACAACAGATGCTTCCATGACAGGGTGGGGAGCACACCTCGATCAACACAGCATACAAGGACAATGGAACGTACATCAAACAAAACTGCATATCAATCACCTAGAACTTCTAGCAGTTTTTCAAGCACTAAAAGCCTTCCAACCAATAATAGTTCACAAATACATTCTCGTCAAAACAGACAACATGACAACAATGTATTATCTAAACAAGCAGGGGGGGACGCACTCCACGCAGTTAAGCCTGCTAGCACAAAAAATTTGGCATTGGGCAATTCACAACCACATTCGCCTAATAGCACAGTTTATACCAGGGATCCAAAATCAACTCGCAGACAATCTCTCTCGAGATCATCAACAGGTCCACGAATGGGAAATTCACCCCCAAATTCTGAACACTTATTTCAAACTCTGGGGAACACCTCAGATAGACTTGTTTGCGACAAGGGAGAACGCAAAATGCCAAAACTTCGCATCCAGATACCCACACAAACAATCCCAAGGCAATGCCCTATGGATGAACTGGTCAGGGATATTTGCTTACGCTTTTCCTCCTCTCCCTCTCCTTCCTTACCTGGTAAACAAACTCAGTCAAAGCAAACTCAAACTCATATTGATAGCACCAACTTGGGCAAGGCAACCCTGGTACACAACGCTGCTAGACCTATCAGTGGTACCCTGCATCAAATTGCCCAACAGGCCAGATCTGTTGACACAGCACAACCAAAAGATCAGACACCCAGATCCAGCATCGCTGAATCTAGCAATCTGGCTCCTGAAATCCTAGAATTCGGGCACTTACAACTTACCCAAGAATGTATGGAAGTCATAAAACAGGCCAGAAGGCCATCCACCAGGCACTGTTATGCAAGTAAATGGAAGAGGTTTGTTTGCTACTGCCATATTAATCAAATACAACCATTACACTCAACTCCAGAACATGTAGTGGGTTACTTGCTTCACTTACAAAAATCTAACCTAGCTTTCTCTTCCATTAAAATACACCTTGCAGCAATATCTGCATACCTGCAGACTACCTATTCAACTTCCCTATATAAGATACCAGTCATTAAAGCATTCATGGAGGGCCTTAGGAGAATTATACCACCAAGAACACTACCTGTTCCTTCATGGAACCTAAATGTTGTCCTAACTAGACTTATGGGTCCACCTTTTGAACCCATGCACTCCTGCGACATACAGTTCCTAACCTGGAAGGTGGCATTTCTCATCGCCATTACTTCCCTAAGAAGAGTAAGCGAAATTCAGGCGTTTACAATACAGGAACCTTTTATACAACTACACAAAAATAAAGTCGTCTTAAGGACCAATCCTAAATTTTTGCCAAAGGTTATTTCACCGTTCCATCTAAATCAAACAGTGGAACTTCCAGTGTTCTTTCCACAGCCAGATACCGTAGCTGAAAGGGCGCTACATACATTAGATGTCAAAAGAGCATTGATGTATTACATTGACAGAACAAAAAACATCAGAAAGACTAAACAACTCTTTGTTGCATTTCAAAAACCTCAGGCAGGAAACCCAATTTCAAAACAAGGTATAGCCAGATGGATAGTTAAATGCATCCAAATCTGCTACCTTAAAGCTAAACGACAGCTGCCCATTACACCAAGGGCACACTCAACCAGAAAGAAAGGTGCTACCATGGCCTTTCTAGGAAACATCCCAATGCAAGAAATATGTAAGGCAGCCACATGGTCTACGCCTCACACATTCACCAAGCACTACTGTGTAGACGTGTTATCCGCACAACAAGCCACAGTAGGTCAAGCTGTATTAAGAACATTATTTCAGACTACTTCCACTCCTACAGGCTGATCCACCGCTTTTGGGGAAATAACTGCTTACTAGTCTATGCAGAACATGCGTATCTACAGCGACAGATGCCATCGAACTGAAAATGTCACTTACCCAGTGTACATCTGTTCGTGGCATCAGTCGCAGTAGATTCGCATGTGCCCACCCGCCTCCCCGGGAGCCTGTAGCAGTTTGGAAGTTACCTTCAATTATTTATATATGTATCATCTCAACCTTAAATAGGTGCATACTTAGTCACTCCATTGCATGGGCACTATTACTACAATTCAACTCCTACCTCACCCTCTGCGGGGAAAAACAATCGAAGATGGAGTCGACGCCCATGCGCAATGGAGACAAAAGGAGGAGTCACTCGGTCCCGTGACTCGAAAGACTTCTTCGAAGAAAAACAACTTGTAACACTCCGGCCCAACACCAGATGGCGAGCTATTGCAGAACATGCGAATCTACTGCGACTGATGCCACGAACAGATGTACACTGGGTAAGTGACATTTTCATTCTAGCACATGAATTATTTTTGCAAAGAGAATAGAAAGATGGGACCGTTTCTGATAGATACTTCTAACCGCAGACTCGTCATCTTATGAATATCCCCAGGTGCAAGACTGGTTCCGGAAAACTCAAAAAGCACTGCACCTGCATGCCGGTAGATGGGGTTGTGCGACTCTGCGTCGACTCAGTGACGTTCATAGCTGCATGTTAAGTGCCACCCATGTGTACTGGCATTGTTAGTTTCTTTCAATGCAGATCCAGAGTGGCGCCCCTTTTTTCACTTTCTGAAGAAATTTTTCTGCACATTTTCTAGTGTGCAAGGGTCATGTAAACTCCAAAGATGCTAGGTTTTAAATCCTGTAAGGACTGTCACAAACATGTTTGTGACAGATTTTTATGAAGTGTCCTCTGGTGCTTGGGTTCGAGTTACAACTCCAAGACGTGCAAGAACTGTGCCAGTTTGAATCTAAAGGCCATCCAATAATGCAAAGGAAAGCTATATTTGGTGAATCACCGAAAGCGCAATGCCGGCCCGCTCCAGATCTCTCCCCAAAAGTTGTTCCTGTGGCCAATCTTTGTGGTTGAAGTTATTAGGGTAAGTCAAAGAAGAAACACCAGAAGTTTATGCTGGACTCGGCCTGTTCCTGGCACTCTGATTCTCCAGGTAGGGCACAAGGTCATCACTATGGGGGTCATTACGACCCTGGCGGCCGGCTGAACACTGGCGTTAACACCGCCAACAGGCTGGCGGTGTTCCGCCAGTGTATTATGACCGTGGCACATTAGCCACAGCCATACCGCCGGCTCCTCCATTATACCGCCAGGCTTCCGCCAGGCGGTCATAATCCCCAGGGCAGTGCTAGGGATTATGAGTCCCCAACTGCCAGCCTGCCCGTGGCGGTAAACACTGCCTTGGAAAGGCTAGCGGTAACGGAGGCTTGGCATGGGCAGTGCAGGGGCCCCCAGGCACAGCCCCATCGCACATTTCACTGCCTGAATTTTGGGCAGTGAAATGCGCGACGGGTGCTGCTGCTTCCGCTGCACATCAACATTGCTGCCGGCTCTATCATGAGCCGGCTTCAATGTTGATGTGACTTTTCAGCTGGAACAGCGGAAATGTCAAAATAGGTTGCCACGCATACTGCCAGCACTGGCGGTATTGTGGCGCCCGCGGCTTCGGCGGTCTTTTTTCAAGACCGCCGAAGTCGTAATTAGGCACCTATGCCTCTTAAGATTGGCCCCCCCTTCCACTGAGAAGCTAATTCCTTTTTTGCACCCGAGTTCCTAGGTCCATTGGCAACATTAAAGCAGGTTGAAGCTTTTCATGTGGCCATGTTGTACATTTTTAGTACACTTCAGCTCCCTTTTCGTGCCAGAAGGCTCCAAGAATCTGCAGGGATCTCCAGTCGGGTACCCCTGACAGGTTTGTCCTCTGCATCATCTGTGTCTCTTGAATCTGCTCTGAGTTCCGGACTAGCATTAATGCCAGCATTGGGCTCGGCTACAGAATCTGCGCCGGCCCCTCGAATGTCGACGCAAGCAACTTTGGCAAAAAGCAATATCACTCCATTGTGGTCTCCGACTCTGAGCCGGCTTTGTCTCAGAAGAGGCCACGTCCACATCCTGATTTGGTGCATCCAATACTAAATCCATCAGACTCCAACAATTCTACTATCGCGCAACCGCACACAGACATTGCATAAGGTTTTTAACCCAGTCTCAGACCAGATCCAACCATATGGATATGACAGTGGTGGGAATGGGGAAGATTTTATCTCACACTATGGTGAAGAAAGTTGATACATGGACCTACAGGTTGCCAGTGGGTAGACACCTTACCCGATACGGGGGTTGGTTTGCCTTGCTCGACCAGGAGGTGCAAAAAGTATGTTATATCGCCACTGTGATCCGGAACGCTGCTAAGGTCCTGACTGAACTCCTGTAGCAGAGCACCAGAAGAACCTCTTTTACGTATTTTGACGCCATTTAACACCTGTGGTAACCCACGTTAACCCGTCAGCTGATAAGTAGGCCATCATCATAAAGCTTGTCATGTGACCTGGATTTCTTGTTCCAATACCTAACCCCCGAATCTTGGTGGTGCAGGCTTTATCACTGTATATAGCGCAGCGACTCACACAGGTTGGTGTATCTCAGCGCTTCTCTAACATAGAGCCAGTCAGCTGAATAAAACAGCCATGTCTTCAGAAGTTTGTAAACGCTGCAAAGTATGGAAAAGAGCAAATATAATACAGAAGCTCGTTCCAGGCAGAAGGGTTAATTTAGGAAAAGGATCCACCACCAAATCTAGAGGTATAGATAGGAGGCACATTAAGCAAACTTTGTCCTTGGGTCTAAGATTCCCAGCGGGACAATAGTAGCTCAACTTCCTCTGTAAGTAAATGGAGCCCTTACCAATCAGAGACTTGTGGGTGAGACAGCATAACTTAAAAACAGAAGGCTTCCTGACCTGCAGCAAGTGTAAGGCTCTCAACTTGAGGGCTGAAGAAGAGCCTGAAGGAAGGTTGCAGACCATACATTCAGCGGTGTCCTGCTCCACTTTTAGTTTAGACAACAGTCTCATTGGCGGCTACTAGGAGGATGTTACCATAATCTAGCCTACTCATGATCGAGGCTTGGACCAGTGTTTTCTTGGCAAAAAATGGAAGCCAAGGGAACACTTCTCTCAGTACATGCTTATTAGCAAAACAAGAGCCAGAAACATAGGGGAAAGTGACCTTTCATAAACAGGGCCTGATCAAGCCTGATGCTGACATTTTTCACTGTTTACCTAGGAGATGGGGCTACACTGAGTTCAGAGGACCACCAGTCAGCTGACCAGAGCTTCTGAGGTTTACCAAACAGCAGTATATTGGTTTTATCACCATTCAGTTGCAGACAGTTATTCATCATCCAGGCAGCTATCCTTCTCATACAGTCTATGAATGGGTGTTTTACCCCATCAAAGTCCTGTCCAAACAAGATGACTAACTGCGTGTCCTCTGTGTATGATAAATTGTCGAAACCACACATTTTAACAATCTGAGCAAGGGGAGACTACGTAGATGTTGAGTAATGTGGGGCTCAAAGATGATCCCTGAGGGACCCCCTTGTTAAAAGACTATGGGCCTGATTACAACTTTGGAGGAGGGTGTTAATCCGTCCCAAATGTGATGGATTTCCTGCCCACCGTATTACGAGTTCCATAGGATATAATGGACTCGTTTCAGGCGGGTGGTATATCCGTCACATTTGGGACGGATTAACACCCTCCTCCAAAGTTGTAATCAGGCCCATAGTATGTTACTTGAAAAAGTCTAATGAGATGGTCTGTGTCCAACTTTCAGCGGTAGGGTGACACCTAACTCCTTCCCAAACATTCCTTCTGACATGGACTTAAAATGTGTGGGTATGTTCAGTAAATTAATGTTCTACTCTACCAGCCTTGTTTTGAGGTCTGTCAGTGCAAGCTGTTTACTTGAATATTACTCTCAAGCAATTTGGAACATTGATGGTGATATCTTACCTGTGGTCCGAGACGACCTATGGTCTTCCTTAGCACAAAGCATTCAAGTTGGTCAGGATACAGGCCAAATTTGTCATCTGCTCAGCCCTAACCACATATTGTCTAGGAACTGCCATACCACCCGCACAATTGCTGCTCATTGTTGCAGTTGCGCATTATAAAAAGGCAATAATGCAGATTGTATCCGTATGGCTCTAATTTACTGTAGTAGCTGCATCCTCTAGCTCCGATTTTGGAGTTTTCTAATTAATTTTAATGCTGCTGCCTTGTAAGATTGTCCAACATGCTATAATTTTGTGTACAACTATACTGTTCTTTGAATAGCTCAGATAGTGGTTTAAATAATTTCACAGAGCTTTCAAGCTTGCATTTTTGAGGTCGGGCCATGAGTCGGGCCATGAGCTCAACAGACAGTGTCCTGGTAATCAGGGGTAACATACGTGCCAGTCGTTTGCCCCTCCAGCAACAACCTTCAAACCCCTTAGTGGCAACAATCTCCACACCTTTTGTGGCACTCAGCCATCTAGCAGGATGCACGATCAACTTCTTCCTACAGGGATGGCAGCATATATCTGGCAAATGGGTCCTGCAGATTTTCCAATGAGGTTACGGCCTGCTTTTCCTCTTCATCCTATTTTACGTACCACCCTTACTAGAACACCTTTCGGAAGACTCATCTCTCTGTCTTGAGAAAAGAAGTGCAGCCTTTTTTGGAAAACCCTAGAGAGGGTACCAACATTGGAAGTGATGACTGTATGTTATTTCAGTTACTACTTTGTGCAAAAGAAGGATAGAGGCTTCTGCCCTATCCTAGATCTCCCACCACTCAATGCCTGCCTACACAAAGAAAAATTCTGAATTGTCCACCTGGCACAGGTTCTGTCTGGGTGGTAGCATTGGACACTGTATGGTAGCATTGGACCTGAAGGATACTTATTTTTACATCCCCTTCAGCAGGGTCACAGGGACCACCTGCAGGTCAAGGTGGGTCATGAGCACTTTCCCGTGCTATGTGTCGGCCTCACCAGTGCCTCTCTGATGTTTACCTAAGTGATGGCGGTAGTCACTGCTTCTCTGCAGAGGGCATGGGTACTAGTCTATCCCTAGCTCAACAACTTGCTGGTTCCCCACAGTCAGTCGCAGGCCACCTCCAGATGATGGCAAACCTCTAGACATCATTGGGGTTTTAAATCAGTATGCTGAAGTGAAGTCACACCTGACTCCTTCATAGAGGTTTCCCCCTCATTTGAGCCATGCTGGATACGGTGTGTTGAATACGGTGTGCTGTTCAGCTTTTCCTCAAGGCTAATAAGTTCCGGCCCTGGGTCTTATTTGAGCATAGCTGCTTCTCGGCCTTCTAGCCTCCTGCTTGCGGACCATGCCAGATGGCACATACAAGCTTTTCAGTGGGCCCAGCACCCTAGCAACCTGTCTGATTCCATCTAGGTGTCGGAGGAGACTGCAAACAATTCTGCAGTGGGGGCTGCTCGCCTGCAGTTGGACCAGTGGCAGACCTCTCTTCCTGCCCCACCCAGAGTTGATGATGGTGATTGGTGCGTTCACTGCTGGATTGCTGAGGTCATCTGGGAGAGGTGGAGATCACAGGACTCTGGTGTCCGGTGAGGACCCTCCCCCACATGACCTTGATGGGATTGTGGGCCATTCATGCCAGCTATCAAGTGGAGGCTGGTGCGGGTTCTCAAGGACAACAGCACCTCCATTTGGTACTGTAAGGTGGGGGGCATCATGGGCCTGTGCTAGGAGGCTATGCAAACTGGCTGGATATTCAAGGTATTTCCCTATTGTACACCACATTGAAGAATCTTTAAATGTCAGTGCGGATAGGCTAAGCTGATGAGGCCTAGCAGATCACAAATTACATTTTTATCCAGAGGTGGTGCAGGGTATCTTCCAGCTGTGTGGAGAACCTTCGCTCCATCTTTTCCTGACTGATGTGGATGTGCAGTGTCCACACTTTGTGTGCAAGAGTTTCCAAGAAGGGTGTCTCTCTTGCATGGATTGGAGCACAGGATTTCTGTTCCCCTTTCCACCACTGCCTCTCCTGTCCCAAGTTCAGAAATCAGAAGATACCGGGCTCAAGTCATCCTAGTGGTTCTGGATTGTGACAGGAAAGTGTAGTATCTGTAACTTCTGGGCTTGAGCATCTGCCCTCCCATCTGTCCTCCATTCGGGAGGACAGACGCTCCTTGTGGAGGATCTTCTGCAAAAGGTCAGAGTCCTGCACCCGAGCCTTTGCAACCTGCTCTTGTATGCATGGGGATTGAGCAGCTTCCTCTGATCACCGTCCCTAAGCTTTTGATGTCATCCTAGCAACCAGGCGTCCTTTTATGAAATCTGTGTATGCCGGGTTCTGGGATAAATATGTGGCTTGGTGCACTAACTGCTAGAAAGGACACATTGCAGTCCAAGATTTCAGATCTATTTTTGTTTGTTTTGCCTTTGGCCTAGCAAAATCTGGCTGTGGGCACTGTTAAATGTTACTTGTCAGCCCTTTTGGGCTTTTTTTCGCTTACGACACCAGCCGTCCCTTTTCAAATCACCGGCTGTGATTTTTTTTTTCTAAATAAATTGCCATGTTTGTTGTGTTTAATGGCTCCATGCGTCACTCCTGGAGTGAAGCAGAGTCGACACAGTCACACAGCTCCACCTACCTGCACGCAGCAGCACTCGCGTTTTTTAATGCATCCAGTCTGGTGATATTCATAAGGTGAGGAATCTTTCATTAGTTAGAGTATCCATCAGACAACTCGTTACTGAAGGCAAGTAACTTTCTTGATTGCTATTGTTTTCAAGTGTTTTGTGAATTGCAGCCAGAATCTGTGAAACATACGTTTCCTTAAGCAGATGTATGGCTGGTTTGAGAGGCGTTACTATTGAATATTACTTTGCTGCTCATTGTTGCAGTTGTGCATTATAAAAAGGCAAAAAAATATGTTTTAAAAATCATCAAATACATAGTATTTGAAAATGTACAGAAGACTTCCAGATTATCAAATCAACTCACTGTGATTGCTACCCTGGCAAATATTTCTTACCACATTGTAGTTCTTTTTGAGCCCAGACTAGGCTATTTGAGGCGTCAGCATACTGTACTGTTTTGTTGGTAGTATCAAATCAAAGATAAGTAGGCATTCACCTGAGTACGTGGGCACACTTGGAGTGCAATGATGTTAACATGCCAGTGCATACATTTTGCTAGCACTTTGCAAAACTAATGCATTCAAAATATTGGCGCAAACAGTAAGAACTTTAGATGGGTAGTTTTTCGCATTCCCGCTGTTGATGAATAATTACACTTCCTTCAATCTGCTAGTGATAAATATTTTCCCCTTCAGTATAATTACCTTTCCTTAGTCTAATCAAACAGCTGCCTATAATTTTTCTATACGTGATGATGACACAATTGATGTTTAGCATGTTGTTTCATGCATGATGTTTTTAGAGAAAACATTCCTGAACATTTCCTTGCCTTTGTTGCATTGAGCTTTAACCCAGTACTTGGACAACCCAAAGCCAAGCACCAACATGTCACTTAAGGCACATCAAGTTTAAATCTAAATAATGTGTGCATCAAGCACTCATTTTTGCTCTGCTTCTGTCCTGTAAAGCCTGAGGTAGTGAATGAATATTAAGTATTCTACTGATGGCTTGAGAAAAAGTGCAAAAGTTCAGTGGGAAGATGTAGCATACCTGCTTGTTACGATGCAGGAAACCTTAGTTGCCTACCAACACCAGTACAAATGTGTTGTATAAATTCATCAGACAGATAGCGCAGCTAGACATTACCTACTTGGTGATCTGTCTTTTCTGCAGTGATGGATGTTCAGTAACATTATCATTTGATTAAACACATGTTCTGGTATGACCAAAAAACAAATAACACGCCAAGCATGGATCTCTGTTAATTACTACAGGGAGTGCAGAATTATTAGGCAAATGAGTATTTTGACCACATCATCCTCTTTATGCATGTTGTCTTACTCCAAGCTGTATAGGCTCGAAAGCCTACTACCAATTAAGCATATTAGGTGATGTGCATCTCTGTAATGAGAAGGGGTGTGGTCTAATGACATCAACACCCTATATCAGGTGTGCATAATTATTAGGCAACTTCCTTTCCTTTGGCAAAATGGGTCAAAAGAAGGACTTGACAGGCTCAGAAAAGTCAAAAATAGTGAGATATCTTGCAGAGGGATGCAGCACTCTTAAAATTGCAAAGCTTCTGAAGCGTGATCATCGAACAATCAAGCGTTTCATTCAAAATAGTCAACAGGGTCGCAAGAAGCGTGTGGAAAAACCAAGGCGCAAAATAACTGCCCATGAACTGAGAAAAGTCAAGCGTGCAGCTGCCACGATGCCACTTGCCACCAGTTTGGCCATATTTCAGAGCTGCAACATCACTGGAGTGCCCAAAAGCACAAGGTGTGCAATACTCAGAGACATGGCCAAGGTAAGAAAGGCTGAAAGACGACCACCACTGAACAAGACACACAAGCTGAAACGTCAAGACTGGGACAAGAAATATCTCAAGACTGATTTTTCTAAGGTTTTATGGACTGATGAAATGAGAGTGAGTCTTGATGGGCCAAATGGATGGGCCCGTGGCTGGATTGGTAAAGGGCAGACAGCTCCAGTCCGACTCAGACGCCAGCAAGGTGGAGGTGGAGTACTGGTTTGGGCTGGTATCATCAAAGATGAGCTTGTGGGGCCTTTTCGGGTTGAGGATGGAGTCAAGCTCAACTCCCAGTCCTACTGCCAGTTCCTGGAAGACACCTTCTTCAAGCAGTGGTACAGGAAGAAGTCTGCATCCTTCAAGAAAAACATGATTTTCATGCAGGACAATGCTTCATCACACGCGTCCAAGTACTCCACAGCGTGGCTGGCAAGAAAGGGTATAAAAGAAGGAAATCTAATGACATGGCCTCCTTGTTCACCTGATCTGAACCCCATTGAGAACCTGTGGTCCATCATCAAATGTGAGATTTACAAGGAGGGAAAACAGTACACCTCTCTGAACAGTGTCTGGGAAGCTGTGGTTGCTGCTGCACGCAATGTTGATGGTGAACAGATCAAAACACTGACAGAATCCATGGATGGCAGGCTTTTGAGTGTCCTTGCAAAGAAAGGTGGCTATATTGGTCACTGATTTGTTTTTGTTTTGTTTTTGAATGTCAGAAATGTATATTTGTGAATGTTGAGATGTTATATTGGTTTCACTGGTAATAATAAATAATTGAAATGGGTATATATTTGTTTTTTGTTAAGTTGCCTAATAATTTTGCACAGTAATAGTCACCTGCACACACAGATATCCCCCTAACATAGCTAAAACTAAAAACAAACTAAAAACTACTTCCAAAAATATTCAGCTTTGATATTAATGAGTTTTTTGGGTTCATTGAGAACATGGTTGTTGTTCAATAATAAAATTAATCCTCAAAAATACAACTTGCCTAATAATTCTGCACTCCCTGTATTAACGAAGTGAGACGTCAGCAACATTTATTGAGCACATGTTGCTTTTCCTTTTTTTGATATAGGTGATTAGATTACATTTTTCAGTTTATTACAAGTGCTGTTTGTATGGATGACCCTTAGGAGGCGGGTGCCCTCCATTTTGAAATGTCAGTAGAGTGCCAACTCATTGAAGTCTCTTGGGTTATCAGCGGTCAGTGCCTTTTGTCTGTTTTCTATAATAAAAATATGTTGTTCAGGAACCCACTCGGGTGCTGCGATATTTTCTTCAGGACACCCTTCCATACTAAGTCCTCCTCTTCTGTGTGCTGTGAAGAGTTCTTCCTCTATTGAGAAGAACAGAGATGGCTTTTCTGTCTTAGTGAGCAACCAAACTCTGTGTGGAAGCCTTCTTCAGTTTGCTGCACCCACAGATTTCCCATCAAATGTCATGATTTGTAGGGGAACAAGGTCAGACGCTTTCCCAGTTATAGAAGGTGAAAAAAGAATAACACTTTTGGATTAGACGAAGACTCAGTCGTTTAGGGCATAGCCATTTTTTCTGCTGCCTTACCCTTGCAGGGAGCCTTGTTTGGTCAGACTGTGGGTTGAGTGGCTCCTACCTCGACCGACCCTTAGAGCCAAAGACCTTTCAACTGAGTATTTTGGCATTGTCTAGTGATGTTAATGCTACACAGCTGCCTAGATCCTAGAGAAGGAGCACTTACCTGGGTGCTGAACAGCGAAGAAGGAGTAGGTGCTGCTTCTCTTGAGGGTTTTGTGGTGGGCCCTCAACACCTGGCTGTATAGTGAGGCTACCTATGTAGTTGAATTTTTTTTTTCACTGTTGGCTATGATTATGTTTGGTTTTATTAGCTGGTCAAGGTGGTTGCTGATGAATGAGAGTCAAGAAAGATAATCGTTATCCTTGCCTTCAGGTCCTACCATAGAATCATTCGGTCTCCGGGCTGTATTAGCAGGGCCACATTCTGCATAGTTGTACTTAATTTCAGACATCTGTGTTTTCCCAGTCTGCCTCCTTGTGCTATTTCTCCCGGTCTACCTCCTTTTGCTAGTTCTCCCTTTAGGTCTTTCATGTTGTTGCAAACAAAACTCTGAAATGGCCTACCTGTTTCATTGATGCCCTCTCCAACTCGGACTGTTTAAAACATGCCTGATGGGTTGGCCTGCAAACTTGACTTTCCCTCTGTAATTGCACCCCAGTATAGTTGTTAAACAAAGTTTTTACTGATGGTCATTTTGAATCATCTACTGCATTTTATTGTAACATCCATTTGTATAAACGAGCTATGTTATTTAAAATAAATAAAGCAGTAGTATAAGTGGTACTAGGGAAAAGGCCAACCACAAACTTCCTGACCAGTTCATCAAAAGGGCATTCCAAGTGACCTTCGCTCTGGGTCCCTGAAGGCAATGATCCAACCCTCACTATAAGTGGACCTCACTCCATGGTAAATGCCTCCTTGCTACACCAAGTAGCTCCAGGCTTTCTAAAAAATGCCATCCTTCCACCTCTTAAGAAACCACTGGCTGAGCCAAAGATATTGCTTAACTACCAGACATTCTCCTGTTTACATTACATCAGCAAAAGTATTCTAAATCTGTCCTCAACACAGCTTAAAGAGTAAGTTAGGTAGAACTAACTAAATCTTACATGAGCACCAGTTTGCCTTCAGGACTGTAGAGAGCTCTGAAGAAGCCCTAGTAAATATCTGATAAGAACTCCAATTCTCATTTAATGAATAGAAAAACTTCTCTGATTCCCTAGACCTCCAAGGAGCACAGTCTGTGGCAGTGTTCAACACAGCACGTAGCTGAATAGGCTATGGGAATGGGCTGGAATTCCGGGATCTCTCACTAATCAGAGTGTACTGGACTGTTGGAATCATCGTCATCTCAATAGGTGTCACATGGTGTGCCATAAGCATAACCACCACTATCGTGAGCTACACACATTGTCCCTAGAAATATGAGTAGAAGTACCAAAGCAGTTTGAGGACATTTTGAAAACCTTTGTTTGTTCCTGTCTGTTTAAAAAAAATCTTCTCAATGAGACTGCATAATTGTATCACAGTTCCAAAATCTGTAATGGACAAACGTCAAAATTGAGCAAGTGTTGTGAAAGAAAGCCTGTTTGTTGCCATACTCTCTTCTAGAAGAGTGGGTAAATTTGCCATTCCCTTGCACAGTTTCTAAGAAAGCTAAACATGTTTGACAGTGATCTCTTTGTGCCCCATGGCAATGTTGTCATCTAAGAATGTATCCTGTCTCTTATGTAAACTTTGTGTGATCCTCAGTCTACTGGACCAGCCTCACTCTGGTTCTCATGGAGGTGCCTTCCATATTGGATTTCTGCAATGGTGTGTAGAAAGGGGTTCAAATCAAGGATATATTTGATGGATACTTCTAACCGCAGATTTATCACCTTAGAATGTCCCTGAAGTGCCAGACTGTATCCGAAGATGTTTTCATAGCAGTGCTTGCATGTGTCCCAAATAATCCACATCCTTGCGCACTGATGTTTGTTTCTTTCCTTTCGCATCTTCGCATGTGGATCCGTAGCTCTGCTTCCTACTTTGTCTGTTTCCAAACTTGTCTGCAGTGAGATTGAATCTGAACTGCGACTTATTGAAGCAGATGTCTGTAACGGATCCTCACAAGTGTACCTTTAGTGTCGGTTGTGTGACACGTGTGCCATAATGCACCTTAATTTAATTGAAAACTGGGAGGCGAAATTGTAGGTCACTGAATATATAAAAGTAATGGGTCTCACACAGATTCCTCTCCCATTCTAATTCATAGTGCTAGTCCTAGTCCCAGCATCAGGGCTACATCTGCAACTACTCCTGTGACCACTCCACTTCTACTCAGAGTCCTCCATAAGTCGATGTCCAAGTTCAAATACAAGCATAAAAAAGCAAAGCATGATTTGATCCCCATCTTGCCACTCTGACTACAAGGAGAAGATATGAATATGTTGACATTTCAGTCTCACTCAGTCAAAATAACCGACCACAGACATCCCTCAGTTGAATCCGATGCCATGCTGAAATTGTCAGTGCTCTTCCAGCTCCCTCTGGTGCTCCTTAGGGACCAGTGGAACGGGAGGTGCCTCCAGTCAGGTTACTGCCAGCGGGTCCCTCCCTGGCAACATATGTCCTATTGGGACTGGTTAACTAGCCCATACCAGCTTCAGTAGAAAATTCCTCTCTGGCCCCCCTGGGATCCATGCCGGTTCCTGCTTCCCAAACCCCAGAGCTCAACCAATATTGCACTGTGGGATTTCAAAGGCACAAATCGTTGTTGTGCACATTAATCCTGTACCGATGCCCTGTAACAGCTATCACTAGAGGCTCCATTATCTATTTGGCTTGGACTCTGATCGTGTGCCAGAGCATGGTGCATCTCAGGATATTAATGTTAATGCTGCGTAAACGGGCCTGCACCTCCTTATTACACTGATGTTGCCTTATACCTTGACTTGCCAGATACCAGTGGGCTGGATACCTCCACTGAAGCAGATATCTCCACTGAGGCAGAGCTTAACGCACTGCACTGGCCATCAATAGAAGAAAACGCCTTATCTGCAGTGTTTGTTCAGAGGGCAGCTGAAGTGCTAGAATGACCGCTGCATTCCATTGAGACTAAAACAAATGTTTTGATAGAAATTCTGCTGCCAAAGCCAGCAACATCTCAGCCCCTACTTCTGTTTAATGACACCTCATTGATACTCTGGTGGCTACCTAGTCAAAACCATGTGAAAAGGCAGGTGGCCACACATTATAGGCTGCATTTGTTGACCTGAATTTTCTCACCAAGTACTTCCCTCCAGAGTGCCTTACTGTACAGGCTTTGGCAAGTAAGGTGAATCCTATCTAATTCCCATCCACTCCTCTGGATAGAGAATACAAAGAGATTGATGACTTGAGCAAGCATATGTTCTCTTCCTCCAGTCTGATTCTGCGTTCGGTAAACTCAAGTTTTTTGGGCCAGTACAGACATGCCCTTTAAAACAAGGCAGGCAAGAGCTTGAAGGCAGTCCCGGACGGCTTCAGGCCTCATTGGCTTAGACCAGTGGTTCCCAACCTGTTGTCAAGGGACCCCTGGGGGTCCACAAAGCCTTCCCAGGGGGTCCACGACTGCTTAGAAAATTAAAAAATATTAACAGACTAGGTCCCCAGCTAACATTAATGACTCAGCTAGGGCTCCTCGGATTCTAATAATGATTCAGTGGGGGTCCCCGGGTTTCAGTAATGATAAAGTGGAGGTCCGCAGAAGTCAAAAGGTTGGGAACCACTGGCTTAGACTATACATGGTGGGCAGGACACAGCCAAGTATGTTATCTAAGTAGATCTGGATACCTCGGATTGTCTTGGCAGTGTGGTTAATATCAGGGCTGTCCTTGGTAGAGATGCCTGGATGAGGTCCAATATGTTCTTTGGCAGTGTACAGGCTTTGCTAATGGAGATACCTTTTGGTGGGTCTCACCTCTTTGGAGAGAATGCAGACTCCACTTTGAAACTCCTTAAGGACTGCAGAGCTACAGTGTCCCTACCAAACAATTTCCCCATCAGTTCCAGAAATTTAGGGGCTATTCCAGAGTACTCGGATATAGGCAGAAAAAATCTTAGCAACCAGTGATGCTGCAGAGAGCCAAGTCCTTTTGATAATGCAGCTGTGGATCTGATAAGCAACCTGCGAACCAGCAGATACCGCAATCTTGCAACTTCTACTTCACTGCTACAAAGACCAACAAACTGCATTAGTTGTCCATTAGTGGGACATGCCCTACCAGTGGGAGACAGGATCTAGCACTTTCCCCCGGGATTGGAGATCCATCACTTCCGACCAATATGTTTTGCAAATTGTTTGATTATGATGATGATACATTTTATAAAGCGCACAAATTCCGACTGGGCATCTTGGCGCTGAGATGAGGTCAGAAGAGAAGATGATTGACAAAGAAGGTGACTCAATATGCTAGCCAGATGAAAGAAGACAAGTTTTCAGTATCCTTCTAAAACTTAGAAGAGAAGTGGCCGATTTGAGCTTAGGAGAAAGACTGTTCCATTGTAAGCTGTGCATCTTACAAATCCTCTGCCGCCCCATGAGGTGCGCTTAAAGGATGGCGCTGAAACATTAAGAAAGCTGGACCAAAGAGTTGTGGAAGGTTAAAACCTGGAAGGAAAAACTTTATTGTAGGTAGACTGGTCCTGATCCATGCAATGCCTTAAATTTAAAACAAAGGGCTTTGAAGGAGATACGATGTTTGACCGGAAGCCAGTGCAGTGCCTTAAAGGATAATCTTGCAGACTGGAACTTAGGAATCCAAAATATGAGCCTGGGTGCCGCATTCTGCACAGTTTACAACTTGTTTAACCGCCCGGTTTGCAGATTCTGGTAGAGCCCATTACAGTAGTCCAACCTACCTAACACTAATGCTGAAACAGTTTTCTGAAGGTCAAAAGCGATGTACTGCAAGATTTTCTTTAAGATTTTTAGGATCCAGAAAGAAGAGGAGATCATGCCATTTACTTGACTTTTATTAGTAAGCTTGTCATCAATTATGACACCCAGGTTCTTCACCTTATTATCCGGTTGGGGAAGGGGGACAAATCCGGTGGCCACCAATCTGGGGAACAAAATGAGGGATTATTTCCAAGTAGAAGCACTTCAGTCTTTGATGAACATCCCATCCAGTCACTGACCGCAGACATACAATTTCGGAATCTCTCCCCTGTAAACTTCACATTGTGTTAGTGAGCGAGACCACAATTTGAGAGTCATCTGCGTAAGATACCAATGAGAACCCAAACGATTTGATCAATGAAGCAAGTGGTGTCATGTACAGGTTGAACAAGGTTGGGCTCAGCGAGGAGCCCTGTGGGACCCCACAGAGAAAGGTAAGTGACGCCCTTTGCACATGTCCCATCAGAACGGAGCGGAGCAGAGATAGTGCTGTCCCTTTGATTCCTAGTGAGCCTAATTGGTCTACCAAAAGATCGTGGCAGACCGTATCAAAGGCTGCGGACAAACCTTGGAGGATAAGAGCTATACTCTGCTTTTTCTCTTCTCCCCGCCCTGTGTCGTTCCCACACCAGAATGAACATCAGCAGAATATCGGTCGATTCTGCTGCCGGAGGTGCACCTAAGGCTCTTCACAGGTGCATTGGAGAGAATGCCTGTCTCCAAGATAGGCAGGGGTTCTTACCCTCGCTTTTTTCTCATCCCAAAAGACGAGGGGGATCTCAGGCCTTTTTTTGAACCTTCGACCCATGAATGCCTTTCTGCAGAAGGAAAAATAAAAATTTTTTACAATGGTCCAGATCTGACTGGATGGGGTTCCTAGATTTTCAGTGCGCTTATGTTATCTGCAGTTAATGCTCTGGCAGCTCTGCAATGTTCTCTGCAGTTCATGCTCCAGCAGGAGCAGTTTCAGTTTGCTCTGTTTCCTTCAGCCTCACTTTGGTTTTCAACAAATTGATAGTGGTGGTCATGCCCTATCTCTGGAGGTCTCGAATTCCTGTTTTCTTGTACCTCAGCAACTTGCTGCTGAACTTGTGTTCACCACAGTCAGTTGTAGACCACCTCCAGATAACCGCTAAACTTTAGACATCACTGGCTTTCACATAAACTAGCCAAATTCCCATCTGATTTCTTCCTGAAGGCTTCCATTCATTGGGGTGATCTGGCCACTGTGAATTTCTGAGCTTTTCCTCCACAGCAGCGAGTGCAGGGCATTGAGGTTATGATCCTGATGGCCTTGTCCTGGATCACGCTGAAGGTGGCTCTGAGACTTTTTGGCCTCTCAGGTTCATGCAACCTTCTCGTCAAGTATGGCAGTTGGCACATGCATGCTGTGCAATGCAACATAAACTACCAGTTTGCCCAGCATCAAGGCAGCTTTTCAGACACCATCTCATTTGTGAAGGAGACTGCTCGAGATATGCAGTGACTGCAGACAAACCAGTTTGTCCAGCAGCACAGGCTTCTTGTACTTCCACACCCAGAGCGAACAGTGGTGACTAACTGTTCACTGCTGGGGTGAGTTACTAATTTTGCAAGGTGGAGATCAGAGAACGGTGGTCCCAGTGGAGCACTGGCTCCACATCAGTCTGCTGTAGCTGCTGACCATTCGTTTGGTCCTGAAGGCCTTCCTGCTGTCCATCAATGAAAGGCTGGTGCAGGTTTTTCAGAGGCACCACCACCTCTACATAGTACTGCAAAAAGCAGGAAAAGTCCAGTCGTTTGTCCTGTGTCAGGAGCGGTTGCATCTCTTGAGGTGACTGGAACACTAGTGCTAATTTCTGCTTGACCACCATCTAGCGGGGTCTCTGAATGTCAGGCTGGAAAAACTGAGCAGGTGCCGCCTGTTATCGTCTGCATCTTATAATGGCACAGGCTGTCTTCATTCAGTGTGGCGCGAACCTTGGCTGGGTCTGTTCTCCACCACCGAGAACTAGTAGTGCCAGCTTTATGTGCATAGGAGTTTCCAAAAAACATTTGCTGGTTGATGCATTCTGGCTGGAATGGAAAAAGGGACTCCTGTATGTTTTGCTGCCACTGCCTTGAGTTCCAAAGAAGATCACAAGTGACTGGGACTGAGTTATTCTAGTCATCCCATAATAGGCCAGTAGAATGTGGTACTCTGAACTCTTGAGCATAAGTATCTGTTCTACGTTCAGACTGCAATTCCATTGATCCTTACAGATCAGCACAATGCTCATTGGGGTCCACCTTCTGGCACCCCCAATTCAGACTGCTGTGAAAGTACAGTCAATGGGAGTGACCAGGCAATTGAAAAGCTTGGGGGAAAGGAACTGCAAGTACGGAGATCTTAAAGAGAGAATTGGTGCAATATTACTAGCGTTTCAATTGCACACTTCCTCCCGGAATATTCCCAGGCCAACATTTATCTTCCTTTTCAATTCCTTGATTTATTTTCAGATTCTTTCTATAGGATGCTAGTTTTAGTTTTATATTGACCTTTTCAAGGTCACTACACACAATGGTTAAATATAACCCTTTTTGGAGGCTGAGCAGCTAGCACTACTTCTCTCAATAATTAAGAACATACGCCAACCAGGATTTGTCCTGAGGAAGCCTCAGAATGTGCACTGTTTTATTATAAAGTCACACAATTACAATGCACAATAAAATCCAACTTTTTAACTTGTGTGACTGAGAATTAAAGAGGCTATAAACAGTTTTTCTCAAACCTCCTCTGTTTTCCTTGGAAATGGTTGGAATGTGATTTATTTCCACTGTTCCCTATTTGTTAGTTATTTGTTTTCTCAGGCTTGAATGTCTTTCTTGGAATATTCTGAGTTCAGTAACTTCTGCACTTGTTTTTGGAACCTAGCACGAGGTGCGCCTTTTCTTTGATTCAAACAAACCTTGAGACTTAAATCATCATTCAGGAATTCTCGTCCTGCTTGATTCCTTGGTGCTCGTTTTGCTAGAGGGCCAACAAAATAGAACAAATACCACTGAGACGCAAGTGTCTTGCTAAATGTTTTAGATTGAGCTGCCATCCTGTTCCCAACAGCCAGTTCATCTGAATAAAAAACAATTGAATTTGGATGTGCCGTTTTATTATTATCTGGATCCAGTCCAAAATGGCTGCCCTGCAGGAATCATGGGACATATAGTCAAGTTTCCTTTTTAGGTTGAGCGAGCAAGTACCTCTGCGCGTCGGTAGAGGGCGTTTAGCGACTTCACGCGACATCGTCCCCGGACTTGACATCAGCGGAGTCCATATAGTCCCTCCTCCGACGCGCTGCCGTCAGTTTCTTCTTTTGTGCGTAGCAACGCGGATCTGGTGTATCGAGTACCTCTGGCCCTTTTTGGCCTTTTCTATCCGACGTCGGGTATTTTGTATCACTTTCTTATAAAATAGTGTATATGCCTTCTGGGTTTAAGCCCTGTGGATCCTGTTTGCAGCAGATGTCGGCCACGGATCCTCATTCCGTCTGTTTGTGGTGTCTGGGGTCTCATCATGATGCCGCTGACTGTGACGCCTGCCATTGTTTGAAGCCAAAGTCTTTGAGGGAGCGTCGTAAGAAGCTCCTGGCAGCGCGAGCAGACAAGTCTTCACGCTGGCGTCGCAGTCCATCTTCCTCTTCACAGTCCCAGGAGCACTCCAGGAGTCGTTCTCATACGGTTCCATCGACCTCGGTTGGACCCTTAGCATCTCCAAGTGAGTCTTCCCAGGCACCTGCACGCCCTTTGGCGTCTCTGCCTCCACATTCTCCTCCAGTGGAGTCCACGCCCGTGTCGACCCCCTCCCATCTGCCGTATCCCGATGACAGGGCAACTATGGACCAAATGTGACATTATTATGCGTCCCTCCATTTTATCTTTAATCTTTCCCCTCACTCTGGAGCGCCTTCAGGCCCTATGGAGGTGATGAGTGTTTTGGCGGAAACTTCGCTGGCGGTTTCCACCTCGGTGTCTGCTCACACTCACGAATCCGACTCTGGAGTTGGATCGGCGTCGCTGCACGCCCTCCTTCACCTGATCCTCTTTTCCCGACGCCCCTCGCGACGCAGTTGTACCTGTCGACTCCGCTTGATGGGCCTATATTAATATCTCCGGAGTCTGATGACGCCGCTTCCGAGGAAGCTTTCCCACTCGATGTTGGTCGACGTCGACACTGGGAGCGGCGCTGGGGATTTTACATGAGGCTTCTGTGCTGGGTTCACTTTCTGAAACTCTTGCACATCCTCATGCTCCCCTTATGGGGGCCCATTCCAGGTTCATCCTTGGATTGGGTACTTGATTTGGGAACTGCTAGTGGTCTAGACTCCTTCACAGCGTCTAACCTGCTCTCGTCCCTTGGATTGGCGACGGAGGCCAGCACTGCATTTGCAGATGTTTTGAGGCGGGTGGCTGATGTTTTGACTTTGCATCTTCCTTTGGTGCAATTGTCTACTAATCCTTTGTTATCTTTTAATCCGAATCACTCAGACTCCGAACCCGTTCTGCCTTTTTGCTAGGCTCTCTACGACATACTTCTAGGTGTCTGAAATCTGCCTGTTTCTGGTCCTTCGGTGGATCGTTCTATTTCGAACAGGCATCGGCCGGCACAGGAGGACCCCTTGTCTCTTCTCCCCACACTACTCCTCCTCAAACTGTTTTAGGTGTTCCTGCTTTGGAGCAGCTTCCACCAACTCCGCCACACAGGGATTCTAGGCAGCTGGATGCTGCCGGCAGGCGTATTTTCGCCTCGCCTAGAGGCACTCTTTGTTCCACCAACACTTCCTGCTTTTCCCATGCTGGAACATGTACTACCATCGCTTTCTGACGATGTTCGTCCTGCTCTGACGTCTTTGATCAATGATAGTAAACAGGCTGCTCGACTTACAGTTCGATCTGGTATGGATTCTACTGACTCCATTGGACGGATCATGGCAGCATCTGTTGCCATACGTCGCAGGGCTTGTTTGGCGGCTTCCAACTTCTCATCTCTGGTGCAAGATGCTCTACTTGTTATGCCATTTGATGGCAAGTCGCTTTTTGGGGTGCACGCAGATTCTGTCTTGCGTCATTTCTGTGATACGCATGGTGGGGGACTAGTTTCCTTCCTCTTCTAGCACAAGTGCTCATCTATGGTGACGATTGGTGAACTGTCAAGTTCCTCTCAGGTGTGGGTCCTGTTCCATATTCACCCCTTCTCTATTACTTGTTATTGCATTTGTTACGATAGTTGGGTCGCTTCAGGCTTGTATTCTTGGTAGCGATTTTGTTATCCACGTTGGATCTTTTCGGCGCTTCCTTTGGTTCGCACAGCGCTATTTCTCTGCTGTTGCTCCTATCAGCAGAGCAGTGGTTATGGGGCATACCTAGTGCCTCGGCTGGAGCAGCCTCCTCTGTGCAGGGGATTGATTCCACAGCCGTAACAGTATGGTTCCACCATATTTATTGCTATGTTTTCTTTGAGAGTTTCACGTCTCCCTTTCGATAACATTTAGTGGATCCTCGCCGTGATTCGTAGTGTCACTAACTCTGAGGAGGGCTGAGTGCCTTCTTATCATTGGGCTAGCTTCCTGGCAGTTCTTCCGCTTCCATTTGTTCTTTTCATACTACAGTTCGTGGTTTTCTTTCTGTTGTACATTCTGACAGCATTGCCTCTCCTTTGGTTTACCCTTGGCATTTCGCCTTTCATCTCTGTTGCTAAGAGATTGGGTTGGACATTTGCATTTTGAGCTTTTGGTAGTCGATGCTATTTACACATTTCTCTTCTTTTAGTCATCATGTGGACATATATTGTTGTACTCCTCCGGGAGCCAATTATTGCCTACTTTTGGTAGGGTCCTTCACCTCTGTTGTCCTTTCCTAGTATTCTGTCCTCTAGGCAGGTTATTTTTCAAATTTTTCCAGTGGGTTATACATTTTAATGCTTTTCCTCTGCTATGGGCTCATATTTGTGCTTGTTGCAAGTTCCACTCCCTGCATCTTAGGGTGTTCTTGATTCTATCGTAATCACTGTTGGTCACATTTCTTTCAGGACCATTTTGCCCTAGCTCAATGATTGTGCCTTCTGCATTTAGAGGCCCTGGTTTCCGGGTCCCATGGTTTTCGTGCTTACCTATATAAAACAAATAGCATTTTTATGACATAGTACGGTAATTATACTGTACACTTCACTAAGGGGGTACTTTCCTCTATTTCAAATTGTTTTCTTGCCAGATCCTTTCTGCTCATTCCTGAGCTGGGTCCTCCCCGTCTGTTGCTCACGGTTCTTGCTTTCTTTTCCACAGGATGTTGTGGTTCTTTTATCATATTCCCTCTTCTTGAGACAGTGCAGTTCCTCTTTTTGACCTTTACAGAGGTATCCTTTGTTATTGAATTCTATTCCTGTCACCACTTTCTACTTTTTCCCCTCCACCCCCCTTCTCCGCCACTTCAATAGGAGGGGTATGGTGCTACTTCCAGTTCTGGCTTCTGCAATATTTTACAACTTGCTTGGTGCCCCATTTGTCCCTCACCTTACTTGTTCATTGTGAAGGCCTGAGAGGTGTAATTTCTTTTGTTTCCTGTTTTTCGGTATTCCTTCCATTGGTTGGGTGTTTTGCTGTCGATAAATAATTTGGTCCCCTTCTGTGCATGCCTCGTGGGTTCCTTCACTAGTGTTTATCTGCCTGGTCGTTGCTGATTTGCATTGATTCTGTTGGTTCCCTCCTGACCATTCTATCCTTCTACCTCCGGGATAGTTTTGTGTTTTTTCTTTACTGCTGATGTTATGACCACATTACATGTTTCCTATCTTTCTTCCTCGGCATGGCCAATGATTGATATTTTTTTTTTCCCCTTACCAGCCCTGACATTGCTTTTTCTTTGTGGATATGCAGTTCATTTTTTTTGTATGAGTCACTTGTTATTCTCTCGCCCGCTCTCTCTTGAGGCTGGTTATTCCTCCGTGTTACTGGGTTGTTCTTTGCAAGACTAGTGTAATCCGTTTGCGTCCCTCCTCCAGGGGTTAGGATTGCTTGGGTATCTAATTCCAAGATAAGGAATCTGCGGCTAGTTGTCTCTATCAGATGGACAAGTTACTTACCTTTGGTAACGCCTTATCTGGTAGAGACACAAACTAGCCGCAGATTCCTTTTCGACCCACCCATCCGCCCCACTTGCGAACTGTGTACTTTTCAGTCTTGCTTAGGGTGGTTTTGGGTGTTCTGTAGTTCTGCTATGTCTCAAGACATATTTTTTAATTTCTGGTTGGCAAATACACTACTACACTGTTTTTCTATTCCATTGCCAGTTTCTCTGTGGCTCCACGTTGTTCTGCGGCTTCAAGTCACTGAAGATACTGACATAAGCGCGTTGGAGAAAGGAATGCATGAACTCTGCCGATGTCATGTCCTGGGATGCCGCCGCTGCAGAATCACTCGACGCCCTCTACCGATGCACAGAGGTACTGCTGGGGAAAAAAATTCCAGATCCAGTCTGATGCCTGGGGGCAAATTCTAAGATAAGGAATCTGCGGCTAGTCTGTGTCTCTATCAGATAAGGTGTTACCGAAGGTAAGTAACTTGTCCGTTTGTCCCTCCTCAGGCAGTTTTGTTACCACCTTGGCCAGCAACCCTTCTACAGGGATAATTGTACGTTTGCTGATATGTTTGACTGCAAACAAAGTTATTTTTCCTTTTGTATCTCTCCTTCGCTCTCGTGCTCATGGCAGCCGTGGCGCTTTGAATCGGTTTGCTTATGTCAACTGTTTTACTTTTCATTTGCAGTTTTTGTGGTAAGACAAGTGCAGTTAGGAATTACGCAAGACCCATTGCAAGTGCTTGTTCTGATTGTGATGTCCTTCTCTGAGCTCTGCGCCCCTGCATCCCAAGGGCAGTTTTTGTGGCGACACACCCACTGCCTTCTTTGAGATCAGTGTACTTTCCCACATTACTTACTTATTCTCTGTGGGCAAGTAGCCTCTGAAGCCGTTGTTCAAGATTGAATGACCACTAAGTATGCTTAACCACAAGGTTCAATGGCCCATTGCGATCACCTAGCCCCGAGCACTGTGGCCTTTGGTCGACCGGCCCTGGAAGTGAGATCCAGACCTCCTGTCACAGCAACAGCGCATCATTCTACCTGAATTTACACCTCAGGACCTGAAGCTTTTAAATAAATCAGACCAAAGATCATTGTGTTGTTGATCAACGTTTTGTTGGATTCTCTGGAGTGAAGAAAGGGAAAGCTACACTAATATGACCCTCTTTAGGCAGATCGTCCTCTGCATTAAGGTCTGCTACGCACTGGTAAGAAATAGCCCCTTGAAGGTCTGCAAGTGCAGTCCATCAGAGCCACTACAACTGCTTTGCCGTAAGGGGTGTCTGTTGTTTACATCTGCAAGGCTATGATGTGTGCGTCAGTTCGTGGAGCACTAGTTTCTTGACAGCTAGGTTCATTAGGAGAGCCACTTTGCCCATTCAGTTCTGCAAACGTTTTAGGTCTCAGCCACTCTACAGATCCTCTGGTTTGGGAAGGTACTGCTTTGGTATCTACTCTAAGGTGAGGAATCTGCGATTAGAAGTAGCCATCAGGAGAACAAGTGGCTTACCTTCTATAAAGCTCCTTCTGGTGGATACTCTTGCTGACCGCAGATTCCACACTGGCGCCTATCCTGTATGTTCTGTGGAGTGGCCCCTTATTAACATGGAAAAGATCCCAGGTAAGTAGGGAGCACTGTCACCAACTATTGTTCACACTCCGCGTCTGAGGGTGAAGGAAAGGAAAAGACAAGAAACTGATATCTGCGTGCACGGTTGGCACTTATATGCAGCCCTGCTCTGCCACAACCTGGACTGTATGGAGACAAAGTGCAGCTACATGCTGCCACCTAGCAACTCATGGGAGCACTTCTATGAAAAAAATCTCAGGATCCAGTTTGGTGCCTGGGGGATATTCTTAGGTGAGGAATCTATTATATGGAGTATGCAACAGAAAGAGCGTTACCAAAAGTAAGTTACTTGTGCTTCCAAACTTCAAAGAGTCTGACTTGTATTCAACATGAAAATGTCATGAACAAATCCTTTTCTGGGATTAAATTTCTCTCTTTTCTTTTATCGGGAACTATCCAAATGTCATGGATTCTTAATTCTTCCTAAATAAACATAAAATCACTTAAGGAAAATGTTTTCATCACTGCATTATTAAACACCTTTTTGTGTGATGTCATGGTGCTCAGCCATCATAATAAGCATATCAAAAAATTATTTTTCTTGTTAATTAATAGCTTCAAGTACAAAATTACTCCAATACCGTATGTTTCCTTGATTACGTTAGGAGAGCCAGACCTAGGTTAAACAGTTAAGGGCTGAGTTAAGACCCTTGGAGGACACTACAAAAAGTGTTTTAAGAATGGACCTGATGGGAGACAAAACACCAAATGAGTATGATTGGTCAGCAAGGAACAAATGCAATCCAGGGATTTCATTTTAATTCTCACAAGGAATCTTTCCAACAAGGTGACATGACGTGACATGCCATGTCAAAGACTGCTGACAAATTGAGTAATCTCAGCGCTGAGAGCTACACCATGCAAAAATCATTTGTCTTGAAGTCTTTTTTTATCATGTCTACAGCTTGTGTTAGAAGTGTCAGTACCTCACAGCTGCCACCATATTTATGTCAGATAGTAGCTCATGTTCTCGCCTTTCATTACCGCCAAGCTCTGTGGCAAACTTTAGTAAATAGAGGTACAAATACAGTAAGAAAATAGTTCTACTTTCCTTGAAGAGGTACAGTACTGAGGATGTCGCCTCTAGTTTTTTCAGCATTAACGATTTATGTTGCGGAGCTGCTAGGCCTAAATCTTGTTTAATCCAACAGGACAAAAAAAATGCTTGAGAATATGGGAAGACTGTTGGTAGGAAATAGAATATGATGCTTTATGTTTGAATAGAAAAGGAACTCTTCATTCTTTCTTTAGTTCTGCCATGAATGTTAAATGTTGATATTGAACACATCAGCACACAGTAAATTTGTAGTCACACAGCAGTTTGTATATAGGTAAACTAGTCTTGAAATGTAAACCAAAAGCATAGCTTAACTCTCGTATGTGCTTAAATCATCTTTTTAATCTTCTCTTTACAATCGCTTCCTTCCTGTCAGGTATATCCTGGGTTTCATAAGCAAAGAGCGCGAGAGAGCAATCCTCAGTCCCAAGCCTCCTGGGACTTTCCTATTGCGCTTCAGCGAAAGCAGCAAGGAGGGAGGAATCACATTTACCTGGGTGGAAAAGGATATTAGTGGTAAGCCCTTCATTCATTTTTGGTGCCATTTATATTTTAATCTACAATTACTAAATTCTCTCTTTCGTAGATTCTCATGTCTTTTTGGGACTTTGCAGACCGAATCACATTTTGATCTTCTCTCTGGGTACTCACTCATTATTTCGTTTCCCTGTTGACTAAAAAGGAAATTTAAACTATTTGTTCTTGAATATTTTGTGTAGTCTATTGCACTGTTCGTATAGACATTTACTATCCACATATTGTGCTCGGTTTTAAGTGTCCGACCTTCTCTCAGTCTGTACGACCACACCCATTCTGACTGAATGAGAATCGGTGTTTTTATAGGTTGCATGGATGTGAGAGGATTTTAGAGAAGACATAGCTAGAAATCACTGTAGCACTGCTTTTCGAACTGATTTGAATGAAAAATCAATTGTTTTTGTTCTGAATTCTAAAATGTACATCAGAAAAAGTTGTGATTTATATGGTTGTAATCCTGTCTCTAACTCCCTGCACTTTAATATGCATTAATAGGTTCCAGCATGTTATTTCCCAGTTGTGAGGATTATTACCTCTAGGGGCTTTATTAATATTACACTCCATTTTGTTCATGCACCCAACTTTATTTCTTTTTTTGGTCCTAGGAAAAACTCAAATCCAGTCAGTGGAACCTTACACCAAACAGCAACTCAACAGCATGTCATTTGCAGAAATTATTATGGGCTACAAAATTATGGATGCCACCAGCATTCTTGTGTCGCCTCTAGTGTATCTGTACCCGGACATTCCTAAGGAGGAGGCCTTTGGGAAGTACTGTCGGCCTGAGAGCCAAGAGCATCCTGAACCTCCAGACTCAGGTAGTCGTTGATTTTCTGTGTTTTTGCATATTTTCAAAGGAAGACCTGCAGACACAACCTTCTGAAGAGAAAACCTCAGTTAAAGGCTAAATAATACAGTTTCAGCTGCACATGAGTGGATGATTGTGTAGTAATGACACGAAAAAGAAAAACAGCTGAATGGTTATGGAACTCTTGCATTTTCATTAATCCTATAACATGAAATTCAAGTATGTGATGTTAGGTTAGTAATAACCTTGCTAGTTGATCACTTGTGCGAAAAAGGATCAGCACATTGTTATTTTGCAAATAGATACCTTCTTTTGTGGAACATATTAAGAGAGCAGTACAGGACTTTCGCATAGTGTTCCTGGCTGCCTAGGACATGTTGACTTATATTACTGACATAGGTTTTCAGTGACATGGAGGAAACTGAATGGGTTGCAAGATCTTTTTTTCAAATAAACCTCCTAGCTACGGATTCCAGTGTACTGGTTGATTACTCAGCAGACCTTAACCGATCCCTAGGTTTGAATTAGTAAAACCAGTGGTACTGAAATCTCTGTGTTGTTGATCACTGACCACTACTACTGGCAGAACAGATAGAATATTTGTGCCCTGTACAAGAGTGTTGTGTTACGTGTTTAGTGTGGTTTCCCATGTGACTACCAGGCACTAGCTGTAATCTAAAACTCATTGTTAAACTTCAGATGTACAGTGCGGGCAACTTTTTAGGCTTTCTGAAGGTCATTTTTTTCAATTGTTTCACTACAAAGAAAGCTGATGTGAAAAATAAAATAGCATATAATAAAGGCTAATACAGCAAACAGCGTGGAGCAGTAACAAAAACCACATAGGCATGTGAACAGAATTCAACAGTAGCTTAACATAGGAGCCCAGAACGGGCAAATCGATTTTCATAAAATATCTTAGATAACACAAACCTTGCATAAAATAGCATGGCTTCCATTCTATTAAAATGCAATTACAGTTTGTAAAAGGTGTCTTAATTCCCAGCATACAAATATTTTTAGATATTAAGTAACAATAGGACTTTTCCATATTTGAATAACAAAGTTCTGTAGTTGAGTCGTCTACCTTGTGTACTGAATAGCTCTTCCATTTTTCAAATTTCTTTTTGGTGCTGCATTTAAAGCTCAAGATAATCTTTTTAAAAACAAATAAATAAAGGCAATTCATCAGCATCACCACTAATTCTGCTAGTAAAGATGGTGACTGCACTGTCCAGACAAGGAGACCTATTCCTTGGAATCCTTCAGAGTGGTATTATGAAACACTTCAGCAGTACCGAACCATTTGGGACAAAGTTCCATTTGTCATTTTACATGACCGACAGGGTAAGGTACTCTGAATCTTACCGCTGCCTCTACAGTTATATAAAACCAATGTTCAATGGCATGTGTGGCTGTAGATACACATGCTTTGCATAAGTCCGCCATCTAGTGTTGGGCTTGGAGTGCTACAAGTTGTTTTTCTTTGAAGAATATTTTCGAGTCACGAGATAGTGACTCCTCCTGTCAGTAATAGTGCACTTGGGCATTAAGTCCTTTGTTAGATTGTTTTCTCACCGCCGTCGGGTTCGGGCGTGTTTCCTCTCGCTACGGTGGATCTCGGTATCCTTTGAACTTTAATTTCCATCTTTCTACTGATGGCAGTATAGTTGTCGATCGTGTATTCCCAACTTTTACAAATCTATCCGATCTTCATCATCAGGGTCGGTTTAACACCCTTCGGGGCATCCACATCCTTCTTGGGCCTGCTTCGACAGTGATGGTCAAAGAATGATAGGGTAAAGGAACGTACCCTGTTTAGATTCTGTCCTCTGTCACTCCAAGTTTCCATACACAGATCAACACCAGGTGTGTAATTTGAGCCTGTGAGTGGAACATAAGGTGGAGGCCTGCAACACCTGTAGGTCTTTTCGATCCAACAAGATCCTCCGGGACTGAAGAGCACGTCAGTTAGAAATGGTGTCCCAGACAACAGACGACACCCCGACATCTTCTGAGAAGAGCACACACAGGAAGAAGTCGGACATCAAGCAGACCTTTCAATCCGAGACTCCAAGTCAGACCAAGATTCAGATATCGAGAGTCAGTCCATTCCATGTAGTATGTGAGTACACCAGCACCATCTCACCACGAAAAGACACTTAAAAGGACTTCAAATTTGGTAATCGGTCCTCCACTGCTTGCCGGCCCTGGTAGGATCCAAAAAATATATTTGGATGCCCCACTCTCCGGTTCGGCACCAAAATTCATGAAGACCAACAGTGGTGGCTGGTGACTGAAAGCAGTGGTGGGGCACAAATACAAGACGGAATTGCACCTTGTGAGAGAGCCTCACTACCCACGTATTTCCATTCACCTACTCATCCACTTCCTTTGGTCACCTACCCATTTACTCATCCACATTGTCATCCACTGCCATTCACACAACTCTTATACACAGACACCCACATTTTCTCAGCCACTCTGTCAAACCCTGCAAACACATTCAAACAAACACATATTGCCTCACCCATCCAGTATCCAGTAGTTTCAGTGATGAAAGGTACACGTTTATTTGAGCTGCAGATTACATGTTTAATATGACATATCACATCATTAGTCTGCAGAAGAAATAAAACAATAACTAGCCATGATAAATTACAGGAACCATTACTGCCTTTGAGAGACGAAATCACCTACAGAGGCAGTGAGAGGAGAGCTGAGAGAACAGATTCTTTTCTTATTGTCTGTAAAAAAGATAGAGCTCCAACATACTTGTGTGCAGGGTTGTCTTTGGCATATTTATGACTTAAGGTCTTCAGGTCACACTCCTGTCTCCCAGAGAGCCCTGGATGGAGTTATTTATTGTATTTATTCCATTTCTCTGCCACAGACATTTCTTTGCGCAATGCCACATTCTTTTAATAAAATGTGACCTCTGGTACGCAGACCCTTCTGATCACACCCCACCATTTGAGTAAATAGGAAAGGGTGGAGAATAATATCGGAGTGACATGAAGTTTTCAGAAACCCGGGCTGAAAAAAAAACGCTCCAGGCTGTTTACAATCAGGGCTTCTGGTGGAGGAGGAGATCAGCCAGGGACGTCACTGTGTTCTGAGAAAACGTAAGGGCTTTGAGCCCTGTCAGCCCTACTGTGCAGCTTTCAGCCACATACTGACGCAGGCGCAGTGGGGCTTTTCAAAGTGCACAACTTTCACTCCGAAAATGTTGTGCAGAAAATGTTTTACTTTCATCTTGTAATTAAATTTATGCTTCCCTAGTGAGGCCAGAAAAGGCTAGGGGCGCAGCCCCTTAGCCCTTGAACACCAGCCGCCACTGAAGACCAAAATGCCTTCGGCACTGACCAAAGAGGCAACCACATCCCATTCTGTTTCGGGATCGAGTCGACCATTCGAATCAACCACTTTGGAGCCGAAAGAACAGACATTACCATCTACTTCGGAGCTGGCACTTTTGGCTCGAAAAAAGCATTTAGTACTGAAGATTTCGGAACCGAAAAGTATAGCTGGCAAACAATCTACGGTTTCCCCTGAGGAGATTTCTTCTGTAGAGCCTATTTTAGAAGTGATGGACACTTGAGAGTGAAACATTCCATATATATAATGGCTTCTCCTCCTATTCCAGTCAAAAGGAGACTAACGTTCCAAGAAACATTGGACACTGTGCCTCCCCCCTAAAAAAAGTCTCTAAAGAAAGACAGGGCTCCAGAACAACCTCTGCCACTTCACTCATCTGTAATTCCCTCTACTCCACCAGCACTACAATCACCTACATCCTTTACTCACCCACAGTTCTCTCCACAAGTATCAAATCACCACCTCATAGAGGTGATGTGCCGCAAGATGTGGATCCATGGGATCTATACGATCCAGATCCCATTCTCCCTAATGACCCTGACCTTTTTCCAGCAAGGCCTTCTCCTCCTGAGGATACAACTGCATATAATCAAGTCATTGCAAGGACTGCAGCATATCATAATGCGCAGGTGCATATGGACCCAAGAGGATTTCCTCTTCGACACTCTAACACACACACACACACACACAGAGTCTCTGTTTCTACCCATGCTACCAGGCATGCTCAGACATACCACTGACATATTTAATGAACCTGTTAGGGCAAGAATCATTACACCAAGGATAGACAATAAATATAAAGCTGCACTGCAACTTTTACAAAAGCACAACTACCACCTGACTCTATAGTGGTAAGTGCGGCACGAAAGTGTGCTAACAGTCCCTCCACAGGGGATGCTTCTGCTCCAGGTAAGGGGAGCAAAAAACTGGACGCAGCGGGCAAAAGAGTGGCTGCTCAAGCTGCTAACCATTGGAGAATTGCAAATTCTCAAGTCATAGAGTTTGGATATTTACAACTTCCTTCCGAATGTATGGACATTCTTAAAGAGGCATGCAGACCTACAACTAGACATTGTTATGCTGCAAAATGGAAACGTTTTGTACATTACTGTCAACCTAAACACGTTGATCCACTCAAAGCATCAGTACAAGACATTGTTAGTTATTTGCTACATTTACAAAAGACAAATTTAGCATACTCCTATATTAGACTTCATTTAGCAGCCATAGCTGTTTACCTCCAAGACACACTACATATTTCTTTGTTCAGAGTTCCTGTTATTAAGGCATTTATGGAAGGCCTTAAGATAGTTATTCCACCCAGGGTTCCTCCCTCTCCAGGATGGAATCTTACATTGTACTTACTAGACTTATGGGTCCACCATTTGAACCCTTGCATTCCTGTTCTTTGCAATTTGTTTCATGGAGAGTTGCCTTCTTGGTAGCTATAACTTCATTAAGAGGTGTTGGTGAAATACAAGCTTTCACTTTAGAGGAACTTTTTTTCCAAGTACACAAAGATAAAGTAGTTCTTAGGACATACCCAAAATTTGTACCTAAAGTATTTCACCATTTCACATTAATCAATCGAGTTACCTGTTTTATTTCCTCACAACCAGACTCAGTCGCTGAAAGAGCTCTGCATACATTAGATGTCAAATGAGCTCTTGTGTATTACATTGACAGGACAAAAAGTCTTAGAAAATCAAAACAATTTTTTGTAGCTCTGATTTCAGAGAATGGTTTAGCTATATGGGGATAGTCAAGTGTATTTAAACTTGTTATCTCAGAGCTGAAAGACAATTACCAATAGCTCCTAAAGCACACACTACCGCGAAAAAAGGTACTACTATGGCCTTTTTAGGAAACATTCCAATAGCAGATATCTGTAAAGCTGCTACTTGGTCTACACTTCACACATTTAATAAACACTATTGTATAGATGTTTTAGCATGTCAACAGGCAAATGTCAGTCAAGCAGTCTTCAGGACACTTTTTCAAGCTACTCCCACTCCTACAGGCTAGCCACCGCTTAGTTGGAGGGGACTGTTTACAGTCTACACAAAGAATGTGTGTCTACAGCCACACATGCCATCAAACGGCATCAAGCGCCCACCATCCCTCCTCCCCGGAAGCCTGTAGGCGTTGTAGTACAAAATATTGTAAATATTTATATACATTGATGCATTGCATGGGTATATATATGTTCGATGGCATCTGTCGCTGTAGATACACATGGTATGCATGAGCTCGCCATCTGGTGTTGGGTCGGAGTGTTACAAGTTGTTTTTCTTCGAAGAAGTGTTTTCGAGTCACGGGACCGAGTGACTCCTCCTTCTGTGCTCATTGCGCATGGGCGTCGACTCCATCTTCGATTGTTTTCTTTCCGCCATCGGGTTCGGACGTGTTCCTGTCGCTCCGAGTTTCGGAACGGAAAGATAGCTGAAAACGGAAGATTTTCGACGGTATCGTTGCGATCCGGTTCGAGATAGACACATACGACGACGCGTTGAACATCGAAGTGCTTCGGTGCCCTTCGGGGTAGATTTCGGCACCCCGTCGGGGCCTAGTCGGCCCGACCGCGTGGAGAACAACGCCGATGGAACGGACCCCGTTTCGATTCTGCCCGAATGCCACAACAAATATCCTTATACGGACCTACACTCGGTCTGTAACCTGTGCCTGTCACCCGAGCACAGCGAAGAATCCTGTGAGGCCTGTCGGGCGTTCCGGTCCCGAAAAACTCTGCGCGACCGTCGAGCGAGAAGACTGCAGATGGCGTCCACGCCAAAGGAGCGTCGACAGTTCGAGACAGAAGAGGAACAGGAGGAATCCTTTTCCATCCAGGATTCAGACTCCGACGAGCTAGACTCTACAAAAACTGTGAGTAAGACGTCGAGATCAGAACTTAAAAAAAGAAAGAAGGCCCAGGGGACGCCACTGCCAACCGGCCATGGCTCCACCCAAATTCTCGGTGACCAACAATCGGCACCGAAAAAGGCCCATTCAGTGTCGAGATCGTCCGACTTCGGTCGAGACACCGGCACGCAGCCTCCTCGGGACCGAGAGAGTGCTAAACAGAAGCATCGACACCGAGAGTTCGGTGTCGACACGGATCGACGCCGAGACAGTGGCGCCGAAGACCATAGAGGCCAAGAATTTTCGGCACAGAAAAAGAGGAAGGTTACCTCGGAGCCGAAAAAACAATCAACAGGGTTTTCGGAGCCGAAAAAAGCGACATCAGACCCTGTTTCAGGCTCCTATACTGAAGAGCATTCTATGTCTTCACAAATGAAGAAACATAGATTTGAACAAGAACTGCAATCCACTGACGTGGATCACACGCAAAAGCGTATCTTTATTCAGCAGGGGACTGGGAAGATCAGTACCCTTCCACCTGTCAAACGAAAGAGAACGCTTCAGTTTACTCCTCAGCAACAAACAGCACAAAAGGTAACACCTCCTCCCTCGCCTCCACCTGTAACTCCGGCTTCGCCAACTTACACCCCGTCCCATTCGCCAGCTCACACCGCCATGAGCCACGATGACCAAGATCAGGATGCGTGGGACTTGTACGACGCACCAGTGTCTGATAACAGCCCAGACACATACCCAACTAGGCCATCACCACCGGAAGACAGCACAGCCTACTCACAAGTGGTGGCTAGAGCAGCACTATTCCATAATGTGGAACTACACTCGGAACAAGTAGAGGATGATTTTTTATTTAACACCCTCTCTTCAACCCACAGCTCCTACCAAAGCCTGCCGATGCTCCCAGGCATGCTACGCCATGCAAAGGACATTTTCAAGGAGCCAGTTAAAAGTAGGGCAGTGACGCCTAGGGTGGACAAAAAGTATAAGGCGCCTCCTACGGACCCTGTATTCATCACCTCTCAGCTGCCACCAGATTCTGTGGTGGTAGGAGCTGCCAGAAAACGGGCAAATTCACACACTTCTGGGGATGCACCTCCCCCAGATAAAGAAAGCAGGAAGTTCGATGCAGCCGGGAAGAGGGTTGCTGTCCAAGCAGCAAACCAGTGGCGCATCGCAAATTCACAAGCGCTGCTAGCGCGATACGACAGAGCCCACTGGGATGAGATGCAGCATCTCATTGAACATCTCCCAAAAGATCTGCAAAAAAGAGCAAAACAGGTTGTTGAGGAGGGTCAAAACATTTCCAACAATCAAATACGCTCCTCCATGGATGCAGCAGACACAGCCGCAAGGACCATTAATACGTCGGTTACCATCCGTAGGCACGCATGGCTCAGAACGTCTGGATTCAAGCCAGAAATTCAGCAGGCAGTGCTTAACATGCCAGTCAACGAAAAACTTCTGTTCGGTCCGGAGGTCGACACAGCCATAGAAAAGCTCAAGAAGGACACTGACACTGCCAAGGCCATGGGCGCACTCTACTCCCCGCAGAGCAGAGGATCTTATAACACCTTCCGCAAAACACCTTTTAGAGGAGGGTTTCGGGGTCAGGCCACACAAGCTAGCACCTCACAGTCCGCACCGCCCACCTACCAGGGACAGTACAGGGGAGGTTTTCGGGGCCAGTATAGAGGGGGGCAATTCCCTAGGAATAGAGGAAGATTTCAAAGCCCCAAAACCACTACCAACAAGCAGTGACTCACACGTCACTCACCCCTCCCACACAACACCAGTGGGGGGGAGGATACGTCAATATTACGAAGCATGGGACAAAATAACTACAGACACATGGGTCCTAGCAATTATCCAACATGGTTATTGCATAGAATTCCTGCAATTCCCCCCAGACATACCACCAAAATCACAAAATTTATTAAAATACCATTCACAGCTTCTAGAGATAGAAGTTCAAGCACTACTGCAAAAAAATGCAATAGAATTAGTACCAAGCACACAAATAAACACAGGAGTTTATTCACTGTACTTCTTGATACCAAAAAAGGACGAAACACTGAGACCAATTCTAGACCTCAGAGTAGTAAACACATTCATCAAATCAGACCACTTTCACATGGTCACACTACAAGAAGTGTTACCATTGCTCAAAAAACACAACTACATGACAACCCTAGACCTCAAGGACGCATATTTCCATATACCAATACATCAATCACACAGGAAATATCTAAGGTTTGTATTCAAAGGAATACATTACCAATTCAAAGTATTGCCTTTTGGTTTAACAACCGCTCCAAGAGTATTCACAAAATGCCTAGCAGTAGTCGCTGCACACATCAGAAGGCAGCAAATACATGTGTTCCCGTATCTAGACGACTGGCTAATCAAAACCAGTTCGCTCACACAATGCTCAAACCACACAAATCAAGTCATACAAACCCTCTACAAACTAGGGTTCACCGTCAACTTTGCAAAATCAAACATTCTGCCAAGCAAAGTACAGCAATATCTAGGAGCCATAATAGACACGACAAAAGGAGTAGCAACGCCAACTCCACAAAGGATCCACAATTTCAACAGAGTCATTCAACACATGTCTCCAAACCAAACAATACAAGCAAGAACAATACTACAGCTCCTAGGCATGATGTCCTCATGCATAGCCATTGTCCCAAACGCAAGACTGCACATGAGGCCCTTACAACAGTGCCTAGCCTCACAGTGGTCTCAAGCACAGGGTCACCTTCTAGATCTGGTGTTGCTAGACCGCCAAACTTACCTCTCGCTTCTATGGTGGAACAGTTTAAATTTAAACATAGGGCGGCCTTTCCAAGACCCAGTGCCACAGTACGTAATAACAACAGATGCTTCCATGACAGGGTGGGGAGCACATCTCAATCAACACAACATAAGAGGACAATGGAACATACATCAAACAAAACTGCATATAAATCATCTAGAATTATTAGCAGTTTTTCAAGCACTAAAAGCTTTCCAACCAATCATAACCCACAAATACATCCTTGTCAAAACAGACAACATGACAACGATGTATTATCTAAACAAACAAGGAGGAACACATTCAACGCAGTTAAGCTTGTTAGCTCAAAAAATATGGAAGTGGGCAATCCACCATCAAATTGGTCTAATAGCACAGTTTATTCCGGGGATCCAGAATCAGCTGGCAGACAATCTCTCTCGAGATCACCAGCAAGTCCACGAATGGGAAATCCACCCACAGATTCTGAACACCTACTTCACACTCTGGGGAACACCACAAATAGACTTATTTGCAACAAAAGAGAACGCAAAATGCCAAAACTTCGCGTCCAGATACCCACACAAGCAATCCCAAGGCAATGCCCTATGGATGAACTGGTCAGGAATATTTGCTTACGCCTTTCCTCCTCTCCCTCTCCTTCCTTACCTAGTAAACAAATTGAGTCAAAACAAACTCAAACTCATTTTAATAGCACCAACGTGGGCAAGACAACCCTGGTACACAACACTGCTAGATCTGTCTGTAGTACCACACATCAAACTGCCCAACAAACCAGATCTGTTAACGCAACACAACCAACAGATCAGACACCCGGACCCAGCATCGCTGAATCTAGCAATCTGGCTCCTGAAATCCTAGAATTCGGACACTTACAACTTAGCCAAGAGTGTATGGAAGTCATAAAGCAGGCCAGAAGGCCATCCACTAGACACTGCTACGCAAGTAAGTGGAAAAGATTTGTTTGGTACTGCCATCATAATCAGATACAACCACTAGACGCAACTCCAAAACATATAGTAAATTACTTGCTCCATTTACAAAAAGCAAAGCTAGCCTTCTCTTCTATTAAAATACACCTTGCAGCAATATCTGCATACCTGCAAACTACCTATTCAACTTCCTTGTATAGGATACCAGTTATCAAAGCATTCATAGAAGGGCTTAAAAGAATTATACCACCAAGAACACCACCTGTTCCTTCATGGAACCTAAACGTGGTTCTAACAAGACTCATGGGCCCACCTTTCGAACCCATGCACTCTTGCGGAATACAATTCCTAACCTGGAAAGTTGCCTTTCTCATCGCCATTACATCTCTAAGAAGAGTAAGTGAAATTCAAGCGTTCACAACACAAGAGCCTTTTATACAAATACATAAAAATAAGGTCGTCCTACGACCTAATCCAAAATTTTTACCAAAAGTTATTTCACCATTCCATCTAAATCAAACGGTAGAACTACCAGTTTTTTTCCCACAGCCAGATTCTGTGGCTGAAAGAGCACTACATACATTAGATGTCAAAAGAGCATTAATGTACTACATTGACAGAACAAAGAACATCAGAAAAACTAAACAGCTATTTATTGCATTCCAAAAACCTCATGCAGGTAACCCAATATCAAAACAAGGTATAGCCAGATGGATAGTTAAATGCATCCAAATCTGCTACCTTAAAGCAAAAAGACAACTGCCCATTACTCCCAGGGCACATTCAACAAGAAAAAAAGGTGCTTCAATGGCCTTTTTAGGAAACATCCCAATGCAGGAAATATGTAAGGCAGCCACTTGGTCTACGCCTCACACATTCACCAAACACTACTGTATAGATGTGCTATCCGCACAACAAGCTACAGTAGGTCAAGCTGTATTAAGAACTCTATTTCAGACAACTTCTACTCCTACAGGCTAAACCACCGCTTATGGGGAACTAACTGCTTACTAGTCTATGCATACCATGTGTATCTACAGCGACAGATGCCATCGAACTGAAAATGTCACTTACCCAGTGTACGTCTGTTCGTGGCATCAGTCGCTGAGATTCACATGGACCCACCCACCTCCCCGGAAGCCTGTAGCAGTTCAGAAGTTACCTTCAATTTTTTACATTTGTATATATATTACTTAATCCTTTAATAGGTACATACTTACATTTTTCATTGCGCGGGCACTATTACTATAGTACAACTCCTACCTCACCCTCTGCGGGGAAAACAATCGAAGATGGAGTCGACGCCCATGCGCAATGAGCACAGAAGGAGGAGTCACTCGGTCCCGTGACTCGAAAACACTTCTTCGAAGAAAAACAACTTGTAACACTCCGACCCAACACCAGATGGCGAGCTCATGCATACCATGTGAATCTCAGCGACTGATGCCACGAACAGATGTACACTGGGTAAGTGACATTTTCAATACCCACACTCTTTACCTCACCTGCCTACAGGAAAACAATCTAACAAAAGACTCAATGCCTATGCCCACTGTCACTGAGAGGAGGAGTATCTCATTCTTGTGACTCGGAAAGATTCTTGGAATTAAAGCAACTTGTAACACTCCGATCCCAGCACTAGATGTTGGATTTATGCAAAGCATGTGAATCTACAGCACTACATGCCACAAACAGATGTCTACTGGGTAGCTTTAGCAATACTGGTATTTTTTAGGTGGGTGGAATCCCCACCCTTGACCCTTCGTTTGAAGTCTGAATGTGAAGAAAAGGGGTTTCTCTTTTTCTTCGCCCATCTTAGTCCCCATACTTGGTCAGTTCCTGTACTTGACGTGTCGCAACCCTCAGTTGTGTGGGAATCTGGAAGATGAACCACACACACCCTATTTCTCACAAGCTGTCTGGTCACCCTAGGAAGGACATTTGTTGAAAAGAGTCCGGTGAAAAGGCAGCTGAGGAGAGAATCACCTTGAAAGAAAGAAGTGAAAATAAACCACTTATGATGGAAACAAGTGTAAATGTGATTAAGTCCTAAGATGGTGAGAAAGCTAAACATGCACTGCAAATGATATCCTGAGTGAAAGTTACCTTGGCAAATTCTGATCTTTGTTCAGGGTTCTTTTAGCCACAGAGTGGAAATAATTAACTTTCAGGTTCTGATGTACATTATGGCACAGTGGATCTTCTAGAACCATTGAAGCACCAGGTCCCGTATTTTATTTATAAGGTTTAAAAGCCCATATGCACCATTCTTACTGGTTTTCATTCTTTTCTGAAAGTAAGTGTAGTTTTTGTAAAGATTTTACAAAGATGTTGGACTTTAGTGTTCATGTAGGTGGCTCCATTATCTAGTGGCAGCTGTCACCAATCAAGGGTGGTGAAGCGGGGGTAAGGACGGTCTTGTGTGGGTGTGTGTGGTGGGTGTTAAAAATATTTTTTACAAACGTACCTTTCCGACACTTGCCGGCTGCCTCCGTGATGCTCCTCTGTTCCTGATACTGGGATAGGAAGCACAGGCTCCCAATCCAGCCGCTGCTCTCATGCCAAAGCAAGCATGGGAGCAGCACTGGGATAGGCCCGAGCGGGCTGGTTTGAAGCTCTTTAAGGCACAGGGATCCTGTGCCATTTCTCCAACCCGTCTGTGTTGGAGAGATGTAAGTGGGCATGTCAGTTTGGCTAGCCAAAGACGGTCGGACAAACTGATATGTGCACAATAAGTGCCCAGCACTCCTCTTCCCTCCCATGGCCCTGCCCCGCCCTAGACTCCCATGGCTCAGTCAGGCAGTGAAAAATAATTGTCACAGCCTGACTGAGCAGGGGCGCAACGCTAGTACGGAGGAGCCGCCCTAGCTATTATCAGCGTCCTGCAAACTTCTTCCAGCCAATCTTCACATTAACACATACTCTGGATGAGCTCCCTAACATTCCATATAGAACTAACATTCTAGGCTGGGCAGAAAAAGGTTGTGAAGTGTCTAGAAGAAATAGATCCCAACACAGCTCCCTCCTTTACAAAAAAAATACATCACTTGTTAGCTTCTTTGTGATGCCAACTTTACTTGCATTCAAGAATGAGCCCGCTCCTTGTACTGGTCAGCCTCGTAAGAGTGTCTAGTCTGTTAGCTTTTAGCACCAATATGGTGTCTCAGGCATAGATAGTCTTATGTTGTTGTCAGTGCATGGTCACTTAGATTGTAGTGTCACTTCTGTCTAGCGACTGGAGCAAGTGGAGCACAGGTAAGATGTCATCTCACTACGGGCGTTCAAATGTATTGGCAATTAGTAGAGCTTGGCATTTCATTTACTTGAGAGACAAATCATGGTTGATAAATCTTGTCTAAATTAGGCATGATCGTACTGCAAGGCGTTAATCTTCATGTTGCCTTGTAGGTCTAATTTTCACTTATTTGAGCTGCTAAAACCAATGAAGATCATCAGGGGGGAATTTGGAATTGCTGTTAACTCACCTCCAAACCCACTTACAGTTACCAGTATCCCTGCTATCTGTGGCTGTGGGGAGCAGACTTAATGGGGAGGTTTCCAAGCCCCATAATGTGATCCATTGCTTTTTCCCCCCTAAACATTCTTTTCAAAGTTTTGCATTACGTTGCAGTTAACTATCTAAAAAGTGGTCTAAGACACTACTTGACATTTCAACAACTGGATAAGTGTGGCATCTGTAAATATCTTTTATCATTTCTTTTATCACAGGTGCTGTTCCCTACTTGAAAACAAAGTTTATCTGTGTTACACCGTAAGTATTTTCAGTTTGTTTTGCTGTCCAATTTTTTTTCATTTGTGACACTGTTCGACATATGCTTTTAGGGTGTTATGTTCTCTTTGCGTATCCACTGGTGCTAATAAGATCGCTCCCGAACCCTTTTTGAAAGCTGTCACTTTTTAAAGCTTTGACCCTGGTAGGCGGAAATGCTAGTGTTTCAAACAAAAATAATATACAAGCTCACCAAAGCCCCTTGCCCATTATGTATGTATTTCATGTTGTTGATTAGGACAATCAAAGAATAATCATAGCAGTAGGATGTGCAAAGAATGTACATGACAATAGGACGTGCCTTGGAATTAAGGCCCAGGAGTTGAAACAAACACTGAATATTCTAAAAAGTATTAAGAGGTGGACGATGGGTAGTTCTTTTTGGCCAGAGGATGTATGGAGTGCCATTATCAAAGTTGTTGAAGTGCTCCTTGTAAATGTGTCTTTTGTTCATCAGGGCATTCGTGGATTCATTTTGTACAGGAGCAGACTTGATATGGTTTGACTGAGTAAAGTGCCCTTGACTTCTAGGTGTAATTCTGAATTCTTTTAAAACCTTCACGGTACTTTTTTTTTTAGCTCCATTGCAGCTTCTAGCAGCATTCAGATGTAGGCCCTCATTTCCAGTGACAAAAATATTTGCAAGTATGTCTTTGTGTGAGTTCAAAGGACTTTGCAAAGGCTGGTTGAGCTCTCGGTTACCACACTAAATCACCAGTGGGGACACTGTTTGGTTATAGGGAGAAGGAAGTAGAGACCTCCTAAGTGGAAGTAGCTTTGGATCCTTTTCCAACAGGATCTAAACATTTGTATTTATTTGTACAAAGGACCTCCTCTTGTTCTGGCAGGAGATAATTCATAGTGCCCGTTCTGTGTGCATCAGTCATCTGGCAATCTTGGTAATGTTCACATTTGATTGGTGGACAGTTGGTTAGGGCAGTTAATGATCCGCAACAGTAATTGCCCCAAAGATTGTCATGTTACAGCAAAGACGGGGAGTCTTCGTTGGTGTCAATGACTATTCTGATGGCTACCCAGCCTTGTTTAGGCACATAACCAACCAGTATCAATAGTCTGAAAATACTCTCATTTTCAAAGTGTGTGTCTGTTTCCAGTCCTGTCAGTGGAAGATTTATGATTCTAGTAACCATTTTAGTTCTAGCGCCAGCCCAGACCTTTCAGTTTTACTAAAGTTATATGTATAATATACTCAATTAACCAGGACTTTCAGCCAGCCCTATTCATCCATTAGTCGGTTAGTCACATTTTTCGTTCACCTGCTACAGCTTGGGGCAGTGTGTCACCCAACATCTACCACTGACCAGCTTCACTGTGAGTGGCAGCTTTATGATTGATACTTCTACCTGTAGATTCCGCACCTGTAGAATAATCCCCAGGCATCAGACTGGATGCAGAAACTTCAAAGCTCAAATGTCGCCAGTGTAGGGTGCAGGCTTCGAATCGACACTGGAAGAGACCTCGGGTAATGTCACCAAAGCTATGTAGTGCTCACCTTAGCATAATGTTGCCAGTTCCCTTTTTTTTTTTTGCACCTTCTATGTGAATCTGGAGCTCACTGTTCTGACTTGTTTTCCTCGCAGAATAACTTTACCTTGTGCAGCACGGTGTCGCCATCCAAGTGTTAGGGGTTTAATCTCAGCAGGGACTGTAAAGGCCATACTTCTATTAATAACCCCCACTCCATGTGCCTGGTGCCTTATGTCAGAAAATGGCTTGCCCTCCTGCTCATCTTGTCTGAGCTTGCACCCTAAAGTAATCAAGGGAAGGGAGGCCAAGCTGTTTATGGCTCGCATCAGAGAAGTATAAGAAACATGAGAAAAGCAAGTGCCCCCTACAGCCTCTAACTCCCATAGGATCTACATCCTCTGAACCAGAATGGTTGTTACAGAGCTCATTAACCCTCCTTCGAGCAGCCTGGTGGCAGTGACTCCTCTGGACCTGGCCCTAGAGCGGCCTTGATCTCCACTGGCTTCACCCCTGTCCTTTTGTGGCCCTTTGGTGCCAATACCTTTCATCCCAGAGAACCCAGCGCTGGCTCTGACTCTTCCAGAATTTCTAACTCCAGGCACTGACCCAGCGATGTTCCTCAACTTCAAGTACAGCATTTTTGCCAACTCGTCAGCACCATCTGGCATGCTGGTGGTCTCCATGGACCCGTATGGCCTTCTTGTGTTTATGCCTCTGGCTTTGATGCTGTTTGGCGCTATACCTCCTGGACCAATGCCAGCTCCTCCTGCCTTCAAACCAGCTTTTCAAAACACCACACTCCAACCGCCGGTTCCTTGGACGTCACCACCTCCACTGGTACTACCCCTACCTTCAGTACCACCCCGGATCACTGAAGTCACAGAGCAGAGCAGATCAAGACGAGAGAAGTACAGAGGCTCCTTGAATAGGACTGCAATAGAAGTATCCACAACTTTTTTGGAATGGATTCAAGTGCCCTAGATCTACACCCATACGACAGAAATGAGTTCCAGGTCCTCTCTTCAGCCATTGGACTGAACAACTTATCTGAAATAGGCCCTCTACTACGGAAGTGATGTCCTTCCATTCATTGGTCAAAAAGCCAGCGGAGTTGTTGGACCTTCAGCTCTCCACAGTAGAGTTTTAGAACAATGTGTTCACTGAGGCTCTTCTGCCATCAGCTTAAACAAATGATCCATTGCCACCAATCAATGGCGCCCTTTTGGACCCAGTTCTAGCAGCTCTGTAGTTGAGCACACATTGAGGTCTACAGTTAGCCGACTGGTGGCTCAACGTTTCCACCCCCTCCAGGTGATCCACTGTTGCTTTCCACTTATCCTTCTCCTGAAAGCTTGGTATGTCAGGCATTATGTTAATAAGGGCAATCAGCAGGTACTTTCCCTACGGTTCCTTCAGACAGGGAGTCGAAGCGCCTGTGGCAATAAAGTCACGCAGAAAAGGAAAAAACAACCCATCTCCTATTAAGGTTCCAACACTGGAATCCCTATAATGATTCTTTAAGCGTCAAGCAAGAACTTACACATACAAGGAAATTACTCAACATGATTATATTTATTTTGATACATGCAAATCATTGTTAACTATCATTATATATCTATATCCCAAAAAGACGGACTTATATTAATAATTCCCATCAAAAACATGTATACCTACATACTCTCCTCATTCTCACCACGTAAAAAAGCTGTAAAAATATAGATGGCCTTATGGTTATTACTTCCAATGCCCCTCCCCTGATAGGAAAAACATTAACATAGATTGTAAAATTTGCTTCACAAAGGTAATTTTCAAATATGACTGAAGCCATTGTATATTCGTCTAAAATGTTGTTGTATTATTGAGAGTCAATCCTAGATTATTGGTCCCGTATTTAGATGAATCGTTCTCCAAACGTCTTTCTTTATTGAACATATATATATTGAAGGACTTAAGAGGAGAAGCATCTGGAAGTCCTATCCAGCCAAGGATCGTTAATCATGTTAATCAGGGCAATCAGCAGGCACTTTCCCTATGGTTCCTTCAAACAGGGAGTCGAAGTGCCTGGAGGCTGTGGTAAGAAGATGATTTCTGCTGTGAAGTATGGCACTAAAGTCACTGAATGCCAAATGTCTCCTAGATTGCTACACCCAGACCCTTTGGGACGTGACTCAGATGATTGTCCTTCACGTTCTGGAAGACATGAGAGCGCACTTCCAGGAAATTATTCAAGATGGACCAAATGCCTGCCAATGCATCATCACATCTGGCCTAGACACGTCACACTCTGTGGCCTGGGCGACTGGCACCTCTGTCTCCATTTGGCGGCCTGCTTCGCTTTGTACGTCTAACTTTTGATCAGACGTTCAGGCTAACCACATGGTCGTGCCAGTCAACGGTTACCACCTCTTTGGGGTAAAAGTGGATTCTGCATTAGAGCAGTTTAAGACCAGCAAGGCCACAGTCCGTGCTAGAGCAGGAGAAGGGGAAGATATGTAATGGATGTTACTTCCTTATTCCTCCTTCTCAAGAAGGACTGCAGTCTGCACTGTTCCAGGTAAAGTTCAAGATGTCTCCCCTAGCTCTAGTGTTGTTGGCATTGGTGTTTGAAGACTGGATGGTGTCACTCGACCTGCAGGATGCATACTTCCACATCCCTATGCTGCAGCCACACTGGAGGTATCTGCGATTTGTGATGGGTTATACGCCTTACCACTTTGTGGTTCTACCCTTTGACCTTACAACAGCCCCTCCAGTTTTCACAAAGGTGATGGTGATGGTAGTGGACTATCTCAGGATGTCAGGTATTCCAACCTGTGCGTGGACAACTGGCTTATCAAAGCCGGATCGCCAGAGTTGGTGATGCACGATCCATAGTCAACAGCATCCCTACTGTTTGATGTGGACATTTCAGTCCATGAGCCCAAATCTCACCTGTGGCCCTCCTTATGACAACAGTTTATAGGGTTGGTACCAGACACCACTGTTCTCCGAACCTTTCCTTCACTTCAGAGGATTGCATACATGCAGGAAATTGTTACATCCTTTCAGCAAGGGAGGGGTCAAGTTACAGTCCTGAAGGTACTAATATTTGTAAGCCTGCTGGGTTCCTACATTTGCCTAGTCATTCTTCCACTCTGGTACATGAGAGCCCTGCAGTGGTGCCTCCGCAGACAGTGACCACCTGTCGGACTCCATTGTGATATCCACCAGTGTTGCTGTGGAAGTGGTCTTGTGGAGGAACGAGGTGACCCTGAATTGCGGAATGGCCTTTACTCCCCTCTTGCCCCCAACCGCGGTTAAACAAGTGACAGATGCCTCCACGTTAGGGTGTGGAGCTCTCCTGGAGGACTGAAGGATCTGGAGAAAAGAGACCTCAGGTCTTTATCTGAGAGGTTCTTCTTCTCAACCTATTGGGACTGCGGTCATTTCGGCTGGCGCTCAAGGGCTTCTAACCTCCAGTCAAGGTCAGTTGGTCCAGATTTTGACAGACAACACTACTGCAATGTGGTACATCAGCAAGAAAGAGGCGGTATGGTCTCACCTTCTTTGCGTGGAAACATTGAGGATGTGGTTTTGGGCACACATTCCAGAGGGATCTGGCCCACCACCAATCACCTAGCAGTTTCTTTTTATCTATCTGCAGATTTCTCATCAACATACCCACCTTCCCATTTAATAAATGGTTATAGGCAAAGTTAATAAAATCTAAGATTATGTTCTTGTACTGCACTGCTCTGTCAAAGTCAGTCCATCTGCTTGCCTCAATGGCATAGAGCAAATGGATGGAAACTGGCTTTCTTATGTTGGGGTGGTTGCTATGTAGCTTTGGTGGAATCATCGGGGGTCACTTCCGGCATTGATTAGAAGCCAGTTACCCCACCACTGGTGATGTGAAAGCTTTGAAGTTTTCAGTCTGATGCTTAGGGGTTATTATGCAGGTAGGTGTAGTGTCCACCAGACAAATTGTTACCGGTGGAAAGCATCTTGTTGTTCTGCTCTTTCACAAAGCACACACCCACCCACAAAGTAAGTTCCCATCAGTGGGTAGGTCTGCTATGGCAATGTGTGTTTTTTTGCAGCCAAAGATATTTTTTTATAAACCAAAAATATTTTTAGCCTTTTAGTTTTAGATTGATGATGCCCCTGTAGCTTCCCTAACAAGCATTTACAAAGCCAAAATAGAATCCAAAGCCAGACATATTGCTTTGGCAATGCTTGTTGTTCCTTGGAATCTCATTTTGTGTAAAATCAACATAAGGTACATTCAAATTATGGCCAATGATCATGTAATTCAAATTGCCATCCCTTATGAAGCCCGAAGTTTCCAAGTCCAAAAGAACCAGATCCACGTTATTCAGGATCACCTGTTATTTATTATAGGTCACTCATATTGAGTGTGACTATCTTCATTGTGAAAGGCAAAAACCTACATCAGGGAAAGGCTGGAAGCTGTTAATGACATGAGTTCTATAAGGTTAGCATGGCGATTCAAGATCCCTTAAACAGTGGCACCAAAAGCTCAGAGTGGGAAGAAGTTGAATCCTTTGGCAGCTGAGTTTGCTGTGCCTCTATGGTCAATTTGCTTCCACTTTTATCTGCTCTGTTATGTGAGACTTAGCACTTTTTGGAGCTCAAAATTTAGCAGTTGGGAAAGACTGGTCGCTATGACTGGCAGGACTGCCCAAGGTCTGATACCTGGTTTCTGTTGCCTTGAAGAAGCCTATTGCTTCCTGGTGTAGAGGTCAATCAGTTAATTTTTGTAAAGCGCAGCTACTCACCCGTCTCAAGGTGCTTGGGGGTGGGGGGGGCTCATCCGAAGATTTGAGGTTCTTCCTGAATGATGGTCTTTGTCTGAGGTGTAGGGGGAGGTTGTTCTCTTTGCTGTCATGTAGGTGAAAGATCGTCCTCTGGCGGTGGTTTTACAAATACGAGGTATGGTGGCCAGGGCCATCTGGGCGGAGCAGAGGGATCTGGCGGGGGTGTCGAAGGAGACGCAGTGGTTCAGGTGGGCTGGTCCTGTGTTGTGTATGGCCCTGTACGTGTGGGTGAGTAGCTTTAAGGGGATTTGTTTGTCGACCGGGAGCCAGTGGAGGGTCCTTAGGTGTTGAGAGATGTGTTCTTGGCATCGGAGGTCCAGGATGAGTCTGGCAGCTGCATTCTGGATGAGCTGTAGTTTTTGATGTTTCTAGTCGAGGTGCCGGCGTAGAGGGTGTTGCCATAGTCGAGCTTGCTTGTGACTAAGGCGTGGGTGAATGTCCTCCGATGGTCTGCTGGGATCCATCTGAAGATCTTCCAGAGTTGTGCCAGCAGGAGGAGGCGACTGAGTATGCCTGGACGGTCATGAGTATGGATGAGTCGAGGATGATGCTTAGGTTGCGGGCGTGCTCAGTCAGTACAGGAGGGGTGCTGAGGGATGTGGGCCACCAGGAGTCGTCCCAAGCTGAGGTGGCGTTTCTGAAGATGATGAGCTCAGTCTTGTTGGAGTTGAGCTTCAGGAAACTTTCTCTCATCCAGGAAGAAGTTCCTTTTGGCCATGTCTGGGTCTTCGATGAGGGAAATGATGTGGCGTGTCATTGTCATATGACACAATATTCATACCGTGGCTTCTGACGATGGGTGCGAGAGGGGCCATGTATACGTTGAACAGTGTGGGACTCAGTGAGGATCCTTAGGGGACTCCACAGTTGACTCTTGTGGGTCTGGATGTGTAGGGCGAGAGTATGACCCTCTGCGTCCTCCTGGAGAGGAAGGAGTGGATCCATTCCAGGGCTCTTCCGTGGATTCCTATGTCGTGGAGTCTGGTGCTTTGGGAGACCGTGTTGAAGGCTGCTGAGAGGTCGAGGAGTATGACCGTGGCGGTGTGGCCGCTGTCTAGGGGTAATCTGATCGTCGGTGGCTGCCAGGAGGGCTGTCTCCATGCTGTGGCTGCTGCAGAAGCTGGACTGGGAGCTGTCCAGGGAGTTGTTGGCCTTGATGAAATTCAGTAGTTGTGCGTTGATTGCTTTCTACAGTGGGGTAGCAGTGAGATGGGCTGGAAATTCTTTAGTTCTGATGGGTCGGCCGAAGGATTTCTTCAGGAGAGGGTGTATTTCAGCGTGTTTCCAGTCCTCTGGTAAGGTGCCAGTGTTGATGGAGCAGTTCATTGTGTTTCGGAGCTCGGGGCGATGGAAGCGCTGGCTCTGATGTATATGTGGTGCGGGCAGGGGTCCGTCAGGGCTCCGGAGTGAGTGCTGTTCATGATGCTGACTCTTTCCTCCCTGGTGAGCGTGGACCAGCGGTGGATGGTCTGGGTGGGTCAGTCACAGGTTCCGGTGCCAGGAGTTGATGCGCTCCCGGAGTGCGTCCTTACTTGTGTTCTTGATTTTTCGGCGGTTGTGGCTCTGCAGGAGGCGAAATCTTCGCTAGTTCGGCTGTTCATCCATTTTTTCTCTAAACGTCTGCGGTATGCTTTGATTCTTGGAGTTCCGTGGTGAACCAGCTGGCTTTGTCAGGTACACTGTTCGCCAATGTCAGCCAGAGGGGGGCTAGAGTGTTGGCGCATTTGGTGATCCATGCGTTGAGATTGCACGCTGCTCTGTTGGCTTTATCGGGGGTAGGGATTTTGCATGAGATGAGATAAGGTGAGGTGCTCGTTGGTGATTTCGTTCCATTACCTGTGGGGTGCGGTGATTGTGAAGAGACTGCAGCGGTGGTCGGTCCAGTCTGGGGTGGAGATGGTCTTGATGGTGATCCGGTTGCTTGAGGTGCAGATATGGTCCTGTGTGTGTCCTGCAATGTGTGTGGGTGCGGAGACCAGCTGTCTGAGGCCGAGGGTGGCAAGGTTGTCGAGTAGAGCAGTGGTGTTTGAATCGGCGCAGTCCTCGAGGTGGAAATTCAGGTCGCCGAGTAGGAGGTAGCTGTCTGACACCAGGGCCTTGGGGGGGCAGTGGGGGTGTAGCGATGTCTGCGACATTATCTATGAAAGCTGTGCAGGGCCGGGTGGTCTTTACACCAGGGTGCCGCAGATGGAGGAGTTGTGGTTTGAGTGGACTAGGAAGTGAAGGTGTTCCATGGTGGTGCATTGTTCTTCTGGGACGACCTTGACACGTAGTGAGGCGAGTCCTCTGCCTGGGCAGGAGGGCCGGTCCCTCCTTAGGATTCCCGTTGAGAATGGCGATGGTGATGTCTGGTCCCGAGGTGGGGTTGGTCCAGGTCTCGGTAAGGAAGGCGATGTCTGGTCGGGCGGTGTCGATCAAATCCCAGAGTCCTGTAGCGAGTTTGTGGCGGGAGCAGATGTTCAGGAGCAGGCAGTTGATGGGGTTGCGGAGGTTGTTGCTATCTCTGTGTGTGAAGAGTACCTTCAGCTTGTTGAGGCTGGCGCTGAAGTTGCAGTTCCTGTAGGTGAAAGATCCGTGGGTGTTCTTGGGGGCGATGATGCAGCAGTTGCTGAGACGTCTGGTGCTGAGGCGGAGGAGGGTCTCAGCGTCGTAAGGAAGGCAGGCCAGGTGGTGGTTTAACGGAGATCCAGGGTTCCTGGCGCTGGGCCCGGTCCGGGCGCAGACGGGCTTGCCTTTGGTGCGTACCAGCGGCGTGCCCGCGCTCGGCTGCAATTGGGAGATGGTGGGGGAGTGGTCAGCAGGGAGGCGGGAGGGCGGGAAAGGTGCTTTACGGGGGGAGGGACCACAGCGGCACCGGAGGGGTGCAGAGGAATGGAGGGGAGATGGAAAAGCAAAGGAAAATGGAGTGAAAAAAGGCAGAAAAAGCAAGAATGAAAGAAGGCAGAGGAAAGGAGAGATGGAAAAGGAAAGCAATGGAAAAGGACAATTAGTGAAAAAAGGCAGAAAAAGCAAGAGTGAAAGAGGGCAGAGAAAAGGAGGAAAGATGGAAAAGGAAAACAATGGAAAAGAAAAAGAAAACGAGTGAAAAAAGGCAGGAAAATCAAGAGTTGACAGAGACAAAATACCTGTGATGGCCACTAGACCACCAGGGATGAGGCGCAGGGACGAGCCTACGGGTGGAGGAGGGCATCGAACTGAGAGTCAGGAGGCTCTCTGTTCATCCCAGGCAAAAAGCAGAGGCAGCAGCAGCCAGAGCAGCTGGGGAGGCCAGTAGTCAGAGTGGAACAGACTACGAAATATTGCATGACAGGCGGTTTGCTTTAGTGAGGTAGCCTCAGCACCATTCCTGTGTCCTGTTGTAATTGAAAAAGGAAATCCCAGCTTCATATGAAGTTAAATATATTCATCTTGGCAACTACAAAGATTCCTAAACTTTCAAGAAAAAATTTTCAAGTGCCAAACTACTGGTTGCAGTCTAAAAAAATTCTATGCAACCTCATCTTTCAGTCATGTGTCTCATCCAGTTCTAGCCGGACCTGCTGGTGGTTCTTCCAGGATGCCTCAAGTCCTCTTTTGCTGGTGGACTTCTAAAGTTAGCTTACCTGATCCTTGAGAATGTCTTTCAGCTTTGGAGAGCCACAAAAAAGCAGGAATTGCCTCAAGTCACTCCATAGGTCACAGGAGTACATCATCAGCAATCTTTTTTGATTTACATCCGGTTCCATTAGTAGTTCAAATTCTATGTAGGTGGTGGGTGTCTGGTGTTACAGGTCAGCAATTATTTGTCAAGCATGTGCCCATATATACAGGAATGAAGACAAGCAATCTGAATCACACATTTGTCATATATAATAATTTGCTATCAAGAGTTTAACTATTTATGTCAGGAAAGCATATACCTTATTCCTTCAAAGTATCACAGCCTTTTGTAGAAACATCTCTAAAGTTAATCAGCAGCTAGGATTTGTAGAGTGGCTGGCTGAAGGTTAAGTTGCATATTTTAGAGGCCCTACTAACTGGACTGTTGAGGGCAGAATAGTAGCCTAGGTAGATAGCATGTATCTGATAGGTATCCATCTTTTTTCCATTCTTTAGATGTAAGTCTCCTGCTATAGTAGATGCAGATGTTTTTCTCTATTCTGTGCCTATGGATGATGGTGAAGGCACCATTTTGTAGAATCAAAAGCTACTTGAAATGTTTGTTCCCCATCTTCACTGTATTAATGAATGAGCCACCTGCCTCCCTGTAGAACAGTGTCCCCACTTTCCCCAACTTTACATCTTAGCCGCCACTCTAACCATTAATTTCCCTTTGGTCTTCTGGAATCCTACACAAAATTGAGAACTAGGATTACAAGTAAGTAACTTTTCATTTGCTTTACTGTCTAATGTATAAATCGGAGAAACAGGTTGTTTTATTGTCTCATCAATAGGTGACAGGGGGACCATTATTTGTGACTAAAGATATCCTTTGGTCTGTGTGTACCGTGATGGTAATATTTTTCCTATTTAAACTTCCCACAGTCTCAACTTCCAAGATTTACATGCTGCAAAAACCCGCCAGAGCCTAATTCCTTACGTTTTTTAATCAAAATATTGGATGTGAATTGGCTAGTGGAAGAGTGGTCATTGATTTTGTAACTGGGGGAAAAAAAACACCGGGTTAGGATTTATTAACAAATGTATGCTGATCTGAGACTCCAACCCCAGTGATCTTCCCATATGATGCCCAATAGAATCATCAATCTGTAGTCCAGAATAGATCCCTCAAAGAGAATTATGCTCTGCCTGCAGGTTACCTTTGGTTGGAGATGACTCACAGCTGGCACCAGTCTCAAGATAGTAAGCTCTTTCAAACAGCTCCCCCAGGTAGGAACGGTATAGTTAAATTAATTTCTAGAAAGATTAAGATATCCCTTGATGTTAAGTTTCGGTGTTACTTTCACAGCCTACATTACAATATACATTTTTATGCTTTCTAGTAGATTTCAAAATGTGGCTTATTCGTCTTTCAGTAAGCATTCAGTAGATAGCCTGCCTAAAGAGCCTTAAAGCTGATTGCTCATTTCAATAATCCCTTTATTAGGGAAATCCTGTTGACAGTCTAGCTCTCTTTGGAATGTAAACCATAGTTGCATCAAGGACAATACAGCATGAATAAAGTTCTTTTTCCCGTGTTACTTATCATTTTGCCCTTTTCTCAGCACCATTCCTAATTTAATAAATTGACATAAAATATTCTTTGTTTCCTGAAGCATGTTTTGGTATTCCAAAACAGCAGTTTTTGTACTTAAAATCATTATATGTACCTAGTTTGTTTCCATTCTTATCCTTGTAGAAGTAACACCTCATTAGTCATTATTTACCTTTTTTGTCTACTAGGATATACCTCCCGGCCTAAATAACACCTTCACATTCTGCCTTTGTCAAAGTTTTTCTATCACTCTTATTCAGATTGTGCCTTTTTTATTATTATTTTCTTTGAGCTATGATCCTTGTTACGTTTTACTGGCCGTTGTACTATGAAACAATTTTTCTAATGAATACTAAACAAAGATGCCTCACTTTGTAAACACCCCCAGACAGCAGACTGGATCCAGAGATTTTTCTCAGCATTGTTCCTGCGCACCAGCAGGAGGAGTTATGCGACTGCATCAATTGCGGTCAGCCCGGGAAGTAGCCACACATATATGCCACCCCTGCATGCTGACATCCGTTCCTTTCTTTCTGCACCTTAAAATGCAGATTCGGAGCTTGCTCCCACACTTTCTTCTGGTCTTTTGATGTATTTTTTCACAATCATTGTATCACAGTGTGCAAGGAAACATGCTCCCGGAAAACTATTTAAATCTTGTAGGGGGTGTTACAAAGCAGGTGTATGTCTCTGGTGTCTAGGATCCGTGCACGACTCCAGGTCAAGCGAGGATTGCACCTGGATGATGAACTGGCACCGCAAAGCCAAACTCTTCATTATCAAACACCGTGGAAAGGTGTGTAAGACCTGATCCCAGACGAAGTAGATGGCACGCTGCTTTCGAGGTTGTTCAGGGGAAAGATCTTCATCACACTCTTAAGTGTTCAGGTTAGTCTAAATCAAAGGGAAAACACTGGAAGAATGTCAAGGTGCCTCTCGGTCTTCTACAAAGAAACTGATGCCACAAGTTATGTCAGTGCACTCAAGTTTTCCGGTCCATCAATGATGGTGCAACAAGTAGAGACTTTGAAAGAAACTATGTTGTAAATCCTTTGTTCCCTCTGGTGCATCTTTGACCCAAAGGATCTGAGGCCCTTCAGTTGGATTACAGTCGGCGGATCCATCTTTGCAGTTTGTGCTTCCTAACCACCCTGAGAGTTCAGCCGAATCTGGGGCACTCTACCTTGCGACGCAAAACACATCAGTCCCTGCCATGTGGATGCTTGCCAATGATACCAGAGGAAGACCCAATTGTTTTGTCCAAACACGAGCCAAATGTGACAAGGCCTCAACCGATGTTGCTTCTCCCACAAGCTTTGATACAACCACTCCTACATGACTGACAGAACACTACCCTTATCTAGGACTCACCTACAGACACTCCAAAACCTCTTTGGCTGACACTCTGAACACAGTCAGCATAGTCTAGAAGACGGTAAAGGAGATGATGGGGATGATGCACTCCATAGTTACAATGATGACAAGTTATACATGGCCCTTCACGAGGCCAGTGGATAGAACTGGTTTTCTCCTTTAACGAGCCCCTGACAGATACACTAATGGGCACTTGGGCCAAACCTCGTTCTTGCATACCATTAAATGGTCAGGTGGCTAGATGACACAGACCTGCCCCCAGAGGATCCTGCCTTTCTAACTAATTTTCTACTACAGTTCCTGATAGGAAATCAAAATGTAAGGAGGCATTTGGAAAGCATATGTGTTTTTCTGATAGTCTTGTCCCTCAGCCAGTGCCAGCAGCTCTTTAGGAAGATACTTGCATGTGTTATGGGACATGGTTGGCAAGATCTTGCTGACAGTCCCTGATGCATATTGCAGAAATTTAGCGCAGATTATTCAAGGTGGTCCATACGCAACAAAGTAGGTCATCTGCTCTGGCTGGGCACTGCTTACTGCTTAGGCAAGGCACTTGGTACCTGTGTGGGACTTCAGATTCACACATCAATGAGACCCACTGGTTTTTCGGGTGACATCCAATTGTCTCTGATGGATATGACATTCAACGGCTCCCTTCTCTTTGGAGATAAAGCAGACTCTGCACTGGAGCTCTTCAAAAAGAGGAGGGCCGCAACACGCTGACTTGGCCTTACTGCATCTGTAAGACTGTATCCCCTGAAATTTCACCCCATTTGAGGGTTTGGACGGAGTCTGGCTCAAAAATAACATAAAGGCCTAACACCCCAACAATAGACCACCCCCATACCCCTGAAAAAAATATTTTCGAGTCAGGGATCCGGCATCAATATCCTGGCCCTCAGCAGCAGTTTACAGCCCTCCTACTTCCGCCAACACCCCTCCCACTTATACCTCTAAGCTGCTTAGGGTTGGGCCCCGTCAGCACATGGCCTTTCGGTCAGAGGAAAGATAAGGGTTATTTCCTCTACGGGTGGCACATCATCACATCCAACAAATTGGTGCTCCAGATAGTCCACCTAGCCCTGCCATTTCTGTCTGGCCCAGCTCCATATCTCATATTTATCAGGCTTTTGGAGGACCACATGCACATTTTGCATCAGGAAGTCCAGGCTGTTTTGGACAAGGAAACCCTAGAGTGTTCTGGCATCGGGCTGAATGTTACTCCCGTTGTTTCCTGGTGCTAAAGATGGACAGAGGTCTTTGTTGCATTTTAGATCATAGCGCTCTCAACTTCCTGGAAAAAGTAAAGTTTGAGATGTTCACATTGGCCTAGGTCCTATTGGCTCTGAACCCAGAAGGGTGAATGGCAGCACTGGACCTGAAAGACACCTGCTTTCATATCTTTGTCTTAAAGTCCAACAGGTGTTATCTGCTGTTCATGGTGGACAAATAGCATTTTCAGTTTTCCCTGGTCTACTTTGGCATCACCAGTGCCCCTCTGGTGTGCACAAAAGTGTTGACGGTGGTTGCAGCAAGTCTTTGGAGGTCCGGTATATCGGTGTTTCCCTACCTTGATGACTGGCTGTTAATGATGGACTTACCAAAGTCAGTTGTAGAGTACCCCCTGACGATGACAGACCTAACATCTTTTGCAGTCGACTTGCAGAAGACACACCTAACTCCTTCGCTGAGGCTCCCGTTCTTTACAGCCAGTTTTGAGCCTTCTCTCCAGTTCGAGTTTAGGACATTTGGGCTATGATTTTGATAGGTCAGCCTTGGTCTTGGGCATCAGTGAAACTAGCTCTGCAACTTCTGGGGCCTCTGCCTCCTGCTGGTGGCCTACACCACATGGCACATGTGGGCTCTGTAGTGATATCTGAAGTCTGAGTGGGCTCAGCACCTAGGGAGTCTGTTGAATTCCATTCAGATTTCAGAGGAGGCTGCAAAAGTACTGTAGTAGTGGATGATGGACCTCAATCCAGCGGACAGGCCTCTCTCTATTCCCCAACCAGATGGCAGGGACAGGAGGCATAACTGCAGGGGTGGGGAGTTTGCCAGAGACTGCTGAAGCTCAAAGGTAGAACAAATAGGCCACAGCACACAGACTATATTGTCCAATCATATGGTGGGGATGATAGATCCCTGGTAGTGCGTTTGAAGGTTTAGAAGAAGTAAACGGTAAAGAGAAATCTTGAGTCTTGTAAGTAGACGGTGTCCTTTATTTGTAGACGTTAGAAATCAAAGTGTCATCATGAAAAAACAGCCAACACGTGTTTCGTCACACAAGTGACTTCATTAAGGCTGGGCCGTGCGGCCAGAGTAGTAGAGAATAATCAGCTAAGTAGGCTGAAATAAAGAAAAGAATATCTTGTTAGGAAAATGTAACTAAGGGTAATGACACTGCCCGAGCAGCAACGGGTAGGTTGAGTGTTGATAACGTAGGTTGATCTCGTAGATTGATAAAAGTATGAGAAGCCCTGATAAGCCTTAATGAGATCATAAAACTAAGGGAAAAAAATGGGGGGCTGCAAGAGCAGTAACGGGTAGATTGGGTGTTGATCACGTAGGTAGATACAGGTATGTGAGGCCCTGATAAGCCAAAAGTAATGCCTGGTAAGCGTCTGTACGGGAAGCAGTTAAGGAGCTCCTTCCAAGTTTTCCGGTCCATCAATGATGGTGCAACAAGTAGAGACTTTGAAAGAAACTATGTTGTAAATCCTTTGTTCCCTCTGGTGCATCTTTGACCCAAAGGATCTGAGGCCCTTCAGTTGGATTACAGTCGGCGGATCCATCTTTGCAGTTTGTGCTTCCTAACCACCCTGAGAGTTCAGCCGAATCTGGGGCACTCTACCTTGCGACGCAAAACACATCAGTCCCTGCCATGTGGATGCTTGCCAATGATACCAGAGGAAGACCCAATTGTTTTGTCCAAACACGAGCCAAATGTGACAAGGCCTCAACCGATGTTGCTTCTCCCACAAGCTTTGATACAACCACTCCTACATGACTGACAGAACACTACCCTCTCATTAAGGCTTATCAGGGCTTCTCATACTTTTATCAATCTACGAGATCAACCTACGTTATCAACACTCAACCTACCCGTTGCTGCTCGGGCAGTGTCATTACCCTTAGTTACATTTTCCTAACAAGATATTCTTTTCTTTATTTCAGCCTACTTAGCTGATTATTCTCTACTACTCTGGCCGCACGGCCCAGCCTTGATGAAGTCACTTGTGTGACGAAACACGTGTTGGCTGTTTTTTCATGATGACACTTTGATTTCTAACGTCTACAAATAAAGGACACCGTCTACTTACAAGACTCAAGATTTCTCTTTACCGTTTACTTCTTCTAAACCTTCAAACGCACTACCAGGGATCTATCATCCCCACCATATGATTGGACAATATAGTCTGTGTGCTGTGGCCTATTTGTTCTAATTTTATCCTTGGGTACTCTGATACCCATCTGTGTGCCGTTTGGGTAGTAAGGCACGGGTCCATGCTGCACCAGAATTTGCTCTAGTTTACTTACCTGTGTAATTACTTTTGTTGTATTACCTAGAAGTGCGACACGAGTCACCCCTACTACCCTTGTGCTCCTTTATAGTTCTTATTCTGTCTGAAGCTCAAAGGTCTTTGGTCTCTAGCAGATACCGAGCTCCACATCAAAATGTTGGAGTTGTGGTACATTCGACTGCCATGAAACGCCACCCTCTGACCATGGGGTATTGCAACAAGCGGAGCAGGGTGGAATCTTGGGTCATGTGCCAAGAGGCTATGTGCTGCCAGTCTGGCTGAGCCGTCAGGGTGTACCCTGGTCTCGAGCCACATGGTGGCATCTTTAAACACAAGGGCGGGCGACACCTAGCAAATCACGAAAGGCATATTCACTGGGAGGTGGCGCAGGTGGTCTTCCAGCAGTGAGGAGATCTCTGCCTTGATCTCTTTGCCACTGCTGAGTATACACCATGTCAACACTTTTATGCTTTGGAGTTTCCAAGAAGGCTCTTTCTCGGAGATGCATTGTGTCTAGAGTGGAGCTTGTGACTTTTGTATGCCTTTCCACGTCTGCCTGTCCTGCCCTGAGCTTTGAGGAAGATCGTCCTCCTACAGAGAGTGTGGTACCTGGAACTTTTTGTCATGAGCATCTGTCCTTTGATCAGGCTGCCACTTCAGAAGGGCCTTCTGTCGCAGCAGCAGTGCAGAATCCTAAACCTGGGCTTGTGCAATCCACACCTCCAGGCGTGGGGATTGAGTGTGATGGTAGGCTTCTTTTGACCTCCCTTCCGAAGTTATGGATGTCATTCTGCCGGCATCCATCTACAAAATCTTATTACACTGGACGTTAATAGGGTTGTAGCTAGGTGTAGTTCCTACCATACAGACCTCTTGGAAGAAAATTTGTTGGATGTTTTGCATGAACTTTGGACATGGACTGTGACTTGGAGCGACTGATGCGGAGTCTTATGCTTGGCGAGGTACAGTTTCGCCTCACATTGCCTGAAGGCCTTCAAGTTCAACCAGGAACTGTTGATGCAGGCCTTGGAGTTGTGGCTCAATCCCAGGCACTGCAAGCATACGTGGTGGCTGTCTATCACAGTTATCTGTTTGTGACCTGTAGTTTGAGGGATGGAAGGGGGGGGCGGGATGACATCCCTTGCACATTGGAAAACTTTTGAGATACAAGTCTTAAAGAGACGAGTACAGGAGCTCAGGATTCAAGTCTAGTGGAGTGCAAATAAAGGAACAGTCGTTAGGGGGTAGGAGTGGTGCCTATAAATGCCCCGCACATCATTTCCACAGCAGAACGGCATCAGTGCAGAGCTGCAAGGCGCCACCTTCCGGAGCACAGGGGTACTGCTGAAAAAGTTCCTGTGTCCAGTCTGATGCCTCGGGAATACTCAAAAGGTGAGGAATCTGGGGCTAGATAGTCTTTACCAGAAAGAGCTTTACTGAAGGTAAGTAACTTGTTTTGTTCTGAACGTCAAGGTTTCCTAGTTACTGCAGTGTTGTTTTTCATGAATTACTGTCCCCGTGTTTTTTTTTTTTTTTTTGGCCTTCCGTATGTTTTTTTGTCATTCATCTGGGCTGGAAGCAGAGAGTTCCATAGTGGCCTTTTTCTGCTTATCTTTGTGGTCGCTATTTCTTTAATTTGAGGTGGTATTTTTCACAGAAAAATCCCCTCAGCCTTTATTTAGTTGTACTTGTGAATTGTATTTAGAATATCACTACGTACTGAGAGAATACTAGCTTATTTGCATTGGGATGTTTAAAAACGAGTTTACCTATAGCAATAGTCAAACTGTAAATTTAGCCTGTAGAGATTTTCGATGCTTGTCTCACAAATCAGGGAACACTTTTCATAAGTACTATGAATGAAGCAGCAAGAGGTTCCGTTTAAGATCTGTAGCCGTTCTGTCCCTACCTACGGTGCTGCTTTCCATAGGAGGTCCATGTTGTCTGCAGTTTTTGTGTTTTTAATAGGTCTGCCCTAGAGTTGCGTTAGCATAGGATTACATAAATATATGGCCATCTAGCAAATAAACAATGCCCGAGTACAAAGTACTGAAATTAGTATTTTATTGTCTTACTAAATGGGGAATTGAATGTAATGGCATGTCCTCTTATTATTTCCAACCTCTCTCTGGTATCTGTGGGTTATTGGCGTGTTCTGTCTCTTCTGGTTTCTTCTAGAACCACCTGCGCTGCTGGTTCCCTTGATATGCCCATGTCTCCTCGAACTTTTGAGTCCCTGATTCAGTTTGGCAGTAACGGGGAAGGAGCTGAAGCCAGCCCAGCAGGTCAGTTTGGTAAGTTTGGAAGCGGTACATTCCTTGGGTGTATCTTGCACCTTTATATACGCGCTGTTATTTTACAAAAAGAACTGGCATTTTCATTTCATTATCTTAACTTTCAGTGTGGTTGATTTTGGGGTGGTGGTTGTGCGTGAAGTGGCTGGAACTGGTGGGGAGCCTCTGATGGCCTTACGAAGGAAGGTGCAGCAAACCATCAGGGAAAACCAATCAAAACTATTGAACCAGACTGTAGGTCTTGAATACTCGAGCATGTATAATATTACATTTTATTTTGTGTTCCGAATTGTGTATAAATTCACAATTCATGAAACATTAATTTATATTTCTGCTGTGACAGAAATAGCTTTTATTTAAAAGATCAACCAGTTGCTTCCAGATTCTGACAAACTATTTAATTGATGCTCGTCCCACTGCCACAAATCGTTGTTGATGGCCTGTTCGTGTGTGTCCGCTTACTAAAACTGATTGGCAGATATGAAGTGTGAGTAAATAATACTGTACGTTTCGAAGAATTACTAGAGCAGCATGTCTTCCAACCTAGGGGGCAGAAACCCAGGGAAACACCTTTTCATTTTTTTTATGCCTTATACAGTAAGATGTAGTGTAGGGTTTCACATAGATTAATAAAGCTCTGGTTGACATCGAGGCAAAATATGGAGCGAAAAGTGCAGTTTGGTGGTTTGAATGTACTTGGAAGCATTGCTGCATGTAATAATTTTCTTTCAAGCAGAGCTACCCATTCCTCCCCTTGGAATATGGGTCTGCTTTATACACTGTACTTCCTGGAGGTGGATTAACTATCATTTCTCTTAATTTGCAAATGAGTCGGTTTTTATAACTATCTCTAAAAACATTTATTATTTCTGGATTCAGAACTTCCTCTAGCAAGTGCTCCTGCACTCTGATAGGTACGCCATTGGACTCCATGCTGCCCTCACATCGCTTCTGGAAGTAACAGCACAGAACCGTATATAGGCGCCACACTTGCTCACTAACGTCAGATCCTTTCTTTACACGCCCGCTGATGCAGATCCTGCGTTCTGATCCCAAACATTTGCAGTGTTTCACCAATACCAATATCGTTTTACTAGAGAGTGTGCTAGCAATATGGATTCCACAAGGCAGACGAGCCGCAACTGCAGGAAACAGATCCGCATGACATCCGTCTGTGGTGTTTAATGTCTTAGCCCAACTTAAAGTCCTGGGACAAATGCTCCCTAAAGCACCTGGAGGCCATCAGGGAGCGGGAAGCAAAGGTGCATGGTGCTGAACACAAGAAGCATGCAGGTCTCAGTCCCAGCAAAGTCTCAGTCTTGCTTTGGTCTTAGACCCACCCACATCCTGCTCTAAAACACTATTCTCTGGTAAGTGGAAAGTGAAGTCATGGATTATGTCTAACCATAAACACACGAAGTCCAAACTGGACTCCACTCCGTCCTATCACTCCTGCTTCAGGGAGAAGTTGTGCATATGGCTCTCCAAGAAGCTGGACCAGCCCCTCCCTTGCCTGACCGGTCCTACTCCGATCCGAGGCTAGTCCCAGTGCATCAGAGTTCCCCGGGCCGTTGTCGATATCTCAGCAGAGGTACCTTCAGGGAGGCAATGTTGCAACTTCTCCAGATAATGCTGGCTTCCTCTGTGTGGCCTTTTTGCCCCATGGAACTACATGTGTCCCCAATACCACTTCCACCTGTGGGATCCTCCTCAGCACTGACTGACCAACCTGAGCTTCTATAAGGCCCCCTTCTAGTGCCCACCCTTGGCTCTACTGTGTATCAGCCTCTGCTCCAGTTGCCCCTACTCCAGATCCGACCCATGCCTGTTTCCAGGATGAAGCGGATGTTGCTTCTGTCCTGATTTGAGATAACCTTCTGTTTGGAAGATTCCCAGCCTCTCCCTCGATGCCAGTACTACGATAGTCTGGCAGCCTTGTTTGGGTTAGACTTGGATGATTCAGGGCCTTCAAAAAGTAATGAATGAAAAGGATGACAAGGAGGCATATAATTGCTTCCCACCAGTGCTTAATTTGTAAATAAAAATGTGCCGGTGCCCAAAGCCCTCCTCTTAAACACACGGCTGCTGCAATTAAATGTGGGAACACAGCATAGTAAGGCAGCGTAATCCTGAAGCCATCTCGGGCCTCTTCAATCCATTTAAATCCACTCCCTGCCCCTTCAGCTCATTCTTCCAGCTTTCTGCTTTCTTCTTTTTTGACGGTTTCTCGTTTTTCTCTCCCACTGTCTTTTCCATATGTGTCTTTTGCTCGCAGTAAGTGCGTGAGGCAGAACAATAAGCGCTGGTGCCAGCACCAGAAACAACAAGCACAAATTAAGCACTGCTTCCCCCTTAATTTTATCTATGCTAGCTCTGTTTGGGTTTACTAAATGACGGCAGCCTAAATCCTACCTGTGAAAACGAATTGAGTTCCACACACACGCACACAAGAGTGTTTTGTGGTAGTAGACTGAAAGGCAGCACAAGTGCTGAATCTTCAGTTACAAGAGACGAAAGCAAATATGTTGACAAATCTTTCAGGTTGGGCCTGCTACTTTAGAGCCTTTGATACCCTTTAACAAAGGTTTGACAGATACATTGATCTAAGACATGATTGGCTCCCCCAATAAGTTGTCCTGTGGCTGGCTGTCATAAGCCTGCCTCTGGGGGCATGCAAATCTGACCAGGCATGCAATTCCTGAGAGCTTAATGGCGGAGGCTTCCACCAGCAAAGTTAACCCCAGCACATTTTCCAGTGCTCTGGCAGATGGGGAATCCAAGCACATTGATGTATTCGGAAAGAGTCTTGTCAGCCAGTTTGACTTTGTGTTCCCTGAATATCGATGGCCTGCTGGGATGCTATACACAACCACTCGATGCTCAAACGATTCAAGCTGGACAGGCACAGCTAAGCATGTGTTGAGAGCTGGTCTGGATGCAAGAGACTGCGTAGGTTACGCAGTGGGTACCAGTGTGCCCTATGCTTTTATGTGCACAACACAGTCTTCAGGGGACACAAAAGAAAAAAGCTAACTATATTGGAGCGTCCCAAAGGCCGCTTTGGTATCAGCTATTCGTTGGGCCTGCAAACCCTAGTCCATCAGTTACACCAGCAATACTGAAAATCTGGAGAGTGCTTTTTGAGTCTCGCCTATCCAAAAGGCAGCTTCCACCAGCTGTGCAACTGCCAGTACCGCTTTGTGGCTTTAGAGCGCTTCATGGCAGCAGAGGCTGTGAACATCAGTTTCCCTACTCCTCGTCGCCTGACGCAGCTGCAACCAAGTCACTTTGATTTACCCTCCCAACGTTTTGGACAGCTGGTAGGAGGAGAATTTGTTTTTACGTGCCTGGGTCACCACTGTGTTACCTTTTACCAGTTTGTGCTACAGGTCCTCCAGCTTGGTTATGCTCTTTAACATCCGCGCTCCTTCCTGTTCCGTCTGCCTTTTTTTCCCAAACTTTGACAGATCATGCTTCCATTTCTTCTCATTAATATCAGTCACTGCTGGACAAAGGGGCATGGAGAAGAGTCCGTGAGGCAGAGAATGACAATGGGTGTTATTCCTGGTACATATTTGGTTAAAAATAAAATATGAAGGACTCAAGCAGATACTAGACCTTCTATTTGTGAACACCTTCTTTCAGAAGGATAAGTTCAAGGTGTTGACTGTGGCACAGATTCCTTCCATCCTGGAGACTAGGTGGTGTTTTTGCAGGATGTGTACTTTCATGTGCCCGCCCTGCAGTCCCACAAACACTTCCTAGCGAAGTCTCAATCCTGCTGTGTTCTCAGACCCACCCCAATCCTGCTCTAATACACTATCCTCTGGTAAGTAGAAAGTGAAGTCAAAGATTATGTCTAACCATAAACACATGAAGTCCAAACTGGACTCCACTCCGTCCTATCTCTCTTGCTCCAAGGAGAAGTTGTGCATATGGCTCTCCACGAACCTGAACCAGCCCCTCCCTTGTCTGACTGGTCCTACTCCGATCTGAGGCTAGTCCTAGTGCGTCAGAGTTCCCTGGTCCGATGTTGCAACTTTTCCAGATAATGCTGGCTTCCTCTGTGGGGCCTTTTTGCTCCATGGAACTACATGTGTCCCCGGACCGACTTCCACCTGTGGGACCCTCCCCCGCACTGACTGACCACTCTGAGCTTCTACTAGGCCCCCTTCTAGTGCCCACCCTTGGCTCTACTATGTATCAGCCTGTGTTCCAGTCGCCCCTACTCTAGATCCGACCCATGCCTGTTTGCAGTTGGTTTGGAACATATAACATTCTGCCCTTCAGCTTCACTCCATCCCCCTGAGTGTTTACAAAGAGTATGACAATTGTTGTAGCCCATCTTCGTTGGACGGGGACACACTTATTCGTGTACTTCGACGACAGGCTATTGAAGGTGGACTCAACACAGTCAGTTGCGGTTTCTGAGGAAAATCAGTAGGGGCCGGACTCCTCTCATTGCAACTGGCATAGAATGGGAGCGTGTGATACTCGGATTTGCTGAAGTGAAGCATTCGACTTCTGGTCCACCTATGTCTTCTGGAGTCCCACCTGTTTCAGCAAAAGAACAGAGTCCTGCACCCATATCTACACAAAGACCACCTCCAGCAAACATTAAGCTGCACTGAGTGGAACTGATCTGCCTGCAAGTTTATTTTGTTAATTGGGTGAAATTTGTGGTCTAGTGCAAAGAGCCTCTTCGTGTCAAGCTGTCTAATATTCTGAAGGCCCGGGAAGGTTTTGCTGTGGGCACCAACAAAGCTTATTTGTGAACCCTTTCGGCCTTTCATCATTTTCTTAACCAGTGGTCGTTAATCAAATCACAATTGTGAATTGTGTCTTAAAAGGTTTTGCATGTATGTTCCATCCTGCATGATGTCCCAGTGAGACCTTAACTTGGTCCTCATTCTTAATGTACACTCTTTTTAGCGCTTTGCCCAGTTGTTCATTGAGACTGCTGACCACTAAAACAGGATTTCTCATCACAATTACTTCCTACTGAGATACAGGTCCGTTTACCCCCTTCTTACTTGACAAAAGGATGCCATTGATTTGTGCTTCCTTCCTTCCAAAAGTCGTATCACCCTTCCACAGTGGACGGTCAATCATTATCCCTTCTTTTTTTGCTCCACCATTCTCCTGTAAGGAGAAGGAGAGGCTTCAGCGATTGGACCCAAAAATAGCTTTTATCGTTTACATTAAACGCACAAAGGATCACTGGCTAAATAACCAGCTTTTTGTTGGTTTGTCGCTGTGAAGAATGGAACAGCAGTTCAGAAGTGAACCATGTCTAAGTAGATCATCCTGTGCATAAAAACATGGTATGCCTTGGCCAGAAAAGGAGCTGCATTAGGGATCGTTCGACCAGAGCCAAGAATGCCACACAGCATTGGCCAGGCTGCTACATGGGCATCAGTACGCACCTTCATCTGCACTACTGTCTCCACACTCCAGTCCACAGAGTGAGGCCTTTCAATCATTCGGGCCTGCAGGACTTCCTGTGTACGAATATTCCTCGAACCCTCCACCTTTTGGGAAGTACTGCTTTTGTATTCGGTCAGAATGTGAAGAATCTGCAGTTAGAAGGATCTATCTGAACCGGTTATTTACCCTCGCTAGCGTCCTTTTTGGTAGATCCTCTTTATAAATGCAGATTCCTCACCACCCCCATTAGAATTCTAAGAAGATTTCTAGTTACATTTTGCACACTGTCACTCTGATCCATGTCTCAGAATGGGGACGAATCTGAGGGCCATATCTTTTGGAGGCGACGTGAGTTCACAGAGGAGTCTGCTGGTATCATCTGTCAGCACGCGAGACGCAATGGCTTTAAAATTTCCAGATCCATTCATGCAGGTAGGGGAATTCAAAAAGGTAGTTAAATCTACAGTTGGATAGAGTATCGAGCAGAAAGAGCATAACTGAAGGTAAGTTACTTGTTCATTTATTCAGTACTCATTTCAGTTAATAAATTCTACAAAAGACAGTGTGCACCAAAATATCTAAATAAAACACCAAGATATAATAAAAGGGATGCATCTGTAACTATCGTGCTGCTCTTTCATAGTCAATTGTCCCATTAGAGCATCAAAGGTTGATGTACAACAAATCTGCTTATTCTTAGAAATCAGCAGACTGAAGTCATTGTTTAGGTCTCTCCTAACATACATGCGACCATCATTAGGGCAGATGTTAACAAATCTAACATCCTTGCAACTCCAAATATAAAAATGGAAGAAACAAAATAATGATTCTCCTAAAGCATAACAGATATTTACGCTCCATTTTGTAACCTAAATAAGGTAATAACTAGTGTACTAGAAGTATGCATTATTAATGAATGTAAATTAAAATCCGATATCTCCATCTAATTGTACTTTGTCCGTGTAATATGTTACTTAGCAAATAGCAACATTATTTAGTCCGATTCTCCTCCGAAATGATCATACCGAGATGAAATTGCATCCTAACAACAAGCATATCTTAACACAACCAACATTGTGACTCAGCCTATTACGAAGTCTTTTTTCAATAAGATTATACTAATCTCGTAAATAAAAGTGAAATACCATAGCCATAAATAGGGCCAGTTATTCAAACCTAAGTTATTTGTAGGCAGATTGTATCAGCCACAACTAACATTTATCTGCTTCATAAATAGCAATGCCATTTATTTTCAATCCATGCAGCTTTTTCTTATGCCTTATGCTCTTGGAAGCTATATCTACATGTCACATGTTTGTTTTTCCTGTGTTTTTTTTTCCAGAGACACTTACCTTCGACATGGAGCTGACTGCTGAGTGTGCATCATCTCCAATGTGAGATACAGTGTTTACTGGAGCTTCGCTCACATTTGTTTGTGTACCCAAAGAAAAAATGTCTCAGCAAGCAGTTTTCTGTTCCTGTTCTTTCACATCCCTGCCCCGTCATGTTCATGTTTATTTCATGTTTCCAGGATGTTCTGAATTACATACCTGGAGTGAAACCAACGTTCGGCACAGTCACGTATTGCTGTCTACAGTGACAGTGACCGCTCATTTATTAAGCAGGTGTTAGGATCCTGCGGGAAGGCCCTTGTAAATGTTTTTCTCCTGTTTTGTGTTACAAGTGCCTTTTAATGTGTTTGAAGTTGTTAAGTTTGCCATTAGCCTTCTGTGTAGATGCAGTCTCTGAAAGGCTCACTTTACCCCTTTTTTTCTGAACATCATCAGTTCACCTTTGAGCTCTGAATGTTTAATAGAAACAGTGTTGGGGGCCTCACAATTCCTCTTCATAAGATGAATATGAAATAATTGCCCATTTCATAGCTTTTAACACTTCAGAGTTTGACATGATATCCGGACCAAATGTTTTGGAATGCCTTGGCAGATTTGCCATAACACACCATGCCCTCACTGGCAGCGAAAATATGAAAATAATTGCCACTTACCTCATTAAGCCATTGCAAAAGTGACGTACCACTTTGGAGAGCAGATATTGTATGGAAGTATATTAATGTTTTAGCATCCTCACGTACGTTCTGATGTTAATGTAATTTTTTGTGTTCAGTTGGGCCATGCAGAAAATCATCCTCCACAACGTGCATACAGGTTCTCTTGTTTAGCTGAGAGGGAATCAGTAGAATGAAGTTAAACTCTTGACAGTGGAACTACAGAAGTATACATTTGATATCACAGTTTTGTGGTGATTGTACGCACAATCAGGAAGTGGTATAACAAAAAGGGCCTATCCTTCTCATTGGGTTCAACTTTAATATTGTGAAAATATCTCGTTCATCATCTTATACAGGGACAGTTTAGTGGTTTTACACTGAGCAAATGGTTTCTATTTTAAGAGTATGGCAAAAAAATCCTTATTTTCAGGTACCCCATCAATCACTTTCCCTTGCTTTATAAAGATTATGATTTTGGACTAGTTACTTTGCAAACCAGTCAGTGCTCATGTAAACTTCTAAATCTTTCCAAACTGATTTTTGGTTTGCTATACCTTGACTTGCAACTGAAGCAAGATTTTGAACACTGCATCTTCGAGAAAGACCAACTGTTTTCACTTGGTGTTGACCATCAAGTTCTTGAGTTGTCTGTATTCCTGGTAGCGTCTTTCAGTAGCTGTACCTCTCTCAAACAGATGCATCATAGTTGTTCTAACCTTTGTGGTAGGGCTTTATTCAAGCTCCTTGCAGTTACATTGATATCAAAGAAAAATCCTTCAAACTTTTTGCAAATGTATTACTACTTATAAATTCATATTTATAACCCTTTTTTAATAAACCTCTACAAAACCAAAATACCAGTTTGTATGCCCACTACTCCGGTATAAGCGTTGATGTTCTCTTAAAGGTGTTTTAGTCTAGCCAAATGAGGGCTAAGAAGGACCACAAAAGGCATCATGTTTCAAAATAGCCAAGAGTAAAATTGGCTGCTGTAAACTGATTTCTTAGATGGCTAAGCACTTATTATCTGAGTGTAAGATGCAAACACATAGTGCCTTTTAAATCAGATTTGGTATTAAGTATTTCCCAGTAATGCAGTTACTAGTACAGTTGTGTTTGGAGCAGTGTTTTATGAATAGCGCAGTGAATAAAAGCAAAAGTCCACTTGGACACCCTTCAAAGAGGAACACTGACATGGGGCGAGTTTGAAAAAGTGGTTCACGTTTTTATTTGGCCTTTTAGTCAAGGATGCAAAGCAAATGTGTTTTTGATCTTCAAAATGCTATGCAAAAAATGTTTTGCATGAATATATTCTCATGTGTTTTGTTTCTTATGTGAAGTATGTTGCCAATTTTTCTTTTCCAGTGAGTGGAACTTTCAAGCTAGAAAAGACATTAAAACTCTTGCTCTCTCTCAGCAATGTGATTGTTGACCCTACGGAATTAATGTACGGAATAAAAAATATTTGATTGGGAAAGTAAAGGCAGTAAAGAAGCCCGAATAATATCCTCCGTGATATGTAAAAGTCTGGTCCTCGCTGAATTTTATATCTTTAAAGTTGGTATGATGCTAGCTTGCTGTCATGAGATATTTTTCATCAGTATCCCCCAGGTCCTTTAGCATAGATTGGCGAGGATAGCGGGATAAGGCAAAACTAAAGATCAGTGTGGAGGAGGAGGCCCGGTAATATTGTAGAACTGGTAATAAATCATGCCCATGCAAATACATGCCTGGTAACCTTCTATCCCCCATGTTTTTCATTTTGAAACACTTGATCTCTGAACGTGCCACTATACAAAATCGATCTACAAAATGCAGACTAAAAAAATAGGCGTATAAGACCAAGGGCCAGATGTACGACCCAGAGTTTTGCAAGTCGCAATTTCCGACTCATTTGCAAGTCGCAAAACCATATGTACTTCACAGTTTGCGATTCCCAATGTGGTCACAAATTACCTACCTCATTAATATTCATGAAGGAGGTCACAATTTGCGACCCCATTGTGATTGGCTGCACTCACAGGGATGGTGGCCTACTGGGGGCAGCAGACCACCATGTTAAATAAAGCATTTTTTTTAATTTTGAAATGCAGCACGTTTTCCTTAAAAGAAAACTGGATGCGTTTAAAAAAATAAATAAAAAAAAATGAAAAGTTTTCTTTTCATTTTATCAGAGCAGGCAGTGGTCCATGGAACCACTGCCTGCCTTGAAAAAGTATTTTTGCTACCATATACAATGGGGACGGGGTCCCATGGGGACCCCTTCACGTTTGCGAATGGGTTAGTACCAATTTGAAATTAGTGCTAACTGCAATTGTTTTGTGACCGCATTCACGGGCACAAAACAATCATACATCGCACTGCGACTCGCAATAATGAAGGGGAACACCCCTTCCTAACTGCGACTCGCAAACCTATTTTGCGATTCAGTCAATAGATTACCGAATCGCAAAATAGGGATTGTACATACCAAAGTGCTTTTTTCTTGTCGAGGCCCGATTCTGCGAATCGGGAGGTTTGCAGCAAAAAAGGCTACATACATCTGGCCCCAACTGCTTAAAAAAATAAAAGCTTTTGATTTCACCATCATCACTAACATGCACCAGGGACATACCGGTACCCCCATATTATGAAAAGTTGTTACTTCTCTTGAGACTTCCTCAGTGCACGTGACCTTAGGGAATAATCTAAGGATTATTTTTTTTGACAACGTTCAAACAAATGTAATAGTTTTTGCTGAATGCTACCAGATACCTCTTTTGTTAACCACACAGCTAAATAAAGCAAGTTGATTTTAGAGATAAACCTAAAAAATGCAGATTTCTGTTTCTAGGAGAAATTATAATTTCCCAAACAGTAGTGCTAAGAGTAGAGCATTCAGATGTAAATGGTGTGTACTTGATTTCCCCAAGAAAAGGCCAAAGGATGGATAACGTGGAGAAATGAAGTATGCCTTTTATAAGTGATAAAAAACCTTGGATGATGAGGCCCAAACAAAATGCAAAGTTGCAAATGACGTGTTTATAGCAATTCATTAAATCAAAAATTCTCTATTGTGCGTACTTTAGGATTTATAATTCCATAAATCCCTTCTATGGATTGTTTTATAGCAGCTGACACACAGATGGTTTCTCAGAACACCAGTTATAATGTCATATGGTCTCTTTATTAGCTTGACTACCTTGCCATGACTGCCAGTGAAATAACAATATAGTAAGATTCTTTTGGCCCACAACTCAACACAATATTTTTTTTCAAATACAACATTTCTGTGCCTTATCTAAATTCTGTTATAAGCAGTTACAGTTTGCTAATTAAAATTACATAGTATTATTCTGACAATTGCTTTTGTATATATTATTTCTGTATGATTGAGGGTTTATTAGCAGACTCATTTCAGAGACAGTTTAGAATAAATGTATACTGTATATATGTATAAAAACATTGCATGAACCCATGCTGATTCCTCTAGACTAATATGTGCTGTGTAAAAACCTCCCCACACGCCCCTCTATCTCTCTGCCATGATTCATATTTAAATTGGCCACAGTTTAGGGCGCTTTCATTCACATAGGGCCTCATTACAAGTTTCCTGACAATTCTCTTTCACTCACAAGTGGGAGCTTGCAGTTGAATTGTGATTATTAGTTTGGGAGAAAACCTATGCAGTCAAGATTGTCCTCAGGCATAGTTAACCCTGAATTTATCCGGAGGAAGAAAATGCTCTGCGGAGGAATGTGCTGAAATAATGTATAAAACCCAGATTGTTGTGGTTATACTAATTCTGACCTTTTAGCTCTGAATCGGGTGGTAGTCCTGCACCTAGTAGTTACTGTGTCTGCTATCTGTAGTACCAGATGCAGCAGATCAGCCAATTTGTGGTGATGGCTTTTGTTCCAAGCAATTATGTAGATTCAGCAACCCACACACACGTTGTCAAAATGCGTCGCAGGTAAGGGTTGTAGATTTTTTTTATTTTTTTATTTTTGTGCCCTCCAGTTAGTTGGTCGATGTACAACAGCTAATGATAGTCTTGGGCTTTAAGACTTAGGAAAAATGCAGTGGCCCATTTTTCAGAAAGAAAGATGGAAATGTTATTTCCCTCATAGTGTAACTAAATATACCTATATATTTGTAGATAAAAAGATGGAGACCATATGACTTTACTTAATAAAGTAAATGCTGAGCACTTTGAATAACCCATTAAAATGCATGGTTTTGGCAAAAAAGTTATGTGCAGCCCACGTGGGTACAAAATATGTTCCATAGGCAACAGCCTTTTATGGTATGCACCTCAGCATTTGCAGCCCACGTGATGTTCAAGCTTTTGTGATTTCATTGTAATACATGCCTGGGGTATATAAAAGTAGTGAGGTCGGAGTTTTAACAAAGCTAATACCGCTTGAAATGAGGTCGAATGAATGGTTTCGCTTTTAAAAAGCTTTAGAACAAGTGGATAGTTTTTGTCTTAAGACACCACAGGTTCAAAATTGTCTGTACAGGTGCACGATTAGATTGCCAGAAAAAAAAACATTATAGAATAAAGAACTAACTTATCTGTCTCTAAATTTGCTAATAGATACGTGGATCCGAATTGGCAGTAATGTTACTGTAAATAATTCCTCCAAATTTTTTAATTCCTATTCGTTCGTTGTAACTAACTGGAGTAACATGACTTCGGTCTCTGCCTGGGAAATTGTAGCAGATTGTCCATTGCATATTGTATTACAAAGCTGCATATAAATATCACACCCTATCTTTATCTTAAATACATGGTTAATTTCTAAAATCTCATGCCTCTTAAAGCTCAGATCTTTCGGAATGTAGATTTGTGATCAGAGGAGGGACAAAGTTATTACTGATTTTGTTTTTTTGCCAGTTTTTTTACTGTAAGCATTTGCTCCTTCCAATGTTTTCATCCATAGAGAATAACATTTTCTACACTTTGTAGTGCATATAGTGGAGCACTTTGTTGCGTTTTCAATGCAGTTCCATTGCAGTGAATGATTTAAAGGTAGAAGGCCTGATTGTGAAAGTATCTTCATGCTGTTGTTGCATGAACAGAAAAATGGAAACTATAACCAATTACACAGTTATTTGCAGATGCAATGTGAAACCGTTTTGCAATATTTTAAGTACACAGAAACAGGTGGGTGGGTGTTTGATTTAAAGTTTCTTTGTTCCATTGTACGTTTTTCAGTGTACCTTTTGTTATCCTATCACCAGCTGGCACAGATGTTTGCCTCTCTCCGAGGTAGCTGTAGTACACCTAGATGTATGTTCTGTCTCTAGTTTCTGACATTAATCTTGGGTAGTTGGTGTCGAGGCGCTATGTATGTTGTCAGTTTTCGATGAAGGAGCGAGAGTTAGGCCATACTGCCATGTATTTGCTATGGTTTCCATGTTGTCATTTACAAACTTAACTGTTGCTTTAAAACCTGCAAGAGTAGCCATGCTTATTTGCCTTGTGTTTGTAATTCAGCATGCTTTGGAATAAGTTACATTGTAAAGATGTGTTTTTGTACATTTTATTTCTGTGATTTCTTTAAATAAAGAATTCTAAAACAAAATGTGAATCTGTCTTAATGTTGGCGGTTTTCATTTAGTCCGGCCTCTATTACAAGACATCCTGTATTTGCAATGTGGTATAACTAGTAGGACAGCCACTGTTATCGAGAGGGTAGTATTGGTAATTCCAATTTGTGGTAGTACTGAGAATTACGTATTAATACTAGATAGGGAAATATGGAATGGTAAATTTCATGTAAAGTCAGTTGCAGCCTGCTTTGCGCGAAAGGAGGGGGGTCACCTAAAATTAAATTTGAATAAAAAACACCTTTTCGGCACGGACCCCGTGCCGCGCTCTTCTTCCCTGCTGGCTGCAAGCAGGCACAGGCTCCCAGCCTGCCCTGCGGCCAATCCTGACGCTTCTCAAAGCAGCATCAGGATTGGCTGGGAGTGCCCTGGCTAGGCCCTCCCAGGCAGACTGGGAGGATGTGCAGGCTCCCGCCGGGCTGGAGAGAGCCTATCGCGCATGTGTGTTTGGCCGACCCGAGCCGGCTGGCCAAACATGCATGCGCAGTGAGGAGGTGTGATGAGCAGTCCCCCTCACAGCTCCTCACCCCAGATGCTCCGCCCCTTTCACAACAAGGGATAATAAACATAGTTTATCCTCGTAGTGAAAGTTTTGCATGCTTCTTCTCTGGGGGTTGGGAGGACGCTCCTCGTCCCTAACAGAGGAACGGCCCCTGTGTAAAGTCCATGCTACTGCACTGGTTTCCTACAATCCCAGCCTTTTTTTTCGGGGACAAAACGAGATTTGCCCTGGAGGCTTGGTTCCTCGAAAACCTGTATAGTATTACTGCATGAGGTAACACTGAAGGACTCTTAAGACCAAGTTAAGTGGAAACACCTTCCAACCCCCCCCCCCCCCCCAACACCCCTGCACAACTGTTATTAAAAGGTCATCAAAATTAGAGCCTCTTGATGGGAACGTCCAAGCCAAATTATCTTTCCAGGCGTAGCTCCGTGAAAGGTTGGTCAAGTCTGTATGTTGTTTGTATACAATACACCTAAGGATCCTCACTGCGATTTATTTTCCACAACAGCTCCTGTTCTTTTCCATGCAGTATCCCAACTGGTTGAGTATCACCTTTTTCAGAATCTTTAATTGAATCATAAACGCTGAATAGTCGCACCCTTGTTTGGTATCTTGGTTCTTCAGAATGTATTTTTTAGAATGTATATCTACCTATGTGCGCCTATTACAAGTTATGTTTCCCTTTCTTCTCAAGAAAAACATAACATAAATGAAAGTAACCTGGGCACGTAGGCAGCAGCTGTACCTTAAAGTATGCGGACCTTTGCTGTAAAGTCTATCATCTGCAGGACACAAAGCAAAATTCGGATAAGGCCTGCTCAGCCTTCCATCCTTCCGTTGTGGATAAATAGAGCACCATTAAAATGGGTAACAGTAACACCTGATATTTATAGCAGTTGTCCTGGCACTTGGTCTCTATATAATACATTTAAAAAAAAAAAAAAAAAACACATTCGAGGGAAGATGCGTTAGTCTCCCCTCCGTCTCTTCCCGGCTGCACCGGCTCTGGCCTGCTTTGCTGCTCAGACTGGAAATGGGATCCTGAACATGCAAAGTGCCCATTTCTTTTTAGCCAGCCCAACATGGCCGGCCAAACAGACATGCGCGCTTTGTGTGCACATAGTCCTCCTCCGGGCCCCTCCATCCAGGATAGCACAGCCCCGCACTAGTATGAAAAATAAAATGATTAATAACGTAGTGTACATTATTATCATTTTATTTTTCCTTTTTGGGCAATCCAGAGGGGAGGAGCCGGCCCTGCAACAGACGGAGAGGAGGAGGGCAGTCAGGTGGAATGCATTGCTGTAGTGATCTCACCCTTCGCTCTCCATTTTCAACTTTAACTTTCTCCTTGACAGAACGGTGTTTTTTCGTTCTAATCCCTAACGTTATGATTTAGGGGCTGGGCAGATGTGCATGTAGAGGCTTTCTTGAAGTTCGTTTGCTTATCCCTCTCTACATTAATGCCCACGGTCCTGTCAGTTGTTACTTCATCAACCTTTACCTCAGGAGATATTGCATTAAGGCAAGTACATCAGGGGTACCTTTGCATAGTATTTCTGATGGAAACCTCTAACTGCATATTGTTCACTATGTGCATATCCCCTGGCACCAACCTTGATACAGAAGATTTTTGCAGCATTGCCCCTGGGTGCCTGTATGTGGCATTGTGGCATTGTGCAGGGTCCAAGTCTGCATCATTCAGCCATCGAAGTGACAGTTGGAGCTTCTTGTAAGTGCAACCCTTGGGCTCTGGAGTCATTTCTTTTCTTTTCACACTTGGATCCAGAGCACGCTCCCAAATTTTTTCTCATGAGTAGATTCTTTTTTTTTCTAAAATAAAAAAAAATTATGTTCCAGCATGAAACAGAACTTGTCCTCCTAAAACTGTAAAACTGCAGGATTTTTACCTTGTACAGGCTGTCACAATCAGATGTCTGTGACAGCTCTCCACTAGATGTCTCTGGTGTTTGGGTTCGGGCTGTGACTCCGTCATGTGCACTAGCGTGCCTGTATTAATCCAAAGTCAGGCTGGGAAGGTGAAGCTAAGTTGTACACTGAAGTCTTAAAAGTCCTGCTCTGGCTCAAAGTTGAGGGCATGAATCTGTTTGTGCTCTCTGGGCCATTCCCACAACAGCGCCAGGTCTTCAGGTACGTCAAAGTTAAAGAGGAAGCACAAGAAGGCTGAGCAGGTCTGACCACTTTCAGCCTGAGAAGTTGCAATGGCTTTGAGCTGCCTCACGGTCTTGCTCCTGGTTCCCCTGCAGAGAAGCAGATTCCGCAGTTGATCCTGATGCACCCTGGGGCCATAAGCGACGTTCAACATATTAAGGCTTTCAGAGGCGCCATGTTGCCAATCCTTGGAACCTGTGACTCCTGGAAGTGCACCTTGGGGCCCCACAAACTCCTCCATTCTGATTGCTATCAACGGATTGTCCTCACCATCCTGAGTCACTTGCAGGTTTAGTTGCAGCTCTGGAGCTGACTTCAAATCCAGCACCAGGATGCACACTGTTTCCTACAACATTGATGTCGGTTCCGCTGACACCAGAGGAGGACATTGTTCCTATTGTTCTTTACGATTCCGAAATGAATTTGTCTCGCCCTCAGCTGAGGTTGTGTCGCAGATCAGTTCTGATGCTCCTGGTCCAAGATTATTCTGACTAAGACAAAACATTACATTTACCTAAGACCTGCATAAAGCGCTACAGCTTTTTGGATCAGACTCTTGACCAAAGTCAACCACTTTTCAGTAGCGATGGAGATAATAGCTTCTAGTTGACCCTACAAGAGGGGCCCGTCAACAGAAGAGAAAACATTATTTACTGTGGTCATCAAACACACAGGTTAAGTTGTTGGGTAGCCATTTTAGTTATAGCTCCATGCACGTTAGTTTAACACACTAGGCCGCTGTGCACTCTGGCCTACATATATTTTATTCGGCTTCGCATTATTATTTTTACAATAACCAGTTTTACGGTCTTGTTTTATTTTCATCTATCTAACTGTTTTTGCTTAGCCCAGCACTGTGTTCTCATACAAGACATTCTTGATCACTTTGTGCTTCAGTCAAGGCTACAGTTTGGTACATTGCAGGTGAACGTGGTATAAGTTTAGTCTCCAACATTCGTAGAAAATACACATCCTTACGTAGAGACATTTTTTTAGAACATCAGCTGTGTTATTATCAAAATACTTCCTAGTCCCATTACACATTAAGAGGGAGATTCCAGCCAGGGAACCACGACTGTAGGCTGATTGCTGAATGCTTCGCTGCAGATGCTAGCGCAGACTACAGGCCTTTGCTCAGGTATGAGGGTTGATGTCCTCCCGGGGGAACCTGAAAGGCAGAATTAGAGCTTAACTTGCTGTGCTCAGATTATGACTCAGATAGGAAATAGTCCATAAATCATAGTGACAGTATGATAGCGTTATTCTTATACTTCACTCTTTTCGTCACCATTTTAATATTGTCATGTTGTGTCGTCCTGGTTATTGCAGCTCACGCTTTGCTATCTAAAATGCAGTTGTTTTATTAAACCAGTCATTAAAACTTATACTGCTTCTTATTGTCATTTATATATGAGACCGAATTGTGAATGAGAGAACCGGATGCTACCTGAGTGACCACGACTTCCCTGAGAAGCCTAATATGTCATGCGCTTGGCTGCCCAATCATCCTTATCTTCTGGTGGAGATGAGGCACTGCTAGTTAGCTGGAGCAAAACCCGGATTTAGAGCGACAGGTGTCACCCACAGTGGGTCAGACTCGGTCTCCCACACCGTGGACGATCTTGCTGCTCAAAATCCAGTAGTCTCATTAGAATAATGAGAGCCTACGCGACAAAGTCTTAGACTTAAAGTTACCTACTATTAAAGTAAAATCAATGTCTTCACTGAAGTTTTGCAACCTGGGCAAGCTTCTTCCAAATCCTTGTTGGCATTCACCAAAGCCCTGATACCCTAATGGATAACTGGACAGAGCCTTACTCAGCATTGACTAGGCACTGGCCTGCTCTTTGTGATCCTGCTTTCCTAACCCAGCACCCTAAACCTAAGAGCCTCATAGTTCAAGTGTCTTATCAACAGACCGAATCCCAACTCCTTTTTACTACACGCACAGACAGGGTCGAAAGGAACTGAGGCATTCGAGAAACAAATGTTCTCATTTGGCAGCCTACCCCGTGGGTTAGTGGATGCCAGCTGGTAGATATTTCCATGCTTTATGGGGCATAATAGCTGAGTTCTTGCTGGCAGTTACCAAGGAATTCTGTGCCAGCCTGGCGCAAACTATTCAGGATGACCAGGATGCAACAAAATGTCATGAGATTCGGTCTGGACACCTCCGATTCATAGGCAGAGCAAACAGGACTAGCGTGATACTCAGGCGCCACACATTTATGATATCCACGTTTCTCTGGTGACATTTAGGTTTCAATTATGGGCATGTCTTTTGATGGGTCTTGTCTGTTGCCCGAAAAGGCTAATTCCGCATTGGAGTGCTTTAAAGAAATCAGAGCCACAGAACGCCCCGGGGGCCTCTCTATGCCCACAAGGCAGTCTGATGGATGCTTCTAACAACAGATAGATAATTTTGTTTCTGTGCACCAGCAAGCATCATGCAGCTCTGTGTCTGTCACGCCCTACTCGATTGTGGCCACATATTATTCCCCCCCCCCTGTAAACTGAAGTCACTTCCTTTCTTTCTGCACCTTCGAACATGATTCAAAGCTAGCTCCTTCTTTTCCTTGTCAGTTGCTGATTTTTTTTTTTTCCTTCAGAAGTTTTTCTATGTGCAAGGGAAATGTCATCTCCTAACACCTCATGCTTAAAAGTGTGTAGGGATTGTCACAAACAAATGTCTATGATAGTGTTCCTCTGATATTTAGGGTCAGGCCACAACTCTAAAGCCATGTGAGGAGTGAGCCCTGATGAATCTGAAGGTAATTTAGGACTACAAAACCAAGCTGTACCTGGCCGAGCACCATCAGAAATTGCATAAAGTCTGCTTCCCTCTCTAAGTCAAGGACTTAGACCTGTTCCCATTCTCGGGCCAGTCCAACAACATCTTTGTCGCAATAATTCTTATGGTAGATCCAAATTGAAAATAAAAAAAGTTCAAGCTCAGCCTTGCCACTCTCATTCTGCAAAGCCATAAAGATATCCAAGTGCCCTGCTGTCTCTCTTTTAGGTCCCTGACATGGAGCTGATTCTGCGGCTGATTCCGATGCCTACCGAGTTTCCAGGTAATTGGTGCTGCAGCTAATTGAGATGTTAAAGGATACCATGCTTTGCATCTTTAGTACCTTACTAGTCCCTTCTGTCACGCTTTCGGACCCCATGGATCTGCAGAGGCCTCCACTCAGGTTACTGTCAGCGAAACCTCCCTCTGCACCAGCTGTGTCTCGTGAACCCTATTCAGATTCAGCTCTGACTCCAAAGCCCATTTACGCGGGTTCCTGCCACATCCTCAGTGCTGGAGGATGATGTCACGTCTATAGTTCTGTCTGCCTCTGAACCAAATCCATCCCAACCTCAAAGGACGTTTTGCACAAGATAAGTTCCCATGCGCCTGCCACACATCCCTTACCCAGAGGTTGCTCTCTAGTACTGCAACAACTGGGGGTCGGGCTGTAATCAGAGCCAACTTGTGTTTGGTGATGATGGGGTTAATTTTTCCCCACAATACAATATGTGGACCTACAAGAGGCTAGTGGGATAGACATGTCGCCTGGCACAGGGTTTGTGCTCCCACCCCCAAGTCCTACAGAAGAGTCCGCCATGGTAATCAGAAGTTCAAAAGGGAACTAAAGTCCTCGATCTGCAACTAACTTCAGCTGGATGACTAATGTGCTCACAGAGGTCCTACAACCTGGACAATTGTCCTTGAAGCCTTTGTTACCATTTATCGAGGCACTTATTGACACCCTCATGAACACTTGGGCAAAATGTTTTATATGCCTGACAGTAATTAGACAATTGGCATGTTACAACAGGCCGGCTCCTCGTGACTTTGCATTCTTTACACAGCATCATACTCCAGGGAGCCTAGGCCTCTGCCTGCTGAGTCATGTTACAATAGGCCAGTTCCTCGTGACTTTGCATTCTTTACGCAGCATCCTACTTCAGGGAGGCTAGGCCTCTGCCTGGAGAGTCAATTCCAATTCCTTTTCTATGGCTCTGCCACATAGGGAGTCTAAAAGGATGGAGGCATTTCAGAAGAGGATGTTTTCTTTAACAGCCTTATCTTTGAGTCTGTCAATGCCAGCTGCTTACTGGGATGCTTCTCCCATGCTTTTGCAGGATTTTGTACCTCCGATTTTTCCCACTGTCCCAGAAGAGTTCAGGACCATTTTGGCTCAGACGATTCAAGAAGCAGCAAATTACATCATTTGCTGGGATATACACCACAATGCAGGGTAGTTGGTGCTGTGTGTTGCTTCTGTACCATGCATGGGTGAGAACCATGGCCTTCTCGGATGACATCCAGGAGTCCATAATGGACATGCCACTTGATGGCACCTAGCACTTCAGAAAGAAGGCAGATTCCACCTGTATGTGCTTGTGCAGCAGTATCCCCAACAGTTTCACCCCCTTTGAGGTTTCGGAAGGGGCTTGGCTGAAAGATGACACCAAGGCCCACCTCCACAGCAAACTCTTCCCTACTCCCAGTTCTTTGGAGGCTAGGGTCAGGGATCCGGCTGACAATGTCCAGGTCCCCGGGGCCATGCACTTCTCAATCCCCCTCCCACAATCAAACCACTTTAGTTTGTCCATGATGGCACATGACCTTACCGGCAGGATAAGGTATTACCATTCAGTTGGAGGCAGGATAAGGTGTTACTTTCATCGGTAGCACAGCATTACATCCGTCAAATGGTGCTCCAGATAGTCCTACAAGTATAAAACCTCTCAGATCTGCTGCATATTACACCTACATTTATCCGTTTTTTGACAGCAGCTCCAGGCTCTTTTGAACAAATGTCCTGGCATTGAAAATAGGCGTTGGATGTTACTCACATTATTTTGTGGTACTGATGAAGTATGGAGGCCATCACCGTGATTTAGATCTTCACCCTCTCAATTTCTTCCCAAGAAAGGACAAATTCAAGATACTCACATTGGCCCAAATGCCAGCTGCCCTGGATCCAGAAGACTGCATGGTAGCGCTGGACCTTCAGGATGCCTATTTTCACATTCCCATCTTGCAGCCCCATAGGAATTACCTGCTGTTCAAAATGGACCCGGAGCATTTTTGGTTCTCCTTGCTCCCCTTTGGACAGCACCTTTTAAGTGTTCATGGAAGTGAAATGCTCACCACAGTCAGTCATGGACAACCTCCAGATTACAGCCAAACGTCTAACATCTTTGACATGAGTTACCTACACTGAAGTAAAATCAGTGTCCTCACTGATGTTTTGCAACCTGAGCAGGCTTCCTACAAGATCTTGTTTCCATTCAACAAACCCCCGACTGCCACCCTAATGGGTACCTGGGCTAAGTCTTGCTCTTGCGCAACAGTGACTAGGGAGGTACCCCAACATTACAGGCCTGCTCCAGGTGACTCCTTCAGAAAGGCTTCAGTTCATCTGAGCCATTCTCGATAGAATGCTGTTTCGAGCCATCCTTCAAGATGGAGTCCAGGACATTCAGACTTTGATCCTGAAGTATCATACTCAGACCTGGGTCTCCGTGAGAGAAGCTCTGAGGCTTCTTGGCCCATTGGTTTCCTGTATTTTAGGTGTTGACCATGCCTGATGGCATGTGTGGACTTTTTAGTGGGATCTATTCTATCCAGGTTTAGGAGGAAAATGCAAAAGATCTGCAGTGCTGCTGCTCGACTGTAATTGAATCCGCAGCAGATCGCTCTTCCTACCCTGCCCAGAGCCGATTGATGGTGGTGACAAATGCATCGCTTGGGTTGGGGAGATTATCTAGGAGAGGTGGAGATTAGAGGATTCTGGTGTATGGCAAAAACCTGACTCCACATCAGCCTGTTGGTGCTGCAGGTCATTCCCTTGGCTTTGAAAGCCTTCCTTCCATCCACCAAAAAGAGTCTGGTTCAGGTTCTCACAGGCAACACCACCAAAGACCACCACTATGTGGCATTACAACAATCAATGCGGGATCTTGGGTCCTGTGTAAGGAGGCTGTGTGCCTCTGGAAATAGCTGAATCTTTAGGGCATTTCCCTGGTTCTGTACACCAGGCAGGATCTTTAAATGCCAAAGCGGACAAAAACACTTGCTGGGTGACACCTAGTGGATCACATGTACCTGTAGCTGGTGCACGGTGTCTTCCAGCAATGGGGAGTACACTGGCTCAATCTTTTCATCATCGCTGAGAACATGCAGTCTCAGCACTTTTGTGAGCTGGAGTTCCCAAGAAGATACTTCATGTCTAAAGTGGTTCATACAACTCCTGTGCCTGTTCCAGCCTCTGCCTCTCCTGCCTCAAGTTATGAAGGTGATCAGGAATGGCCAGGTCCAACTAATGTTAGTGACTCCGGTATGGGCCAGGAGAATTTGGTACCCAGAATGTCTGGATAAAAGCATCTGCCCTCTGATCAGGTTGCTGCTTCGGAAAGACCTGAAGTGGCAGTCTGATCTGGATGGGGGGATCTTCCATTGTATTAAGATCGACTATACATTGGGAGAAGGACAGAGGACTCATTCCAGTGGAGTCGAGGCTGCTACTACTGCTTTGTCATTTCGAGTACTTGTTCTGGATATGTTTCAGGCTGCAACATGGGCATAAGTGCATATGTTCACAAACCACTACTACCTCAATAGCCAGGTTCAACGGAAAGGACACTGCCAAAGTGCAAAAGTTGCTGAACTTTTTGATCTGAACCAGTCCACAAGCCCACCACCCTGGAAAGTACTTCTTTGATAATCTATTCATATGGTGGGGAATCTATAGATGGAAGTATCCATCAGATGAGCAAGTTATTTGCCTTTGGTAATGTTTGTTCGGGTGGATATTCTATTCTATTTAACCAACTCTCTTTTACCATAGGTTCCTCACTGCCCTTTGGCCTCCTCGTCTGTGGAATAATGTTTTCTATCCATTTAAACGACTTCCCCACTCTGTTGAATATAATTGTTTCCATTAAACAGGCCCCAAATTAGAGATCCGCACACTGACACATCTGATTGATTGTTGGGCTCTGCATCCGAGGGTGTGGACAGTGTCAAGAAACTGAGACCAGTGAGTAGGGAAGACACTTGTATGCAGCTCCGACGTTCACATCGGGGGCAGAACGGAGTTGATGTGGAGCCACACACCACCACCTACTGGCTAAACTGGCTATGCTGAAAACTCTTCCATATCCAGTCTGGCTTTAGGGGATATTCACAGTGTGGGGAATCTGTAGTTAGAAGTATCCACCATAAAGAGCATAACTGAAGGTAAAAGTTTTTTTTTTTTTTTACCTGACGCGCCTTTATTTCTCATGTAAGTTTGTGAGTATTATTTATAGATAAATAGATGTGTATTTTTGTATGTTACCCTGTGGCGGTCTAAAAATGTTCCTTTTTACTTTTGCTTGTGTACAGTGAAGATTTGGTCCCTGGCTACTTAATTCTCCTACTGATAAGTTTAGCACAGTCCATACAGTCAGTCAGTCACGAAACTTTATTCGGCAAATGCCATAAAAGTACAGACAAAAACACAAATACCACACAATAATTACGTTACAGTAAATAGATAGAAGAATAAAATAGTACCATATCTAAAACATTACGTAAACATCCGGTCTAAAATCTCATAAAAGAAACAAATAAAACTCATAACATAAGAAAAATCACAATAGTCCATACAGAACAGAGCGATGTGGTTGTACAGGCAGTTTCTGTTCTGCTGAATGGTGGCGACAGCTTTAGGACAAGAACTATTGGCAGGCTGGACAGGGTGGTGTGGAGCGGTTGAGGGTCTGGCGTTTCCTTCCCTCTTCTTAGCAGCATTCAGCTGTGTGGTGTTCCATGTTCTCAGGTGCTTTTGAATTCAGGAGGTACCAAAAGAAAATGTCTTCCTAGTACCTCGGGAAATCTGCTTGTCACAGAGGGTGCATGTTACTATTTTAGCAGATCCCTTTGTTGCTACTGTTATGGTAAAAAATTCCCACAGTTGATTGTGAGGTGTTCTCTGGTTGCTCCTGTTGCTCCCCAACATCACCCGAATGGTGCTCTGGGTCTTCCAAATGGCTTGTCAAAATCCACATTTTCCAAAAATCATATAAAGGGCAGAAAACACTGCATAGGTGAGTGTAGTGTGAACTGCCACTGTTGTCAGTGGGTGGAAACATCCTGTCTATATGTCATACTTATGAAATTAGTCAAAGAGGTGGTGTTTTCTCTGTTATACGTACTGTTGTACTATTTTAGTTACCATGGTTCTGCAATACCTAAAATGCTGAAATTGCACTAATACCTTTAGGACTCCTTTCTTATTTGGGCCTGTGAGGAAACGTCTAGACTCAGACTTTAAGTACAAGTTCCCCTTCATAGTAAATGCATCTCCTTTTTATTCTGAAGTTCTGGGTCTCGCTGTACTCCTGAAGGACCATAAATGGAAGTACTTCCACGCAGTATTCCAGTGGGACCCTCTCATTGGTTCTATGGCTCCCACTGGTGTACTTTGTAACACAAAATTAAAAAAAAAGCAGCCATCGGATTGACCAGTCGTGGGACACTACTTAACAAAAAAAAAAAAAAAAATACACACCCTTTAGAAACAACCTCAAATAATTTTGCTAACCACCATTATTGGATTGGTGTTTATCAGAGACAGGTTGCAGTAAATTCAATCAAAACCTATCATGGATAAAACTGCAGACCAACAAACAATCTTCCAGCTGGTGAATTTTTTTTTGCTGTGTTCTACACATGAAGCTGGGGGAACTCGTGGACGGTTGCCTGCAGGGCCTGGTTTGTCCATAGGTCTGGATATTACATGTCTTATAATGGGCTAGTATATAGAGGTGAGGCTGTTGATTTAAAATTCAAAGTCAGATTACTTATTTAACAGACACATCTCATTACGGTAAAAACTAAACTCTGATTTTAAATGGTATTTAAGGGGAAAAGTCCTGAACAATGAGTTGTAAACACGTTTCCCATGCAAGCGTAACCACGCTTGCCGGAAGTCTGCTTTTTTCTGTGCCTTAACCACGCATGTGCTGAACTACGCATTTGCGCAGTTAAGACACAGAAAAAGGCAGAGTGGATTGGGAAAGGACGCAGTGAGGTAAGTGGGGCTGGGGCAGGGGTGGGGGTTGTTATTAGGTATGGGAGTGGATTAAGGGCTTGAGGTGGGTGAGGGGTCGGGCTTTTTTTTTTAAGGGGCGGGGTGGGGGTTTGGGTATTTTGTTTTTTAGGGCTTAGAATGGGGGGTCGGCTATTTTATTTTTTAGGAGCAGGGGTGGCGGAAAGTTTAAGGAAGGGTGAAAGGAGGAAGGAGAGAATAGGAGGAAAGATAGGAGAAGATGCCTTGAGGTAAGTGGGTTGGGGTGGGGGTTAGTGTTTAGGGGTGGGGTGAATTTAGGGTGGGTGGTGGCTCGGGGTAGTTTACTTGGGGGTGATGATTTTAGGGCTCAGGGCAGGTGGGAGGTCGGGTAATTTACTTAGGTGGGGAAGATTTTAGGACTCTGGGTGGGTGGGTGTTGTCAGGGTAGTTTTGTTTTATGGGTCAGGGGTAGGGTTCAGGGTAGTTTTTTTTTATTAGGGTTGAGGGTGGGTGGTGGGCCAGGGTACTTTAGTTTCTAAGGACGGGGTGGAGGGTTAGGATAGTATTTTCTTCTTCTTTTTTTTTTTTTTTTTTTTTTTTTAAGGCTCCGGGTGGGAGGGTAGGGTAGTTTAGGTGTTAGGGGTGGGGGTTGTTTTGGGCCTTAGGGCAGGTGGGGAGGTTTTATGATAGAGCCACGCTTGCCATTTTGCATGCTGTTTCCATACATGCCTTTACTAGGCATGCTTTTACAACAGAATTTGTGCATGCGGGGTTCCATCATACAATCGTATTAAAGGTTTATTAAGTTGGTGATGTTATTAATATCCACAGAGCCATTATATTTATTATGCATCTCAGTACCAGTAAAAATAATAGTATAACATATACGGAATGTGGGTGATTTCATAATATGCTTTATAGTCTGCTTGCACTGCTTTTTTAGAACATATACGCCCACTAGCTCTACAGATTTCTGATAGAGGCTTCAAGCCACAGATACCTCACTTTTTAAATATTTCCCAGGCAAAGGACTGGCTCTGAAAACTTTTCAGCAGTACCTCTGCACGCGGGTATGTGGCGCTATGTGGCTCCACACTGACACCGTTCAACTCTGGAAATGACGTGTGGAACCCATATAGGGGCCACTCTTGTTTCCTAGTGTCAATTATTTTCTTTCGCACCTCCAGATGGGGAATCTTAAACTCACTCTCTTCTCTCAGACACTTATGAGATTTTTCAGCAAACATTCATCAGCGTGCAAGGGATGTCATCCACTAAAATAGCAGGTGTCAAGCCCTGTAGGGACTGTTGCAAACAGATTTCTGTGACTGATCCCGATCAGGTGTGCCTGTGGTGCCTCAGACTGAGCCTCAACTCTGCGACCTGCAGCAACTACAAGTTGATGATCCTGAAGGCTTTGACAAGAATACGTGGTGAAACTTTACGCTGCCAAGACTCCACCCCAGGGTCGTTCCAAATCACAATCTCCATCCTAAATTCAATCTCGTCCTATTCCTGTTGATAGAAATGATGTAGCTACTCTAGTGGTGGATCTTGGTCAAGTTTGGAGTCATCCTGTAAGCATAAGAAGCACAAGAAATGATAGCAGGATTCCGCTCCCTCATGCCACTAGTCTATTCTTCTGGATGCAATGGGGGCAGCGCCACCCTATCCAGTCTTTCTCCTGGAGTCGGCCAATGTTGTAGCCAATCCAGCAGCTGGTTCCGGCACAACCTGTTTTCGGGGCATTCCGCAACAGCACATCAGATCCAAGAGTTTTGCATAGCTGTGCTCTGGCTCTTTGGATTCTTGACAACTCCTTTTACCGTGCCCTTGGGCCCCAAAGAGCTGAGAGGCCTTTCACCTGGAATACTGCTGGCGGGTTCCTCTGAGCCTAACTTGCATTCAGCTCTTGTTACAAGACTGCTTGTGACTCCCAGACCTATGCCGGCCTGAGCACATTAATGCCAGTACCGACTTCACCACTTGAGGAAGTAGCCCTGATTTTTCTGTCAAGCGCCAAGTTGACACCGGTTCAACCTCAATCAGCGTTTTGCCAAATCCATCCCAGGTGCTGCTTACCCCACTTGAATTCCTACAAGGTTGACAACAAACTCTGCATTCCCTTTTTTGCACTGATTTGGATAATGACTGTGACCCGGGTGATAAGTTTGCACAGCCCTACCAGGACTTACAGGAGGCTAGTGGTATCAACGGCTCCTCGGAGACGTCTTTTTTTTTTTTTTTTTTTTTGGACCAACTACTCGGGGATCCGCATCCTACGCCATGATGATGCGTAGGGCTGAGATTAAGCTCCTGTTTTGGGAATGGCCACAGTTTGAGACATACTGAGCAGACGTCACGAGAGCAGTGGCAGCAGTTATTGACAGAGAGGTCCCATGTAAGTTGGGGCATTGTGCCCTGGGATGGTTCCCCCACCCCTCCAAGAAAAAGTAACCAGTAGATTCCAGGACTTTGCATATGTTCTGTCAAAGAGAGAACTCGCACATCACTGGAAGGTGCCGGGGGGCCCTCACATAATTGTATGGCAGAAAGAACTCGAGAGATAGGCCACATACGAAGGAGAAGTGCACGAAAAGGGCTGCAACCATTAGAAATAGCGCATGCTTGGGATGCATTGGTGGAGAGCTTGAAAGAACCATAAGTGCAGTCCTGAGGGTCATCAATGGATCCTTCTCCAGCTTTGACCCCCTAACTGTAGCAAACCGAGGGAATGCGGGACATAGGAGACCCCGAAACAGGGCAACTGAGGCACAACAACCCCCCCTCCTCAAGCCAGCATTGCCTACCCTGCACACACATCACTACTCCTTATTTTTTGCAAGGTACACAGGTTAGCCAACCAGAAACATGAATCCTTCACAGATATGGTAGATGCGACTTAAAGGGATTGGGAGGGACGAGGGGAGATATGATATGACAGGTATGTGTGCATAATATGCTAATTTCTACTGTACAACATGATGCAAAATGAAGCTACAAAGATGCCTGTACCAAATTGCAACTGCACCATGATTTTATAAAACTTTTCTAATAAAATCTGTTTAGAGAAAACAAAATGGTTATGCCTAGGGCAGCTGAAGTACTTGACCTCCAGCTCCCCACTTTGGAGGTTAAGACCAACGTCTTGACAGAAGTCATCCAACCAGGACAAACATCCTCTGAGCCCCTTCTTCCACTAAATGAGGCGCTGCTGGATACCTTGTTGGGGGCTTGGGCCAACCCTTGTTCTGGGCGTGAAGTCAGTTGACAAATTGCCAGGCGCCATTGCCCTGCTCTTGGTGACCTGTCTTTTCTTTTGCAGCACCCCTCATCAGAAAGGCTAGTGGTGCAGGCATCTACCAGCGTTTCTTATCCCAACACATTTGCTTCCAGCCCCCCAAAAGGGAATCTAAGCCAGTGGGAACAATCAGAACACATGGCTTTTCTTTTACCAGCATGGCCCTCAGATGCATTAACACCAGCTACTTGTTGGGATGCTACTCACATGCCCTTTGAGATTTTGTATCACAAGTCCTCCCTGTTGTGCCCAAAGACATTTGCCCCAGGCTCTCCCAAGCAATTCAAGAAGGATGTGATGAGGCCAAGTTCACAATTCATTGTGGCTTGGACACCACTGATTCCACTGGGTAACGGTCATCAGCGTAGCCATTCACCGCCATGCATGGCTACGATCAATTCTGTTCTCTGGTTATTTCCAGCCCTCCCTAATAGACATGCTCTTGATGGGACACCCCTGTTCAATGAAAAAGCTGATTCTGCTCCTGATCGCTTTAAGGAGAGCAGGTCTCCTGCTCACTCTCTGGGCTTTTCTGCCTCACTTCGCCAACCACAACAGTTCCATCACTTCTTTCAAATCTTTGGCTGAGGCGTTCCTTACTGCAAACCTGTCCAGCCCTCAAGGTAACCCAGCAGTTTTGTGGCAGAGACCGTGGTGCCCACCTGCCCTGGGGGCCAAGGTCAGCGTTCAGCCCAGCCTACCGCCCCACCTTCTAAATCTCTTTATCGTGCCCTTGCAAGGACACAGCCACCTAGTGGGAGGCAGAATCCACTGATTCTTATGGAGTTAGCAAGCAGTCACGTGGGCACTATAAATAGTTTGCAGGTCTATGCTTTACCCTTTCTAACTTCTCCGCCGTACCTTCCACCATTCCCCCACCACCCTCTCCTCCTTCCTCTCCCCCCACACACACAGCTAACGGAGGACTATCTTTATGTTTTGCGCCAGGAAGTGCAAGTCCTTTTGGCCAAAGGAGTTCTGAAGAGATTGCTGATGCCAGAAGTAGGACGTGGTTGTTATTCCCGCTACTTTGTGGTGACCAAGAAGGGCGGAGGTCTTTGGCCTTTTCTTGGCCTTTGCCTTCTAAATGCCTTCCTCCAGAAGGAATAATTCAGAAAGCTCACCCTTTCCCAGGTCTTGGCTGCCCTTGACTCTGGGACTAGATGGTGGTGTTGGACTTGCAGGACTACTATATTCATATTCTCTGCCTACTGGCCCATTGGCACTACCTGTGTTCGTGGTAGGACAGTAGCAGTTTTAGTTTGCTGTGATTACCTTTGGTCTCACCAGTGCCCCTCACAAAAGCGATAGCGGTTGGGGGAGCACTCCTTGGGAGGTCAGCAGTGCTTGTCTTCATTTATCTAAACGAATGGCTGTTGAAAGCAGGCTCGCCCCAGGCAGTCCTCCAACACCTCCAGACTACAGTGAACCTCCTCTCATCTTTGGGGTTCACCATCGTCATACTAAAGTCACACCTGACAACTCCTCAGACTCTCCACTTCATCTGAACCATTCTGGACACAGTTAGGTTTGTGCGGTCCCCCGGTAAAGAGTCCAGGACATTCAAGTTATGATCCAGACCTTTCAGCCTTGGTCCTGGATTTCAGTGAGGTCAACCTGGAGGCTGCTGTGACTGATGGCCTCCTCCATCCTGCAGACCAGGCACACCAGGAGGCATATGCAGGCTCTGCAGTGGGATCTGAAGTCCCAGTTAGCCCAGCATCGTGGGTGCCTCTCCGACCACATTCAGATTTTGACAGTCTGTAACAGATCTGCAGTTGGTGGTTGCTGGATCACAACTGTGTCGGTGGCAGACCCTTCTCCATTTTCACTCACAGCTGACAGTGGTGATCGATGCATAGCTGCTGGATTGAGGCAGCATCTTACAGAGGCGGGTATCTGAGGCCTATGGTCTCCGGCAGAGTCCCTGCTTCACATCAACCTCCTGGAGCCCAGGCCCTGCCTCTTGGCACTAAAAGCCTTCCTTCCGTCTGAGGAGAGGCTGGTCCAGAAGCTCACAGACTACACTACCAACATGTGGTACTACAACAAACTGGGCAGGGTGGTGTCATTGACCCTGTGCCAGGAGGCCTTGATCCTCAGATAGTAGCTTGATCTCCGTGGAATATTCCTGGTGGTGAGCCAGTTGGCAGAATCTTTGAATGCCAGGGAGGACAAGCTCAGCTGTCAACTCCTGGAGGATCATGAGTGGCCGTTATGCCCAGATGTCATGCGAGGGCCCTTCCGCTAAAAGGGAGAACTTTGGCTTGATCGGTTCACCACCACAAGAACACTGTGTCAGCGGTTGTGTGTGTTAGTTTCCCTCGCTCTGAGACACGATCTGTCTCGAGTGGAACTTGGGACTCCTGTATGCCTTTCCATCAATACCATTCCTACCCAGAGTTCTCAAGATCAGGGCGGACTGGGCCTAAGTCATACTAGTAGCTCTGGATTGGGCATGGAGTGCATGGTATACAGAACTCCTCTGATCAGGCTGCCTCTCTGGTAGAACCTCCTGTCGCAACAATAGGACAAGGTTCTGCACCCGGGCCTTCTCAGTCTCCTTCTTCATGGTTGTAGTTTGAGCGGTGGCACCCTTGACTTCCCTCCAGAACTGGTTGATGTCATCTTGGCAGCCTGGCGTCCTTTAATGGAAATTATATACACCTGTTGTTAGGATAGATGTGTGGCTTGGAGCAGCACACCCCAGATTGACCCCCTCACGACCAGGTTATCTGATGGCATTTGTTCTGTCTCTTAACTAACAAGGCTTTCCTTTAGTCAAAGTTAAGGGCTATCTTATGGCCCTTTCAGCCTTCTTACGGTTGACAGATCAGCCCTTTTTGTTAAAGTCATATGTTGTAATACGATTTTTGAGAGGGCTACAACACGTTTCCCCCTTCTTCCTTCGTCATGCCCCAGTTGGACCTCAGTCTGGTCCTGACATATCTGATTTGCCCTTTGCTTCACAGCTGTTCTATATGGCTCCTTACTGTCTAGATGGTGTTCCTCACTGCCATCACCTCAGCATAGTGTGCTTCAGGCTCTTTGTTTCAATCCACCATACACTTTCTCCCTCCTAGACAAACTGGTTCTGGGGACTTTGGCATCCTTCCTACAGAAAGTTGTAATGCCATTCCATGTCTGTAATATCATCACCCCAACATTCTTGAAAGCAACTGACTTAAGCATATGGAAGTAGCATCTATATAGGCTCCACACGTCATTTCTGGAGCAGAATGATGTCAGTGCTGAGCGTCTGGCGCCCCTAACAGCTGAAAAGTTTCCAGATCCAGTCTGAGGTCTGGGGAATATTCTAAAGGTGAGGTATCTGCGGCTACATAGAATCTCTACCAGAAAGGGCGTTACTAAAAGATAAGTTATGGAATATTAGGTCTACTTGTACCTTGCTGTATAGCTTCAAATATGAAAAGCTCATAGCAAACTGACATATCAGTTGAATGATGTCATCAGTGAGGTGATTTGTGATGCCATCAATGATGTCCTTTGAGACCAAACCCCCGCTGGGCATGGCTGAAGGCTGTTTGTTTCAGGGGGTTCCCACTTGTGGGGAGTTGGGTACAGGGCCTTGCCAGAGGCTGGCTGTGCCCATTAGAGGGCTGGCTGACTGTCTGCGTGGGTCGGAGCACGCATCGTCCAAGCAGCACAGTGAAGTCGAAGAATGCCTGGCCTCCTTAGTCTTCTTCTTTTTTTCTTACCCGAATGACCCAAAAATTTTCATGACGAGTGGTGGTGACTCCGTGAATGGTCTCGAGACCTTCCTCTCGAGAGAGACAATGAATGATTCGGAGTCGAGCGCCGGGCCACCATGATATTTAGGGACCACTCCCTCAAAGCCTTTGAGTGCATGGCCCGGCACTCAGCACACAACTTTGGGTCGTGGTCACGCTCCAGACACCACAAACAGACCCGATGCGGATCTGTCACCGACATTATACGGTGACAGGCCTCGCAAGGCTTGAACCTGGTCTTCGGGGAAATCCTAGACGCACCAAGGGTCACCACAAAAATGCAACAAAATTGTGATTTTGGTCCAAAAAGGACCAGGGTAGCACTTTTCCAGATCAGCACGTGGCGCGGTAAGAAAAGAACTGACGTCACTACGCTGAGGGGGTGCCTATATACAACACGTCATCACAGCGAGCACGACGCCATCGATGGACGCAGAGTCAACCGACGCCCAAAGCCTGTGAGGTTATCTTGGCAGCCAGGCGTCCCTCCACCAAAACGTTATACGCATGTTGTTGGCATAAATTTGTGGCATAGTGTACAAAAGAATCTCTTGATCCCCTCTCTGCTCCTCTCTCTGAGGTTCTTCTGTTCATCCTATCTTTAGCCCAGCAAGACTCCCCATTGGGCACTCTTAAAGGTTACTTGTTGGCTATCTCAGCTTCCTAAAATTGCCGGACCAACCTTCTCTTTTTAAGTCTCCTTTTGTGGGTAGATTCATTAAGGGTCTTACCCATTTGTTTCCTCACACTCCATTTATCATGCCTCAGTGGGACCTTAATCTTTTTCTTACTTATTGGATGTGTGCTCCCTTTGAGCCGTTACACAACTGTCCCTTGCAGCTCCTTACTCCTAAAACTGCATTTCTTGTTGCCATCACCTCTGCTTGCAGGGTGAGTGAGCTTCAGACTCTTTCTTCTAAACCCCCATTCTTGTCTGTTTTCCCTGACAAGGTGGTGCACCATATGAGGGCCTCCTTCCTTCCCAAAGTGGTCACACTCTTTCATCCAGGCAATCCATCATTTTGCCTACTTTTTACGCACTTCCACATCCTTCTCATGAAGAGGAGGGACTCCACGTATGGATCCTAAAAGAACGTTGGCGTTCTACCTCAATCGTACCAATGATTTCCAGGTGGACGATCAACTCTTTGTTGGATATGTGGATGCGAAAAAAGGGAAGGCGGTGCAGAAGCATACCATCTCACAATGGGTGCTTCTTTTGCCTCAAAATGTGCTACGCTTTGGCTAAGAAGCAACCTCCTTAGGGCTTGCATGCTCACTCCACCAGGGCAATTGCTGCTTCCAGAGCGTTAGCACTCGGAGTTGCTGTCCTGGATATCTGTCAGGCAGCAACGTGAGCTTCTCTGCACACGTTTACAAAGCATTATTGCCTGGACAGTCAGGTCCACAGAGACGGCTACTTTGGTCATTCGGTCCTGCAGGACTTTCTAGTATGATCTTGGTTCGCAGCCCACCACCGAGGATGGTATTGCTTGGGTATCTATTCTAAAGTAAGGAATCTGCAACTAGAAGTCTCTATGAGATGAATATGTTACTTAGCTTCTGTAACGATTTATCTGGTAGAGACATATTCTAGTTTCACATTCCTTACTGACCGCCACCCATCCTCCCCACGTGCACACTGACTTCTACAGACAGGCATTAACCTTTCAGGGCCTTAGTTTTGCTGTACCATTCTCAGTGTTCTTCGTGACTCCGTGCTTTGGTGTGGAAGGTCGTGAAAAGAAATTGGCGTCACTACACCGAGGTGGCGCCTATAAACGACCCAACGTCATCATGGTGACGACACCAACGACGGATGCAGAGTCAACCGATGCCACCTGACGGCACACAAGGGTACTGGTTAAAGAAAAATCTCTGGATCCAGTCTAATACCTGGGGGAAATTCTAAGGTAAGGAATCTGCAACTAGAATATGTCTCTACCAGATAAATTGTTACCGAAGGTAAATAACTTGTTTGATTATACATAAGTTGTACTGGTGTTGGTTACTATTTTTCCGTGCCTTGTCGATCCAGATCCAGAACTTTTGTCCTTGCTTCACCAACTGTGACTCTCCTCCTATGATTTTGTGGTGTAAACTCTGTTGAAGATGCTATAAGATTTCCTTGTCAGATCCACATAGCTGTGGTGTTTATGAACAGGACATAACCCTTCAGCCAGAGACTCGTGTCATTTATGCACCTGTAGGCCATCATATGCGCGAAGTCAAGCTATTTTTGGAATACAACAACACAATCCATTTTCTTTTCAGGTTCCCCTTTATGAGGGTGAAATCGACCTTGGGGAAATGACCAGCTCCTGGTACCATTCAGAGTCTTGACGTCTGATTCGTCCTCGTTGTTGAAAAAGATGAAGCTCTCGAAGACTCTCACACCCATGCGCTCTGCCAACCTACAATACTGGCATCTGTCTTGGAGCAGATTTCAGCACCAGCTCCAAAACCTTCCAAGATGGCTGACATCAGAGTAGCATAAGAAAACGTGTGGGCTGGTTTGTGGAGAAACTTTTAGCACAGCATTCCCTAGGTCACAGAGATTTTCCGATATGCAGCACCCTTTTGGATCAGACACTAACTCTTTTGTCATGCCTTATGAAGATTATGGCCTTACACAGCAGGATGATGACATTTAGGCTGATAACTCCTACCTTCTTACAACACAGTTGCTGGTCTGTTCCTGATCTTAGAAAAACACAAGTGGTCTGGATGCATAGATATACCATACCTCTGTGTGCCTGTTTCGGAGGAAGTCTCTTCATTCACTTCAGGGGCATGAAAAGCAATAGAGGTGTTGAAATTAACCTTCTGCACCACAGAAGCCTGGCAAACGTACAGTCTCCTTTTCTGTTGGATACTTCTACCTGCAGATTCACCTGTAGAACAACCCCAGGAGTCAAACTGGATCCAGAAACTCCAAAGCTCTCCTGTCACCGGTAGGAGCGCTGGCTTCATAACATCAGAAGTTGCATCAGGTGACTTTACTAAAGCCATATAGCACCTGTCCCAGTGCAACAATGTCAGTTCCCTTTTTCTATCTAGAGTTTGCTTTCTCATGAGGGTCATGAGTTCTCTTCACACAGTAAAATTACAGGTGCAGTGCTATGTTACCTCCTTTGTTTATGGTGCATGGGGCGGGCTCTTGCCGCAGTATGCTTCCAAAAGCATGGAAGTTGAGCTATGCTGGTCCAATGTTGTGACTTCTGGAAACGCCAAAAGGCATGCGGTCCGTCTTGCATGGTACACGTGCAGCCACCCCAGTCGTCAGAGGCCCTGCAGAAACCATTATCGAGAAAAGGCTCCCCAAATCCCCGTTGTAAGTCCAGTTTTGGAAGCAAGAAGGCAGGAAAAGACTGGTCCAATTTCAGAGACCCCACCTTGGAAGGGAATGGGTACCATCAGCTCTTCTCGTACCATCAGGCGATTTTAACCTCAATCTATTCCACACGTCTGGCGAAAATCACATCCAAACAGTGGCAATAGTGCCCGCTCAATCTCTCCCATCTAAAATCAGGAAATACAAATTAGGTGAGAGTTTCATACGCACCTGTGAAGGTATAGGCCTCTTCGCTCTAAATGGTCGAAAGCTGCCCGACATCCCTCCAGCATGGACAAGATCCTCTGGGAAATTAGTCTCCCACCTAGACTATACACTGGTAACCCCCGCCCTGTACACATTAGTGAGTAACTTCGGCATTGTGGACTGAGTGGAAAGTGATCACAAGCCCCAGGTGATAGGGATCTGCTCATCACCACTCAAACCGGAAAATGCGGTAGCCCTGAAAGGGGCTTTTGGCACCGAAAACCTAAAACGACTTCAATGGTCATCCGATACCATTGTAACCCAAGCAGAAGGGGCTCTACTAAGGCTAGAATCAATGGCCACGGGTGGGGCAAATTTGACAATGGTCTGGGAGAACTTCGCCACCAACCTTATTAACGCAGTCGACGTAGGAAACACAATAAAGGGAGCGCAACTGAGCCACCAAAAGCGTTTATATCTTCCACAACCTATACGCAGAAGGAAAGCAATTATAGCCAAAATTATAAGGCAAATGCGAAAACTCCCAGACAACAGACCTTTACTGGCTGCTCTGCGAGAGCAGAGGAAACTTTTAAAAAGCAAATGATGGTCTTTTAAAAAACTGCAGCAGGAGACGCTCTGGGCCAAACTACACTTTGCATCTAAATCATCAGACCCTAAAAGATTCTGGAAAATCATCAACACAATGGACAAGGGACCAGTGGCAGCTAATAACGCAAATATTTCAGAGGAAGCATGGGTACATCACCTAAAGTCGCATCTAAATTGGACACTGAAGTCGTTCCGCAAACTCAGGGGTTCTTGGAGAGCCAAGAATCTGAGGTTGCAGGAAGCCTAAAGATCTCCACATCGGAATTAATAAATATCATTGGGAAGTTGCGAACTGATTGCGCCCCAGGGCCTAATGCTTTACCACAGGCACTGTTTAAACAGAGAACAGAAAGGTGGGCCAATTTCCTGGCTGAGAAGTTCAACTGTGTGCTCCTAACAGGAATTGTCCCGGCAACCGGGAGAGGCTCAATAATTTACCCCATCTACAAAGGAGGGAGCGCAGCTTCTCCAAGCTACAACAGACTCATAGCTCTCCTAGATGTCGACCTTAAGCATTTTTCATCTTGTGTGTTAAAACATCTACAGTCTTGGGTTACAGACAATAACATTTTGCCATTCAATCAAAGTGGTTTTACAAAACATCAAGGAACACTTACAAACCTGATGGCACTGAACTCATTATAAATAGAGAAAAAGCAACCAGGACCCCCACCTACCTGTGTTTTGTTGACTTTAAAGCTGCCTTTGATTGTGTTCCCTGTGGTAAACTGTGGGTTAAATTACAGCTTTGGGGGACTTCCAGCTACTATTTTAAAAGCCATTGAATTGTTTTATTCTGACACATGGGTGAAGGTAAAATTAGGGGGCGGCTCACATTTATCTAGGGCAGTTAAAACAACAGCTGGTGTTAAACAAGGCTGCTAATGGCCCCAACACTCTTTAACCTGTACATAGCGGATCTCTCTGCAAAGCTAAACGTGGATCCATCCCACCCCCCTCATTGGGCTGCCAGCAATTATCTAATATGTTATATGCAGACGACCTACTACCAATTAGCAACACCAGAATAGGCATGCAGAAACTGCTAAATAAATTAGAAGAGTTTGCAAGGATAAACGAGTTAGAAATCAACCACAAAAAATCCAAAATGATTATCATCAATCGCAGGCCCACCGGCCAGCGTAAATGGCTCCTAAACGAAAAGACCCTGGAGGAAGTAAACTCCTACAGATATCTAGGAGTCGTGGTTGACACCAGGTGCAATTTTGCGGCTCAAAAAGAAGTAATAAATAACAGGGCGCAGACTCTTTGGTATGCATTCTGCAAACACGCTAAATCAATCTATGGTCATGCTTTGAATCCCTTAACTGCCATAATGAGAGCTAAACTATTGCCAACTATCTCGTATGGGGCAGAAATAATGAGGGGTATGGAGGATATTCTTTTGAAGAAACTTTTGATAAAGATGTACAAGCGTGTCTTCCGGCTACCAAGGCATGCTTCCGCTGCCTAGGTCAGACTAGAATTCATGTTGGTTAAACAGTCGCTGGCTCGCCCGGCAGCTTTCATCAAATGTTACAAACTGAGCCGAGCCCAAGAAGGGTCTCTAGCCAACCTAGTCTGGCAGGAAATCACCCTGGAAAGAGGCAATGGAAACTACAAAAGGTATCTGGAAAGGAGTATAAGCCTCTCGAATCTAGGTGGTGTACGGGATCAGTCGCTTACCACGACAGCTTTTAACAAAGCAGTCAATAAGTCATGTAAACTACTTAGTTGGTTAAAAGACAAAGAGGCTCTGACCAAAATGTCGCATGGCTGGCTGACGCTTAATTCGTATAAAACTCTAAAAGAATCCACACTCTTGGCCGCCCCCTACTCATGGAAAATTAAGCAATGCTTTTTAAGGCTTAGGCTGGGCGATGTCCCAACGCCAGACCTCCTCCCAAATTGGAAGAAAGGGCTACAAGTGGGCGCACAAGAATGCCGCCTTTGTCATCTGGTGGTAGAAAACCTGATGCATGTGGTCTGCATCTGCCCGGCACTGGATGGAGACAGAAAACGTCTATTGAAAAAAGAACTAAACAGCCTAGGGATTAGATCCTGCAGACAAGCACTAATCGAAGCATTCAACCCACAAAACACCATATTGAATATTAGATTGGTTCAATTTTTGGAAATTTACTCCTGTAAAATAACGTCGGCTGAAAGAAGCCTGTGATAAGGAGGGCGCAAATAGAGCCATAATCCACCTACACTGAGTAAAAACGTCAAAGAAAGAAAGGTATTTTGGTAATATTCGCCACACAGCCAGACTGCTATGAAGTACCGTATTAGACCCCGGAGTCAAGAAGGGATTCTTTTTTCTTTGTGAAATATATTTTCTCTCAGTTTTTAAAAAGGAAAAGAGTGAAAAAAAAAAAAAAAAAATTCATGTAATTTATATGTTTTAGTGTATGAACACGGTTCTGTTCAACTTTTGTGCTGAAGGATTACTTTTATGGTTTTAATTAACTAGTAAAATAAACAATCATCAACATGGAAAATGTAACCGCTCAGGACGCAAATGAACAAATTCATATGCCACTGGATCAGGATCCCAAATGTATATGCCAATGGATCAGGATCCCAAGGTTTTGCGGGGCCCCCAGCTGCGTTAATATTTTCATGTCTAAATTTGAACAGGTCTTCCTTTTCAATAATCAGCAGTGGAAGAATAACTTGCTTCTGTATGTGTTTCATAGATTACACTTTCATACTTTTAAACAGCTCAGGTGATAAGTTACTGACCAACCTTATGGATCTTAATATGAGAAATTCCAACATACAATTTACTCATCACACCCACAATTCTGAAAATGCATTTTTGGATGTTCTGAGTAAAGTGGATGGTACCGCCGTAACTACTAATGTTTTCAGGAAAAAACCTGATAGGAACAACTCTTTGAACTACCAAAATTGTCATTCATACTTATTAAAACAACACTTACCTTATTCTCAATCCATGAGGCTCAAAAGAATTTCCTCTACAAACAAATCCTATAAATTGGCTTCACAAGAGAAGAAAGCAAGATTAATTTGCGTAGATATCCTGAAAGTGTGTTAACGTTGGCAGAACAACAGTAGGCTAACAGCACTAGGCAAGATTTGACAGGTCAAGGTCATCATTCAACTAGACCAGTTTTGGTATCTACCTTTTCAACTGAGAGTGCTCGCTTAAAAAATAATTATTCAGCAAAGAAGGAAAATTCTACAAACAGAAAAAGACTTTGGAAAAAACATTGTTCACGTACAGAAGATCTCAAAGCATGAAGGTCATTTTAATGAGCACCGATAATGTCATAGAATGAAATGGAGTGAATCACCCTATGACAGGACAACGTACTGTTTTGTGAAATTAGGAATTGCATATACTCTGTGAAATGCCCCTGTGGCCTGTTGTACATAGGCAAAACTGAAAGAAAAATTACAACTCTCATTTCTGAACAAAATAGTAATATCAGAAATAACAATTTGAAATCCAACGTAGCCATGCATTGACATGAGTGCAACCATAACATCAGCCAATTACGTTTTCAAGTTTTAGAAGTTATTGAGAAGTTGCCTGAAAGGGACAACAGATGCTTACTACAGAACAGAATCCATGTGGATTAAACGATTAAATACTTCGCAAACGAAAGGAATGAATGGCGGGAATAAAATGGCTTGTTTTTTCTAACCTGATTAGGTTTTTATGTCGCTTTTAATTGGTATCTGTCCGCACAGGGATTAATATTTGTTGTGATATCACCACTCCTCCACAATCGGCATGCACATTTAAGCGTTTATAACCTCATGTTAATATCGCCGACACATTGACCTAGCACGTGGCTACCGTGGATGGGAGAAGGTGTCCGATGATGTCAGCATTGCGTTGAAACCCGGCAGCTTTCAATGGCGGGTTGTCACATCGGGTAAACAGCGTGGCTGAAGCAGTAAACTGCGTGTCACAGGTCAGTCTGGATTTGTTTAGAGGAATCGTGACGAAGTAATGCAGTCGGTTCAATGTATTAATTCGCGAGCGTGCTTTTTGCACAATCCTTTCGTCTTTTTTGTATGTCATGTGCATTTCTGTGTTTTAGGCGTCACTCTGAAGAAGGACCGGTCAGTCCGAAATGCATTAGGGCAACGAATGAAGTTCAACGCATAATTTCGTTAAAAACCTTTATTCAGGGAGAAACAGGACATGCTTTCTCATAAAAACAGATGCAGATTTTGTACCAAGAAAAAGGAACCATTGCATTTTGTTTATTGAACAAATCGTCTGATGAATTGAGTACTGAAAGAATTGGAAATACAGAGATATGAAAGAGAGGAGTGTGATGCAAAGTTTGATATAGCCTGTGGTCATCGGCATTTGAGAAATGAAATCTGCACCTTGGGACCACTCCAAATTAAGTTGAGTAGCAATCACTGTTGTGAGATAAATGTTATCTCTGAAGTGTTGTTCCCTTCAGACCCCACTTCTGAGCTCCTTCTGCCTTTCGATTATACCATGATAGAGCCTGTTTTCGCTTCATGGGAGAAGCCTACTTCAACTCTAGCTGTCAATAGGCTGGTAGCCAGGGGATATCACCCTGCTCCAAATTACTTGGCTTTCCTATGATCTCATCCATCTCTGGAGAGTCTTAAGATATGGGCATCTTGTTCATCAGGACTACTGCAGGGAACATTTACTACAGTTCCATCTAACAGGGAATCTTAAAGGATGGAGGCATGGGGAAACAATATTTTCTCTGCTGGTAGTATGGCACTGTAATCCCTGAATGCCAGCTGTTGTTTGCCCGCTATACACACGCCTTTGGGGACATGGCTGATATGATTATGCCATGTTCCCGAAGACATATGAGATAACTTTCAAGAGTTGTTGCAGGATGGGAAGAATGCTTTCAGACACATAATTAAGTCTGGCCTGGACACTACCTACTCCATGGCCAGAGCAATGGGTTCCTCGGTGTCCATTTGTCGCCATGACTGGGTTAGAACATCATGTTCCTCCAGCGATGGACAGGTTAATCTAATGGAGTTACCCTTCAATGCACCCTATCTCCCCGGGAACAAAGTGGCCAATGCCCTGGAGAAATTTAAAGCAAGCAAGGCAACTTCACATTTCCTGGGCATTCAACATCCTCCACTCCAGCGAGACTACAGGCAGTTCTGGCATTTTGGGGGGTTTACTACATGGTTCTCCATTCATCAGAGACAATCTTCTCTTCAACCAGCAGCCCCAAAACATGCTTATCCGTCAGTACAAGGGCAGAGCCATAAGTCGTGATCCCTTCAGCAAGTCTCTCCCCCTTTTCTTCCTCTGTCCTTCAGGAAACCAGTCCTAGTTCTCTTCCCGTCATATTTAGAGCCTGTGGGAGAGCAACAGCACTCCTTTCTGCCAGCCTGGAAGGCCATTACTCCAGACTAGAGAGTGCTTCAATTAGTGCAAAGAAGTTACACTCTTCCCTTCCTTCATACTCCATCCCTGTCCCACCCGCCTTCCTCTCCCATTCCAGAACACCTCACCATCCTACAGCAAGAGGTGTCCACACTCCAACAGAAAGGAGCATTTGAGTTAGTGCTGCATCAATAAAAAGCCAAGGATGATGCTTCTATTATTTTCTTGTGCCCAAGAAGGACGGCAGTCTGCATCAGATACTATACCTCAGGGAGTTGAACTTCTTCCTCAGAAACTAAAATGTCAGTATACTTACTTTAGTCCAAGTGTTACTGATGCTGTTAGATGGAGATTGATTGTGTCCCTGGACCTGCAGGAAATGTACTTCTACATCCCTATGCTGGAGTCCTACCACAGGTACTTGCAATTTGTAGTGGGATCTACGCATTACCAGTTTGGAGTACTTCCCTTTGGTTTAAAATCAGCACAAAGGTGATGGCAGTGGTCAGTCCCATCTCATTATTCCCAAACCTGAACAACTGGATGATCAAAGCGGGGTCACCAGAGGAGCTGCCATGCAACTTACAGTCTACTGTGTCCATACTATGTTTGATGCAGGGTTTTCCATCAAGCAGACAAAATCACAACTGAATCCCTCCCAGCAACTCCATTTCATAGGTTAAGTTCTGACCACCACCCTTTTCCACACCTCCCTTCACCTCAGTGGTGTGCAGACACACAATAGTTGGTTCCATACTGTCAGTGAGGCAAGAAACCTCCAGCTCTGAGGGGTATCAGATTCCTTGGTGTGCTTGCTTATGCATGCTGGCACATGAACGCCCTGCAGTGGTGCCTCTGTAAGCAGTGGTTTCAGCTCCCATGCAGTAGGGCCCTTGGACTAAGGCATCTTGGGCTAGTCTACTTCAGTACCTTCAGTGAACCAGCAGATTGCCCACCTTTAGCAACTGATACTAGGAGACCCTTTTTATTAACTCTTTCTTTCGCCAGACAAGCTGGTGATGCAGGGATTATCTTTTTTTTAAACAAAATCCAGTTTTGTTTCCAAGTACGCTTCGAGCCTTGCAGTCGAAAATGCTGAAAGCTTATGGGCAAGAAAGTATTCTCTTCATGGACTTTGGCCAAGAGGTCCATAAGTGCCACATGCCTCGCTTTGTGTGGTATACTCATGTTTTGGGAAATGGCACAGATGGTGATACCAAGTCTCTAAGACTACCTCAAGGACAACTTTGTGGAGGTGATCAAGGACGGACAGGATGCAGCATAACTCAAGGAGAGATGGGATTTTCAAGCAAATTTAATGGATATGCCCTTCAATGGAGCTGTTTATATGGTGGCCAAAACAGATTCTGTCCAAGAAAGTTTCAAGCAAGGATGGCCTATGGATTGATTCCTTTGTTTGGTGTCCTTTGCCAGAGACTTCCACAAGCATTATCACAAGTTTCACATCTATTTCAAGGGACAACAATTTCATCAACACAAACCTTCCCAACCAGCCCAGCAGCTGAAACAGTTAATTTGGCAGAATATAGGCTGGGGCAAAGCCATGGGCAGGCGGGCCCAGCATGTCTCCTCCTCATACCACGTACCAACAGGGAAGCTGCTTTAGATTTTGTTAGAATCCATTTTGAATTGATTCGTTTCTTTTAACACGTGTAAGTTTGAACTTTTTCCTCTCTGAACGCACTGTCTATCACATATGTTATCTTATGTAAATTTGTTTAAATAAAATAAGCCTGGTTCCACACCATAGGCTTGCAGCTGGTTTCTTTCCCTAACTGGGGCAAGTTACTCATTATAATCATGTGTTCAAAATAACTAACTGACCTCGGCTGTTGTATTTTGGGGAGGGAAAGGCTGATATCTATACCTTTGAACCACGCAATCCTTTGAAGGGTCTCAAGAATGTGGGGAGTCAGGCAGCTGCAGAAGGGAGTCGAGGACAAAAGCTGGGAATGGAACCGGTGTGTGGAAAACTGATTAACTCCTTAAAATATCTGTATGACGCATATCATTATTTACACACTTTATGTATCCTTTGATGTATGAGTATAAATATCACTGTTAAACACTTCATGCCAGCACACTTTACTTCGGGCCTGGGATGCCAGTGGTAAACCTGTCCTCTTTGCTGTAGCAAAAATAAACAGACCTTTGGTCATTGATTTTTCACTCCGGCTCTCCGTGTCAAAAACTCCTTTGTAAATGCATTTGTAAGTATCTGCAAATATGTGCATTTGACAATTTGGTGCCCGAACAGGGACCTTCCAGTGGATATCTTCAGTAGCTCTGTCACGAGACGTGCTGCCAGTGGGGGGACGCCGTTCCGGAGGTGTAGATTCCAGGGCCCCTGCACAAAGACTTAGTTTCAAAAGCAGCTGCATCTTATCCACCGGGCAGGCCTCTCCCCGCTTTCTCATGATGTCCCAGCGAAGTCCCTGAAACATCGTTTTTTTTTATCTTGACTGATTAGTCTGACACGGGCGGCCGGAGAGAAATCCAGGAAAAAGCAGATAGTCAGGTAAGATTGTCCCTCGCTGGCTATTTGTCTGCTTTAACTTGCATTTGAGAGAATAATTGTTTTTGGATAACTTATCACTTTTGGGAATGATTAGTTCTTGGTAAATTTGCATTTGTACAAGGTACCATTTGACAATTTGTATTACACGTGTTTTGTTTGAATAATTTGCCCAGGCCTGGAGCAATTTGTAAGTTGGTAAATAATTTGAAAAGGGTTTCTTTGGTGCACGTTTGCAAAAGGGTTTCTTTGGTGCATATTTGAAAAAGGGTTTCTTTGGTGCATGTTGCATTTTGAAATTTAAAAGGTAAGATATGGGAAATAAAAAATGTTGGCAAGGGCTATGTCTTAGTTTTCGGCGAAATCATGTGCCACGTTTAGATAAAAAGCAACCGATCCCAAAAGAGGGAACACCAGGGTGGGATATGTTAAAGGATTATGGTTTAGAGAATAATTTGTATAATAGTATATGGCGCAGATATACTAGACATTGTCCTGACCTCCAGTGGCCAGAGGATGGGTCTTTTGATTTAAAGAAACTAACCTACCTACAGGAATGTTTGTTTCATAAAAAGGCTAGACAACATATGTTTGAGGTATACAGAAAATGGGAAATGGAGGCCACCAAAAGAAAAATTAAGTCAGATAAACTGTTAGAGAAGGATAACTGGAGAACCATCATGCAGAAAGCCGCCCTGTACCACCATTCCCAAACCCAGAAAAGAATTGAGTCTGTAGATAGAGTCCATAGGGCCCAGGTGGAGGGAAGTTATGTATCAAAGCCAACAGAACCCAAACCTGCATTAGAGGAAGATGAGGTAATGCTACAGCTATTAGATAATAGCCCTACTGCACCTCCACCTTACACACCCCCTGCAGTAGCCCAACCTATCATGGGGGCACAGCAACAGCAGCAAGGGCAAGGGCACAATTTGGGAAATCCAGGTGCACCACTACAGCAGCATGTGCCACCGCCACCACAGCCTCTAGCCCAAGCCAACCCAATAGCCCAAGTCCTAATCCCTCCGCCACCTGCCCCACCACTACCAGCCAGCACTGCAAGGTTACCAATAATGTCCCCTGCCCCTAATACCCCAAATGGACAACGCCGACGGTGCACAGCCACTCACTCACTTTCACCCATATGGAGCACACCTATGAAGTCGATTTCGCCCCCTAGTACCCGCTCCACTATTGGGGAGGGGGAAAAACGGGTTATCAAGAATCAGTCAGAGAACTGGATGGCACATCCTATTTACACCCACACCGATATTATGGACACAATACAACAGATGTCACATTTTGGACAGCAATTAGCACTACAATACATGATTGAAAAATTGGAGAGGGATTGGAATTCTTGTATTACCGATTCTACCCCTCTCCCTTATGAACAAGAATTACGCCAATTATGGCGGGACAGTGTGGCTTGTATGCTTGATGGTAACAGCATAAATGAGGGAGTACGCATTTGTGTTATAGCCAGAGAAGATGTTCTCAATACATATGACAAGGGGTACCCAATGAGGGAAGTACACCCAGATATTCCCGCTGCAGTTGCAGCAGCAGCTGCCGCCAGACAACCAGCTCCCGTACCGGTGGCCCAATTTGTCCATATCCCATGGAAAAGGGAGGAGGTAATGGCTATAAAAAAAGACTTGCCAGACCCTCGAAAGAATCCAGCTGGATTCTATCGGGACCTTAGAATTGCTATTTCCACCACCACCATGACACTCAAAGACATTGACTATTTTTTTGGTGTTTTATTGGGTCCTGAAGTTTGGCATAAAATTCGAAGAGTAGATGATGCACCTACTTTGGGAAATACATGGGGGGGTTTAGAAGCACGGGACGCACAAAGGGCACCAGGATCCCTGCCGCATCAGGATATTTTAAATTTACCTAACCGGATATTGACTAAGTTAGAAACTGTTATACCTCTTCAGACTGTGGATTGGGGAAAACTTGCCACTTATAAACAGAAAATAGGTGAAGATGTCCCAGATTATTTTACTAGAATTGAACAAGCTTTCATAGATTTTAGCGGTCAAGACCTCGCCACCGTAACAGGTGTCACACTATTTGTAGAACGCTTTGTTAATGGCCTTCTACCTGAAATATCACAAAAATTAAAAGCAACAGAGAGTTTGTGGATGACGAAGGGACAGGCAGAGATTTTACAGATGGCACAATACTATGAGAGCAGGTACAAGGAAGAATTAGAAAAGAATGAGAAGTCAGTAAAGGAATTGAAGAAAAAGGTACTATTACAGCAGGCATATCCCCAGCGGATACAACCCCTCAGCCAAGGGGTGGCCCAGCAAGGGGACGGGGAAGGGGTCAAGGCCGAGGTGCATCTGCACCACCCCAAGACCGCCGATTGAATATCAACCAATGTGCCTACTGTAAGCAAGATGGACATTGGCGTGATACTTGCCCATTACTGGAAGGAAGACAAAGTATGTCACTTAATAGAGGGAACGCGGCAGGTACTGCACGAGGACGAGGAAGAGGTAGGACTGATCAGAATTCGCAGAATGAGAACCAGGTCCCGCGTAACACTAATATTTTTGACAATGCATTTGAACGACAATATTATGCTGATGATTCCTTTTCTGAATCCTACAATTATTAGGACAGCCACAGACAGGGCCAGGGGGCGAGTAAGTATTCCTGTAGATCAGAATGGTCCCTACATTGATGTAAAAATCGAAGGAGAGGGCCATAAGTTTCTTCTAGATACTGGTGCCACCAGAACATCTATTGCACATTCTGCAGTCCCCGGGGCTCCCCTGTCTGGGCTTCATACCACATCAATTGGGATTTCTGGGATCCCGGTGGTGAGCCCCATCTCAACACCTATGAGAGTAACTGTAGGCCCATTTACAGTACACACGCCACTCTCTTTAACATCAGGTTGCAATGAAAACTTGTTTGCATTAGATTTGTTAAAGAAATTAAATGCAGTTATTCACTGTTTAATGGATGGCGTCTATGTAACTATGGATAGTGTTTCCCCTACTCGGTGCATGTTCTCACAGGAATACGACTTACCCCCAGAGCTAAAGGAAATAGACCCTCGCTTATGGGCCAAAGGCAAAAATGATGTAGGCATTATGGATATCGACCCTATTGTAATAAAAATCAAACCAGGTGCCCGGTTACCTCGTGTTCCGCAATACAAATTACCTAAATCAAGCGAAAAAGGGCTCAAGGCAGTCATATCTGATCTTGTGCATGCAGGTGTCATAAAGGAAATAGTGAGCAGCCCATGTAACAGTCCAATCCTTCCTGTTGTAAAGAAACAAAATGATGCTAATAGATTAGATGGTGAGCAATCAGTTACTGATAACACAGTATAACGATTAGTTATTGATCTCCGAGAAATAAATAAAATAGTCATTCCCCAGTTTCCCGTGGTCCCAGACATGAATAGTCTTTTCACCATGATTCCACCCTCTGCGTGTTTTTTCACCGTAATCGATCTGAAGAACGCGTTCTTTAGCATTCCAATTGCCGAAGAATCTCAATATTTGTTTAGCTTCGCGATTTTTAATAGAATATTTTGTCTGACAAGAGCTCCACAAGGATTTGTGCAGAGTCCCAGTTTATATAATCAGTGTCTTAAACGTCAACTAGACCAATTCAATCCACCTTCAGGCTCTGCACTGCTGCAGTACATTGACGATATTTTAATTGCCTCAGATTCCATGACACAATGTAAGACTGATACTGTTGCATTATTACATCATTTAGCATCCCTGGGCTATAAGGTGTCCCTCCCAAAATTGCAGTATTGTAGAGAGGAGGTCACCTATCTAGGACACCTCCTCTCTAAGGAGGGAAGGAGAGTACATCCAGACAGAATTAAACTGGTTCATACAATGACTGCACCACGCACCCCTTCTGAAGTCCGAGCATTTTTGGGATTTACATCCTTTTGCAGACAGTGGATTCCAAATTTTTCACTTATAGCAAAACCATTGACTGCTCTGACACTTTCAGATGTGCCCTCTCCTGTACCTTGGACTGACAACTGTGAGGAGGCTTTTCAGGATTTAAAAAAAGGCGATGTGCTCTGCTCCTGTATTGGGTAATCCAGATTACAGCAAACCATTTGTTTTATTTGTGCATGAAAAGCATGGCTGTACATTGTCTGTTTTGACACAGGATCAAGGTGGGAGACAACGCCCTTGTGCATACTTCTCTTCCACCGTGGACACTGTGGCGCAAACTTTGCCTACTTGTCTTAGAGGAGTGGCTTCTGCAGCAGCTGCGGTGAAACAAAGTGAAGGGTTTGTTGGTGGCAATCCGCTCACTGTGATGGTTCCTCATGCAGTTGATATTTTGTTAAACAAGACACAGACGCAGCACCTCACCAGTGCTCGTCTAACGGATTACGAATTAACATTGTTCAGTCCAAATATTACTTTGAAGCGGTGCAATGTCTTGAACCCAGCTACGTTACTACCCCTCCCTCAGGACAATGTGGAATTTGATCATAATTGCATTTTTGCCACTGAGGAAGAAACCAAGGGACGGGTAGACTTAACAGACACTCCCCTATCTGACCCACAGGGAGAGCTGTTTGTAGATGGGTCTTGCTTCAAGTTACCAGATGGTACAACCACTGCAGCCTATGCCGTCACCACATTAAAAACAGTGGTTGAATCTCATAGAATCACGCAAAATTCGGCACAGGCTGCAGAATTAATTGCCCTCACCAGAGCTTGTGAAATAAGTGAACATCTTAGTGTTAATATCTACACTGATAGCCAATATGCGTTTGGAGTAGCTCATAATTTTGAGCGACTCCGGGCGAATAGAGGCTTTATCACGTCACATGGCACTACCATTCAGCATGGCAACTTGATTGTGACACTTTTGAATGCTCTCAGCCTGCCCCGTCAGGTCGCAATCATTAAGTGTAGTGCCCACAAAAAAATTACTGATGATATAGGACGAGGAAATGCTTTTGCAGATGCTACAGCGAAAGCAACAGCACGAGCACCATTTGACAATGCATATGTTGAGAGTAGCATCAAGGGAGAACCCCAGAACGAAGTATTAGAAAATACCATGCATTGTGTGAGAGATATTCAAGCAGAAGCAACAGCAGAGGAAAGGGAACAGTGGGAGAAGAACGGTAGACTAGACAGTGAGGGTTGTTACACAGATGGCACAGACAGAAGAAGATGGATGTTACCTAATTGTTATGTACACGCTATGGTTACTATGGCCCACAGTCCTGCACACATCAGTGCCCAAGGCATCAAGACAACTTTGGACCACGTTTGGAGTAATCCTCTGATATCCAAAGCTGCTAATAACCTGGTTAAAAGTTGTATGGTGTGTGCAGTACACAATGCAGGAAAAGGGACCGCTACGCCCCCTGGCCATTTTGCCCCTCCTGACCTCCCCTTTGAAGCTATACAGATGGATTTTATCCACATGGAACCATGTAACAAACTGAAATACGTGTTAGTGGTAGTATGCATGTTTTCAAAATGGATAGAGGCCTACCCATTAAAAGACAATGGTGCCCTCTCTACCGCCAAAATGTTACTAAAAGAATATTTTCCTAGATACGCATTGCCAAGATTAGTCTGGAGTGACAATGGCAGTCATTTTGCTAATGAGGTAATGGAGAAGGTCTGTACCGCCCTTAACATCAAACATCGATTTCATGTTGCAAATCACCCACAATCAGCGGGCCTTGTAGAAAGGTATAATTACACCTTGAAGAGACCAACTTAAAATGGCCAGATGCTTTGCTCCTAGCGTTAATGTCCATCAGGATGACTGCCAGTAGCAAGTCATGATTATCCCCCTATGAAGTTGTCATGGGGAGGCCAGCCAATATCTGGGGGGCACCACGACCAAAGAAGCTTTCTGAAGTGCAATATCCTTTGTTTGTAGATTACAGTAAACAATTGACTAAAGATTTGCGTTTGATCCACCAACAGGTCAAGTCCAGCCTACCGACTCCTCTTGAAGGCCCTGGTCACCCTTTTAAGCCAGGGGATTGGCTTATGACAAAGAACTTTCAAAGAACCAACAGTCTTCAGCCCAGGTGGCGGGGGCCAGCCCAGGTACTGCTTGCAACACAGACAGCGGTGAAAGTGGAAGAAAGGAAAAACTGGATACATGCTAGCCATTGTAAGTGTGCACCAATTCCTCTACAATCTACTCCAACAGCAGAATTACCGTTGTCTCCTGATTACAGAGAAGTAGGAAGACAGGAAACACCTCCACAGGTTTCAAGTGCTTCCACTTCTGCTCCTGAGGTGACACAGCAGCCCAGTGACGAAGGGTTGCTGTTTGAAGATCAACAAACTCATCGATACAATCTGCGTCCTCGCCCACCCAAATGAACAGAATTCTGAAGGTGCGTAAGGTGGTGACCCCTACGAAAAGCTACATTTACATCACCCTGATAGCTCCTAGCTTGGAACTGCAAACTGAGGTCTCTTCTGAATGGCCAAGGAATCCTTTGCTCAGCAGAATACGGCACGCTTGCCTTCATGAAATACAGTTCCCCGCTTTCACCGCCACCGGCATTTCCGATGCCATTGATGTACCAGCATTAAAACGAGCTATCCTCACTGTTGTTACGCACACTTTGGGCGACGAGGTTGTAAATGACTGTGATGACTAAACTTTCAGCATGAACATGAACACGGGTGACTAGCCTGTGCAACGACACCAGAACATTGGTCAGGACAACTGTCTCAACGAGAACACAAGCATAGTGGGATGCAGCTTGTGCAACGCTATTATCTGTGCTAAGAGCATTGGGTAAATGGAGTTAACAGTTCTGTGACTGGCGAGAAAAACCAAGTACCAGTTCTACGGAAGCGGCCAGTCATTAGGGTTGGTGCGGTTTGTAGTCCCAGCGGTAAAGAAGGTGCCTTTTTTTTTTCTGTTTAATACCCAAGCACATCACTGATCTGGTTGAAATTGCTGGCCTCCGCCCTCATTTTGCTGAGACACTGAACGAAACTGACGAACTATATTGAAGACGAGCTTTGAAGTATCGCGACTTACTCACTGGGAGTTGAGACTCACCAGGAGTTAAAACTCGACAAGGAGAAGACAAGGGACCTAGGATCAAGCCAACATCTATTGTCCAGTATTTGAAAAACTCGTTCATGGACAAATCAGTGCAGCCTAACTGCTAGAGTGGGAAGCACGCCGGTGCTGAACCCTAGTGGGTTGTGATCATTGAAGGAAAACTCACTTATCTGTATCTATACGTATATGATTATTAGTATAGTGATATCAATATTTTGCATTTGCATATTTGGTAATTGTGTGGGTATATTTTTGAACACACATAGGCGGTTGAGACGAGTAAAACGGCACCATAGAAAGGTTGTAGGACCGAGGAGGAGAGCAGAATAATATTATGAAAATATATCCATTTGGCAGGACAAATATCCCTCTAAAGAATAGAGAAGAGTGGCCTTATAACTATTTCTACAAAACAACAATGAAGTACCTAGTGACCCTCATGTTAATATGTATAATGTCCAGTGGTGTTGTATCATTGTTGCAAAATCCCACCTTACATCCATTGATAAAGGTTCATGGAAAGTTAGCTGAGACATTAAGTCTCACTGACTGCTGGATTTGCCGGCACTTGTCTAGACACCCTGAGGACCCTATAGGCCTTTATGAAGTACCAGTATCACCAAGCGAATATGAAAGAGGGGAAGTGTGTCTTGTACCAAATACCACTTGGAAATGTGACCAACAAGAATATCAATGGTACCCTAGGTGTGTGGTGCTCCCTAATACCCAGGCAGAATACAAGCTCTCCCCGATGCCTGGAGAGAATGCCACACTTAAAATGTTTCCCATATGTTTTGGTACCTATTTTTACGGGCAAAACCCAGAGGCAAAATACATGGGAAAGATCCCTCCTGAACAATGTGTTTACACTTTGTTATTTGATATCAAAACAGGGAATTGGGATCTTGAAGGAGAGGAGAAAATAGACAGAAATTGGACAGCGTTAATTAATGGGACTCAGCAAAATTACACAGTAAATTATTGGAACCTGACTGTGGGAGAAAATGAGATTCTGGTAGATCCAGAAGGATTGTTATATGATCCCTCCAGAGAACAAGATAGAAATGGGAAAAATTCACCTGTAATATTATCCCGGGTTTTTCTTGGCCCCCTCTGGACGGCTAGATGTTCTTATGTTGCACCCTGGGCAAATGTGTCATTGCTAAATACAGTTTGGGAGGATTACAAGTATTGCAATAGTTCTGAGCATGACACCCCGTAGGGTGTGGGTTTGCCCCGAATAAAATACAGTATTATAAATTCACAAATCCAGGGAGGCATGTACTTCGTATGTGGAAGAACTGCATATAAAGTACTCCCTCTAAACTGGGAAGGGATATGTTCACTGGCATATTTGGCACCCAACATTACTGTGATATCAAATATATCATCTTCCCAGCCCCTTAACATGGGGAGTTTTGCACATAGGTACAAACGGGGGACACCCATATTGGAGGAGCAAAAAAACTGGGTATTTCAAGTACTACATGTTCTTATTCCAGGATTTGGAATTTTCGACTTACAACTGGCAATGATGAATATGTCAGCTGAATTAGCCATTGCATTTAATGCCACCAGGGAGGCCATAGGAAGTGTACAGATAGAGATAAACTCTGCAGCTCAATTGGCGATACAAAATCGGCTTGCCCTAGACTTGATTACGGTACAACAAGGAGGAGTATGTGTTTTAATCCAACATCAGTACCAGCAAAAGTGCTGCTATTTTGTCAACAAGTCATCAGAGATAGAATTGGATATTGGGAAAATAAAAGAAGCAGTACAGGTATTTGAAAAGGGGGGCCAATATGAAGGAGGCAATTTGAGTTTATCATGGTTATGGTCATGGTTTGGAGGGTGGGGCTGGTTGTTTAAAGACATACTTTTTATAATAATAGCTATTATATTAAGTTGTTTGTTAGTACAGTGCTTACCTGCTTTCTGTTCCTGTTTAAAATTGTGTAAACTTCCGCCAGTAAAAATACTAGAAACCAATCGAGCTATGATGCAGAAAGAAGAGATAAATTCCCTAATGGCTATTAATCCCACTATTCTCACTACAGATACTGGTTGCTCATACCCATCGGTTGTTTATGTCTCCATGAATGTAAATTTCAAGGAAGTAGGAGTAAAATTCAACATATATGAGGAAATTTAGAAATATTCAAACGTTGATTATGTTCAGGGAGAAAAAAACTCAAAAAGGGTTGATTGTTAGAATCCATTTTGAATGGATTCGTTTCTTTTAACACGTGTAAGTTTGAACTTTTTCCTCTCTGAACGCACTGTCTATCACATATGTTATCTTATGTAAATTTGTTTAAGTAAAATAAGCCTGGTTCCACACCATAGGCTTGCAGCTGGTTTCTTTCCCTAACTGGGGCAAGTTACTCATTATAATCATGTGTTCAAAATAACTAACTGACCTCGGCTGTTGTATTTTGGGGAGGGAAAGGCTGATATCTATACCTTTGAACCACGCAATCCTTTGAAGGGTCTCAAGAATGTGGGGAGTCAGGCAGCTGCAGAAGGGAGTCGAGGACAAAAGCTGGGAATGGAACCGGTGTGTGGAAAACTGATTAACTCCTTAAAATATCTGTATGACGCATATCATTATTTACACACTTTATGTATCCTTTGATGTATGAGTATAAATATCACTGTTAAACTCTTCATGCCAGCACACTTTACTTCGGGCCTGGGATGCCAGTGGTAAACCTGTCCTCTTTGCTGCAGCAAAAATAAACAGACGTTTGGTCATTGATTTTTCACTCCGGCTCTCCGTGTCAAAAACTCCTTTGTAAATGCATTTGTAAGTATCTGCAAATAAGTGCATTTGACAATTTCCCTTGGGGGAACATGTGCAATCTCTTTGGGAAGGATGTTGCTCGTTTAGAGGCCTGGTGGGCCATCAGCCCAGTATGTCCAACAAACTATAAAAGTAAGCTATGCCATTCCCCTCCAACAAAAAAATCACTAACACCCTCTGGTCAAGTTTCACCAGTCAGACCAGTATAGTTGCTTTCCTTAGAGGGAGATAGTGCCACTGTTGCAGAAGGTTTAGGTGGAGCTGGTCCCAGAAAAGTAAATTGGGAGCCACTGCCAGTACCTCACTGTTCCCAAGAATGATGGTGGTCTCTATCTGATCCTGAATCTCGGGGTCTTGAATTCCCTCCTTCACAAGGAGAAATTCAAGATGCTGTGTCTAGATCAGGTATGTATGATACTGGGACTGGGAGACTGGATGGTGTCCCTCGACTTGCAGGACTCGTTTATATATATCGATCCTGAAGTCACACATGGATTTGTGTTAGACTCCACCCACTACCAGTTCGCAGTACTCCCGTTTAGTTTGACATCTTCACCCAGAGTCTTCACCAAGATGATAGCAATGGAGGCAGATAGTATTGGACCATCTGAGCACCACAACATCTCTGCTGTTTGACTTTTCTGTACACCTCTCCAAGTCACACCTGGAACCCTCCCAACACCTCCTGTTCATAGGGAGAGTAGTGGATATGCTGCTGAGAGACTTCCCTCCCCAGAAGATGTGGAACATTTGGAGTTTGATTCTGATGTTTTGGGAGGGAGCTTAGATTCCAGTCCTAAAGGTCCTCCGTATGCTGATTTTGCTGGCCTCCTCCATAATGCTGGTCACCTAAGCACACTGGCATATTGGGTTTCCAGAGGTGCCTCTATCGATACAGCTTCCTACATGGAGGTGATCTAATGGAGATCTACAGGAGACATCCTGGGCACGCAATAGATCTCCAGTGGTAGGCGGTAGAGTACAAACCTTTATGGGGAAGCCCTTTTACCCACCATCAGCAGTAGCCAAAGTTTTCACGAATGACTCTTTAGAGTGGGGTACTCATCTGGATGAAATGGAGATCAGAGGCCTTTGAACTCCAGACGAGCAAGGCCTACACATCAAGCTCTGAGACTGTGGGTCTGTGCTCAGGCACACATCTTCTCACTGGTTGCCTACCATTAGCAGGCTTCCTAAACACACAAGCTTGGACCTTCAATTGGCATTACCCTGCAGACTACGAATGGTTTCTTGACTGGAGTTGGATCAGAACATCTTTGCACTATGGGGCACCCATCAGGTGGATCTGTTTACAATCCACTAAAATTTGGATTTCTCACTGTTCTGTGCCCTCCAGTTTCTGGAGGCCCGGAGGATGTTTTTTGCTTGGTATGGACTTTTCTGCTACTCATTTTTCCTACATCCTTGATCCGCGAGTGTTGAGAAAGCTGATTTAAGACTGGGCGCACTTAATTCTGGTAACCCTCGTTTGCAGAACTACTGTGGCGCTCTGTGCCCCTCTTGCCAGCTCCCCCCTCACAGCAGACCTCTGAAAGTCAGAGGCACAAGCCTCCAGCCCAACCTCCACATCCATGCTGGAGATTGAGTTCATTTCCTCTTCCATCAGAATTGGTTGGCATCATCTGGTCGGCACATCGTCCATGACTAAATTGGTTTATGCTAGCCAGTGGAACTATTTTCTTACCTAGTGTGTGAATGAGAGTATTATCAAATGTAATCTTCTTTTAAAATCTTTTTATTCATTTTCCAACCATTAAACAAACATTATAACCCCCCAACCCCACCTACAATCCGCAGTATAGGAATAATTCCAAACACCTAATACCAATTATAAAGACACCAGCACCTATTGTCTGTCTCCCTGTATAATATGCATTAGGCACCATCCCATATCTCCATTCAGCTTGAGGCTTAGTAGTCAATATGGTACACATCCACCTGTGGCCAGTCATGGTCCCGCAGACCTGTCCCCTGCCCTTCCCCTGTGTCTGTGAATTGCTTCCAAAAGCCCCACAGCTTCAAATTTCTGAGGGGGGCTGCAAAACCGATATACCAGTCGATCCTGCTGCATGCATCAATCCAAGTTCGATCTCCAGACCGAAAGATACCATACCCCAGTTTCAGATTATGTCCCGCTTGGCAACTCCCAGTGCCACATTGCAAAACAGATGTTCATATTTGTGTAACGACTGCTGTCCCCATATACTCAGTGCTACTACAGTTGGAGAAAGGTTCAGCATAAGTCTCAGGTCTCTTAACAGTTTCTGGCTGACCGTGTCCCAATATCCCCATACATATGGGGAGTCTCACAGTGTATGCACCAATGTGCCTCGCTGCCTGTAACCTCTGATGCATCTATCATTGTTAATACATTGTTAATACAGCCCATTACCCACAAACCTGTTCTGCTATAATACTCTCAATGTTCTATCTTTAGCTGTACCAGCCTGAAACCTGCCCTTATGGTCATCTCCCTTGGCTATCCACAGGCTTCCTCCCTGGCATCATCCTCCAGATTCCCTAAACCCCGTTCCCATTTGTCTTTAAGTGCTGTGAGGAGAGGCAGGCTGCTGTTTAGCAATATGGCATAAATCTATGACACCGAACGCTTGTGTAGAGAAGGTCCCCGATAATTTCATCTGTAATCTTGTTTCTTTCTTTATCTCAACCAAGTTGCCTATGCGGGCCCTTAGTTTGTAGTATATGCCTCATCTGCATGAAGCAAAAGACTTGGTTGCCAGCCATGTTGTATTGTTTCTGAAGTGCCTGTAAGGGTAACAGATCCCATTCCTCATCAACACCAACTTCCATACATCCCCTAGGCTAGAGAAGCCCAACAGGGCCCACTTCCTGTAGCTTTCTATTTTCCTTAGATCTTTCAGTGCCTCAGTTTCCCACAGGGATGGCTCCAGTGATAACACCCCCACCCAGTCCATAACTGTTGTTGCTTTTTTCTACAAGCGCACTACTGCCACTGTCAGTTATGGCAGTGCACTCATACTGTGCCCCTATGTAAGAATCGCAGGTATCCACTCGGGTCCATGGCCTGGATCCTGCTGTCTCGCACATATCAAGTCATTGACCCCCAACAGCTGGGATGTCCGATAACATTCCCACTCCCACATCATGGGGTTTGTCAGGGCTTGGGGTGCAATCTTAGGGGCACACTCATCCCACAACAGTTCCAGTGTTGTTGCATCCAATTCCCTAAAAACTGGTCTGTGACTTCATATGAGGTGTTCTGCAGGACTAATAGGAATTTAGGTAAGTGAATCATCTTGTACTGGACGCCCTGCCCAACATCATTATGGGGAACCGTTGCCACTTTTTCACATCATTTTGATAATTCTCTAGGGCTCTACCAAGGTTGTTGGTATAAATTTTGTCCCAGTCTGTTGTCAAAAAGATCCCTATATATCTGAATCTCATGTGTTCCCATTTTAGTGGAAAATCCCACCCATCTCCCAGTTCCAAATTTGTCAAGGGATAAACCACCCTTTTGGCCCAGTTCATGTGGATTCCTGCGTTCCTCCATGATCCAGAAAACCTGCCTCATGGGAGTCCTTGGAGTCTACCAAATAGAGGAAATGTCATCTGCATAAAGCAATATAATATCCTCCCGATCCAGATTTCATTTCAGCCCCTGAAGCTGAGCGTCAGTCCTGAACCACAGAGCCCGCACTTTGATAGCCACTGCAAAAATCAGGGGAGGACAGCGGGCAGTCCTTTTAGGTGCTTCTGCCCAGATAGAATTCATGCAACATCGCTCCAGTAACCCGAACCCATGCCATTAGTTCTCTGTAGGGTAACTTTATCCATGCCATAAAGGGTGGGACAAAGCCCATCTTGTGCATGGCCACCCTTAAGTATGTTGTAAGGAAATGCCTCCTTGGCATGGTTACCCCCTGACTTTTTGCCTTTGCTGATGCTATGTTTTGATTTGAAAGTGTGCTGAGGCCTGCTAACCAGGCCCCAGCACCAGTGTTCTTTCCCTAACCTGTACTTTTGTTTACACAATTGGCACACCCTGGCATCCAGGTAAGTCCCTTGTAACTGGTACCCCTGGTACCAAGGGCCCTGATGCCAAGGAAGGTCTATAAGGGCTGCAGCATAACTTATGCCACCCTGGGGACCCCTCACTCAGCACAGACACACTGCTTGCCAGCTTGTGTGTGCTAGTGAGGACAAAACGAGTAAGTCGACATGGCACTCCCCTCAGGGTGCCATGCCAACCTCACACTGCCTATGCAGTATAGATAAGTCACCCCTCTAGCAGGCCTTACAGCCCTAAGGCAGGGTGCACTATACCATAGGTGAGGGTACCAGTGCATGAGCACTGTGCCCCTACAGTGTCTAAGCAAAACCTTAGACATTGTAAGTGCAGGGTAGCCATAAGAGTATATGGTCTGGGAGTCTGTCAAACACGAACTCCACAGCACCATAATGGCTACCCTGAAAACTGGGAAGTTTGGTATCAAACTTCTCAGCACAATAAATGCACACTGATGCCAGTGTACATTTTATTGTAACATACACCCCAGAGGGCACCTTAGAGGTGCCCCCTGAAACCTTAACCAACTACCCGTGTAGGCTGACTGGTTTTAGCAGCCTGCCACACTCGAGACATGTTGCTGGCCACACGGGGAGAGTACCTTTGTCACTCTGTGGCTAGTAACAAAGCCTGTACTGGGTGGAGATGCTTATCACCTCCCCCTTGCAGGACTGTAACACCTGGCGGTGAGACTCAAAGGCTCACCCCCTTTGTTACAGCACCACAGGGCATTCCAGCTAGTGGAGTTGTCTGCCCCCTCCGGCTGGACTTGTGGAGAACAAACACTTCAGGGAGGACTCCCCGGCGACTACGAGACTGTGAGTAGCCAGAGTTGCCCCCCCCCCCGAGCCCCCACAGCGACGCCTGCAGAGGGAATCCCGAGGCTCCCCCTGACCGCGACTGCCTGACTCCCAGATCCCGACGCCTGGTAAAGACTCTGCACCCGCAGCCCCCAGGACCTGAAAGATCGGAACTCCAGTGCAGGAGTGACCCCCAGGAGGCCCTCTCCCTTGCCCAGGTGGTGGCTACCCTGAGGAGCCCCCCCTTGCCTGCCTGCATCGCTGAAGAGACCCCTTGGTCTCCCATTGATTCCAATTGAAAACCCGACGTGTGTTTGCACACTGCACCCGGCGGCCCCTGTGCTGCTGAGCGTTTACTTCCTGTGCTAACTTGTGTCCCCCCCGGTTCCCTACAAAACCCCCCTGGTCTGCCCTCCGAAGACGCGGGTACTTACCTGCTGGCAGACTGGAACCGGGGCACCCCCTTCTCCATTGAAGCCTATCTGTTTTGGGCACCACTTTGAACTCTGCACCTGACCGGCCCTGAGCTGCTGGTGTGGTAACTTTGGGGTTGCTCTGAACCCCCAACGGTGGGCTACCTTGGACCCAAACTTGAACCCCGTAGGTGGTTTAATTACCTGCAAGAACTAACAATTACTTACCTCCCCTAGGAACTGTGAAAATTGCACTGTGTCTAGTTTTAAAATAGCTATATGTGTTTTATTTGAAAAGTATATATGCTATTGTGATTATTCAAAGTTCTTAAAGTACTTACCTGCAATACCTTTCCTGCAAAGTATTACATGTAGAATTTGAACCTGTGGTTCTTAAAATAAACTAAGACAATATATTTTTCTATACAAAAACCTATTGGCCTGGAATTGTCTCTGAGTGTGTGTTCCTCATTTATTGCCTGTGTGTATGTACAACAAATGCTTAACACTACTCCTTTGATAAGCCTACTGCTCGACCACACTACCACAAAATAGAGCATTAGTATTATCTCTTTTTGCCACTATCTTACCTCTAAGGGGAACCCTTGCACTCTGTGCATACTATTCCTTACTTTGAAATAGTGCATACAGAGCCAACTTCCTACATATGGCCATTCTGAAGAATCAAAGGTCTTCTCAGCAACTAGGGATTTGAGTGTGGCTGGCTCCTGCACACAATTTAAGCTTGCTAATCATCTGAAGAGTCTCAGTTATGCCTCGTGCAGTGTATGTGTCCACCACCCCATCAGGTGATTAGCCAGTACTTTGGTCAATGTTCACCAAGGAATCCTATTTAAGCATTCCAATCTGTTGCACTTCATGTTTATTGGCCTAGCAGGGCTGTGTAGTGAGGACAGTTAATGGCTATTTCGCAGCTCCATCGTTGTTCATTTGTACCTGACTGACCACCTCTGTTCAAGGCCCCATTACTTTTTACATGTTTGAAGGGTCTGTCATACATGTTTCCTATTTTCCCTTTCATTATGCCTCAGTGGGACCTTAATTTGGTTCTACTGTTCTTGATGGGGGCATTGTTTGAGCCTATGTTGGTCACGCAATTGCAACCGCTATGTGTCTGGCCGCTGAGTACTACTTCTATTGAGAAAAGCTCATTCTGAGAACAAAATGTGGTTTCCTGACGTGTTGTTACTCTATTCCACATGAGACAACCAATTACTCTTCACATTTTTTTCTCTACCCCATCTCCCTAAGGACCCTCATAAGGCATCAGCTACTATGTTGACAGAATTAAGGATTTCATATGCAATGGCCAATTGTTTGTCAAATGCATAGACAACAAGAGGGCCAGAGGGGTACAGAAGAGGATGCTGTCTTGATGGATTGTGCTTTTATTAAAATGTATGTCCTTGACAAGAAGGAACTAAAAGAAGGGCTCAGAGTCTCTCTACCAGAGCAAAGACATCTTGTTGGCTAGGGTGCTGGCCACAGCCGAAGTTTGCTGTGCAGCCACATGGACTTCACTTCATACATTTGCTATGCATTGCTTCTTGGTTTCAAAAGTGAAAAGGGATGGCCATATTGCTTGTTAAGTGCTTTTGGATTTTCTGATGTGACCAGTCCCCCTCCACCTGGGAAGGGCCATTTCTTCGGTATTTATTCAAAAGTTGAGGAAGCTGTAAGTAGAAGTATCCACCAGAACATAATTTCTTACCTTTGGTAACACAATTCCTGGTGAATACACTACTGCAGATTTTTCATAGAAGAGTGTACTGTCCCCCTGTACCAAATTCTGTGTCAAACAGCAGTTGATGCCGACTAGTTCTAGTGTGGTACAGGGCTCCAATCAAGATGGAATGTGAATACTTTGTCCACAAGCCCATTTATTGGCCTCTGACCCAGTATTTCCTGCATTTAGGATATGGTACATTTGCGACACACAGCAGCTTTCTTCTTCCTGAAGGGAGTAGAAGCTCAGTCACATGCCTTCCGACAGCTTGCAACTGTGCCTTTGGGGCTTGTCCTTACCGATCAGCAGAACTACTCTTGTGCCGCATCGATAGCGGATGAGGTGGAAACCCTGCTCAAGCATCAGCCCCAAACCCTCTCAGGGTAAACCATTAAAGTCACTAAAATAACCTTTGCTTAACCCTCTCGTAGCTTGGCATAAAAGCAATCAGGTGTAACTCAGAGGCAATGTGTAAAGTATTTTTTTCAGCACACAGGCTGTGATGAAGTGAAAACACAAGAAAAATCTCATACCCATGTAGAAAAATAGAGTACATTTTAATACAATATTTATACCAAAATGACAAACATCCAATCAGTAGAAATAGAGTTATATATTTTAAAAATGTAAAGTGAAAACTAACATCTAAAACATCAAAGCACCAACGCGGACATCTAGTCCCACAAGAACGGAGCACAGGTCAGATAAAAGGAGCTGTTGGTGCTTACCTTTTGGCCTTAAAACATTGGTTGCAGAAAATGTTTTGAGAAGGTAAAGTTCGGCGGTGCAAGGTTGTAGGCTGTGTCCAAGGAGGAAGTGTTGTTGTCTCTGAGCCGCTGAATAGAGTTGTGCTGAAGATTTCCACATTTGTGCTAGTCTCTTTTTTGGAAGTCAAAAACTTCCAGCGTAATGAAGCTGCAAGCTGTAGCTGAGGGCTACACAAGGCCAGATACACCTTCTGTGAAGGACCGCTGAACACAATCTGTTGTTGGGGAGAAGGACGTATTGGGAGCTGCCGCAAAGTCAGGCCAACCCATGATGCACCATGGGGAAGATCGACGAGCAGGTAGTTCCCGATGATCTCTTGGTTCTCAGAGTCATAAAGTCCCACCTTTTGGATTTTGGTTACCTGGGCACCTTAAGCACCACTTCCAAAGGTCTAAGCTTAGTGAGGCACCACTTGGAGAGGGTCAGGACTCAGGCTGGGGCCAGGTGCGGGTTGGAGGCCCTTCGGTCCCTGAGGCACTGATCAGGAGGCCAGTCAACTAGTCCCTGGAATCATTCCGGTAGTCCTGGGTCAACTGAAGCAGCATGGCGGGCCTCTGAGGGTTCCAGGCAGGCTTCAGGCAGCAGAGCAGTCTGTCAAGGCGCAGCAAAGCAGTCTTTGACGTACACCACAGGCCACAGTGGCAGTCAGTCCTCTGTGAGTCCTTCAGCAGGTTCAGAAAGCAAACTGAACAGTAGGGCTGAGGGACCAATTTTTATACCTGGTGCTTCTTTGAAGTAGGGAGATTTTATAGAGATTCCCTTTGTGTAATGCCCTGCCTGCTCGTAATTTCTTAGACAGGAAACATCCTTTTGATTTGCAAGTGGAACTGTGCCCAGCTCATTCACTGTCTAGGGTGCTGTCGACAAGGGGTTTGAAATGTCATGTGTGAAAGATGCATTGCACACTTGGTGGTACAGAAGAAGGTGCAGGGCTGCAATGTGGAGTCCTGCGTCATAGTTGACGATGCCACTGACAATGGGTTTGCAATACAAAGGCCTGCGTTAAGGATGCGTTTGCAGCATTGATTCCGAGGAGACTGCGGGCTGTAATGCAAGGTCCGGTATTGGGGATGCGTTGCGTTGTGGCAGTTTCAATGCAGCTGTAAGGAAATGCGTCTTGCTGAGGGGGTTCTGCTTCCAGGACCACAGGTGGGCTGGTAAAGCACCTTAAGGCCCACTTCCAAGAGTCCGGGTTGGCACCAATTGGGAGGTAGGACTTACAGCAGGCAGAGCCCAGGTGCTATTTTCAAGATGGTTTATCAGATTGTGAGGCCACCAAACTAGCCTTAGGAGTCACTCTGTTTTTTCTGGGTTCAAGATGCAGGTCTACTCCTTTCACTCAGCCAGCAGAATAGCAGTCCTTCCTGCAGAGCAGCACAGTAGTCCTTTTGAGTCTTCCACACGTTCAGAGGTGTGCTGAAGAGTTTGGTTTGAAGATCCAGTATTTATAACTGGTGCTTAATTTGAAGTTGGAAACATTTCTGGAGGTTTCCACCCCCAGAGGTACTTGGAATTTCCTGCCTCCTTCATCTGGCCCCAGCTTGTCTGGGGTCAGAAAAGGCCAGTGCCAAACCCTTTGTGTGCATGCTCAAGCAGAACCTTTGTGTAGGTGTGGTAGGTGACAGCTCCTCCACCATCATCACGTCGATGGCCCATCCTGCCAACACCTTTGCCCCCCTTTGCCTCACTGTCTGGGAGCTATACAGGAAGACCAACTGCCAGCTACAGCTAGTCATGTGACCCAGGATACAGGCACCAGGTGCCAAATGGTGAGGACAAGAAAATGGCAACTTTCTAAAAGTGGCGTTTTCAGAATTGTGACTTAAAATCAGACTAGACCATAAATAGGGTTCATCTTACATTCCCTTAGACACCAAAACATGAGATTCCTACCTGACTGCTTAGTAAATGTAATAAGTTAACCCAATGTTATCCCATGGGAAAGGTAGGCTTCACACTAGTAGAAAATGCATTTAGGAGTTTTTCACTACTAGGACATGTAAAATTTAAAAGCACATGTACAACTTTCTAAATAAGCTGCACTTTGTCCTCTGGGCTGTTTAGGGCCTTGCCTAGGGGTGACATATATATAAATTGAGGTTTTGGACCTGCCGAGAAGTTTATCTTACCAGGTTGAAATGGCAATTTAAAACTGCGCACAGGGTACAATGGCAGGCCTCAGACATGTTTAAAGGGCTACTTAAGTGGGTAGCATAATGAGTGCTGCAGGCCTACTAGTACCATTAAGTTTACAGGGTCTGGGTACATGTAATACTTCTTTACTGGGGACCTATAAGTAAATTGCATGTGCTAATTGGGTGAAAGTCAATGTTACCATGTTTAAAGGCGAGAGCACTTTAGCACTGGTTTCCTTTTTGGAAATGTCAAAAAACATTTTTTTTTTAAGTATTTGGTGGTCCCATTAACCACTGACTACTCCTAAAAAAAAATGTTAGTTACGCTGCATTTTTTTTATAAGCACACCCCTTTTTCTTTTAAAGAAAAAGGGTTGCATTTTTTAAAAAAAAGTTTGCTTTATTTAAAAGCACTTGTACACATGGTGGTCTTCTGCCTTCCGTAGGCCACCAACCCTGTGATCGCGGCGATTTACAGTGGGTCATAGTTTGCGATGTACCTCATTAATATTCATGAGGTAGTTAGAATTGCAGCTCACTATGAATCAGGATTTTTCAAACCAACCTATTGCTATATAGGTTGGTTCGCAAAATAGCACACTGGGTGGAAATTGTGACCAGTATATGGCGACTAGGGCTATGTATATTTGGATATATTTGGCCCTATGTCTCCTCCCAAAACCTGTGGATTTAATCTGACAAGGTGTAAAAAGCAGACCTTTGGATCTAATACTCAGTCACCTTGAATGTCCTGTTTTTGGATGGGACTGTACTCTTTCTCTCACTATTGTGTCCTTTTAATGAATATGAAAGCCATTTATGAGAGGGATGTAAAATTATGTTTGGCCCAGTTGAGCGAGGCAGAAGAGATTAAAATTCAGATTTCCTTTTGGGAAGGTTCTTCTTCACACAGCAAGAACCATAGAAAGCTTGCAAAAGAGAGGCTTTCTTCTTGAGTGAGACAGTGTGGTTCGGATGCAGAGCATGCGCCCTGAAGACTCGCGTAACTCCAGAGACTTCTAAATCGTCTTCTGAGCCTCTGCTTCTACCAGAGAAGCTATATCCTTGTATGTCTCACCCCCTTTCCTTTAGTGCTTTCTTAAGGCTATGCTATACTTTGAAATGTTCTTTAGTGTGGAATAAGGTTTATTAGCCCTAAAACCAAAGAGATCAAGATTACAACAGTGGAATGTGTCTGTTACCCCACTTGGATATTGACATGGTCTAGTATATAGGTATTCAAAATGCCAGTGAAGCAGATACTTACCTAGAATAGCACGTTAATGGCTAATATGTTTTCCTTGTGAGCAGTTGGTATTGTTCAAAGCAATCACTCAGACAGAAGCGAACACACTGGAATCACCTTTGGCAGCTTGAAGATAAAGGGGGTCATTCTGACCCTGGCGGCCGGTGACCGCCAGGGTCACCGACCACGGGAGCACCGCCAACAGGCTGGCGGTGCTCCCTCGAGCATTCTGACCGCGGCGGTTCAGCCGCGGTCAGAAGCGGAAAGTCGGCGGTCTCCCGCCGACTTTCCGCTGCTCGGGGGAATCCTCCATGGCGGCGGAGCGCGCTCCGCCGCCATGGGGATTCTGACACCCCCTACCGCCATCCTGTTCCTGGCGGGTCTCCCGCCAGGAACAGGATGGCGGTAGGGGGTGCCGCGGGGCCCCTGGGGGCCCCTGCAGTGTCCATGCCAATGGCATGGGCACTGCAGGGGCCCCCGTAAGAGGGCCCTGCATAGTATTTCAGTGTCTGCAAAGCAGACACTGAAAAACGCGACGGGTGCAGCTGCACCCGTCGCACCCCTGCAACTCCGCCGGCTCCATTCGGAGCCGGCATCCTCGTTGCAGGGGCATTTCCGCTGGGCCGGCGGGCGCTCTTTTGGAGAGCGCCCGCCGGCCCAGCAGAAATGTGAGAATGGCCGCCGCGGTCTTTTGACCGCGGTGCGGTCATTTGTCGGCGGGACTGTGGCAGAATCAGCCCCAAAGTCTAAACTCTTTAACTGGACTTAGGGGCTCATTATGAACACGGCGGGAAACCCCGCCGTGCTCATTCTGGCGGTCTCTCCATAAACCACCAGCCCCCTTGAGACCCTGCCGGCCGCTTTCTGAACATTCTGCTGGGCCGGCGGGCAGAAACAGTGTTTCCGCTTGCCGGCCCAGCAGAATGCAGGGCCGGGACATTGCTGACGGCTCCACATGGAGCCGTCGTCAATGCCTGAGTGCTCCACATGGAGCCGTCGTCAATGCCTGAGTGCGGCGGGTGCAGCAGAACCATTCACGCAGATCACTACCCGTAAATCGGGCAGTGACCTGTGCGGCGGGGCACTGCACGGGGGCCCCGGAGCACCCCTTCCGCCAGCCTTTCCCTGGTGGGTTCCCCCGCCAGAGAAAGGCTGGGGGAAATGCCCTGTCAGATAATGTAATCTGCCATCATCAGGCTGCCTGTCAGCGGTAGCCTGGCAGTGGGGGAGGGCCACCATAGGCGGCCCGCCCTGTGTTTATTATATGGCAGTTCAGACCGCTATGCCAGTGGCGATCTTTTCTGCCGCCGCCAGCATGGCAGTGTGAACCGCTGGGTTCATAATGAGCCCCTTAGTATTGAACCATTATTGTTCTTCATTGAGGCATTTATGACAAATTTGTGGCAATACAAAAGGTTTGAGTGGGAACATACTAACTTAACCTTTAGGAAAACTCATCACAACAGGTAATTTAAACAAGCATGGTTAACCTGGCATACACAGAAATGCTGAAAGGACTGATGAATAACCTTTAACAGTGCCCACGGCAAGTTATTGATGAGCTAAAAACAGCATACGAAAGCAAAAGATCCAACAACTTTGCATGCAGTGGGTCTATGTGGCAAGAACTCCTTCAGGCTACAAACCTACCCCAATCAATCAATCAATCAGTCGCATTTATAAAGCGCGCTACTCACCCGTAAGGGTCTCAAGGCGCTGTGGGGGGGGGGGGGTTCAATGCTCGAAGAGCCAGGTCTTGAGCTGCCGTCTGAAGTGAAGGTGGTCTTGTATGGCGCGAAGGTGGCTGGGAAGGGAGTTCCAGGTCTTCGCTGCTAGGTAAGAGAAGGACCTGCCTCCGGCAGTGGCTTTGCGAATGCGTGGTACGGCTGCCAGGGCTTGTCCGGTCGTGCGTAGGGTGCGAGGAGGAGTGTAGAAGGAGATGCGGTGGTTGATGAGTTCTGGTCCGCGGTTGTGCAGGGCTTTGTGTGCGTGGGTGAGGAGTCTGAAGGTTATCCTCTTGTTGACTGGGAGCCAGTGGAGTTTCCTCAGGTGTCCGGAGATGTGGTTGTGGCGGGGTATGTTCAGGATAAGTCGTGCAGCAGCGTTCTGGATTCGTTGTAGTTTCCTCTGTAGCTTGATGGTGATGCCGGCGTACAGAGCGTTCCCATAGTCCAGGCGACTGGTGACGAGGGCGTGGGTGACGGTCTTCCTGGTGTCGGTGGGGATCCAGCGGAAGATCTTGCGGAGCATGCGGAGGGTGTTGAAGCATGCTGAGGTCACCGAGTTGACCTGTCTGGTCATGGAGAGGGAAGAGTCCAGGATGAAACCGAGGTTGCGTGCGTGGTCGGTGGGTTGGGGAGTGCTGCCTAGGGCAGGAGGCCACCAGGAGTCGTCCCAGGCGGTAGGTGTAGGGCCGAGGATGAGGACCTCCGTTTTCTCTGTATTCAGTTTAAGCCGGCTGTCTGTCATCCAGTTCGCTACTTCCTTCATGCCTTCGTGTAGTCTGGTTCTTGCTGAGGTGGGGTCGTTGGTGAGGGATAGGATGAGCTGGGTGTCGTCTGCGTAGGATATGAGGTTGAGTCCGTGTTTGCGTGCGATGTTCGCCAGGGGGGTCATGTAGATGTTGAAGAGGGTGGGGCTGAGGGAGGATCCCTGGGGGACGCCGCAGATGATCTCCGTAGCCGTGGATCTGAAGGGGGGGAGGCGGACTCTCTGAGTTCTTCCGGAGAGGAAGGAGGTGATCCATTCCAGGGCCTTGCCTCTGATGCCGGCGTTGCTTAGGCGACGTATCAGGGTGCAGTGGCAGACCGTGTCGAATGCTGCAGAGAGGTCGAGGAGTATGAGGGCCACGGTTTCTCCTTTGTCGGTCAGGGATCTGATGTCGTCCGTGGCTGCGATGAGGGCGGTCTCGGTGCTGTGGTTAGCTCTGAAGCCGAACTGTGAGGGGTCGAGTGAGTCGTTGGTTTCCAGGGCGGTGGTGAGTTGAGCGTTGACGATTTTCTCGATCACTTTGGCGGGGAACGGTAGGAGCGAGATGGGCCGGAAGTTTTTGAGTTCGGTGGGGTCTGCTGTTGGTTTCTTTAGGAGGGCGTTCAGTTCAGCGTGCTTCCAGTTCTCCGGGAAGGTGGCGGTGGAAAAAGATGTGTTGACCCAGCCCCTGGTATAAAAGTATTTTGTAGATGGAAGTTGGGCCGCAAGAACCACACCCATGACTTCAGGAGGAAGGTCAAAAGCAGTCCACTAACAATGCTCAATCTCCAATCATTGAAGTGTATATTGTGAAGGATCCCACCCTGCCCTGCTTGTTGCAGTTCTACATGGCGGTGGTATTGTCCATAAGATCCTGACCCAGCCTTCCCTTAATGTTCTTCAGAAAGGCTTTCAATACCAAGCAGTGCCCCCCCAACTCCCACCTCCCCAGAGAACTCCCTCCAAACCAACAGCGATGCATTGGTCACCACCATCAGCCCTAGGTGGTTTAGGGATAGGAATCTGCCGCTGGGCCAACTGTGGTCAATCAGCTACCACTGCAGGCCTTTTGCAGTCTCCTCTGAAACCTGGTGGAATCTGATAGGTTCCCTTAGTGCAAAGCCCACTGAGACTTCAGATCCCACTGCAAAGCCTGGATGGGCCATCTGGAATAGTCAACCAGCAGGAAGCTAAGAAGTGTCAGAGTCACTCTCCTTGAGACCCAGGACCAATACCAGAACATCAGGATCATAACCTGAATGTCTTGGACTCATTGAACCGGAGGGAAGGCTCAAAACTGAATCATATCCAGAACTGCTCTGATGGACTGGAGCCTGTGCGAAAAAATGTATGACATTACAGTGCATGCCTTTGCCACAGTGCCTATGTCTTTTCCATGCAGCCTTTACCAAGCAGACACCTTTAGCACACATTATTATAAGTATATGTAAGGTACGTAAAACCCATATATATATATATGTGTGTGTGTGTGTGTGTGTGTGTGTGTATATATATATATATATATATATATATATATATAGAGAGAGAGAGAGAGATATGTGTATATGTGTTATTTATTGTCATTTAATATGTATTGTATTCTATCTATTTTTATTTGGGGGAGCCCCTCCATACCCCTCTTGCTTTTGATTTACTCCTCACCTTCCTTTACCATTACCCTTCCTGAACCCTAAAGCTATCCTTGCCTCCCTTACCACTTCACACCCCTGAATGGTAAAATTGCTCTTCCCTCCCATGATTTGACCACCACCAACACTTTAGTAAAACATACAAGGGGCACTGGTGAGGCAGAAGGGGAACATGAAAAACTGAAAATGCTCTTGGCCCACCTTGAACCACAGGTAATTCCTCTGCGACTGCAGGGTGGGGATATGAAAATAGGCATTCTGCAGTTCCTTTCTCTTGGATCGAGAGCAGAGGGAACTGGGCCAAATTGAGCATCTTAAATTTGTTATTTTTCTGGGGGAAATTGAGAGGGCGAAAACCTAAAATAGGTCCTTTTTGGCAACAAGAAATAACAGAAGTAATATCCAGTCCCCATTTTCAAAGTTGAAACCCCTATACGGTTGTCCAAAAGAGCCTTTACTTCATGCTGCAGAATGGATAAATGGTCTTCCAAAAGACAGTCTATTCTGGGTGGATTATGACAGAAATGGCAGGGTGTATCCTCGGTGGACTATGTGGAACACCCATTTGTCAGATGTAACACACTGCCACCCATTGAAGTAATAACTTATCCTGCCTCCAGTAGGGTGGCTGGGGGTCAGCTAAAGCCGCTTGTAAGCCGAAGTGAGAGGTTGATGATCCAGGCGTCAACATCCAGGCCCTCCAGGAGATTGGGCAGTAAGCTACTCATGAAGGCTTGAATGTTGAGAGCTGAATCTTCAACTATGGCCTCGTAAGGAGTCTGTTACTGCAGTAGAGAGCTTTGGCGTTGTCTTTGAGCTAACCACTTTCTTAAGCTTCAAAAGGTGTAAAATTGTTGAGGAAACCACTGCACAGGCTATGTCTCTAAAGAGCTGGGTACCTCAAAGAGCATATCTATTAAGGACACTTGAAACATAAAAAAAAAAAACATGTTCATACCGACTAGCCCACCTAAGCATTCAGTTGTGTCTAATCCAGAGTGGATTACATATTTTGCAGCATTTTGGCCATCCTAGATGATCTGTGCCAAACTGGTGCTAAGTTCATCAGCAACTGTTGGCAAGATCTCACTGACAATATCCAGCATGGCAATTACCTACATATGTAGCAGCTGCCATTAACTGAATGGAGGGCATGACTTGCAAAGGAAAATATCCTTTTCCCAAATGTTTCCATACATTTAGATTCTTATCAGGGGGTTCTGTAGTGAACAAATTCTAATTTAGTCTACTTGTAGATGCCTAGGCCACTAGACTCTCAGGTGTAGGATGTTGATTAAGGAAAGCAAGGTCTCCTGGGGCAGGCCTGTCTATATACTGGTAGGCAAGTGCAAACTTTGGTCCAAGTGCTCATTTGAGTGTCTTTAAGAGCCTTGTTAAGAGGGAGGAGCAGCTCTGTGGAGACCTGCCCATGTTGCAGATCCACCATCAATATGTTAATTTTGACCTCAACAGATGGTAACTGTAAGTCAAAAACTTCAGCCACGTACCGGATGATGACCGCAAAAGGCTGATTCTTCCATGGAAGGGTGTGGGAAGAACTCAACCCAGTATCAGGGGAGTTGTCCAAACTACTGGGTTATTGTAGGTCCTTGAGAAAGTTATCACCATCGTAGTAGTGGGATGCCTCTGCGTCATCGCCATTGTCATCACCCAGACAATGCTGACTGTTTCAAATCAGAGGCAAATAGATTTTGGAGTGCTTGAGGACAGCTCCTAGGTAGTGGTAACATTCTGAATGGGTCAGAATGAGTTTGGACCGGCTGCGCTGGAACTTGCGTCGGATGCAACTTTGGTTAAATCCGGTTAAGAGTCAGGCAAAACAATCCAGTCCTCCTCTGTCATTAGTGTTGTTGGTGCTAGCCTTGACATGGCAGGATTCTGTCTCAATTGTCGCACCAGGAGCAAAGTTGGAATGGGCGTTAGCTCCAGAGTAGAGATGGACAGTGCAGTGGAGTCAAGAGGTACAGATGGTGTTGAGGATGGATTTGCCGATGGGAATCTTTCTGAATGCCTCTTTGGATCCACAGGGTGCCCCACAGGGATCCTGAAAGGTGCCAAGGATCTACAACAGGGTTTACTTGAAAGCTGCTATCTGTTACGAAGTTGCAGACAGACCCGGAAATGCAGGGTGCACTGGGACCAGTTGTGGAACTGGTTCTTTGGTAGGATATCGGGACTCAGATAGGCCCCTTGACGTCCCTGCGACTTCTCTGTGGCACAACAGAGAAGAATTCTACTTTGTCTTCTTGTGTTTCAATTTAGACTTGACTGTTGATTTCGAGTGTGTTGCACTTTTTTGCTTATGCAGGGTCATCCCCAATCTTTTTGCCTCCTGCCTCCTATCTTTTCTGACCTGTTGCTGTTGGCTTTTGAACTCTGAGCACTTTTCCACTACTAACCAGTGCTAAAGTGCATATGCTCTCTGTGTAAATTGTATGGTTGATTGGTTTATCCGGATTGGCATATTTGATTTACTAGTAAGTCCCTAGTAAGGTGCACTAGAGGTGCCAGGGCCTGTAAATCAAATGTTACTAGTGGGCCTGCAGCACTGGTTGTCCCACCCACACAAGTAACCCTGTAATCATGTCTCAGACCTGCCACTGCAGTGTCCGTGTGTGCATTTTTACACTGTAACCTCGACTTGGCAAGTGTACCCACTTGCCAGACCTAAACCTTCCCTTTTCTTACATGTAAGGCACCCCTAAGGTAGGCCCTGGGTAGCCCCAAGGGCAGGGTGCAGTGTATGGACAAGGTAGGACATATAGTAATGTGGTTTATATGTCCTGACAGTGAAATACTGCCAACTTCGTTTTTCACTGTTGCAAGGCCTGTCTCTCTCATAGGATAATATGGAGGCTACCTTTAAATATGATTAAAGGGTAGATTCCCCTAGAGAGTAGATGGACATGTGGAGTTTGGGGTCCCTGAACTCACAATTTAAAAATACATCTTTTAGTAAAGTTGATTTTAAGATTGTGCGTTTCAAAATGCCACTTTTAGAAAGTGAGCATTTTCTTGCTTAAACCATTCTGTGACTCTGCCTTGTTTGTGGATTCCCTGTATGGGTCAGTTTGACAGTTGGGTTGTTTTTCACCTCACACTCGACAGTGACACAAAGGGAGCTGGGGTGTAACCTGCATTTCCTAATTAGCCATCTCTGCTAGGAGGGAGGGGTGGAGTGGTCACTCTCATCTGAAAGGACTGTGCCTGCCTCTGACAATGTAGACTCCAACCCCCTGGTGTGTGTCTGAGGCCTTGCCTGGGCAAGGCAGGATTTCACAAGTAGGTGTGAGTCCCCTTTGAAGAAAGGTGACTTCAAAGACTAAAATGGGTATAAGAAGGGCACCCAAATCTACAGACTTTAGAAACACTTCTGGAACCAAGAGGAACCTCTGCCTGGAGAAGAGCTGAACAGCTGAGGAAGAAGGGCTGCCTTGCCCGTGACACTGCTTTGTGGAGCTTTCCTGCAGTGCTGCTTCTGCCAGAGTAAGAGGGCAAAGACTGGACTTTGTGTGCCTTCCATCTTGTGAAGAAATCTCCAAGGGCTTGATTTAGAGCTTGCCTCCTGTTTGAAGTCTCAGGGACAGCAAAGACTTCTCTCTGCCAGCACCTGGAGTCTCTGGAGAGACTCCTGCTCTGACAAGTGGTGCCCTATCCAGTCCCTCGGCCCTTGAAAGGAAAGCTGGTGGAAATCCAAGGAAATCGACTTCGGACGACTTCAGACCGACGCCGCTGCTGAATCCGGTGACACCGCCTGCACCCGATGCCGTGACCTTCGCTGGATCGCGACGATCTTCGCAGGCCCGATCGCCGCTGCAGCCTTGCTGAAGTCCATGACTCCGTGGAAGTCGCCGCACCACATCGTGACCGACGCCGCTCGAAGTGCGCGGATTCAACGTTTCGCACAGATGCCGCAATCCCGGACTTCGCGTATCGGCTTGTTTTCACTCTTCACCAAAGGTACTGTACTTGGGGGTCTACGCGACTCCGTGTCCGGCACCACTGGTGTCGGCTTGTTGGGAACGACTCCGTCACGACGCCGTGTTAACACCTCATCGAAGCATTTTTGTTTCTAAGCGCTATTTTTGAGTTCAATCTTTAAAAATTCATAACTTGACTTGTGTATGTTGGATTTTTGTCGTTTTGGTCTTGTTTTGTTTAGATAAATATTTCCTATTTTTCTAAACTGGTGTTGTGTCATTTTGTAGTGTTTTCATTAAGTTACTGTGTGTGTTGGTGAAAATACTTTACACCTAGCACTCTGAAGTTAAGCCTACTGCTCTGCCAAGCTACCAAGGGGGTAAGCAGGGGTTAGCTGAGGGTGATTCTCTTTTACCCTGATTGGCTGCCATAGACCGGGTGGATACGCATACCCACCCAGGCAGACCCAACATCTCCAAGTGAGACCTGTGTTCCACCTCCTTCCAAGGGGAATCCTCCAGGTCGTTGCCTAGCAAACAATCAACAGGCATGGGTGGACTCACAGCCACTTTCCAGGAACCTTAGACCCCCACCCCCCCCATTCAAAGGGAACCTGCGCCACTCTGCAGAGGCGCTCAGAGTTGTCTACCGCAACTACTTGGTGAAGTACCCGGGGATCGATCTGCTCTTCAGACACCAGGTGACTCCTCACTGTAGTCACACTGGCTCCTGGGTCTCTCAGAGCCTCCACCCTCTGTCCATTGATGGTCACCCATTGCCTGTACTTCTTAGTGTTATCAGGCACTAGGTTTCTCTGGACCATCTCACTGTCCCCTAGTGAGACAAGGGTCATTTCTGCTGGCTCCCACCCACCTAGAACCAACTCATCTCCAAGCGCTACACTGGCCAAACCCTGGGTTTGAGCACCAGTGGGTGCTGGTGTATATTTGGGGCATTTGGGTCCCCCCCTCACATGACCAATCTGGTCACATGAATAGCACTTACGTGGGGGACCACCTACCGGTGGCTTCCCTTTGGAGAACCACGGCTTCTTTTCACTGGGAGGTTGGGAATCCTTTCCCTGGGGATCAGTTTGGGGCCCTTTAGAGAACTCCCCCTGTTTACCCTTACCCCCCCTTTCTTCTGAGAGGGATCCTGTTCACCCTTGGCGTGGTCTCCCCGTACCTCTTTTGAATGTGACCAGATCTTTTGAAAGAATGAACTAGAGAGCCGGTGCTTGACCTTGACCTCGACTGGAGCTGGTAGTGGGTCTTGGGTAACTTCCTTCAGTATTTGGCGATGTAGAGTTTGGCTTCACAGTCCTGGTTCGCAAGTCTCTTGAACTTTTGTGATAGAGATACTGTCCTGAGGCTTGCCCAGGAAAAAAACAACTTGGCCTTTGAAGTCTAGACGCACTCTACTCCTAAAAATCTATATACCAGTAGTGCACCCAGATGATGACTGCATTGGGGACGGTGTTAGCCTCAAATCATAAAGCAATGTATGCCAGAGGCAAGGCTCAAAATAGCATTTCAGAATACAGTTAGTAAGTGAATGATGGACACAAAATGTGAGTTTGAGAATGGAATTTAGAAAAACCATGAAGATCTATTACAAAAAAATAAAAGTTACAATACAGAAAGAGTAAAATACAGATGCAGCAATATTCTCATTCACATGCATAGAGTAATTGCCATGAAGTCTTTAAATAGTAGGAACAATTGAGAATATTAGCCAAAACCAGAAAAAGAATTGACCAAGTCCCAAATGTGCAGCAAAATAAGTATGAAATAGGGCAGCATCCAAGTAGAAGGCATAGTAATTTTCTCCATAACAAGGCATTGAAACTGAAAAGTCAGCATGGGGTGAGCAAAGAATTACATTTTCAACAAATCATAATACAGTATTATGAATCATCCTATAACACTGTCACCTTAGCAGTAACCCACTATAGGAATATTTATTCGCCCATTCTGACCTAATGTCGTCCAGAGGTGAAAGAACAAACAAATAACAAACAACAGTGAGCGCTTGTGCATTAATGCAATACCACATGCAAGCGGAATGTTCATGAACATGTTAGAGAAAACTTCCACTAGCAGGCCCTCTTCTAGAACAGTGCCAATCAGAAATAAACAAATCCACATCTTGCTGCGGATAGTCTCATGCAGCAAAATAAACAGAGAATAAACCTAATGTTATGACATTCATTTTGGACAAGATGGCGTTGAGGCCTAATTGAGGCATAGTGAGCTTTAGTCAGGAAAGCAAACTTATCATGTTTTCGTACATTTGTTTCAACTCTGATACCTCCATGTTAGTATACACATATGAATACTAGTGTAGATTAATTGTTCTGCAAACTTTTAATGCACGTTTTTATTTGACCGCGCAAAAGCTCTAAGAAAGGGCTGTGATGTCTTACCATCGCCGTTCAGGAGGCTAGAAGAAAGTTTGTCCCCATCAAATTCAAATAACAGTCATGCAAGGTGAACATACAATATGCAATGTTTTACCCAGCTCGACTGAAAGTTACCAATGGTGGAATACCACATATATTCCTAAAACCACAGCAAGCCATGGACTTCCTGAAGAAACCAACCCTCGAGATTCAGTAAAGCCAGAGTCACACGGTGCCCAACTCACAATACGGCAAGACAACTAGGATTAGATCACTGGATTTACACCTAACCTGGAAGTACGCTAGTAACAGGTGGTTATTATACAATGTTAATGTTAGTCTGAACAGATATGCTGTATAATGTCCATGTAGAAAGCATACACATCTGCAAGTGTGATGCTTTGAGAACCTTCTCGGCACCTAATGTTTGAAGCCAAGCCTACACCTCTTTTCTGAGCTATGTCAGTAAAGGCTCAGTAACGTCTCCCCTGACACTCTTGTTCCACTCTCAAGGGGTAACCCAAGGCAATACCCAAGGGTCATATCCTTTACTATTGACAGCAAGTAAGACTTGTTTGGCTACTCTTAGTTGCCCTTTTGGCAGAAATGGTTTCTACCTTTTTTGGGAGGATTTACAGTGTGGCCTTGTGCATTTGGGCTATCAATGTGGGAAGAACATGGGTGCGAAATAGCTATCTCATCATCCATCAGGAGACACACATAGCAGATTGGTCAGTCTCTGCGGATAATGGGCAGCAATCTGATTCCCTTACTCTTTCCATGGAAACAGCAGAGGGGGTAGGACAGTGTCCCGTCTGATATGGAATATCATGGGGATCTGCAACCCTCAGAAAAAAACATAAGGCGCTAGCCTTTTTAGATAGATACAACTCAAACATAAGCATTGCCCAAGTACAGGAGACCGACTGACCCCTCACTCTGAACTTAATTTTGCCAGAAGATGGACCTTTTGCTGCATTGCATTATCATATTCATCATATGCTCACAAGCGTAGCAGTTGCAGCTCACTGACCTCTAAAGGGGTGGGGCAGGTGTGGGGGGGGGGCATTTAGTAAAAAAAAAAAATTAAAAACGCTGCACCGATCCTCTGTCCCTCATCGCTCCAGTCTGCAGGCACATGCCCCCAGCCTGCCCTGTGGCTAATCCTGACGCTGCTCATAGCAGCGTTAGGATTGGTTGGGAGCACCCAGCCAGGGCATTCCCAGGCTGACTAGGAGCCTGTGCAGGCTCTCTCCAGCCCAGCAACACAGTGCCGGGCTGGAGATAGCCTACTGCGCATGTGTGTTTGGCCGGCCCGAGACCACCGGCCAAAGACACATGCACTCTTGGGGGGGGGGGGGGTGCTCTTGCACTCTCCTCAAGTGCTCATCACCCCCAATGCCACACTCCTTTTCAAGAAAATAATAATAAACGCAGTTTATTATAGTTTTTTTTAAAAGGTTTTGCAGCTGCTGCTGCTGGCGGGGGGACAAAACGCTCCTCCGCCCTAATGGAGGAGCCGCCGCTGAAGTGTAGTTCTCCTAATTAAAAAATTTACACCTCTGAATGTTTTAAACATCTACACAGATGACCTGGGTAGATGTTGCAACATTATAGGGCAGATTGGGCACTACTCGTATTACAATAGTGAATAGGAGGATTCTGACACCCCATACCGCCATCCTGTTCCTGGCGGTTCGCCCGCCAGGAACAGGATGGCGGTGGCATGGGCACTGCAGGGGCCCCCGTAAGAGGGCCCCAAAAAGAATTTCAGTGTCTGCTTTGCAGACACTGAAATTCGCGACGGGTGCAACTGCACCCGTCGCACCTTCCCACTCCGCCGGCTCAATTCTGAGCCGGCGTCCTCGTGGGAAGGTAGTTTTACACTGGGCTGGCGGGCGGCCTTTTGCCGGTCGCCCGCCAGCCCAGTGTAAAACACAGAATAGCCGCCGCGGTCTTCCGACCGCGGTGCGGTATTCTGGAGGGGGGAAGTCTGGCGGGCGGCCTCCGCCGCCTGCCAGACTTAGAATCACCCCCTAAGCTTTGATTAAACATCCGGGTTTCTCTACATACATAACAGGCGGATGGACCAGTTTTCCTCATACGTAAGAGTGATAACTAAACAAGCTGACAGTAAAAATTTGTGGCCAAAAACATAACAATCCTAGCATCCCCGGGCTTCAAGTCTTAATGATTACAGTGGTAAATAGACTCGTCCCCAATCACTGTTCCTTAGTACTTAATGAAAGTGAATTTTATCCAAATCCTTTATCCCCCCCCAAGCCTCTGTAGCTCATTGTAGTAAGTCTCTTATGAGGGGTACACCCACAATCTGGTCATACAAACTGCTGTTTCAAAGCCACCCAGCCCAATCATCAAGCCTGTTTAATCCCCAGTGCTACCATTTTGAAATCTTGCATGTCCTAACAAGGCTTTCCTCAACAAGTTATTTCTCTTCATGTGTAATTTTCTGATCTTTTTAAGCTGATCTGGTTGAGTCTGCCAACTCTGCTACTGAGTACCATACTACAAAAGGCTTGGGTGCCATTTTCTGAGTGGTTTTCACCACTTACTCAAGGAGACTGAAATCTTTCCTCCGGCATCAGTGTTGTTGTGTCACATCCATTTTATCTAAACTGTGGGCTTCAGGAAAGATTAATCTATACTTTATTTGCTTGTATATCAATTGCTATATTTTATCTAAAAAAATGTATGTGACGCAGTAGTATGGATTTTGTCACACCATTAAGGTTTCATGTAAGAGTCATTATATTTTTATTCATTGGATAGTTTGACAGTTTTACCACTATGTCTCTTGATCTGGAAGAGTCCTTACCACATTTCATCCTATTGTATGAGCCCTTCCAATAAAGATTGTTTCACTGTTGCATTTGTCAAGAATAGCATAAAACATTTGTGAACACAAGCCATAATATTAAATTCTACTTTCTCTCCTTTAAAAATTTTAATGAGTATATTGTCCCTGTGTAATATATCATCTAGATCCTCGCATTTCAATGTCAACCATATGATTTGGGAATCCATGTGGCAAATTGTGGTAGCTGCCAGCTGATCTGTTTAAGAGAATTGTTAGAAATGGGGTCTCTAGTTGGCTTGCACCCTTTCCAAGTAGGGATCCTCGCTCTAGTCAGGATAAGGAAGATACCAGCTCGGATAACCCCTGCTCACCCCCTTGATATCTTGGCACGAGCAGTCAGGCTTAGCTCAGAAGCAGTGTGTAAAGCATTTGCACATTACACACAGTAACACAGTGAAAACACTACAAAAGGACACCAAACCAGTTTTAGATAAATAAACAATATTTTTCTATTTAAAACAACACCAAATACGATAAAAGTCCAACATACCGTAATAAAAAATATGAATTCTGCGGGATTTACTCAAAAATACAGTTCCTTGAAGTCAATAGCTCCACCTGGGGCTATTACGGCGTCGTGATCAACAAAACCAACAGTTCAGGCCGGCCGCGCATCACGGGCCAGCTACGGTGTCGGGAAGACCCACAAAGAGTACCTTGGGTTTGTAGGGCGTCGTGATCCTCGCCGTGAGCTCAGGAGAGCGGCGTCACAGTGTCGGTTCCAGAGTCTGGCCAGGAGACGTCGGGCCCTTGAAGTCACACGCGTTGCAGATCGAACTCCGGGCTGATGAAGTTAGGAGCGCTGGCGTGGATGGTGTCGGGGCTGCAGTGCAAAGCAGGACCATGTGACGTGCAGTGCCCACAGGTCACGGTGCAGGCAGCGGCTCGGTGACAGCGTGCAGCGGTGTCGGTGAGACCAGGGCTGCGGTGCGAAGCGGGGCGGTGCAACGTGCGGTGTTCACAGGTCACCGTGCAGGCAGCGGCGGCGTCATTGCGGAAGCGCTGTCATTGGCAGGCCCAAGGCAGCGGTGCGGGATGGGACGGTGCTTTGTGACCCTCACGAGCGGTGTCCACAAGCCACAGTGCAGGCAGGGACGCCTGGTGACAACACTGGAGTCAATGGTGCTGGCGTCGGTGGACCGGGACTGCAGTGCAGGATGAGACAGTGCTTCGTGCTCCTGACGATCGGTGTCCACAGGCCAAGATGCAGGCAGCGGCGCCGGTGTCAGCAGGAGCGTCGTCATCGGGGAGGCCCAGGCTGCGGTGTGAGCAGGTGATGCCAGAGTGCAGGGCACACAGGTCGTGGTGCGAGCAGCGTCTCGGTGAGGTCATCTGATGACGCCGTCAGTGAGACCAGGGTCTCGGTGGGAAGCGGGCGATGCGACTCTGTGCGGCGTCTGCAGGTCACAGTGCAGGCAAGTGGCGTCGTTGGTGGCGTCGCAGTGGTTTCTCCTCCTGAACAGCACAAAACAAACAGTTCCCAGTGCTGCAGGTCGAGGAAACTGAAGTCTTTGGTGTCCCTGAGACTTCCAACTGGAGGCAAGCTCTACTACAAGCCCTCGGAGAACTTTCTCAAGCAGAACGCACAGCAGAGTTCACCCTTTGCACTCTTTTCAGGCAGAAGCAGCAACTGCAGGCCAGTCCAGCAAAGCAGCACAGCAAAGGGACAGTACTCCTTCTTCAGCTCTTCTCCTTGGTAGAGGTTCCTCTTGATTCCAGAAAGATTCTAAAAGTCTGAGGTTTTGGGTCTTCTTCTTATACTCCTATCTGCCTTTGAAGTTGACAAACTTCAAAGCAAAGTCTCAAGTGTTTGCAAGATCCTTCCTTCTCCAGGCCAGGCCCCAGACACACACCCAGGGGGTTGGAGACTGCATTGAGTGAGGGCAGGCACAGTCCTTTCAGCTGTAAACGACCACTCCCCCATCCCCTCTAACTCAGATGGCTCATCAGGATATGCAGGCTACACCCCACCCCTTTTGTGTCACTGTCTAGTGAGGTGCAAAACAGCCCAACTGTGAAACTGACCTAGACAGACAATCCACAAACAGGCAGAGTCACAGAATGGTTTAATCAAGAAAATGTCTACTTTCTAAAAGTGGCATTTTCAAACAGACAATTTAAAACACAACTTCACTAAAAAATGTTTTTTTAAATTGGGAGTTCAGAGACCCTAAACTCCTTATTTTTATCTTCTCTCAAAGGTAATCTGTCTTTTAGGGATATTTAAAGACAGCTCCCATGTTAACTAACCTATGAGAGGGATAGGCCTTGCACAGTGAAAACCAAATGTGGCAGTATTTCACTGTTAGGACATATAAAACACACTAGTATATGTCCTACCTTAAACATACACTACACCCTGCCCCTGGGGCTACCTAGGGCCTACCTTCGGGGTGTCTGACATTTAGTAAAAGGGAAGGTTTAGGCCTCCCAATTGGGTAAACTTGCCAAGTCAAATTGGCAGTTTAAAACTGCACACCCAGACACTGCAGTGGCAGGTCTGAGCCATGGTTGCAGGGCTACTAATGTGGGTGCCACAACCAGTGCTGCAGTCCCACTAGTAGCATTTGATTTACAGGCCCTGGGCACCTCTAGTGCACTCTACTAGGGGCTTACCAGTAAATCAAATATGCCAGTCATGGATAAACCAATCAACAGTATAATTTCAATAGGGATCACTTGCACTTTAGCACTGATTAGCAGTGGTAAAGTGCGCAGAGACAATAAACCAGCAAAAACAGAGTCCAGTACACCATAAAACCAGGAGGTCAGAAGGTAAAAAGACAGGGGAGACATGCCAAAGATTTGCCAGGTCTAACAAGAATGTTTTAATTCACCTTTCTATGGCTTGAAGGTGCTGATCAAAGGCTGGGATGTCTGCTTTAATGTTTGTTATTTCTTTGCATAGCTCCGTTCGCAGAGCCAACATAATCTTGATAGATTTGTCTATGTCACCCTCAAGATCCCCAAGACATCTTTTGTCAAGGAGAACATAGCCTTTGCTCCTTTATTGCTGGCTGATGTGACCTCTGTGTTGATTTTGGATATATGATGCAGATATTCCTTTTTGTGGCTGGTGCAACGTATATCGGAGGCAATTCTCAGTTGGCACGAGTCACTAGTTGTGTCACAACCTTTTCTAATCTCATTATATATGATAGCACTCGCTGCTGCGCTACATTGAGGAATATTAGAGGGTGCTTAATAGTGCCCCATGAAATCACCTTGAAAGCATACCTTCCTAACCCACCTTCAGCTACACAGTGCCCTGTCTTGTGTCGTGCCTCTCTTTTAGTACTCATACAGTGAGTAAGGCTAGGCGTGATGAATGATCCACTTCTTGCTTTTCTTGGAGACAGTCCATTTCTTTTAAGGGACAGCTACATACATAGAGCTGATTCTGCATACTAATCGCGGCTGATTCAGATCGGGAACTCCTGATTTTTGAAGCCAAAATGGCTTTATTTGAGCTGGCTCTGGCCTGAAATTATCTCAGCTTCAATAGAAGTCAAAGGGGAAAATGCATTTTTTTTCTTCAAAATCTCTAACTTTCTTGTTCTAAAATGTTGGCATGTTGTTAGAAATGGGGTCTCAAGTTGGCAGGGGTTTGCACTTTGTCCAAGTAGGGACTCTCACTCTAGTCATGGTAAGGGAGTCACACAGCTAAGATAACCCGTGCTCACCCCCTTGGTAGCTTGTCTCAAGCAGTCAGGCTTATCTCAGAGGCAGTGTGTAAAGTATGTGTGTGTATATATATATATATATATATACACACACACAGAGTAACACAGTGAAAACACTACAAAAAGACTCCACATCGGTTTAGAAAAATAGCCAATATTTATCTGACCAAAACAATAAAAATCCAACATAAACAAGTAAAGATACCGCTTTTTTAAAGGTTTGCAAGCCCGGTGGGGCTAGGGGCAATCCTTGCACAACACACTGGCCATCCGAATACCGCGAGACAAATTTTGGCCTATGCCAGTAGAAGCCTGTCTGAAACAGAACATGCCTACTCTCAGCTGGAGAAGGAGAAGTCTGGCTGTAGTGTGGGCCTGCAAATATTTTCATGTGTTTTTATATTGGAAACATTTCATCATCATCACAGACCACCAGGCTTTGCTCACTATTTTAAGAAACCCACAAGGTAAGATGCTCCCTTGCATCGAGAGGTGAGGGTTGTTACTGAAAGAGTATGAATGCGTGATTGTACTCAAGCCAGGGAAAGACAAAACCTTGTAGATTATTTTTCACAAATGCCTCTACATCACCAGAGTTCGACATTGAAAGCAGCTGAGGAATATCTCAATTTCATTGTGAGGTCCAGCATGCCAGCAACTCTATCCATTGAACAGATTATTGCTGCTACCAAGGCAGATAAAGATATGCTGATCCTCAAAGACCTCATTACAGCACAATCTTGGAAGTCAAGTGTTCAACTTTTTGCTTATGATGTTGAACTCCAAAAATTCAAAAATGTACAGGATGAGCTATTGGTCAACCAAGAGGGTATAGTATTGAGGGGCTCAGGAATTGTCATACCTGAGAGCCTGCGACAGCAGGTCATCAAGCTAGCCCATGAAGGACATTGTGGCATTCACAGAGTGAGGCGACCCTGCCTACACGTCCAGCTCACATATCTGAGCCTATGTCATTGATGCATGATGACGGTGCATCTCAACTACCTCAATCTGATCTGGCAGACCAGAGCGAGCGCCTTAGTAGCTCATTGATGAATTATGATGCTAATGTGGTCTGTACTTCTTATTTAACAAAGGGGGAGATGTGTCTTTGATATCATGCACAATAGGGCTTGGGGTCCTGGGTGACTCTAGACAGGAATTACTTAATCGGATGGGAGGTGTTAAGGAGTTATTATAAAAGTTATGAATCAATGCGTGGAGAGTGCATTGGCATTTCGAAGAATAAAGACATCTGTTACAGAGCTCCATGTGCTGAATATTAATTTTTCTGTTCCTGGGCTGGGGAGGACGCTACAAGTACCACATGTAAGGAGTGGGGGAACTTCTACAACCTAACTGCCCCCAAGAACTGAGAACTGATATGAACAACAATATTAGAAATGACAGAGGGAGAGTATGCAATGTGACTTTTTTGAAACAGGCTCCCCTTCTGACACAGAAAGCGTGAAATGGGGGACCTGCGCGGAACTATTCATCTGAGTACATGGTGTTAGACCTGCCAGCTCTTGGCATTGTTTCCCCTGTATTTTTTGCTTCTGGCCTCCTGTTTTGATCCTGTGTTGAATTTTGATTTTGCTGGATCCAGGGCTCTGGGCACTTTACCACTGCTGACCAGTGCTAAAGTGCAAGTGCACTCTGTCTAAATTGGATTGGTAATTGGTTTATCCATGATTGTCAAATTTGATTTACTAGTAAGTCCCTAGTAAAGTGCACTATATGTGCCATGGATCTGTAAATCAAATGGTACAAGTGGGCTTGCAGCACTGATTGTGCCACCCACATGAGTAGCCCTGCAAACATGTCTCAGACCTATCACTGCAGTGGCTGTGTGGGCAGTTTTAAACTGCCATTTTGACAAGGTAAGTGCATCCACTTGTCAGGCCCAAACCTTCTCTCTTACTACATGTAAGTCGCCCCTAAGGTAGGCCCAAGGCAACTCCACGGGCAGGATGCAGTGTATTTAAAAGGAAGGAAATGTACTGGTGTGTTTTACATGTCCTGATACTGAAATACTGCTAAATTTGTTTTTCACTATTGCAAGGATGATCTTTCCCATAGGGTAACATAGGGATTGCCTTGAAATATCTTTTAAGTGTAATTTCCCATTGGGAGCAGATAGGGATTTGGAGTTTGAGGTCTCTGAACTCACAATTTTAAAATAATTTTTTTGGTGAAGTTGGTTTTTAATTGTAAGTTTGAAAATGCCACTTTTAGAAAGTGGGAATTTTCTTACTTAACCATTCTGTGCCTCTGTCTGTGGAATACACGTCTGGTTCAGGATGACAGTTGGGCTGTTTGTGAGGTCCACGACTGCTTAGAAAATTAAATAATATGAACAGATTAGGTCCCCAGCTTTCAGTAATGACTCTGTGGGGTGGTCCACGGAATCCAATAATGATTCAGTGGGGCCCCTGAGTTCTAGTAATTAGAAAGTGGGGGTCCACATAAGTAAAAAGGTTGGGAACCAGTGCTGTAGGAGGGATTGCCACTCTGCCTGTTGCTTTGCTGTACTGGCTCGCTGCTTCTGTCTTGGGAGTGAAAGAACTGGACCCTGCTTTCCAAGCACATAAACTAACCAGCAACCACATAACAGGTTCAACAAATCAATTATCAGAAGCTTTGATTCAGTAATTTTTATGCATCATGACCCATGTGGCCATGAATAACTACACCTTTTAGTAAAATTAGAAAGTTTATTTCCCTATATTAACAATGGTAATATCAGATAAATTAATCTAAAAACCAAATGATAAGCATATATAAACAACACAGACTATCCAAAGCAGCGGAAAAGCCTCAAATTAACTAAAGCATTTATCATTAGACATTTAAGAGTTACAGTTCAAATTAATAACATCAATAACTGAACAACAGAGATAGCATACATCTAGATTCAACAGATGAACAAAATCAATTCTTTGTTAATAACATTTGTCGACACATTGGGCATACTAACTAACCTTCCAATTAGAATAGCATGTTTGGGCTTTATGCAAAAGCATTTTAGTCAAAAGTTAATTTCGAAAACATCCAACTAGAGTTCTATCAAAATAGCGGTTTGTACCTACAAGGAAGAACAAAAATCTACCACAGAAACAATAACATTTCGTATACCTCTCCTCAATGGATCAGCAAGGTGTGATTTCTTCGTCAATTTGACATCTGTCTGGTCGGCGTCATCAAAGGACAGTGAAAGGGATTGGCTTAGCCACGGTTGGGTGCTAAGTTAACTGAACCATCTTCGGAAAACATTAAACTAAGGAATCAGCATCAACACAATTTCTCTATAAGGATAGCTATGAGAGAAAAGAACATCTGGAACTCCCGTGCTCCAGGTACCGGACTGCTAAGGGATAGAGAATGAGATAGCGTAGCACTCCTAAATGAGGTCAGGCTAAGTGAAAACCCCATAAAGTATTTTCTCATGCCGCCATTGGTCAGAATATTGTACGTTCACAGTAGGACCAATAAACACTAGATTCTAAATCTAAAATATAACAACATAGTCTTTCACACGTCTATGATTGGCTCCTCTTCTCCCGTTCTCATCACCAGCTTCGTCAGGTAACTTTTTTGTTGCAATCCTAGCTGCAGTCAGTGCAGCCATTGTTCAGGCCTGGGAACATCTTCTTCTCACGCATCAAATCTACAAATTATCAACTTCTAGTACAGGATGTTTCAGTAAGCAGTTCTCATAAGAAAAGTTTAAGACATTTACAAATCGCTTGGTCAGTACCATGTGAACAATGGATAATATTAATCTTCCGCTTTCACAAAACATTTATGGACATTTATTAGGCCATAGAGCTTAACATGAGGTTCTGTCAACTAGGCCCAAGCCTCGAAATTAATCAAAGCTTAATATTATTTAAGCAAATACATAACATCTATATATTAGTATGATCCATTAGTACATTTTATTCTTCATGTGCACATTATTTAAACTATAAATGTGAATTCTTTATTAATTGGATAATGCTTGATGGTGGCCACTCAAGTGGGCACATTCTCCAAGACACACCATTTTCTTTATGTTATCCTAATTCATGTAAATTCTTAGCTAGTGATCAATGCACATTTATTAGTAATTAATTCAGCTTTCACAATCCCTCCTCTGATGACTAAATGTGTCATCACACCTCACAGCACAATTTTTGTTAACCTAAAGGTTTGTTTCATTATAACCCTTGGCATTTCTTTTCTTTCTCCACTTTTGATCAAAGTATCTTTCTAATTTAAATTCTTCCCTCCTCTGATCATTGTCCAACTTCTGCATTTTAATCACATTATACAATTTATAAATTGTCCATAATCCAATGATACAAATTATAATCAATATTATCTGTATTATCACAGTTATACCTTTCCCTAGGTTGCCCAGCTAATTTCCTACATAAGCAAAACCTTTGCCAACCTTTTCACAAACTCCAGGTTCTTCCAAAACTTTTAAGTCAGAGTTAAAATTAGTCAGATTGTTAATAAAGCTTCTAATCGGGGTTCCATTCATCAAAACTCTAGGGCCGGAGAACATGGCGGGCTGCAGTATGGCCGCGCGCTGAAGCGCTTACCTGAGCTCCCCGGCTAGAGCCTCGGGTTTTTCGTTTTCTCCCCTTCCTCTTCGGATCCCTTGCTTTCCTTTCCCCCCCCCCCCTTGGATCCTTGTAGTGGGGATCTGGAGAAAACATATGGGCGCAGGGAGGCGCTCATTGCTGGTAGTTGAGTCCGGGGCAGCAAATTGGTTCCGTGACGCCCTGGAACTCCGAAGGAGTTGTCGGGGAACGCCACGCATTCCCCACCGGGGGAGTGCTGGCAGAGGCAGCACTAGCTGCCGGGAAACCACGAGTGCAGGAGGAGGAAGATTCCATGGCCCTCCAACACCTCAGAAGTTGTCGAGGGGAGTGAGGGTGTCAGCATCTGAGGTCGGTATATTTTCTTCAAGCCCCCCACCGGTAAGAGATTCCTTTTTGGTTACGGCTGGCACCGGGGGAGGAGGAAAGAAGTGCAAAAATTTGCACATGTACCCAGACAGTGGAGCAGACAGTGGAGCAGCAGGACAGAACTGGGTGGTGAATCGAGGAAGTCTTTTAGGAAAAAAAAGAGGATTTAAATATAAAAAAAACAAAATCGTGACAGAGATCTGCCACAACTACCACGAAAATTACCCCCTCCTTGCGGGCATATTTTAGAGCACTTCCTATAGTACCTGATACCTCTGATTCTTTAATGATTCAAGATAGGGTGGAGGGGGGGCATCGGCCCTGACTCCCTGGCGGATCCATCTTCTAATTTATCTTCTGATTTGTCCCCGGTGCTCCAGAAGGATAATGGGAGGAATGGGGGTGCGGTTGGGACACAGGAAGTTTTGCACTCCCTGGTGGAGCCAGGAATTGTAGACCCTGTACATTTGTCTAATACTCAAACTCAAATTATAATCCCAGAGTCTAATGCATTGGAAAGTATGATTACTTCATTGACAGATAGTATAAAAAAAAGGTTTTGTAATTTCAGAGGCAAACCAAGCTGAAATAAGGTCAGCCTGTGAGTCACTTGAGAAAAAAATAGACTTGTTGGCACTTAGGACTCAGGCTCTTGAGGAATCAGTCAAGACTCTGAGTGGGAATGTGGAGAGGAATAAGGAAGAGATCCAATTGTTGAAAAAGATGGAACAGGACTTGCAAGACAAAATGGAACTTTTAGAAGGAATAACCTGAGAATTTTAATATCCCGGAGGGCATGGAAGGGTCCGATCTAAAAAAGTATATAGCTACTCTTATCAAAAAGGCAGTCCCTACTGACGCATTCGAGGCTGAGATCTTTAACGATATTCAGAGAGTCCATCGGGACCCCTTTAGGAGGAATCCGAATATTAAGAAACCACAAAGGATTTTGTTGAACTTTAAAACTTACCTTCTGAAAGAGAAAATCCTCACAAAGGCCTTGGAGCTTGAATCTCTGGATAGTGATGAAACGAAATTTGAGATTAGGTCTGACCTCTCTAGGATAACACTGAACAGGCAATGGGAGCTAGGAAAACGCCTAGAGGAATTAAAAAAATTAGGACGGAAGTTCCACTGAAATTTCCAGCAAGTTTGCGTGTGATGATGAATAATAGAATGTACAATATTAGGGATCCCGTTACAGCAGATGATCTTCTAGATGCGATAAAGAAGGGGAATATGGTTTAAGAAAGTCAGGGGAGCTCATGGCGCCCTAAATGGGGCCAATGGGTCAAGAGATAAGGATAGGGGTTCTCCCAGAGAGAGTAGGAAGGGACACGATAGGGGAGTTTTGGGTTGCACAAAGGGGGAAGCATGTGGGGAAAAAAGTAAAAATATCCTCATACATCTCAGATCTATGTCTGTCTGGATAATATTCAGGGGGTCCAGGGAGATGGGAAAAACTTAGTACAATTGATGTCATGGAATGTTAATGGGCTACCTATGAAAGCTAGAACAAGAAGAGTCTTGCAGTTCCTTATGGATTCATCAGCCCATATTATATTCTTACAGGAAACACACTTAACTAAAGATGAGAGTGTAACTTTGTTTAGAACACAGCACTGGATAGGGGATTTTGTAACCACTGAGCACAATTTTAATACAAAGGGAGTGGCAATTTTGGTGAAGCGTCATTTGAATGCGACCCTATCCAAGGTGGTAACAGACAAATTAGGGAGATGGATTATACTCAGGTTGCAGCTTGGTAGTAGGGCATTTACTTTGGTAGGATATTATGGTCCTAATTGTGACGATCTAGAGCCTCTAAGGGAGGTTATTTCCCACCTTTTGAACTTTTCTGATCCAGTAATTATGGTAGGGGACTTCAATGTGATTTTAGATAATAGGCTCGACAGATCAGCAAAATCTAGGTCGGTCGGCACTCCTAAGTCCCAGCAATATTTAAAGTTAATGATGAAGGATTTTGGGCTGTGTGACTTGTGGAGGGAGAGAGCAGGGCAAAGGCAGGAATTCTCAGTATGGACATGCTTCGCGAATCTATTACTTTCTAGTGGATTATACTATTTGTGATTTGGTGGAGACCATAGCTTATTCACCTGCCCATCTATCAGATCATGCAGCAGAGATGTTAAAATTACGTTGTCCCCATGGGGTAGGTGGGGTGAGATGTACCTTTGATCGAGCCTTTTTACTTGAGGAGGAGATTATTTGTGTTCTCCGTAAGGAGGCTGAGGACTTTTTTAGGTTGAATCTAGGCTCAGCATCTACTGGGGTAGTGTGGGATACTTTTAAAGCAGTAATGAGGGGAAAAATTATAAGCCTAGTGTGTTATAGGAATAAGATGCATAGGGAGGAAGTGAAACATTTAGAACAGCAAATTTAGTTATCCACTACCCTCTATGATATGGGTGGGGATGAGGTGTATTTGAGGAACAGAATTTCCCAGCTAAAATTACAGCTGGAATCTGTTTTACAAGTTAGAATCAGGAAGCGATGTGAGGCAAGGGAGCAAAGTCACTTTGAACATGGAGAAAATATGGGAAAGGTTTTGGCTTGGAAGTGTAAAAACGCTCAGACATGTAATATGGTTAAAGAACTGGTGGACTTGCAGTCAGGGGTGAGCGTAACATCTTTCGAGGCTATAGGAGAGACCTTCTACAAATTATTTTCGAGACTTTATAGCGAGGAGGGGAAGGTGAGTGAAGGGATGATCGATGAATGGTTGGATAGGGATCATCCCTCTCCCCGCCTCCTGGAAAGGAAACAGAATTATTTATCTAGACCTATTACGGAGGGGGAAATTATATTGGCGTTAAAAGAAAGTAAAAGTGGTAAGGCCCCTGGGCTAGATGGAATTCCGGTTGAGTTTTATAAGGCATCGGGGGATGTTATAATACCTGCTCTTTTGCAATTGTTTTCAGAGATTTTTGAGGGGGGAGCTCCCTTACCAGCTTCATGGCAGGAGGCTATTATTTCGCTCATTTTAAAACCTGGTAAATCCCCTTTGAAGTGTGGGTCGTATAGACCAATTTCTTTGTTGAATAGCGACTATAAGTTGTTTGCTAAAATAATGGCAAATAGGTTGAGTGTGGTGGTGAGCGATTTGGTTCATTCTGACCAGAGAGTTTTTATTAGGAATAGATTTTACATGAGAAGACATTTACCTTAATAGGGGCCATTGATTTAGCTACCACATACCAAGATCCCCTGGCTGTTATAGCTGTGGATGCAATGAAAGTTTTCGACAGAGTTAATTGGAAATATTTGTATAGGATTATGGATCGTAGTAAATTGGGGCAGACATTTTGTCATGTTATTCAATCTATTTACCAGGCACCCAAGGCTAGGTTGTTGGTTAACGGTAGGTTAACAGATTCATTTTGGATTACCAGGGGTACTCGACAGGGCTGTCCCCTTTCCCCTTTGTTGTTTAATCTATATCTAGAGCCTTTGGCCAGAACAATTAGGCAGGATTCGAGAATTCTCCCTTTTACGAGCAACGGTTGGGTGAAGAAAGTAGCCTTGTTTGCCGACGATCTTCTGATTTATACCTTATAACAATGCCTATCCTGTTAGATATCACTGAGGGGTTTGGGAAGATCTCAGGCTATTGTATCAATACATACAAAACCGAAATAATGGTCTGGAACCTGAAGGGTGCAAATTGGCATACTACTAACTCCAGGAGGTATTTAGGGTTAACAATTGTCCATGATTTGAAACAAATCTCCCTGGTGAATATTAGGTCTGTTATAACTGAGTGTAGTAAGCTTATGTTGGGTTGGCTGCATCTGCCTCTCACAATTATCGGGAGGGTCAATTTGGTTAAAATGATAATACTACCTAAGTTGAATTTTCTTTGTAATTCTGTCCCTCTTTATATGGATAAAAAATTATTGGCTATGTTTCAACAAAAAATTAACACTTTTATTTGGGCACATAAGGGCCTAGGATAGCCTGGAAGAAACTGCGTAGAAGAAGTGAGAAAGGTGGGTTGACGCTTCCTGATGTTCAATACTATGCGTGGGCGTTCCATCTTAAGAACGTTAGGATGTTGTTCGCATCCCCGGACCTTTCAGCAGTGGGCACAATGTTTAATTTTATGGTGGGCACTGAAAAAGGTGCAACAAAGTATTTTTTGTATAAGTTTGGTGATCCCAAGTTCTTCAAGAAAGTGAAATTGAAAATACTATATGACGCCGCTAAGGTATGGTTTGAGGTTCGCAGAGCGGTTAAAATACAATATTATAGTCCGAGTGCTCCAGTTTGGGATTCTCCAGGTACCCCTGAATGTTTAACTGCAGTATTGGCTCGGCCTCTTAAGAAAGCAGGAATTCAAGTTTGGGGGGACTTGATTAGGGGAGGAACTTTGTTACCTTGGAATGAGCTCTTGGAAATTACAGAGGGATCCCTCTCAAGATTAAAGTATCTTCAAATGAGAAATTGGACATGTGAACTTACAAATATGTTTGGCTCTGTGAATCTATTAGAGGACACCCTGATAAGGAATCATGTAAGTTTACAAAAAGTTTCAAAATGGTATTGGGGAATCTTGGAGATTTTAGATGGCGATTTTGGATTACCGAGGGCCCTTTGGGGGAGGGGTTCCCCCCAAGGCAGGATCAGGTGCACAAATAGTGGGAGTCATCTATGCAAAGGGTGTTCAAAGTAATAAAAGCTGTGTCATTGAGAAGGAATCCTCTTTATACACTGCATAGGGCCTTTTTTCCCCCACGAGGCTTTCTAAGATTAGGGGAGGAGAAGAAGTGACCTGTGTAAAATGTGGTCTGCCAGGTGCTTCTGATATACATATGTTTTTGGACTGTCCAGTGGTGTTAGCTTTTTGGCGAAAGGTATGCACATCTCTTTCAGGTATTACTAGACAAATGATCTATCCGACTTTACCTTTAGTTATTTTTTTGGTATTGGAAGAGGGCGTAGTATTGAATAGAGAAACTAGACCAATGCTTTTGTATGCAATACTTTTGGCTAGGAGGGAGATCTGCAGGAAATGGATGGCTCCCATGCCGCCTTCTTATATAGATTGGCTTAATGCTTTGATGGGTATCTCAAAATTGGATGTCGGAGCGAGTAAATTGAACAAGAGGGAAAAAAAATCAAGATGTGGTCACATTTATGGGAATGGCAGGGCACTTTACTATAATATACCACCTGTATATGCTGATATCGGTCCTATGATTATATATATATCTACTCCTGTGTCCTTGACAATAACAGTGGTCTAAGGATCAATGAGAGAGTTTTATTCTCCCTGGCGTTGGACTTCTCTACGATGGGCAAACATTATTGGGGTGATATAAGTAGTCTTTAAGGCCAGAGATGTATGAGGACCAAAATAAATAAATAAATAAACTAGCTTCTAATCTCCCTACTATTGTTATGAATAAAGGCAGTTCTGAAGAGTTATAGATATTACCGCAGCCATTTCAGTGCCCCTTAGGATCATAGCTCCTGAAAAAATAGTCAGCATGTTATCCACAATAGTAGACTACTTTCTAATTTTCATAGAATTTAGAATAACGCCCACTGAAGGAATTATTGCTCTAAATACATCCCCAATTATGCTAGAGTAAGATTCTCTCTTTGGTCTAGCAAGGTGTAATTTGTTCCGTTTAGGTATCTCATTCAGGTTTTCAACTTGATAAATCTTTGGGAACACTATTTCCAAGTAACATGTGCCATACCATCCTCTCTGAAGACGGTAATAAGCATTTAGTCCACATATGTAATAAACCCCTGGAATTGCTGGGTCTTGTCTATTTAACAGAAAAGTCCATTTACTCTGAAAGAGAAACATCTGCATTCACTCGTTCCCACAAAAAATGTATCCGTTCTAGATTTTTGCCTATATATATATATATATGTGTGTGTGTGTACAAAGCTTCCCTACGTGTTGTGCATCTAAAACTGACTTCCCTTGTGTTTTGATTTCACTAAATGCATAGTCATTTCTAAACATCCTTTTCACTAAGCCCTTATTTAATTTCTCCTTTAATGCCTTTCTCCTGTCATCAGTTTGATCTAAGAAACTCTTTTCTACTGGTGTAAGCAAGCATGTAAGATTGTCCCTCTGCGCGTAAGCCGTGCCAAGCATCAATGTAGGTTCAAAGAAACCTCTCACTAATTCTATATTATTTTCCTTAGGCACGCTACTCAGGTATTTAATAATAGGAACAAACGAAAACACCAAATCATGATTTGAATAAAAATACTGGATGTATTCTTAGCTATAGAACCTTGTTAATAAAAGACTGCAACTAATTCCATACAGTAGTGGCAAACTATGATAGGTTATCCCTTCCTCCACTGCTGAAGGAATTTGCGTGCAAACATAACACTCTCTTACATTCATTGTCTCAACGTACTCATGCAATAAGCAATAGAAAACATTAGAAGAAAGATCTCTTTGTGGATTATCTACATGTAAATATGTGTCATCCCTTTGAAAGTTATCTAACTCTGTAAGTGTAGTAGTAGTTTCTAAAACAGAGGTATGATTAGCTACAGCTTTATTGAGAAAGCTCACGCTCACAATCAATAGCAAACATACTATCAGACACACAATTGCTAAGCTGATACATATGTATTTACAACACTTATTCTTTCTAACCTGCTCGTTGTGGTTACTCATGATCTGTAAAGTATCAGAAAGAAGAAAAATAAAAATATCTATGTAATAAAACAAAAATCTTCTTTCGATTATTTACAGCTTTCAGTCTTTCTTCCAGAACTTTTTGTCAAATCAGTAACTGTTGTCAAAATCGGTTTAGTAGCGTGTCAGATCCGTTTACTTCAACAGTCTCTTCAGGTTGTTTTCAATTGTCTCTTTTTTTCTTCTCAGTTTCACAGAATTCGCAAAGATCAGTTCATAGACCAACTTCACGTGCCAAAGTATTGACCTGGAATTTCACGATCAAAACAAAATGACAAAAATTCACTTAGCCTGTCACTAGTTGTTGCATAGTCCCATTCAGGACCTGCGTATCTTTGATTTGCAATTCGCTTTCTTTTCAGTCTTCGATCTCCATTTAACTCTCCATCACTCAAATCTTCCCTTCTTGTGGTGTCTACTTCTTCTTCAGTTGTTGACACTGTAATTGATTCTTTTCTCTTAAGTTGTTCATTCAGACACTTATCTCCTTTCAGTGGACCCTTGGTTAGTGCTCTTTTCAATTTTGGACTTTCAGCTTCTTCTAGTTCTGCAGGATTTTGACCTGATGTACTTGCGATTTTTCTTGATCCAACTCAACTCCCTCCACCGGGTCTGTAGCTTGCTCTGCAGATCGTCTGCTTCTGGGAGAGCCCTCCTCTGACTAGACTCTCCTGCTGCCTCAGTTGAGGTTGGTTCAGTGTCTCTCTCCTGTAGGCCCTCCTTTTTGTCTCTCACAGGAGTGTCTGGATTGTTTTCTGTCTGCACGGAGTCAGCCTCCTTCCATGATTCTGGAATTTGTCTGGAAATTATTGGTACTCTCAACAACTCTTCTTCATTGTCCAAAGGACAGGGTACTTTCCGAGTATCGCTGGCATGGATCCAGTTCGGAACTCCTGCACACTTGACAGCAGTAACCAGTACTACTTGGTGAGGGCCCTTCCAGGAGGCTCCAAACGAGTCTTCCTCACATGTTTTCTGATCACAACCCAGTCTCCAGCTCTCAGGTTGTGGCTTTGATCTTGTGATGGCTGCACCTGATGAGAGAGAGCTCGAACCACATCAGCCAGACCCTTGCAGTATTCCAACACCATATCATCTGTTATGTTAACAAGAGCATTGCCAGGAACCGCTGGCAACCTCATTGCTCTGCCCATGAGGATTTCACGCACCGACAGTCCAGTCTTCCTGTCGGGTGTGTTTTCATACTCATCAGAACTAGCAGTAGTGCGACTGGCCATTTTAGATTTGTTGACACACACATCTTTACAAGTCTCGACTTCAGGGTACCACTAATTTCCTCAACAAGTCCTGATGTTTCAGTGCAGTAACTACAATGCAACTTCTGCTCAATGTTTAAGGGTGAACATCGTAATTTAATTACTTCATTGTTGAAGTGACTTCCTCTATCTGATTCTATAGAGACCGGAAAACCAAAACGTTCCCTAAACAATAGCTTTGCTACATTAAGGGTGTCATTTCTTCATGTGGGTAAGCTTGAATCCAGTGACTAAAATGCAAACAATCACCAGCACATATCTCAACCCTCCACACACAGGCATCTCAATAAAATCCATCTGCATTCTGCAAAATGGACCTCCCACTCTTCCAATGTGGCTCATGTTAACCACAGTCCTTTTACCCATATTCATGTGCTGGCAAATGATGCAACGGCGGCAAACTGCTTCGGCAACCTGTCTAAATTTAGGATTGAACCAAAATTGCTTAAAAGTGCGAATCATAGTATCCCTCCCAGCATGTGCTTGACCATGATAATATCTAACCATTTGATTCAACAGGTTATTTGGCAGGACTATCTGGCCTTCCCATGACACCCAACCATCATCTTCCCTTTGCACACATTTCATTTTAACCCACATTTTCTTTTCATCTTTGTTAACATTTTCTTGAAAAACTCTCAGCTCTTCCCAAGTGTTCACAGTTAAAACATAATTCGTACAAATCTCTTCTTCCGGTAACAGTTCCCATTTGTCCTTAAAAGATATACAATTCAATGCGCAAAACCTTGAGAATTGATCCGCATATCCATTTCCCATTGATACAAAATCTTGCGTTCTCTGGGGTGCACTGCATTTCACAACAGCAATCTTTTCAGGCATTTTTAAAGCTTGTAATAAATCATGTATTCTATCACCATTTCTAACTGGCGAACCAGAAGAGGTCAGAAAAGCTCTCTGTGACTATAGCTGATGGAAATCGTGGACTATTCCAAATCCCTACTCGCTGTCTGTATAAGTGGTAACTTTAAGCTGTGCAGGGACATGGCATGCTCTAGTAAGAGCCACTAATTCAGCAACTTGTGCGGAGTACACTCCTTGAAGCCAGGAAGCTTTGAGTATACCAGAAATTGTGCACACAGCATACCCTGTTTTCAGTGTTCCCATCTTATCTCATAACAGGAACCATCAGCAAAAATAATTTGGTCATTTTCTTCCAGTCGGGTATCTTGAATATCAGGTCTAGGTTTCGCGCACAAATCAGTAACGTCCAGGCAGTCGTGTTTAACATCTTTGAATTTATCAATTTCAACATTTTCTTTTGGAAGCAAAGTTGCTGGGTTAAGCACTGTACACCTTTTCAGAGTACCATTTGGAGAGCCCAAAATTTTAGTTTCATATCGGGTCAATCTGGCATTTGTAAGATATTGGGTTTTGGCTTGGGTAAGCAAAACTTCAATGAAGTGAGGGACCCAAAACAGTTAAAGGATGTCCCATCACAATGCTCTCACTCTGAGTGAGGCTCAATCCAACCGATTCTACAGTTCTGAAACAGTTAGGTAACACTGATGCAACTGGGTCCAAAGTATCTTAAAAATATGCTACTGGGCGGTTTACACCACCATGTACCTGCGTCAGGACGGACAAAGAACATGCATCACAATCATGACAAAATAACATAAATGGTTTTGTGTAGTCAGGCATTCCCAAAGACAGAACTTTGCACTGTATCTCAACACAGTAAAGTCTTTCATGCACGTTTGGTCTAACACTAGAGGATCAGTAACCTCTTTGTGAGTCAGCTTCTGCAATGGCTTTGAAATGATTGAAAAATTGGGAATCAACTGTCGACAATAGCTCACCATTCCCAGAAACATCCTGACATCTCTCTGCGTAACAGGGGGATTCATCTGCAATATAGCTATGACTCTCTCTCTGGAAATCTTTCTAGCTCCCTTTCAATTTGGTGTCCCAAATATTTCACTTCTTTCTGACAATGCTGCAATTTTGCTGGGGACACTTTGGCCCTCATTCTGACATTGGCGGGCGGCGGTCGGCGCCCGCCAGGCGGGAACCGCCATTTGGCCGCCCCGCGGTCAAAAGACCGCTGGGGCCATTCTAACTTTCCCGCTGGGCCGGCGGGAAAGGGGCCTGCAACACAGAAGCCGTCTCTGAATGGAGCCGGCGGTGTTGCAGGTGTGCGACGGGTGCAGTTGCACCCGTCGCGCTTTTCACTGTCTGCACAGCAGACAGTGAAAAGCAGGCTGGGGCCCTGTTAGGGGGCCCCTGCACTGCCCATGCCAGTGGCATGGGCAGTGCAGGGGCCCCAGGACACCCGTTCCCGCCATCCTGTTCCTGGCGGTAAAAACCGCCAGAAACAGGGTGGCGGGAAGGGGGTCAGAATCCCCATGGCGGCGCTGCTTGCAGCGCCGCCATGGAGGATTCGCCCAGCCGGGGGAAATCCGGCGGGAAACCACCGGACCCGGTTTTCCGACCGCGGAATGGCCAATGAAGCACAGCCACCCTGTTGGCGGTGCTTCAGTCATCCGTGGCCCTGGCGGTCTTGGACCGCCAGGGTCAGAATGACCCCCTTTATATTCGTTCTTTCCCAAATGATTTAACAAGGCAATAGTATCATGCCTGCATGCTTCTTTTGTCTTAGAAGTGACTAACAAATTATCAAAGTACTAGACCAATGTTGATTGAAAAGGCATTTCCACTTACTCCCAAAAAAAATTCAGTATCTGATTGAAAATGGATGGTGACTCTGAAAATCCTTGGGGAATTCTGCACCAACATTCCACCTGATCAAGGGATTTACAACGGAAAATAAACTGGCTATCCTCATGATGAGCTACAGAAAAGAATGCTTGTGATAGGTCAGCTATGGTGAACCAATCAGCATCACATGGTATATGAAACAATATCACTGCTGGATTTGGCTCCACTGGACAACATTGAATCACTATATCATTGATTTTCCTAAAATCCTGAACAATCTGAAATTTACCACAGGGTTTTCGTAAACCCATGATATGTGAGTTACATGGGCTGCTCAATACTTCTTTGAGAACACCTTTTCTTGCAAATTCCGCAATTATGGGCACAATCCCTGTAATAGTATCCTGTGTGATGTGGTATTGGGGAATCTGGGGGGAAATTGCATTTGGCTTGACTGGGGCTTTAATTGGCTCAACTCCTCTGATTAGACCAATTTCCTTCCCTGAAAATTCCCATACTTTCATCTTAACTGTTCCATGTAAGTCAGAAAGAAGATCTTATACTGTAAAAACAGGAAAGAAACTGATAAAGAGGTATTCTTCATTCACTGAGTCACAATCTGTTACTTCAAATTGGTCATCTTCATCATCACTATTTGTCTGAATGGCAATCCCATCATTTGAATAGGTAATTGAACATCTCGTTTTGCATAGCAAATCTCTTCCTAGTAAGGAAACCAGACTCGAGTCACAAACTACAAATTTGTGTAAGACTTTTAAGTTTCCAATTTTAACTGAAACTGGTTCTGTAATCAGGTTTGTTTAATACTGGTTTGCAACTCCTACAATCTGCACTGTTTTCCCTGAAAGGGGCAAGTTGAGAACTTCTGCAGTTCTCACTGTAGAGCGTGTAGCTGCTTTGTCGACTAAGAATGAGACGTTGTTGGCCATCACTTTTCTATTCACATATGGACCCTTCTGGTCTACTTCTAATGAAGCTGCTAACACACATTCTTCCTCATGTGAACTCTCACTTACCCAGTCGTCATTCGATTCATTCTCACTGTGTAATGGGTATTGGTGTATTGTGTTATTACTCGTGTTAAACCTTTGACCTGTGCCCTGGTGAGAAAGCATCACCTGCCGCTGTTCTATGGGGGCTTGAGGTATCTGAATTGGTTGCCTAGGTACCATTTGGACTTGGGGTTGCACTTGCTGCGACTGGGGCATCTGCAAACGTGGCATATGCATCTGCGGCATGGGCAGAAGACCTTGCACATGATTGACATTATTTTGGAAATTACAATTTTAACCTCTCATTCTTGGTCTTTTCATGTTTAGAAAATAATTGATTTCATTCGTCTGTGGAACAACACCTTCCTGTCCTAGTATTGGGCACTCACGCTTCCAATGTCCAAGGTCTCCACAAGCGTGACAAGGTAACATCCTTTTCATAGCCTGCATATCATTCTGGGCAACTACCATATTCAAAACCTTTTGCCTGATTCTGAAATCATGTTTCCCTGCTGCTGCTGTGGAAAACTCCCTTGCATTCCTGATTGTGCCGCTTTAATCTGCATCACCTTTGCTGTCTCCTTCAACTTTCTTTGCTTCAATTCAATCTTGTCACTACAGTACTTGGCATATTGCACTACTTCATCAATCGGCTTTGCTTGCCAACATATCAAATGACTCTCAATCATCTGGCTAATTTCAGATCTCAAACCTTCAACAAACCTGAATACAAAATGAATCATGTCTTTCAGCTCAATTGTTTCTGTACCACTTTAATGTTTGAATGCCTGCAACAATCTTTCATAATATGCATGTATGAACTCCTTTCCTTCTTGTGCTGTCCTGTCTATCCTCTGCCAATCTATGTTCTTAGGGGAAATTCTCGTTTTCAAAAATTCAACTACCTTATACTAATATTTCATTACATCAGGAGATGGTGCACCTGTAACTGGATCTCTCTGAGGTTCTCTTGTCGACCAATTTACAATCCTTTTGTATTCAACCGACAAGTCTACAGGGACTACTATTTCTAATAGGGTATTCAAATTCTCACACAGACGTTTTGCAAGTTTTACTAACCTATCTGTTTGCTGGTACCATTCCACTGGTTTCACTCTCAACCTGCGGTAATCATTTGTAAATGACAAGAATGTCACTTCTGCTCCAAGGGACATGGATAAAATTCCCTCCTGGTATTTCTCTCATTGGTAATATTTTCACTGGATTATCAGTCTGCTGCACACTAGCAGTTACATTTGCAGAATCCCTTTTATTCTTGTCTCGTTTCTTTGCCCATCTGCCTACCCATTTATCTAATGCTCCCCATGTTTGAATGCTCTGAATTAATTCCCTAATGTGAATTTTTATTCCCGGTATTCTCATGTTCTCAATGACTTTTGCGTCAAATTCCAATCTGTAACTTCTTCTCAAATGCTTTGTTTTCTTAACCTCTATGCCGTATTTCTCTGCCAGATCTACTAATTTCTGATGTTTCAGTCCTGCTCTGTTGGTAATTAGTTTGCACAAAAAGCACAACTCCTCTTCACTGTGTGAGTCAATTTGGTCTAAGCCGATTGTTCCCTCAATTAATTCTTCTACTTCTAATTTAAGCCTGGTGAAATTCAGTGGAATTCCTCCATTTGAATCTCCTGGTGTGCTATTCAGCCTTTCCAGCCATTCAGTTAATTGTTGGGCTGTCAAACCTTGTAACGAGATATTATTACTTACACTGGGCACTTGTTGTAACGTTAGACACGGAGTCTCTGTTGTCATCATAATTGGGTTAGGACCCCTACGTCTGATCTCACCGGATTACTCGGTGGAGTTCTGGAGTAACTGAAATCAATTTACGGACCTGTCATAGCAAATGTCGGTTTCATTGGAGTCATCACTCCTGTATGTACATTGAACCTTTCCATTTCTACACCTAAATTCAAAATGTTCTGTTCACTGCTTCTATTGCTTCCCTGGGCAAACAATGGTATAATGGGACCAATAGTAATGGGAACTGACAAAGCGTCTGGACTCGGTCGGCCGTTTTGATCTCAAGGGTACGCTACTCCTGTATTCTGACTTGTTAATGCAGACATATCTGTCTTTGACCCTGTTAATCCTGTATCTCGGGATTGCCTGTGTTTGCATCTGAGACATTAAATTAGTGGTAGAGTCTATCTGGATCAGGGTCGGCTTCTGATAAACCTGTTTCATCTGTGAAACGTGTCCTGTTGGCTCCCTTAAACTCGTTGCAGTATCTACAATAGGTACATCTGTGTAAATTCTCAGTACATCAATCTGCAGCATAGGTATCTGAACTGCGGCGGTATTCAGGACAATATAGTTAACCTGAATCTGTCTCTGGGTAGTTTCAATTAGGTATTGGAGCTGTAAGGTCTTCACTTGTGCTTTGATCTGTCTCATGTGCTGCATATGGTGGGGGACGACTTCTCAATAATTGCAAAATAAACTCACCATCATCTGATTCTTCATCATAAGTCAAAGACTTGTTAGATTCATTTAAAATCTGCTCTCTTGCCTCAGGAGGATACAAATCCTTCTTTATGGTACTCTTTCTGGCATTGCTCTCATCCTCTTGGGTAATAGCAGAAAACATCTTAATTCTCTGTAAAGTCTTAGTTCTCCCAAATTTCTGCTCACTATCCCATCTCGCTTCAGCTAAAGTTTTCTCAGCTTTTCCCATTCTTCTCTCAAATTTCTGTTGCTGCTGCTGTCTGACCACTGACTCACAAATAGCTAATGCTTCAAATTGTGCAGGTCTCGGAGGAGATTTTGAATCATACTGTACTCTCCTCAAATTCTCTAAGATTCTCAAATTGAATGTTCCATGGACAGGAAACGCTAAGCTCTCTTCTTTCTCTGTCTCTTTGTACCATTGTTTTAACCAGAGACATGGGGCAGCACCTTGTTCTTCAAATACGATATATGCTGGTGTACCTTCTGGAGGTGTAATTTCCCCTACTCTAACTGGAATGAACACACATCTCCTTAGGGCATTTTTTAATGCTTTGAAAATTTAATTTCTGTATTTTACGTCACACTTCAGTCGAATCAGGAAGTACATTTCAATCCCAAAATCCTTTTTGTCTGCCTTCTCAACCAATTACGCTTCACGGTTTTCCACCAATCCGTTCACAGATTTTCTCACCAACCAACCTATCTGAGCGCGGCTCTAGTGACGTCACACTCACACGTACGTCGACTGACAAAGCCCTTCCGCTTGTCTTCTTCAATTCAGATCCGCGCCAAACTAGATGCAAATATTGCGAGCACTAAATAAAAATCAACCCACAACTTGTCTGTTTACTACAGGTAGGTAACACTGTCGCTTCAGATATCTTACTGAATTTTCAACTGCGACTTTTAGCTCTAACAGATATTCCTTCTATCTCAGTTTTCCTGATTCGCAAGCAAAATTCGACCAGCAAATTTTACTCTCAATTGATCATTGGATCCTCCTGGTGCACATAAGACTCTCCAACTCTCAGTCGCAAACTATCACTCACTTCAACACGCACTCTGAGTTTGTCAACCACACCTGATTGACTTATTAAACAGACAAATTACAACATCAAACCAAGTGTCTCATACACTTGTACAATACTCCGGAGTCTTAGACCATGCAGGGTCCGTATACCAACAACCACATGGGCAATTTTTGAGCACAAAGCTCCACACACATGTGAAGTTTGACGACTTCCCTAAACTCATTCTTTGGAGTACGCAGACTCCCTATTCACTCACAAACATAACAATTTACCTGCGATTTGCTTAAGCCGTGCAAGGGCAAAACCTATTCAATTCACATTCTCACTAAAACGCTGAGAACATCTTCAAACAAGCATTGGCAAACTCCAAGGTTTTGGGAAAGTCAAGGTAGGCTATTAGGGAGATATAATCTTTTGTTTCCTCTACCAAAATCTGGAATGTTACAGCAGTTATATCTGAAAAATCATAGTGGTCTCTTAAGGAGACGCAACACTCCGTTACCGCTACTGAAATCCGAAAAACATATGGTGGCCTCTTAAGGAGACTTAACCAACCTATTAATCTATCAGTAACAGGGATATTATGGTGGCCTCTTAAGGAGACGTAACCATCCGACTCTGCTACCAAAACCTATGAGCGCGTCTGAACTTATTTGATGTCTTATCATTTATTTATAAGGGGGCACATTAGAGGTTTGATGGACCTTTTGACTACACTTAGAGTGATTCCACCATGTACACAATCTTTACACATAAACTAACTAGCAACCACATAAAATGTTCAACAAATCAATTATCAGAAGCTTTGAGTTAGTAATCTTTATACACCATGACCCATGTGGCCATAAATAACTTTCAGTAAAACTAGAAAGTTTATTTCCCTATATTAACGCTGCTAATATCACATAAATGAATCTCAAAACCAAATGATAAGCATATACAAACAACACAGGCTGACCAAAGCGGTGGAAAAACCTCAAATTAATTAAAACATTTATCATTAGGCATTCAAGAGTTACAGTACAAATTAATAACATCAATAACTGAACTACAGAGATAGCATACATCTAGATTCAACAGATGAACAAAATCAATCCTTCGTTAATAACATTTGTCGACACATTGGGCATTCTAACTAACCCTCCAATTAGAACAGCATGTTTGGGGTTCATGCAAAAGCAAGTTAGTCAAAAGTTAACATGGAAAACATCTAACTAGGGTTCTATCAAAATAGTGGTTGGTACCTAAAAGGAAGAACGAATATCTACAACAGGAACAATAACATTTAGAATACCTCTCCTCAATGGATTAGCAAGCTGCGATTACTTCGTCAGATGCACAACGGTCTGGTCGGTGTCAGCAAAGGACAGTGAAAGGGATTGGCTCAGCCATGGTTGGGGTCTAAGTTAACTGAACCATCTTAGATAAAATTAAACTAAGGAGTCCGCATCAACAGCATTAACACAATTTCTCTATAAGGATAGCTATGAGGCAAAAGAACATCTGGAACTGCGGTCCTCTAGGAACAGGACTGCTAAGGAATAGAGAATGATAGAATAGAGTAGCACCCCTAAATGCGGTCAGGCTAAGTTAAAACCCCATAAAGTCTTTTCTCACGCCGTCTTTGGTCAGAATATCATATGTCCACAGTAGGACCAATAAACACTAGATTCTAAATCTAAACTATAACTAGACAGTCTTTCACATGGCGATGATTGGCTCCTCCTGTTGCCATCACCAGCTTCGTCAGGTAACATTTTAGTTGCAATCCTAGCTGCAGTCAGTGCTGCCATTGTTCAGGCCTGGGAACATCTTCTCACGCATCAAATCTACAAAGTATCAACTTCTAGTGGAGGATGTTTCAGTAAGCAGTTCTCACGAAAAAAGTTTAAGACATTTACAAATTGCTTGGTCAGCGCCATTGTGAACAATGGACAATATTAATCTTCAGCTTTCACAAAAAATTTACGAACATTTATTAGACCATGGAGCTTAACATGAGGTTCTGTCGACTAGGCCCAAACCTCAAAATTAATCAAAGCTCAATATTATTTAAGCAAATACATAACATCAATATATTAGTATGATCCATTAATACATTTTATTCTTCATGTGCACATTATTTAAACTATAAATGAGAATTCTTTATCAATTGGCATACGGTTGTGGTGGCCATGCAAGTGGGCACATTCTCCAAGACACACCATTTTCTCTATGTTATCCTAATTCAAGTAAATTCCTAGCTATTAATCAATGCAAATGTATTAATAATTAATTCAGCTTTCATAAATGTCTATTTTAGTACCTGGTCGTCACTGCCTTTGGCGTTTGCTTCATATTGATGATGGCTCTATGTTATGGTGCAGCGTGGTATCTCTCCTTTCAGCCTTACAAATGGGTTTTGGCAGTCTTTTTGAATGCGTACTTGCAGGGCCTTTATCTTCTTCCATGGCTGTGTATAGGCTAGCGCAGGGCTTTGTCTCTGCATACGCCACTCGCAGACCCCTTTACATCAATTTGGGCACACGTGGCATGCACAAGCAGTTTGCTGCACCTTTGCAAACTCTCAGGGAGACCAGTTTCTTTCCTTCAGGGCACATATCGCTTACTCGTTACCCGCTATAGCGTCCTCCCGAGCCGAGGAGCATATAAATTACTACACCACACACAAAGCTCTGTAACAGATGTCTTTTTTCTTTCACATACTATTGCCCTCTCCGCGCACTGCGTCATAACTTTTATAACCACACCTTAACACCTCCCATCTGATTACGTAACTCCTGTCTAGAGTCCACCCACGACCGTGAGGGCCCTAGTCCACATCATCTCATAGACACTACACTACTGTAGTACGGGCGGCTCCTCCATAGTGGCAAAGGCTCATTGGAGCCACAGGGGTGACGAGTGAGGGGGAGTGCTCAGCACTCCCTCAGAGCGCAGGTGTTTTTGGCCGGCCGTCTCGGGCCGGCTAAACACACATGCGCACAGGGCTCTCTCCAGCCCAGCAACACGGTTGCCGGGCTGGAGAGAGCCTGCACAGGCTCCCAGTCTGCCAGGGAGTATCCTAGCTGGGAGCGCTTTCTGCCAATCCTAACGCTGCTTTAAGTAGCGTCAGGATTGGCACAGGGCAGGGTGAGAGCCTGTGCCTGCCTCACTAGCGAGACGGAAGAGCAGAGGAGTGGCGCGGGCGGGGAAGTAAGTGTTTTTTTTAAAAAAAAAGTATTTAATATAATTATCTCCGACCCCCTCCCGCATGCGCAGGGCACCGCTCGCCCCTTTCCATTAGTGCAAGCCGCGACTGCTGTAGCAGTTTATTTCTGTTGATGGTCATAGGAGGTGCCGTCACACTCTCCTTAGGGCCCAATGGTCTGCAGGGCCCACTGTGCCAATTGTGGGTCAGCATAGCCCCTTCTAGGCACAATCATAACTCAAACTTTTCTTCCAGGCCATGCTGTCCTGCTGAAGGTTCTGGAGTGCCACAGTAGTCATTCATCGCTTGGATCATCTGTCACTATACAGGGCTTCGCCCTAACATATGGGGGTTCCCCCGAGCCATTTTGAATGTCCCTGAATAGCAGCGGAACCCAGAATAAGAAGGAAGACAGAGCAGCGGGAGGTCAATCCACTCCACTTTCCAAACCGGGCGGGTCTGGTTTTTTTAGATCATTTTGAAGGAAACTGTATATCCATGGATGTCAATTCAACAAAATGTATGGGGTAGTGGAAGTGACATCACGTGTGCTTGGACCCTCACTTTCATTCACACACAAATACAAACAAATTCACACTTACACACAGAATCTCTATCACATAATCCCACTCACCTGCAAGCATGCACACAACATACATTTAAAAGCATTTTTACTTACCTCAGCTGCCATGGAAGAGCATATTACCAGCTAATTGTACTCCATTTTTATTTCAATGATAGCGGTGCTTAACTTGAGCTGGTAGTTTCCGGTGCGGGGCACCAGCACTTATTTTTAAGGGCTAGCACTTATTTTTGAGGGCCGGCACTTATTTTTCTGCCACAAGCGTTTACTGTGAGCAAAAGACACATATGGGAAAGACAAAGGAAGAGATAAACAAAAAAAAAGCGTCAATAAGGGAGAAAGCAGAAATCTTTAAGAGTGAATTGAAGGGGCAGGGAGTGGCTGTAAATAGATTTAACAGGCCTGAAATGGCTTCAGGATTAGGCTGCCACAGTATTCGTGTTTGCACATTTTATTGCAGCAGTCACATATTTCAGAGAAGAATTTTGGGCAACTGCACGATTTTATTTACAAATTAAACACTCAATGATAGTGAATAATATCTTATTATTCACTATTAGTGGAATACAAAATTGACAGAAAGTAAAGCGAGTGGAGTAACAATTGACAAGCACATGCTGCCACTGTGTTCCTGGTACTGAATTTGCCACCTCTGAAGCCAGGGATCGCAGCGCCTGGGGTCAACCCCTAAATAACACCCATGTACATCCATCAATTTGTTTTCCCACCTGATTATTTGTGGTCGCGGGGAAGGTTTATTTTATGTTACTCTTTTATTTTACATAATAAGGGTTTCTTGTTTTGTCTGCCCATCCTCAAGCACCTCACTCTTGCACAGCAATAACAACGGCGGGAAAAGCTTCCTTGTTAGCACTGCTAAACCCAAGATTACAACCGTCAACTGTTGGGAAACATCCTCCACCTCAACACGATCCTTGATATCAGCTAACCGCTTCCGCTTCAGCAGCCACGCCATTTTGTTATCTGTTTAGCAGGAGCGACGCGGAACGCGATGGTATCATTTTGCCGGGAGTGCTGCGCGTGGCATTTATGGAGTCTACTACGTCTTTCAATCCGAATGCGCGACAAATGATAGTAAATACAACTTTTGTGTTTTGTTCCTCTGGCGGAAGACTTCGAAGCAATAGCTGCTGTTTTCAGAAAATATGAGCTGTAGTTATTTTTAGGTTTTTATATAAAAATACTCCAGCTTGGTGTCGGACTCTGACAGCTCTCGCCGTTATCCCTACATTGTTTACACTTCCGTGGAAATGTTACGTGCAATGCAATTTCAAAACATAGCATTTTCAGTTCTTTTTTTATTTTAACCAATTTGATGAATCCATAGCTGCCAACATTTTAGTGAGTGAATTGGGAGATTTTGAAACAGAAATCGGGAAAATGTAATTTCCTCATTGATTTCTATTGAAGAAGATGCAATTTCAGGTGGGAGACACACTGCTCAGCCAGTGTTCCTCAATATTTACTTCAGCATCCTTTTGTATTCCAAACCTGTGACACACAGACATATTTTCCAATATACTTATTTTCTGTACAGCCTTGTTTTGGCTTGAAAAATCGTGTCTCCCACCTGAATCCGGTCTATTGGAATGCATGTTAATCAGTAACAAATGTTCTACAGTGAGTAGTGGAGTCACATTTCTAGTGTTCTCCACTGTATAACAGCAGAGATGCTTTAAGGGTGCCACCTTCTAAAAGCGTCCTTGGAAAGTGAACTTCCTCTCTTGTTTACGTCTGTGTAGTTTTGTAACTTAGGGCCAGATGTATGTCTATGGGAAAATGTGTTCCTACATATGGCCCTTAATCTTTAAAATATTAAAATCAGTATTGTTAGGCAACATAGGGCGTGAATTAACAATAATGGGTAGTAAAATTAAAAGTTGTTCCAAAAGGGTGGCCCAAAATATTTTTTGCCCTGGGTCCCCCAAATCCTTAGGATGTCACGGTGATAGCCTGCACTTGGCTTCACTGACAAATTATTTTGTTTCTGTACGGCCTCCCTCCCACCCTCGCTCTTTTCCTCTGTTATGGGGTTGTGTACTGTTGCATCTTTTCTGGTTCTTTATTTTTCCACCAGGCCTATTGCATTGTTCCAACACTGATGTGTCCCCCAGCCTGGTGAGGTGCTCTGGGGTCTAGGTGTCTCTGGACCTCTCTCCTCCAAGACCTCCTTTTTTAGCCACCTCTCCTGGATCTCATCTATTGTTGTATGGTAGAGAAAGTCCACCAAATTCATAGTTTGTAAAATAGGATTCATTTACCCCAATGGGCCCATCTTCAAGAGTTACATTAAAATTTATTCTCAGAAAGCAACCTGATTATATACAAGGGATTTATATTTTTCATGTGGAGATTTGTGATTAGGAAATGAGGACTCTACATAGCTGTCAGAAACCTTTGTGGGACCTGAAATCAGAAAATTGGTAGGGGCTGTCTCACCCATTCTCCCCTGGGCATTCTGTGTGCTTTTTCATTTTTTTCTTATATTATCCTTACTTGAGCAAATTCACTGCTAAGCCCTCCTTTTCCAATGCCTGTTTATCCAATGCACCTTTGACTCTCCAGCTCTGTTTGTTAGCTGCTCATTTCACATCCAGTTCTCTCTCAGAAGCCCTCTCTCCTTGCACACCTCTTTGTCTTCCATACTCCTCCCTTAATACATTCCAATGACTCTCCCCTAAGACTGAACGGGACAGTAGTCATATCAAATTGAGGAGCGCCCTCCAGATCAAATGCAAAGATGTTCTAAGCCACAAGCAAAATTAAGCTTTGCCTTTAGGGTGTCTTTCACCTAGGGATCAGAAAACGTATAGATCTATTGTTTGCAATTTGGCATCCTCTTGTAACTAGGTGCTGTGGTACCATAAGGCAGTCACTCACAAGGGCCTTAGTGCAGCATCCCCCTATCGCCTTCTGCACTATTGATAAATAGGAGCAATGCCACAAAGTAGTCCACCCTAATCCTTGCTGTACCAGACCAGAGGCCCACACACTGCTCAGCCAGTGTTCCTCAATATTTACTTCAGCATCCTTTTGTATTCCAAACCTGTTACACACAGACATATTTTCCAATATACTTATTTTCTGTACAGATGATTTTATGGATCAAATCTGTTTATTATTATTTCAAGTAATAATTATCACAAGTGCAGCTCATCTAAGTAATACAATCACAAAGCAATTTTACTTGTCTGGAGGTGTGGAATTAGGCCGCCCAAGTCTTCTTCTAACCATCTTAATCCAGGAGGCCACCCTACAACCTCCTCTGTTTTCTCACACCCCGGAGGAGAACGCCCCCAATCCTGTGTTGCAATATGAAGCAAGCTCCATGTGTAATGATACAAAACATGAATAAAAGAAGAACAAAACATCAACTTTGTTTCCCCGCGACTGGCACGTCATACAGCAAACACTCAAACCCAGGCCTTATTCCAATGTGATCCTGGTCCTCCATAAAGTCTCCACTGCTCACTCACTCCCATTCGCTCAATTCAACTCCAGCACCCTCAGATAGGCCGGACATGTCAGTTCTGTGAACTCCGTGGATAATATTTGTAAAAATGGTTGCCAGAGTTCCTTAAAGTCACCACTGCGCTGCTGTGAAGTCAAAGTAAGCTTTTCCATAGCGAGAATGAACCACAGCTTATGAAGCCATGATGTTAATGTCGGGATCTTGTCAGTACCCCACATAGCTAATATCAGCTGCAGTGCCACGTTTAGGGCCAAGGGCATCTGCCGTCCTTTCAGTGATCTCAAGGGGAAAGTAAGCGGGTTAGGCAGGCCCAGCATAGTGTACGCAGGGAATCTGGGAATCTGAGTATCAAACGCCGTGTCAATAGTGTCTATAATATTCTCCCAATACCGATGAAGCTTAGGGCAATGCCATAATAGGTGCACAAGCGACCCCCTGCCCCCACACCCCATCCAACAAAGGCTGGACTTAGTGGGATCCCAAGCCTGAATCCTTGCTGGGGTGTAGTACCAATAGGAGGCCACCTTATATGCTGTCTCTGTGCCTGCCGCATTGTAAGCCGTGTGATGTGTCCTATAAAAGATGCCCTCCCACTCATCAGACAGTTCCCTTTCCAATTCCCTCTCCCACCGCAGCTGTCCCTTAGTCTTAGGCGAACAGGCCTCCCCGTAAGAGACTGTAAAGCTCCGAGATCACCCGCTTATCATCCTTTTTCACTAGGATCCATTTTTCAAACTGTGTTAACGGCCTACCTATTAATGCTCTATTAGTTGGCAACGTGGCCCAGTGTCGTATTTGATAGTACATCATCCTGTCCGCCTCTGTTAAGCCATATGTCTCCCTCATCTGGTCAAAGGAGATCGGCCCCTGCTCGTCAAAAAGGTAACCAACCCTTTTGCAGCCCCCTTCATGCCAACGGCGCAGTGCCTCCCTCTGCAGGCCCGGTCCAAAATCAGGGTTCGCACCCAGGGGGGTCGTTGGGGATGGAAACGTAGTCAGGCCTAATCTGCTAGCCACCAGATCCCACACCCTCATCGACACTTCCGTGACTGGGGATGCATACAACCCGCACGCTCTGTGGCGGTGTCGGAGCCAGGGCGCCTTCCATATATGGGAGCCGGCCACCGCTTGGTCCATAAAGCACCAATGTTTCTCAGAAGACGGGCGACTCCATTCTAATAGAAAACGCAATTGTGCTGCCTGAAAATATCGTAGAAGGCAGGGGACAGCCAATCCTCCCTCCCGTCTGGGGCGATATAGCACCCGACGTGGCATCCGTGCCGCCCTTCCCTCCCAAATGAATCTCAGAACCGCCATTTGAAGGGTTGCAATCGTTCATGGCGGGGGCGCCACCGGAAGTGCCTGAAACACATACAGAACACGTGGTAGGATGGTCATCTTCACTGCTGCCACCCTGCCCAACCAGGACAGTTTAAGTCTCCCCCAGGTCTCTAGATCGCTCTGCACCTCCCGGGTCAGTTTCGTGTAGTTCAGTGTCGCCGTGCGAGCAACAGAGGGCGCTTAATCAATCCCCAAATACGGGAGTTTTGAGGAAGACCATATAAAATGGAATCGGGCCTTCAGATCTCTTTCATGCTCGGCACTGATAAATCCTGGTCATAGCCTGCGACTTTAGCATGTTCATTTGAAATCCCAAGACCCGGCCAAATTCCTCTAGTATCCCCATTAGTGTGGGCAATGAGGTCGCAGGTTCCGCCAGAGTAAGAATCACGTCATCCGCATACAATGAGATGATGTGCTCATCTCCACCAAACTTCACGCCCATGATCTGAGGGTTATCCCGTAGCCGCTGCGCCATGGGCTCCATATAGAGCGCAAAAAGGAGGGGCGAAAGCAGGCACCCCTGCCAGGTCCCTCGTTGAATTGGGAACGGCAACAAGAGCGTCCCGTAGACCCGGACCGCTGCCCGAGGCGCCTGGTAGATACAACGGATCCATGCCATAAAACCCAGGCCCAACCCAAAGCGCTCAAGCACCCTGAACAGGTATGGCCAATGGACTCTATCGAATGCCTTTTCGGCATCAATAGAAAGGAAGAGCGCCTCCCTGTGTGAGCGATCGGTTTTATCCAATAGATGAAGCAATCGCTTAGTATTATCACTACACTGCCTATGCGGTATAAATCCTGCCTGATCGGGGTCCACAAGGTCCGGCATGTAATAATTGAGACGGTGTGCCAGTATTCCAGTGAACAATTTGGCATCGATATTCAAGAGGGAAATCGGCCTGTAGGAGGCGCATTCCTCAGGATCCTTCCCCGGCTTAGGAATAACCACAATAGTGGCATCTAGCATGCTGGCCGTGAGAGCACCCATCTGTCGAAAGGAATTAAAAAGCCGCACTAATATTGGTACAAGTTCCATACAGAAGGTGTTATAGAAAAGCGCTGAGAATCCATCAGGGCCAGGTGACTTCCCGACCTGCAAACGTGCAATTGCTGATATAACCTCTTCCGCCATTATAGGTTGATCTAGTGAAGTCGCCTCACTCTCTGCCAAAGAAGTAATTGCTATACTCTCTAGGAAGGTCTCCGGAGTTACGTTACCAGGATCTTCAGCCCCATATAATCCCCGATAGAATTCCGCAAACGCCTCCGCAATTTGATTGCTCGTGTGCGCTTCCGCTCCCGAGGGAGAGCGAACCATTTTTATCATTGACGCCGCGTGCTGGGCTCGTAGCCGATGTGCCAGTAGCTTCCCACATCTATTACTTCCTATATAATACTTATGCTTAAGGCGCACTACCACATACTCTGCCCTGTCCCAGTCCAACCTCCTCAACTGCTTCCTTACTTGCTCAAGCTCACGCCAAACTCTTGGAGCACTGGTATGCTTATGTGAACGCTCCAGTACCATCACTCTCTGTTCTAGATCCTCTCTCAACAGTCTCCTTGCTTTATTATCCCTGGTGGACAGCGACATCACCTCGCCTCTTACTACAGCCTTCAGTGCCTCCCACAGCGTCGCCAAGCAGGTGCTCCCATCATCATTCGTGCTAAGGTAGTCTACTATGGCACTACGAATCACCTCTACCGTTGCACCGTTTTGAAGCATTGAGTCCTTGAATCGCCATCCCGATGTCCCCACCCGCTTCATACTCATAACGACCTCAACCGTAACCGGAGCGTGATCTGACAGGGCTCTAGGCTCAATCGCTGACTCCTTAACCCGGGGTAGGAGCTCTTGTGAGGCCAAGAAAAGGTCAAGCCTAGCATATGTCTTAGTCGCTGCTGAGTAAAAGGAATAATCCCTTAGCGTAGGGTGTGCCCTCCTCCACACATCCTCCAGGCCGCACTCACTCAGCCACTGACGACCAGCCGCTGTCAATGACCCCGTCTGCCCATAACGGTGACCTGAACGGTCCAAGTCACTATCCATCACCAGGTTAAAATCGCCCCCCACCAGGATGGCACCGTCCGGAGATTGCAGCAGCGGGGTCAAAGCCTGTTTTAGGAAGACTTCTTGCTGGGTATTAGGTGCATATCAGCAAGCAATAGTGAAAGAAAAAGCCCCCACCCTCATTCTCATAGCTAGAAGCCTGCCTTGCACCTCATGCAGTTTTATCACCACTTCCCTGGGGAATGAGCACGCTAATAATATCGCAACCCCTGCATGCTTCGATGATGCCGAAGACCAAAACTGCCTAGGGAACCACTTAGAACGCATGCGGTAAATGTCCTTTTGGACGAGGTGTGTCTCCTGCAGCAGGCATATGTGACTCCCCTACCTCCCTAGGGCGGACAGGATGGCTAGTCTCTTCGTTGGATTATTGAGCCCACAGACATTCAAGCTTGTACATTTAATAATCATACCACAAAATGGAAGCAGTATTCATGACCACCCCCCAGGCCAGATCATCAACCACCTCAAACGCCAGGGCCTGAAAATATCTCCACACAAAAGCCAGCATCGCAGGGAAACCCACCAACATTCAACCAATGCGCACAACGGGTGCTCACAACCAAGAAGTCCTCGCACATCCATCTTCACGAGGAAAAGTCACCACAGGACAGTAGAGCCATTCATGTTTGTCGAACCAGGTCCATCGCCCCCGCTGCCCCGGCCGTCTTCAGCGGCCAACAGGCCGAAGCATCACGGCCATCCGCAGTTCAGGCCTCTCCGATCTCTCCTCCTCTAGGCATGAGTTCCGGTGGCCACACTGTTCAGAACGGATTCCCGCTCCGACCTCAGTTCCGAAGCCGTAGGGCACTGCAGTTTCCTTCTTTTCTCCTTCCGCCGCCAACGTGGGTGTCCCCCAGCAGGCAAGCTTGCTTTCTCGCTCGCATCCTGGCAACTCTCCTCCAAGCCCAGGATCCGATTTGCTTTCGATACGGATCTCACCTGCCAAAGCTGTTCCTCCCAATGGAAAACTAGGCATAACGAGTGGCCCCAGGAGTAAGACACATCGTGCGCCCGCAAGTGCTCCGTAATGGGCTTAAATTCTCTCCGACTCTGCAAGGTCCGCACAGACAGGTCGTGGAATAATTGGAGCTCATGTCCTCTAAAAAGTACCTGCTGAAGATTGCGAGCCCGCTGTAAGATATTTTCTTTAAGCCCAAAGTTGTGGACACAGGCTAGGATGTCTGGGGGGCGGTCTCCAGGGCCACCAGCGCGGCCCACACGATGAACTCTATCCAAGACTATCTCCTGGGTCTCATCCGGGCCCAGCAGTGAGCAAAACAGGCCCACCACGTAGTCCCCAATGTCCTCCTTCTCCGCCCCTGCTGGGGCCCCTCTGATGCGGATATTATGTCTCCTCGAGCGATTTTCCAAATCCTCGACCGCAATCTGGAGGAGGTCCTGCTGCTCTCGGAGGCGGACGACCTCCTGCTGCAGGCCCACCACCTCCTCACCTCGGGAAATCTTGCCATCTTCCGTCTGCGCCACTCGCTCTCCCAGGGAGGTAACCTCTCCTCGCAGTTCCTTCATCTCCTGAGAAATGTCCCTACGTAGCTCCTGGATGTCGCTCCGGAGCGAGTCTAACAGGGAGGTTAAAAAGCCCTTCGTGACCGGGGAACACTCATCCGGGTCCATCTCCGTCCGCCCCTCTAAGGATTTTGTCGCCGGTGGGTCCTCAGCCATACCGCCCGATGCCAGGTGGGCCCCTGTCAACATTTCTCTGACTGATCGCTCCCGCTTGGATTTGGATGCCGCCATGGCACACGGGCGCGATCACGGTTCGCCGGGTCACCCCCCTGGGTCTCTCCACAAGCTCCGTCGGGGACAGAATCACCAGAAGCCGCCGTATACAAGATTGCGCCTAGCGTTAGCAATTTGGAACCTCCTCTAACCAATCGTCGCCCTCCTGTAGTGTCCGCACCATCACTCAGGGTCCCGCACTTACTTCTCCACCTTGCGGGTGATTACGATGACCTCAGAGAAAAACGGCGGCCCCTTGTGTCTCCGCCCATGCTGCCAGGCCTCTCCGCAGTCCTGGAGAGACCAACTGGGGAGGGGGGAGCTCCCCCGACCAAGTCCAGCAGGTGGGGTGCCCTCCGCACCCAGGGCGCCTGCAACTCCTGGGGCCTAGGCCCCCACTCTGGTCCCGCAGCTCGCGGGGCCCAGCGCGATCCTTCTAGGGCCCCAGCCCTCCCGGCTCAGACTCGGGAGGCCTCCGGAGCAGGGCCCACCTCGCGGCCCAGGCCACCGCCCAAGCCACTCCGCGGCCCCTGGCACGGATCGGGCCGACCGATCCTCGCTCGTGGTGAGCGGCGCCGCACGACACGCCGCCTCCACTGGGCGGCCACCGAAGCTCGGCTGCGCCCGCCGCCTCAGGGGGCCCTAGGGTGTCCCCCCGCCGGGCCGATCGACAAACTTCTGGGCCAGGGCAGCGGAGCTCGGACGGACAAGTTATACACAGAAGTATCCCCAAATTATCACAGGACTTACACTATTAATACTTAGGCCTCATTAAAAGTCTGGCGGTCTTCAAACTGATAGACTCGAGGTGGCTGTCGGACCGCTGCACTCCTGTTAGCTGCTCCGACCGCCAAATTACGACCCTGGCGGTCGGACCGCCACCACCAGCAAGAATAAGGTTCCCAACAGTGTGGCGGCGGTCGAGAAAGTGGTTGGCCACAGATCATGAGACCAGTCCCACCAGCCTTTTCATGGAAGGGACTCCGCCATAAAAGGCTGGCAGAAACCCAGTGCTGAAACCAAGGGAGGCCATGGGGCATGGCAGTGCAGGGCGCTCCCGCCCAGCACCCTCGGAATACACACTGTCTGCTACAGCAGACAGTATGTAATCCGAAGGTTCTGGGGGCTCCCTCTGTTCGACTGACAGTTTCCAATGGGCTGACCGGCAGAAACCAGCAGAGCCCAGTGAAAACCTTGTAATTGGCCTGGGGGTGGGGGGAAGACTGCCAGCTCGCCGCTGTCTCCTCTCCACAAGTCTGGCTGGCCAACGGTAGGCCTGCCATCCTCATAATGAGGCCCTTCGTTATTAATGGTTTTGTGTTAAATAGTATATACTTAACATAACACAAACAAATAAAAATATTATTTAAATTATTTTCCCTTCATAAATTAAACAACAAAAAATAATTAGCAAGTATTACATTAAAGTTCTTTTTTTTTTAACACAAATTTTCCTCCATGGTACATTAATATAGGACAAAATAAAACATTTAATGTAACTTATAAAAACATTTTGCTTGTGCATCTGTTTCTACAGGCAGTGGAGTGTCGCAGTCAAGATTAGAAGCATGGAGGAACTACAGTCCGGTAAAATGTACTTAAGTTATAAAAAATATTGTATAGGTTATGTAAATTATTTTAAGGCGAGAGGGAGGGAGGGCGGTCGCTTATAGTAGAACAATGTTTATTTTAATGATATGTTACTTTTAACCAGTTTTACATTCCCATATATGTTGTGTCCATATGCACACATCAAGATGGTATATATATTTTTTTCATTTTAAGCTTGAAAAGTAGGAACTTTTCATTGGAAATATTTATTTTTAAACCTGGGTTAAAAAATAACAATTATTGAATTTTTTATGTCGCATTTTTAAATCTCTGTTTAACTTTTGACGAGGCAGATACCAGAGATTTTCAAGTGTTATGCCTTTTATGTTTTTGTGGGACTTCTTGAAGATGTATTTTTCAAAAAGGCTTACTAATTTCGCAGCTTTTCATGGTTATGGATGGATGTTTGTTTTGGTGCAATGAATTAAGGAATCTGGAGTTTGGACACTATTTACATGAACTGGACATTTAGTTTACCAAAGACTTTTAGTGAGTTGATTGTTAAAAATATCACTAAGAGTTGAAGAAAGAAGACTTCTGCATGTATGACATGTGGTTTAAAAATGTTTAATGTACAGCTTGAAAAATGGCAATTTAATTAAAAGTTTGTCTAAAACAGGAGAGTCCTCCCACAACTGCTCCCAGTGTCCTGATACAATTGAAATTCTCAATTCTGACCTGCTTCAATACTTGCCACTGTATTTCCAGCTCAGAGTGCAAAAAGCCTGTTTCAGTCAACCTATTTTAGTACTGGAACGACATGCTGTCATTGCATCTCAGCCCTGACCTTCACCTTCCCTTACTGTTCCAATATTAAGAATTACACCAATGTGCTTCGTTCCTCATCCATGGCACATGTGTAATGCAGACCAGAGACCCACACATAGCTCTACTAATGCATCTCAGCTTTGAGCTGCATTATCCTATGCTTCTCTCATATTGCATACAGCAGTGTTTCCCAACCTTTTGACTCCCGAGGACCTCTACTGAATCACTACTGGAAGCCGGGGACCCCCCAAGAAATTTGTACGATTTAAATGTTAAACATTAAAACAGTAATTCTCAAAAAATACACTAACAAGTACACGCCAAACAAATACTCAAATTAGTAAACATATCCTTATTTTATATTGGAAAAAATTGCAAAAATTTGAAAACGTATTTGAAGGTTGGTGCTGCATCTTGGCGACTAACTTTTCAATGTTTGGTTTTATTTAGGAAAGCTGAATCCTCAAGTCACATTCTACATTTCTCAGACAATTTATTTTTTTATTTTTTAGATACATAATTTTTTTTTATTTAATGTGTGGTGGGCAAAGGAAGTAAAACCATAAAGGCCTCACATCTCTCCATAGCATCTCTGTCACATGTATTTAATTTGATTTATAGCAACTCTCATACCATTGTAGGGTGTCAAAACACTTTACAGGGGACTACAAGATGTAGGATTCACCTCATCCATACTGTTAGGCATTTTCTAAGAGCGCTTGGTCTGGAGAAACACAAACTCCGGATTCAGAACATAACACAGTGGCTAGCCTTGACTTTAATAATAGCGTACTCCTATGCAAGCAAACCTTTTTTTTAGCAGTAATGAAAGAATTGGAAAAAATATAATTTTCCAATTTGTTCCATGTAGTTCTTTATTGGCAGTTCATAACTCACTGTGCTAGATTATGATTGTGACTTATGAACTGCGCAATAACAAAGAATCTCTGTGACAAAAGCGGTACCACTGTGCTAGGCACATAAAATGTGGTTCTTTGCATGATACACGTTCTTTGCATCTGGCATATTAACCATCTGCACTACCTCCAATGAGTCAAATCTGCCACTAGACAAACTCCCATCTCTCCAGCAGGTACATTAATCACCAGAATTATTTTGACACTTTTATTTTTGTCCCAAAGTTTACACTGAACATTGCAGTGCTTTTAAAGCTGCCACACAAATGAATAAACAGATAAAAAAGCACGAACATGTTTCTGTAGAAGGCCCAGCTGGAGAAATGCCTTCATGCCGGTCCAGGCCTGCGGACCTCCAGGGAATGTATCACGGACCCCTGGGGGTCCGCGGACCACAGGTTGAGAAACACTGGCATACAGTACACAATTCTGCCAATGCAAGTCCTGCCAGACCCGATTGAAAATACTTTAATAGATAAGAATGACAGAATAGACCATGTCGTGCATGGGACCCAGTCAGCACACTCAGCCATGGCAGATAGTGCGTATTCTGAATGTGCTGCTGGCACTGACAGTGCAGCGTTATTGACCTCGGCTCTTCCTGAGAGCCGAAGCCAATGCCGCTGCACTGTCAAACCCAGCTGGCCCAGCGGGAAACTCGTAGTACGGCGGTTGAGAGCCAGGCTTTTTATCTGTCTTCTGCATCCCTGCAGCCAGGGTTCTTTCTGTTAACCTTGCCTACTGCATACATGCCAACCCTCCCAATGCAGGCGTGAGACTACACATTTCAAGGCTATTCTCCCGCCTCCCAGTAGCTGCATGCAGAAACCCTATTCTGAGTTCTGTAAAATAGCCAAAAAGTGTTGATGCCTGTCATGCATGCTCCAATATCCACCTCCAAGAATTTACCTCTGACATTGAAGTTTAACACTTTGTCCTTAATTCTTGGAGGGGGAGGTTAGAGCATGTGATAGGAATTTTATTTTTGGCAGTTTTTAGAACTCTGTTTTTGTTTGCACTATATTATGCTCTATGTTGTTAAACTGTCAAAAACGAAATGCTGATGGTCTGTTACCTAACATACCAGTTGACCCGATTCAGCCAGATTGCCTCAGCTTCAGTAAAAGCCAGAGAGGAAAATATATTCTTCCTACTTTTTTTTTTTTATCTCCCACTTGCCTGCTCTGAAATGTTGGCATGTATGCGACTGGGTGGATCCTTGCCTTGCATCTGTTCTGCTCTTATCCATTGCATGTTTCCTCCGCCACTTCCTTACTGGAGGGACTGGGACGCTGAATAAAGTAGTTCAGTTTCTCAACATAAAGAAAAGAGCAGTGGGGTTGGGAAAAATCTTTTTTATTTTTCTTATCAGAGAAGAGAGCAGCGACTCGTCTTATGTTCGTTCTTTAAGGCTGCTCAGTCCACGCTCACTCTCTTTAGTTCAGTGGTCTCCAAACTGTTTAATGCCGCGCCCCCCCACAGTTGAAAAATAAAAATCATTGGGCCCCCGACATAATTTTTCATAATTTTTTTTTTAAAGATGGCAATGTTTAAATATGTCTAGACCTATTTAAACATTGCAGTTAAGTAATGTTACCTTTTTAAAAAATGCAATAACATGCTTCTGCTTAAAGCAAAGGCCTGTTATCTGTATAATGCTGCTTTTGGCCAGTCTGGCGCCCCACGGGATCACTTGAGGCCCCCCCAGTTTGAAAACCTCTGCTCTAGTTTACTGCAGAAAATGTTCCTCTGCAAACTGTGCCCATGTGATATCAAGCGGGAGCTCCAGTAATGTTTAACACACAGATAGCGGTAAAAGAAAAAACACAAACGTGAATGAAAAGCCTGTGATGGGTCAAAAACTACCCGGAGAATGTTAGCCGACATAAACTTTACCCTCTGCAGTACTGTGCATCCAGTTAATGTACTGCGCATAGGCTGTAGTATACCAAGGAATGGGAAAATACTCCTCAAATATTGGGGCCACGTCACATCTACAAATTACTAGATCAGCTTTAACATTAAAAATAAAGTCCTCGTCAGAGCTATGCACCGCAAAGCAGACTGTGGGACGTCATCTCTTGAAGTCAGTCTCAGTGGGCAGTACCTGAGAGCTGCACGGCTTGATTACTAAGTCCTTCTCGCTATTAAATTCTCGTCTGAACTGTTAGAGGTAGCTTTTGCTTGTGTAATACTGCCATCTCCCGACAGTATGAAAGTTACTGTTGTTTCTTTCATTTATTTTCCATTTTAGTCCCGGTTATTCTTTGTTTTCTGTTTTGAGCGAGACGAGACTTGCCAGCCCAAATGTCATGAGGTATACATGCCAATAGCCCCAATTCAGACGGGAGACTCCCGGTTTTTGATGACAAAAATTGCTTTATTTTGACTGTCGCCCGCCTGAAATTGCCTCTGCTACAACATAAGTCAATGGGAGACGTACCTTATCCCGATTATTTTTTTTTTAAATCTCCTACTTTCCTCTTCTTAAATGTTGACATGTATGCTGAGGTAATATGATAAACTCACAAATAGAGCCCTCATGAGCACAGTGACACATGGCAACATTTTAGCAGACGAAAGTGGGAGATTAAAAAAAATAAATTGGGAGAATGTATTGACTTCTACTGAAAGAGAGGCAATTTCAGGCGGGAGACAGCCAAAATAAAGCAATTTTTTGCTTTACAAATCGGGAGACTTCTGCCTGAATCGGGTCTAGCGTGTATAAGAGAGGGGCCTTGGCTCCGTCCATATTTTGTACTCAGGAGTACTTTTTAATTAGGTAGAAGTGTGCTTCCAGAGAAACCTTGATTCCTCGTCACGCTGCTGTGATTATTGCTGCTCGAGCTTGAACTTTCTGGACAGTAACATGACCCTGTAATGCTGGTAAAGTCTCTTGGATAACTAGATAATTGACTGTGTTTGTTTTTCTCTGGGAGCAGCACAGATGGGAGGAGAGAGATTAACCCCCTCACCCTGTTCCATCATTAACTTTAGAGTGCAGTTTTGTGTTTGAGATAGTATAGGATGCCTAAGGCTGCAGAAATCGACATGGATTTGTAGGTCTAGCTACACAGTACAACTGTAAGCTACCTTATGTGATCAACCAGAAAACAGCTTTCAGAGTACTACCAAGAGAGAGGCTGTAAAGTAGGATTCCACGAGTCGAAGTTATGTAGAATATTTATTCGAATAAGCACCACTCTAAATACACGTCCTACTGCCACACAAGCTGGGTGACAACTGCCACTTAAAAACATAATACATTCTGGAATACAGCATAGAATATCACGTGCGCTGTACATGACAGAGGCTTAGGCTCCACCAACATGCTGGTTTCCCTAAGTACAGGATTTGATTGTGCCAAATTTGTGTGTGTTCACTAAAACTGGTTGTATTGCACAGCTGGACGGAGTTGATTATGGCGACAAGCAAATGATCTTGGCTATAGGCCTGTTCTGTTTATTGTGAAAAGTTATGGCAAAGGCAGTTGGCCAAGCTTATTAATTCCGAAAAGCATTTGTTAAAGTTAGTAAACTTTAACAGCTTGTTGTTATCCAATTGAGTTACAGGCTACAGACCGCTACTGTTGTTACATGTGAGCTCACAGATTACCTTAGTATCAGCCAAAGGTTTTGGCATTGGGCACCTACTTTGAAAAACTCTGGGGGTTTTCACTGTGATGATTCTTGTTAGTCCCTGTTGAGAGGGATTGTATATTATTTCACAAGTTGTATTTTTCAACATATTTGTAAAAGTTTAACTGTATGCATAATGGTTGCCAGTTTCCATGCACTTAAATAGACCGATGTTGGGTAAGGCGGAAAAGCCAATGCTAAAGGTTTAGGCTTCATCAATTCACTGGAAAAAGTCACGCCAGATTTCATAGGTTTGATCTGTGTATTATTAAACATTATGACAAAGCAAGTATGACTGACCTACTTATTGTGAAAATCATGTGTTAAAAACTACAGTCTTATACCTATTGATTGTTATTACACTGTGCTAAAGTCTGGACAGCTATTTTGTGGCATGGAATTACAAATATTACAGTAGTAGGCAATGGCATTGGTGTTATTGATCCACTGGAAGAAACTGTGAGGCCGGAAGATATACATTACAACATGGATACTCTCAAATATTATCCTAGGGACTAAAAAGTATGGTCTATGGCATGACCAGGGGCTGCATTTATGCCAACAGGGTAAGGATCAGGGGTGGTGTAAGGTGGGCATAGGGGAAGCAAAGCCGGAGGATGCTGTGGACAGTGAGTTGTGGAGGCATTATGAGGGTCAAATCATATCCATCCTATGCTTTTTTCTCGTAATTGTCTTCATGTGATAGAGGCGGATGACCCACAGATGGCTTGAGCAAAGCTCAAACCAAATGCCTGGGTTCGACTGTGCTAAAGGTTCTCTTAGATTCTTGAGCCCAAAACGAACGGAGCCTTCATGAACCTTCTGTTTGCCATCCACACACTAATCTCATGTGCCAGGACGTAATGGCAAAACCTTAACTTTTGATGTAAAACATGAAAGGGAAAGATATATGCATCTAGTGGCTGACCTGCAGAATGAGAAACCAGAAAACCTAGGATCAGTCCTGGCTACCACACTTAACCAAACTGTGTGATCCTAGGCTATTGTTTTTTTACTTTACCTCTTTTTGTTCATTATCTTATATGGGAGAACCTTGAAGTACTTGTGTTAAGGATGCGCACTGGACAAAACCTTTTCTTGTGTTTGATTTAATTCCAATATTCCAGTGTCCAGGTATATTAACAGCCTTGGGCACACAGAGGGTGGACATGGCAAATGACTTGCCTTTTGGTCTACTAATGGCATTGATGACATGGAGGAGAGGAAGCATGAATGTTTCTAAGTTAATATTTGAAAACTATTCCTTCTAATAAATGCCTTTTAATACAGTAATATAATCTGATGTACTAAAGTGAAATGCTTCTGCATGTTAAGGAAATGCACTTTTTGAAAACAGTTTATCGTATTTTTATATGTTTGTTGTACAATGTCTTTAAAAGTTAATGTGTGAGGGGCGTGGCCAAGATGACGAGGCAGTAAGCAGCACTTCTGTGCCTCTTCCCTGGCCAAGCCTGTGTTACGCGGCTCTCACCCTGCCCTGGAAGCAGCTGACTCCTGGAGGAGCACGCTAGGGCTCTCTCAGCGGGGGGGGGGGCCTCTGTCTGCTTTGAGGTTCACCTGCTGAGGTGACTTTTGAGGCGTGTGTGTGTCAACCGCCTGGGATGGCCTGAAGGCGAGATGGCACCCGGGCCGTGGAGTGGCAGGAACTAAGAGGAGGACCAACAGCTGCACCCGAAGACACCCCTATAGCACGCCTGAGGTTGGGGACAGGCAGAGCTCGTGGCCACTGGGCCAGGATCTCCCTGCAGCGCACGTCAGAGTGGTGCCACAGGTGATGGCCCTGGTGCTGTGTTGTGCCTGGGCCGTGTGGCCTGCGTCAGATGGGAGGTGGGCCCTCACCACCTCCATGCATTGTGGGGAGAACTGTGCACCTGACGAGGCAGAAGGAAAAAGTAGAGGTGGTGGCCTTCCTGCCCTCCTGGAAAACGCCAGGCGGAGCACCTTCACTGGTGCCAGCTGAGCATCGCCCACATCGACAAGTGATGCCTGCCACCCCCCACCGCTCCATTCTATAGACACCACCTCTTTCCTGCGATCTGATCCCTCTGCACCTGGAACGTCTGGGATTTGAGGGAGTCAGGCACTGTGGGGCTTGCCCCTGTGTCCACATTCAAAGGGGCGATGTCGGGACCGTGCTCTCACACTGGTCTGTGGTGCATGCGGGTCTGGCTATCGTCTGGGGTGGTGTAGCCTTTTACGCCGGGAAGCAGGGGAAAGGTCCTGAGGACTCCACTTGCCCTGTAGAGCACAGCAACAGTGTTGGGGCCCCCAGTCCTGTAGTGACGGGGACATTGTACGCCCAAGGGGCTACAGCAATAGCACCCCAGTGGTGAAACGGGGCATTGTGTCTTTACCTGGGGCCTTGGACTTCTGCGTGATTGGGGCGCCCTCTGTCTGGATGATCGATTTAATGGCCTGGTCCTTTATGATCTTCACCTGCCTGACGACACCTAGGGGAGGACACGTGATACGCTGGGGTCTTCACCCTGCTCTGCTTTGGTGAGAGATAATGGTCCACTGCTGTTCCTCGTCCTCCAAAGTACCAGTGGACGGGACACCACCATAGCTGATCGAGTGGGCGGCCACACACACCTGCCTACACAGATGTGCAGCAGAATCTCGACCAAGCTACGGTACACTGCCAATACCTGAGGAGACCGTACCTTGGCACCACTCTGCCTTCCTCACCCTAGGACTGCCTATCTTGATGGTTGTGAGGGATACCAAGATCAGCAGCTGCAGCTGATGGCCAAAGATCGCACAAGTACAGGGAGAAGATGGCCGGTGCCTGGTACAAAAATGATGGCACGCTCAAGGACATGCTCATCTGCCCTGCCGGGGGACAAGAACATCACCCTGCAGCCCCTACTACTACTGGTCCTCTGGTGGAAAGAGAAGAGTCAGAAGCCCTGGTGACCCGCACTAGAGGCACTCTTCATGTCCCTTAGAGAGAATCTCCATTTGGTCAAGAAAGACCTCTTGCAATATCTGAAGGTACTTCACAAGGAGGTGTCGGATTTGGGAGACAGAGTGGTCGCACTCAAGGATAGGGAAACCCTGAGGAATGAAAAAAATGCAGATCTCCAACAGGAGGTCCTTTGACTTCAAGAACAACAAATAGATCTCCAGATGCATGCCGAAGACCTGGAGAATCAGTCCAGGTGCAACAACATTAGGATCCGGGGGATCTCTTATGGTACAGAGGAGGGAAATGTGGAGTCATGTGTTCATGCTGTCTTTACCCAGATACTGCAGGCATCAGAACCAACACTGATGCATATTTATAGAGACCATGGAGAGTGCTCGACTAGGACTAGCCCATCGCGATCTACAGCCATTCTTGGATGTGTACATGCGTTCATCCTTTGAAATTTCGTGGGCATTGAGTCACCCTGTATCAAGACCTATCTGTGCCTACAGTGCGTAAGCGTAAGGAATTCTGTCCTATGACTGCCTTTCTCCAGGAGCACGATGTCTCCTACTCTTAGGGACACCCATTCATACTTTTTTTCTGCTGCGGGTACTCGTTGCACCAGATCAGATCACTTAAGGCAGCCTGTGAGCTACTGGGTCTCGACCCAGTCGCTGCCACATCACCCTTGTCTGAGACCCAGAAATCTAGAGGCAAGAAAGATCCCAGTATGAGGCGCTCCACGCAAGCAGTCAGAAACCTGCGACCTGAACCTGATACCATGGCTGAGGAGCACTGTCAACACCAGAACAGTACACGCTCTATTGGCGTCAAAAAATGCAAAAAAAATCACTTTCAAAATAACATGATTCATGCATTGTGCTGATATGTTGTATTTTACCCTTTTGCATTGCAGAGTTCAATCCTAAACACTTATTCTTAATATGTTTACAAATACTGTTTCTTTGCAAGGTATTGCTACAGGTTTTCAGAGTGGGTTAGGGTGTGGCCTCTTTCCAGGGCCTTCCAGAGACTTTCACTGCAACATGCCTGGGCGTGGTTCTGGGCTGGGCCAAGACACTATATAAGGAGAGTCAGCCCAACTCCCAGTGCTCACTATTCAGAGGTTCCAGTGCAGAAGAGCAGCTATTTCCAGAACTTCAGTTCCAGTGGCCTTTTTGATCTCCCAGTTCTGCTTTGAAATCTTCATTGGTGCATCTTGTTCCTGGGTGGTAAGACGGTAGTTGGGTTTATTCCCAATACGGTTTATTTTATCTAGAATTATCTCATTCTAAGATCTGATCGTTTATTTATCTTAACAATTTGTTTTAAGGTCATAGTCATAAAAAGTGCACTCAAGTATTTTTGTTAAAGTGTGTACATGGATGTTTATGAATCGGCAAGAAGCGCGATTCGTTTATAGTTTTGAAACTCATGTTATATTGCGCGCCAGCGTTTATTGACATATGCGTTGAGGTTTACAAATCGACAGGATGCGCGATTCGTTTGAAAAGCTTTGAAATCTTGAGTTGCATTGCGCGCTGGCATTTATTGACACATACATGATTAACCACGAATCGGCAAGAGGCGCGGTTCGTTTATGAAGCTTTAAAAGCTTGTGGTACATTGTGTGTTACTATTTATTGACATTTAAAAGAAGGTTTTGAAGTGGCACGATGTATAATTCAATTTAAGATAATTTCAAAACCTGTCGCTATTTATTGTGCAACCATTTCTTGACTTTGCATGGTGGCATTCGAGTCAGCAGGACATGCAATTTTTTACTAGAGTTTATTTATGTTGTGAACTGCATATTACCATTCCAGGATAATTGCTTGGTACAATTCGAGTTGACAAGTATGGGAAATATTTCTTGAACTATTGAACCCATTGAAAAATATTTCTTCTCTAGTGTTTTAAGAGTGTAATCTGTGTTGAAAACATTTCAAGGAAAATATATATAGGATCAGAAGTTCTAGATGCAATATTATATGCTCCTATTATGCATATTCTTGTTATTCTAATTCATGCTTGAATAAGAAAAGTTTTATTTCAATTAACCTTGATTCCATTACAGGTATCTGATCATCATAAAATCGGTTCATTTTTTAAAACTGCAATTCAAGATTGCTCATATTTTCAGAAAGACTATGTTTATTAATATTTACTTAAGGTTATATTGTGTGTTCTAACCTTTTTTCCCATTAAAGGTCTCCTTCCCAGCAATACCCTTCCTAATCCCATCTTCCCCTCTTGAACTCTCACAGTCTCTGTGAATTGTCTATCAGAGTCTTGGAGTTGTTCATTAGAGGACGTGTTGGGAACGTGCGCAAACCCTGAGGATCTGGTGACTCTGACAGAATAGTGAGCCCACAAATTATTATCCTCCTGGTTTGTGTATGTTCTCAGCATGGCCACGCTAGACGATCTAGTTAAGGCTTTCACCCAGCTCCAAGCAGAGGTGGTATCATCCAAAGAATTGACAACCAGCTTAGCAGAGAGAGTGAGTCAGTTGCAAGATAAAGTAGAGAAGAAGGAGCAAAGTCCCACAGGGGTGTTTTGGCCAGGTACTTCTTCTCAGGCTTCTGGAAGTAGTCCAATTTCCCTAAATGTTCCTGCTGCTATTCCTTTAGCTCCCCCAGAACGTTTCTCAGGTGACCCATTGAAAGCGCAATCTTTCCTGGTTCAAGTGGAACTACACTTCACCTGCAGACCAAATACCTTTCCCGATGCCCAGTCCAAAGTAGCTTTCTTGTTATCATATCTGACTGGAGATGCAGCTACTTGGTCAATTCCTCTTGTGCGTAAAAATAGTCCCTTGTTGTATAATTGGAGAAATTTTGTTCGTGAATTTGAGAGAGTTTTTGATCGTAGAACTGTAACACAGTCAGCAGATCATGAATTATTAAACTTACACCAAGGAAATCTAGACCTAGTGTCGTATTTAGCCAACTTTAACCGGCTGGTTGCAGAGACTTCCTGGCCTGAAGAAAAACAAGCGGTCTTGTTTTACAAGGGACTCAAAGGGGAATTCAAAGATATCTTAGCGCAAATCGATCCACAACCTACAGACTGTCAAGAGTTAATAAATCTTGTCTTGAGACTTGACCATCGTTTAGCAGAACGTAAAGGAACTCACAAAAAGATTGAAAAATATTCATGGCGCGTTCATGATAACAGAGATTCTAGAACTCCGAAAGAAAGAATGTCGGAACCGATGGAAATTAGAACCATCAGAAGACCTTTGACTAAAGATGAAAAGGACTTACGCAGAAAAAATGGACAATGTCTTTATTGTGGGCGAAAAGGTCATTTTGCCAAAGATTGTCCCATCAAACCAAAGAACAAGCAAGGTCCAGTTCAGAAGGTCGCAGCCAATGCACCAGTCGAGTTGGAAAACTAAAACACCCGAGATGCAGAGAAGGATTGCTCTTGGGTGTCACCGTGGACCCTTCACAATCTAGACATCTTAAACTGTAAATAAGAGTTCAGGTCAAGAAAGAGATCTATTTAAAAAAAGGTCTAATCGATTCTGGAGCTACTGGGAATTTTGTTGATGTCCAATTGGTTCGTGCATGGGGGATCCCATGTATTGAAAAGAAAAACCCAGAAATCATCCAGGCAGTCGATTGAAAACTCTTGACTGGTGGTACGGTAACTCTTCAGACTATCACCTTGTCAATGATTTGTGAAGATAAGATTCTAAGAAAGAAACATGAAGAGAAAATCATTCTAGATGTGATCCATGCTCCCCAATATGGGATTATCCTCGGCTTGCCATGGTTAACTCATCACAATCCAGAAATCAATTGGGCAGAACGACAAATCTTGTTCTCATCTGCGCTATGTAATGAAAAATGTCTCCAAAAAAATCAAGTACCAACAGTTTGCAACTCTAACATAGCTACTGCTGCAGAGAAAGAAACTCAGTTGCCCAAACAGTATTCATCGTACAAAGATGTATTTGATGAGAAAGGAGCAGAGACTCTACCTCCTCATAGATCTTATGACTGTCAAATTCACCTAGCCCCAGGTGCGACACTTCCCAACTGTCGTGTATATGCTCTGTCAGAACATGAAAACCAACATTTACGAAAATACCTAGATCAATTTTTGGAGAATGGCTTCATTCGCCCCTCTAAGTCTCCTGCAGCTTCGCCTTTATTTTTGTTCCAAAAGCTAATGGAGAACTTCGAACTTACATTGACTATAGAGGTTTAAACAAAGTCACCATCAAGAATAAATAACCTTTACCCCTAATTCCGGTTTTATTGGAACAAGTAAAGAGAGCAAAGATCTACACGAAGCTTGATCTTCGAGGTGCTTATCATTTGGTCAGAATGAGAGAGGGTGACGAATGGAAAACAGCGTTCAAGACAAGATATGGCCTTTTTGAATATACCGTCATGCCTTTTGATCTGTGTAACGCTCCAGCAGCTTTTCAATTTTTCTTGAATGACGTTCTTAGAGAGTACCTCGACATATTTGCCATAGTCTAAATCGATGACATTTTGATCTACTCTGACAATGAAAACGAACATGTACAAAATGTCAAGAAAATTCTTGCAGCCCTTCGAAAACACCATTTATATTGTAAACTAACCAAGTGTGAGTTTCATGTTACCACGGTTGAGTTTTTGGGGGTTATTCTTACCCCTCAAGGTATGGTGATGGTAGAAAAGAAAGTAAAAGCTGTATCTGAGTGGCCCATTCCAAAAACTGTTCGTGATGTACAGTGCTTCCTGGGGTTTGCAAATTTTTACCGGAGGTTCATAAGTCATTTCTCCCAGACAGTGGTTCCAATCACTAAGCTACTAAGAAAGAAAGAAAAGTTTGTATGGTCCCCAGAAGCTGATCAAGCCTTCTCGACTTTAAAGAAAGCTTTCTCCACTACCCCAGTTTTAACTCATCCTGATGCGAATCAACCTTTTATAGTGGAAGCTGATGCTTCAGATGTAGCAATAGGAGCCGTCTTATCACAACGAAATAAAGACACTGGTCAACTTCATCCTGTAGCTTATATGTCTCGGAAGTTGAACGAAGCCGAACAAAACTATGTCATTGCTGAAAAAGAACTTCTGGTAATTCGGGACGCCTTTAAAGAATGGAGACATCATTTATTGGGTGCCAAATACACTGTTACAGTATATACTGATCATCGTAATCTTCAATTCATGAGTTCCACCAGACTTTTGACCCCTAGGCAATTACGCTGGATGCTTTTTTTTGCCGAATTTGATTTTGTAGTAACCTTCCGGCCTGGTAAAGATAATCGCAAGGCTGACGCATTGTCCCGTCAAGAGTCTACCACTTTGCCTGCATTTCAAGCCTCCAGAGCTATCATTGCTCCAGACAAGGTTCTATGTATCATAAAAACTGAAGATTTCTTTGAAGAAATTCGCAATTACTTCACTGTTGAAAAATGGCAAACATGGGCCCAAGCTGATCCCAAAAGGTCAATCAAACAAGGTTTACCCTTTCATGACGCTCGTTTATTCATACCCATTATCAAACTTCGCAAGATAGTGTTTCATTGGTTACATGTTATACCTACGGCAGGTCATCCAGGTATTCCTAAAACTCTTGAACTGATCCAACGTTATTTTTGGTGGCCTACCCTAACAAAAGATGTAAAAGCAATGGTAAACAACTGAGAAGTTTGTGCTCGCATTAAAACAAGTCATTCTAAACCAAAAGGATTATTACTTCCACTTCCAACTCCAAGTCGTCCATGAGAACACATTTCATTAGACTTTATTACAGGTCTGCCAGTGGTTCAACAGCATTCAGTAATTCTGGTGGTAGTAGATAGTCTCACAAAATATGGACATTTTATTGCCTGCAAAAAATTGCCCACTTCTAGTGAATTGGCAAACATTTTACTGAACAGAGTGGTTCATTATCATGGACTACCAAAGGTTATCCTCTCCGATCGGGGGTCACAATTTTCCTCCAATTTCTGGAAGACATGGTGTAAAACACTCCAAGTGACAGCTACACTATCTACTAGTCACCATCCTCAAACAGATGGTCAAACAGAAAGACTAAATCAGACTTTAAAACAATACCTACGTGCCTACGCTGAAAAGGCACTTCATTCTTGGACATCTATGCTCTGGTTAGCTGAGTTAGCTTACAATAACTCATTCCACACTTCCATTGGCGTTACACCCTTTTTTGGTTTATTTGGTTATCATCCTGACACCTTGCCCATCACAATTCCTCAAGAAAGTTCTCTTACTCCAGCTGTGTCAGAAACCATTCAGCATTTACATCAAACCCAGAAGCTGATTCAACAGTATCTAGAAAAAGCCAAACAAAAATATAAAAGACATTATAAGAAACATCGTGAGGGACCACAATATCAACCAGGTGACAAAGTGTGGCTTTCCACAAAACATATAGACTTCAAGAAGAAGCACATGTTTAACCCCAAATTCATAGGTCTTTATACTGTCCTTCAGCAAATCAATCCAGTGACTTATAAACTACAATTGCCCGGATCCTTACGGATTCATCCAGTGTTCCACACTTCCCTCTTGAAAAAGGCAGTCCAAAAGGTCCATCCTCATCCAGCTCCTGTTTTAGTACAAGGGGAAGAAGAATATGAAGTCAAGAAAGTGTTGGATTCTAAACTGAGAGGACGTAATCTTTGGTAGTTAATCTCATGGAAAGGTTATGGTCCTGAAAGTAACTCATGGGTTTCCGCATCTGATGTTCATGCTCCAGTACTTGTGAGACACTTTCATCGTCTTAATCCAAGCAAACCAGGCCCTAGAGCGCGTCTGGGAGAGGGGAGTACTGTCAACACCAGAACAGTACGTGCTCTATTGGCGTCAAAAAATGCAAAAAAACATCACTTTCAAAATAACATGATTCATGCATTGTGCTGATATGTTGTATTTTACCCTTTTGCATTGCAGAGTTCAATCCTAAACACTTATTCTTAATATGTTTACAAATACTGTTTCTTTGCAAGGTATTGCTACAGGTTTTCAGAGTGGGTTAGGGTGTGGCCTCTTTCCAGGGCCTTCCAGAGACTTTCCCTGCAACATGCCTGGGCGTGGTTCTGGGCTGGGCCAAGTCTCTATATAAGGAGAGTCAGCCCAACTCCCAGTGCTCACTATTCAGAGGTTCCAGTGCAGAAGAGCAGGTATTTCCAGAACTTCAGTTCCAGTGTCCTTTTTGATCTCCCAGTTCTGCTTTGGAATCTTCATTGGTGCATCTTGTTCCTGGGTGGTAAGACAGTAGTTGGGTTTATTCCCAATACGGTTTATTTTATCTAGAATTATCTCATTCTAAGATCTGATCGTTTATTTATGTTAACAATTTGTTTTAAGGCCATAGTCATAAAAAGTGCACTCGAGTATTTTTGTTAAAGTGTGTACATGGATGTTTATGAATCGGCAAGAAGCGCGATTCGTTTATAGTTTTGAAACTCATGTTACATTGCGCGCCAACGTTTATTGACATATGCGTTGAGGTTTACAAATCGACAGGATGCGCGATTCGTTTGAAAAGCTTTGAAATCTTGAGTTGCAGTGCGCGCTGGCATTTATTGACACATACATGATTGATCACGAATCGGCAAGAGGCGCGGTTCGTTTATGAAGCTTTAAAAGCTTGTGGTACATTGTGTGTTACTATTTATTGACATTTAAAAGAAGGTTTTGAAGTGGCACGATGTATAATTCAATTTAAGATAATTTCAAAACCTGTCGCTATTTATTGTGCATCCATTTCTTGACTTTGCATGGCGGCATTCGAGTCAGCAGGACATGCAATTTTTTACTAGAGTTTATTTATGTTGTGAACTGCATATTACCATTCCAGGATAATTGCTTGGTACAATTCGAGTTGACAAGTATGGGAAATATTTCTTGAACTATTGAACCCATTGAAAAATATTTCTTCTCTAGTGTTTTAAGAGTGTAATCTGTGTTGAAAACATTTCAAGGAAAATATATATAGGATCAGAAGTTCTAGATGCAATATTATATGCTCCTATTATGCATATTCTTGGTATTCTAATTCATGCTTGAATAAGAAAAGTTTTATTTAAATTAATCTTGATTCCATTACAGGTATCTGATCATCACAAAATCTGTTCATTTTTTAAAACTGCAATTCAAGATTGCTCATATTTTCAGAAAGACTATGTTTATCAATATTTACTTCAGGTTATATTGTGTGTTCTAACCTTTTTTCCCATTAAAGGTCTCCTTCCCAGCAGTACCCTTCCTAATCCCCTCTTCCCCTCTTGAACTCTCACAGTCTCTGTGAATTGTCTATCAGAGTCTTGGAGTTGTTCATTAGAGGACGTGTTGGGAACGTGCGCAAACCCCGAGGATCTGGTGATTCTGACAAGCGCAGAGTGGTAATGGCATCACTGCAGGGGGAAATGGGGATCTGACGCTTGGAACCCATTAGCATAGATGCACCTATTTCTTAACGCCCACTGCGAGGAGGAAGTTTGGGGATCCCACAGCTCCAGAGATATTACCAGGCAGCACAGCTTTGCTACCTGGTCGAATGGCTTCAACCGGAGTCAGAAAAACACTGGCTTTTTATGGACAGAGCCATTGCAGGGGCCCAACTCTGGAAAATACCCTTCCTCCCCTGACGACAACAGGCATGGGGACTCTACTCCTCCCCTATTACCCACACGACAATGAAGGTTTGGGATGTGGTCTCTACAAGCAAGGGTCTGACATCTTTCCCCTCCCCCCTAACACCTATCTGCAGGAACACAGACTTCACTCCGGGGCTGAACGAGGCAGCATTCCACCATTGGCTGGGATCTGACTGTCGATCGGTCTGCCACCTCTTTGACAAGGAGGGCCTTATGACCTTTGAGCAACTAACACAACACTTAGGCCTGGTGAAGACAGAGAGACTTTGCTATTTCCAAATCAGACACTGGGTCTCCCATGACTCGGTCAAACAGGGAGTGGGCCGCCCCTCAACTGATTTTTTAAAATGGCTCATACGTGAGAGAGACAATCACAAACTAGTGTCCAAACTAAATACCTTACTCTCTCCACCCCCACTACCAGCAAAAGCCCCCAGTCAGAAATGGTGGTAACGGGTGCTGGGCAGAACGCTCACCGACATGGAATGGGGAGACATCTACTACTGTGTGAGACATGCAGCCACTAGCACTGCTAGTATAGAAACGGCCACAAAAATCGCAATGTACCTTACACCATCAAGATTACATAGGGGTAATCCAAGGCGCAACCCTGATTGCTGGAGATGCTGTGGACAGACCGGTACCCTTTTGCACATTCTCTGGGACTACCTGGAACCTCAAGCCTTTTGGGACTCGGTCTTGACAGAGATCGACACTTTTTTGGACACAACTCTCCCTTGATTTCTGACCTACACCCTATTGGGCTTACCTAACCCTCTTAATTACCCTCTCTGAACACAATGGGGCCACCGAATAAGTTTGGCACCGGGTGCTGCACAACAAGCAATCCTTTCTCATTGAGGAACCAACAGACTTCCAACACACAGGATATAGGTTGACCGGTTGTGGCATGTTTTGGGCATGTAGAAACTTACACTGACCTTCAGTGGGTCGGCACCCTCCTTCCGGGAGCTGTGGGCCCCTCTTCTCTCTCTGCTGTCCTCTGAATTCTGGAAGCTATCTTGCCCGAAATACTTGAGGCTCTTCTGCCTTACGGATTCCCAATCAAGTCTCATTGGGAAGGGGAGCGTGGGAGTTGGGGGAGGGGAGGGTGGTTTCATTATAGATTAAGCATTCGCATAAGCAAGCTTCACTTTTTCCCTGCTGGCCAATCGTCGTAGGCGGGTGTATGTGTAAACCTTTAAAAAGAGTTGAACCATAAAAATGAACGCATTTTTAAAGATAAGATGGGGGCACCCTCTTTACTTCTTTGCCTTTACTTTAGTTAACATGTAGATAAATGCTTGCCCGTTTATCAACTTCCTAGTGGTCTGTCAAGTAAACAGCAGCCCAGTGGTACTGCACAGTAGAGACTGCATGTAAAGGCCAGGAGGAGGCAACACTTTGATTATCCCTGCACTACAAATATTCACTGCTAGGCTTTCTTGATATAGCTAGTATTTTGCTTTGTCAACTGTATATTTTGATTACATTTGTACTTTTATGATTGGATGGCAGATGGTTGCCTTGTGTAAATCTTAAGCTCAGTTTGGCAGACTTGTTTTGGTTGTGGTGACAAGCTGATGATGAAGGCTAGATGCCTGATTGTTTATTATGAAAAGTTACAATAAAAGCAGTAGGCCTGGCATGTGGATTGTGAAAAACATATGTTAAAGTTAATATGTATTTAAGGGTGGAGTGCTACTTCTCTGAATTAAAGCCTACAGATGGGGTTTTAGTTACATGGAATCTTGCAGATTACCTTAGTAGGCAAGGACTTTGGTGTTAGTTACCCCCTCTGACAAACCATGGCTATAGAAGAGAAGCCCTTTTATAAGGGATAGAATTTAGTTTTTCCAACTGTAATTTCATATCCAATTTTAAGACTGTGGTGGTCATTCTGAGTTTGGTGGTAACCTGACCGCTACGCCGGTGGCAGTGTCTTGACCGTCGCCAGGGTGGCAGTGCAGAACACCATATAACGAGTTAAGCAGTGAACCGAACGCAACACAGACATCTCACTTGCAGCACCGCCAACGAGCAGCATCCGGCGGTGGAAGGCTACTTCAGGCTGGCGGAAGCCAATATCCTGCACACCATATTTCGAGCCACCACAAAGCCAGGATATCTGGGGCGGCCTGGCCACGACGAAAAACCTGGCAGAAACAGAAAGTACAAAAGGAGACACCCATGTCCAGGCACAGAGACACGTCTGCAGCTGGCATGGGAAACGAACTGCTAGTCTTCCCAGCGTTGTATCTCGCCATACACCTTCAGGGCCACCGACAACGATGAAGACGACAACCGTAAGTAAGCCTAGCACAAATTGGAGGAAATGGCAGTAAAACACTCCCACACATAGCACACATTCCACGCGCAAACAGCAAAAGGCACACACAAAATACGTCAATGCTAAGTACCCAATACACACATAAAGCGAAGCAGATACGTGCCAAACATACAGCACAACGCACACCAACACCACCAACACACCTTATAATCACACAACGACAACTAGACCACAAACACCTCAATGCAGGCATAGACAGGCACGTTGTGCAACACCACACATACATACACACACACACCATGAACTGTATGTAGCAATGACACACAATCAATAGCAGTGAACGCACATCCAAACAATGACACATGTGACACATTACGTACAACCAACAATCAAGGAAATCCACACATGCAGCACCATACACACTGACGCACACTACACCCCATACAATCCCACAAGCAAGCAGTCAGGTACATGACAACATGCCCATGGCACAACCCATCTACCCAGCGCATGCAACAACACAGACAAAACCCATACACAGACCTCATACACCATTGCACACAGATGTCACACCACCATGTAGAAGGAAACCAAGACAAGAATCTCAACTTGCCAACCACAGAAATGTGGCCAGTTGTATTCAACAACAAAATATAAAAATAAACTTTATACAATATGTGCCAATGGCAAGTCCAATGTCCAGAAATTCAGGACACATTGTCCAAAAATCATGGCCACAACTTGACTCCTGACAGCAAATAGGCCTTCATGTCATAGGGCATCAATGGGACAGGCAGGCACCTCAGGGGTGTGGGGGTGGTGGGAGTGGCTTGGATTTGGAAGAGGCATGTTTCGGTTTGGGCTTGGGAGGGGTGACTTTGGCTTGGGAGGGGTGGTTTTCTTGCTGGGTGGAGGAGCAGGGGAAACACCAGAGGGGGCACCGAAGGAATGGGAGGCGGAAGGGCCTGGGAGGGGTGTAAACGGTGTTTATAGGGATCAAGGGGTGGGGAGGAGTAGGGAAGAGGTCAAGGGGGCAAGGAAAACTTTCTTAGGTACACGGGGGAGGTCACATGATTGAGGGTTGGGAGTGGAGGGAGGTGGAGGGAGTGCTCATCTGACGTGTTGGTGTGCTATACGTGGATGCTGGTGTGTGCATGTGTATGGTAGGTGAATGTTGGGTGGGTGAGTTGGTGTGTGTGCATTCATTGGGAGGGGGGTAGAGATGCAAGGAGAAGGAATGGGAGATGTGTGAGTGAATGTTCCGGTGGTGTGTGCAAGTGAGGTGGATGTGCTGCAGGTGGGAGAGACGGTAGTCATGGTGAGTGCGGATGTGGTGTGTGGGGTATGTGTCTGTGAGTCTGCTCTTGTGGTGATTGAATGTATGACAGGAATGATAGCCGGACCAGTGTGTGACGATGCAGTGCTGGGAGGTGTGAGTGGAGATGTGACTGTAAGGGAGGAGGTGGAGGGGGAAGTGTCTGTTATTGAGTCTGCAGATGTGTATTGTGTGTGTGCACATGCCTGTGTAAATGTTTGTGATGCCTATGTCTGTCTTTGTGCACCTTGTCTGTTGTAGTGGGTGTATGCTGGTCAGATGGGTGTAGGAAGAGGGGTTGTGGATTGGGAACAGGTAGCTGGAGGGGGGACGGAAGATGAAGGGACACTGGCTGCTGTCAACGAGGAGGCCCAGAGCCTGAAATGATCTCTGTAGGCCAGACAAGGCACCGTGAATGCCTTCCAGGGTCGCATTGGACTGCTGCATCTGGGATGCCAGTCCCTGGATGGCATTCTTGATGGTTGTCTGCTCCACAGAGATGGACCTCAGGAGGTCAATAGCCTCCTCATTGAGGGCAGCAGGGCTGACTGGGGCAGTGGCAGAGGTGCCTGCATCAAAGAAGACACCCACCCTCCTGGGAGAGTGAGCACGGGCAACTAGGTAGGGTGCTACAGAGAGGGCGGTGCTGGTAAGGGGGGTGGCGGACAAGGATGGTGCTGGAGTGGTCCCAGATGAGTCCGCCACCACCAGGGAGCCGCCATCGGAGGAGGAATCTGTATCAGATGTGCTGGTTGCTCCAGTCTCCCCCGTGGCGCTCCCCTCGCCCTCTGTCCCACTGGTCCACTGGTCCCCTCAGCTTCACTAGTGCAGCCTCCTGGGTCCCGTGGGCTGCTGCATCCCCACTCGCTGGTGCCATTCCTCCTTCACCAGATGATGCTAATGCACATATAGACAGAGGTGGAGAGAGAAGGAGGGTGGGAAAAACAGAAAGGGAGGAATTGGTAATAACACACATGCACTTCACATACAAACAATACATAATTCAGCCACTGACGGGTAAACAAGAGATCAATTTTCAATCAATTACAATTGAGTCATGCAAGCGATACCCAAACTCATCAGCGATCACCTCATCCCAATCAACTGGCTAAATGACTAATCCAACAATCCAGCCCAAGAACATACCCAACCACATGTCATCCATTACAGGATGAGACAAATCTGAGCTCAGAGGAACTGAGCACACAAAATAACTGACTGAAGTGTGTGGAGTACATGTGGTACAGAGGTCCATTGATGTAGCAGGTGAACCAATTGCAATGTTCACGAAACATGCCTGTCATTACCCACTTACAGTGCCAATATGAACACCTTGTACTACTACAGTACACGCAGAGTTGGAGGATGCAGCCAGTGACATGATAGCATACGTTAGCAACCCATTCGTAGAGGGGAACACGTGTCACAGTACCACAACTTCTTTTCCTGCATGGCTCAACATAGCTAACGTGTCACACTCCTACATGATTGGTGTGTCAACCAGGACTGTACATTCCCAAAATCTCATCTGACCATGTAAATCCCAAGTCCAGTGATGGTCCCAGTACACAACCGTGCAGAAGCCACCTAACAATCAACACTTATCCCCTTGTGGCTGCTGTGCTGCCTTCAAGCACCCATCCAACTCTGCGTAGGCCACCACCAGTATGCGGGCTATTAGGGGAGTCAGGGTCCGACAAGCACCCCTCCCACGTTGGGAGGCCATCCCCAGCTGGGCCTCTGTGGTCTTCGTGGCCTAGCGTCTCAGATCCTCCCACCGCTTCCTGCAGTGGGTGGTCCACCGGCAATGGACCCCTAGGGTACAGCACTTCCTTGGCGATGGCTCTCCATGACCCTTTTTTATGGTGGGTGCTGACCTGCATGGGAAGCATTCAGAAAATTGGGAACATGATGTAATTAATATCAATTCTGTTGTAACCTTTGGTGACACACAACAAACACGGACCATGCACACTGCCAATATACCACACGTCATGCGCATGCAGAACACCTACATCGTCAAACACCACCCGACATGTGGGACAAAGGAAGTTGTACTGAACTGTTGCCCTGGAGCACCGTACAACCGCTCATACAGGGGTAGGATCCCATCCACCAGTTTCTCCACTTTCTCTGTAGTGAAGGCTGGGGCCTTACCCACTGCAGTGCATCCCATCATTGCTCCAAGATACAGGACACATATGTTTACATGTCCTGTATACATCCATTGTCACAGGGACTATGTGCCACTGTCTGGTTAGGAATGGAGTGTGGAGTAATGTGTCTTCCCATAACATAACAGCCAACTTGCATGAACGAAACTTTGTGACTGTCGTATGTCATACTTGGTGCACTACATTGTGAGAGGTTCCCAGATTGTTGTGTGTCCCTGCACAGATATCGCCTCAATGGAGTGATGAGGAATGCACCAGTTTACCGGCCACTCGTAGATCTTGATACCATGGAAGACTGCCACATCATCCTGACCTATCGACTGAATCGTTTGTGCATCAGGGAACTGGTCGCCCAGTTGAAGCCAGACCACCTGCTGGCTTTATAAAAAGCCCTCTGCCATTTCTCCAACAGTCCAGGTTTTGTCAGTCCTGCATTTTCTGGCGATGGGCTCTTTTTAGGTTACAGTGGGACTGGCTGCAGGATTTTCACAGCCCCAGTTCAGTAAGGTGTTGACTCACTCAAGCATGTGCACAGGTACATTAGGTTCCCACAACGTCCTGAATTGCCCACTGTAAAAGCAGCCTTCTACAACATATCAAATGTCCCATATGTAAATGGGGCCATTGATGGGACTCATATCGCCTTGGTACCTCTGAGGACCAAAGAACAGGTCTACAGAAACTGGAACAGTACATATTCGCTCAATGTACAAGCGGTGAGTCTTGCAGACAAGTACATAACACATGTAAATGCAAAATTTCCAAGTTCAATACATGATTCCTACGTCCTGAAGAACAGCAGTGTCCCTGCAATGATGTCATAGCTACAGGGAGAAAGGGCCTGGCTCATAGGTATGTGTACTGCTCTCCATTTTAGACGTTTGTACCCCTTCAAACTCTGCCTAGCATTGTTGCCTATAGTCATGTTGCCTTTTCCCCACAGGTGACTCCGGATATCCCAACCTACCCTGGCTCCTGACACCTGTGAGACATCCAACTACAAGAGGGGAGAACAGGTACAATGAGGCACATGGCCGGACGCGGTGAGTGATTGACCAGACTTTCGGTCTCTTGAAAGCTAGATTTCGTTGCCTCCATGTGTCAGGTGGTGTCCTACAGCACCGGCCAGGGAAAGTCTGCAAGATCATTGTTGCATGCTGCATGCTCCATAATCTGGCCCTCAGAAGGCACATCCAACTGTTGGAGAAGGGGGACATTGATGCTGGAGCAGTGTTTGGGGCCGGTGACTCTGATGCTGAGGGGGAGGGAGATGAGGATGAGGCACATGACAACAGGACTGACATGATTCATCACTACTTTCAATGATGTACAGGCATGTGTGATTTGTATGTCATCAGCACATGGAAGATGTTTTGTTGAAGCTAGTCTGTAGCCAGTATTTGCATGCATCAAGGTGTGTGTGTGTGTGGGGACTACAGCATTCCATCTTGGTTTCTGAGCATGTAAGGGACACTTATCGGACTTGTCCTATAGGCCTATCATGTTGTATTGTCAACTGCTGTCTGGCAACTACCTGTTTCTGACAACGCAAGGAGTTGTTCTGTAGAGGATGTCACCTATGAGGTATCTTACCATAACTACACATGTGTGTGAATGACAATCCTAACCTTTACATATGTGGTATCATACCTGCTGCAGCAATCATTCTGTATTAGTGATCTACTGGATATGACCTGATGTATGTATATGGCCTACATAGCATACAAAATTGAGCCTTATCCCATGTTTTTTTCTCCTCTTCAGGTCACATGTCTGTTTGCAAGCTGGTTACTGAAATGCCTGTTGGCACCTGTTAGAAATGGGGTCTCTAGTTGGCAGTCGGTTTGCACCCTGTCCAAGTAGGGACCCTCACTCTAGTCAGGATAAGGGAGATACCCGCTCAGATAACCCCCGCTCACCCCCTTGGTAGCTTGGCACGAGCAGTCAGGCTTATCTCAGAAGCAATGTGTAAAGCATTTGCACATAACACACAGTAATAAGTGAAAACACTACAAAAGGACACCACACCAGTTTTAGAAAAATAGCCAATATTTATCTATATAAAACAAGACCAAATACGATAAGAATCCAACATACAGTAAGAAAAATATGAATTATGCAAGATTTACTCAAAAATACAGTTCCTTGAAGTCGATAGCTCCACCTTGGGCTATCACAGCATCATGATCAACAAAACCAACAGTTCAGGCTGGCTGCGGCATCGCGGGCCAGCTAAGGTGCCGGGAAGACCCGCAAACAGTACCTTGGATTTGCAGGGTGTCGTGATCCCTGCGTTGAGCTCTGGAGAGCGGCGTCCCTGGCATTGGTTCCGGAGTCGGTGCAGGGAGTCATCGGGCCCTTGAAGTCACACGCGCTGCGGATCGAACTCCGGGCTGATGAAGTCAGGTGCACCGGCATCGGGACTGCGGTGCGAAGTGGGACAATGCGACGTGCGGTGCCCACAGGTCACGGTGCAGGCAGCGGCTCGGTGACGGCATCTAGCGGCATCGGTGAGACCACGGCTGCGGTGTGAAGCGGGGCGGTGCAACATGCAGTGTCCACAGGTCATGGTGCAGACCGGATGCCTGGTGGCAACACCGGAGTCGAAGATGCTGGCATCTGTGGACCAGGGCTGCGGTGGGGTACGGGACGGTGCTTCGTGTACCTCATGAGCGGTGTCCACAGGCCACGTGCAGGCAACGGCGCCGGTGTCAGCAGGAGCGCCGTCGTCGGGGATGCCCAGGCTGCGGTGTGAGCAGGCGATGCCAGAGTGCGGGGCCCACAGGTCACGGTGCGAGCAGCGGCTCGGTGAAGTCGTCCGATGATGGCGTCGGTGAGACCAGGGTCGCGGTGCGAAGCGGGGCAATGCGGCTCCATGTGGGGTCAGCAGGTCACGGTGCAGGCCAGCGGCATCGTTGGTGGCGGCGCAGTAGTTTCTCCTCTTGAGCAGCACAAAACACACAGTTCCCAGTGCTGCAGGTCGAGGAAACTGAAGTTTTTGGTGTCCCTGAGACTTCCAACAGGAGGCAAGCTCTACTCCAAGCCCTTGGAGACCTTTCTCAAGCAGGACACACAGCAAAGTTCACCCTTTGCACTCTTTTCAGGCAGAAGCAGCAACTGCAGGCCAGTCCAGCAAAGCAACACAGCAAAGGGACAGTACTCCTCCTCCAGCTCTTCTCCTTGCAGAGGTTCCTCTTGATTCCAGAAAGATTCTAAAAGTCTGGGGTTTTGGGTCTTCTTCGTATACCCAGTTCTGCCTTTGAAGTTGGCAAACTTCAAAGCAAAGTCTCAAGTGTTTGCAAGATCCTTCCTTGTCCAGGCCAGGCCCCAGACACTCACCAGGGGGTCAGAGATGCATTGTGTGAGGGCAGGCACAGTCCTTTCAGGTGTGAGTGACCACTCCTCCCCTCCCCTCCAGCACAGATGGCTAATCAAGATATGCACTCTACACTACAGCCCCCTTTGTGTCACTGTCTAGAGGAGAGGTGTGAACAGCCCAACTGTCAAACTGACCCAGACGGGGAATCCACAAACAGGCAGAGTTACAGAATGGATTAAGCAAGAAAATGCCTACTTTCTAAAAGTGGCATTTTCAAACTAACAATCTAAAAACTAACTTCACTAAAAGATGTATTTTAAAATTGTGAGCTCCTAGACCCTAAACTCCACATTTGTATCTGCTCTCAAAGAGAATCTGCTCTTTAAGGATATTTAAAGGTAGCCCCCATGTTAACCAATGAGAGAGATGGGCCTTGCACAGTGAAAACCGAATTTGGCAGTATTTCACTGTTAGGACATATAAAACACACTAGTATATGTCCTACCTTAAACATGCACTGCACCCTGCCCATAGGGCTACCTAGGGCCTAACCTAGGGGTGCCTTACATGTAGTAAAAGGGAAGGTTGAGGCCTGGTAAGTGGGTACACTTGCCAAGTCGAATCAGCAGTTTAAAACTGCACACACAGACACTGCAATGGCATGTCTGAGTCATATTTACAGGGCTACTAATGTGGGTGGCACAACCAGTGCTGCAGGCCCACTAGTAGCATTTGATTTACAGGCACTGGGCACCTCTAGTGCACTTTACTAGTAAATCAAATATGTCAATCATGGATAAACCAATCAACAGTACAATTTCTATGGGGAGCACTTGCACCTTAGCACTGACTAGCAGTGGTAAAGTGCGCAGAGACAATAAACCAGCAAAAACAGACCTAAAAAAATAGGAGGAAGAAGGCAAAAAGTTTGGGGATAACCCTGCAAAAAGGGCCATTTCCCACACAACCCCCTCCCAGCCTAAAGCCAGGGTAGGCCAATCAATACCTTGCTGGACTTTTCTGCTCAGGGCGATAGAACTTGGACAATGGCCCACTACTGCAGGAGCTGTTGCCAGTTCTGCGCCTCTCTGAACCCAGGTTGATCCCTCGGTCAACACTCTCAGGGCCCACTGAACTAACCTTGGGGGACCTCTTCTCCTCATCTGAAAATTCCATCTGTGCAGCACCTAACCTTACCTTGCTCACAGATGCATCCCAGTAGGCAGACAGTACCACCAGAGCCAACAGTGTGATGTGGCCCATTCCACACCTGTAGTCTGACTTCAGTCCCCCTCCCAGGGAAAACTCTGACCACAAGGATAACAACCAACAGAGGCCACTGACAGCTGTCAGTGTCAAGAGCCAGGACCCAGGCCATGCTAAGGTCTCTAGCCTCAGAGGTTTTAAAAAGTGGGGGGCAGTAACCCCAGGTGACTTGCACTCTTTTTCTACTTCCCTTCCCCCCAGTTCAGGAGTGGTGTCCTGAGACTGGTCACTCACCCTTGGATCTGTACCCTCAGGATGAGCAGGGGACAGGGGTGGGCTCTCCCTCCTCCTTTCCCTTGTGCTGGGATTCGGTACCCTCCGCCTTGGAGAGGTAACCCCTGACAACTGAACTGTGAGGGTGCCTCTGGGGGCCACCCCTCCCAGTTCCCCTGACACCTGGTGCAACTCATTCCCCAGAAAGCAGTCTATGGGCAACTGGGGACTGACTATGACCCAACTCTGGGTCACCTACCCACCCCACTCTAGGGATACCAGGGCCATAGGACGGAAGAAGTCCTGCCCATGGGCTGGTGTCACCCTACACACCTGGTCGGTGTACTGTTCTGAGGAGACAAGCCTTTCTACCATCCTTGTATGGCTAGCCCCACCATCCCTCAGAGCAGTGACTGGGACCCCATTCACTGTTACCTGGTGGAAGTGATGACTCCCACCCTCAGGGATCACCAACTCACCCTCTGAATCAACCTCCCACCTAAGGTATATCCTGGCATGGTCTATGACCTGCCCCTTGGGGCTACCTCCCCTTAAGGCCACATTAGCCACTTCGGTAGAGGGGCCACCAATGTGGGGTGTCCTAACTGGGAACACTTAAAGCACCGGGGTTGAAAATGGGGTGCCCTAGGACATCACCTACCAGAACGTCCCTCCTTCCTGTCAGAAGGGGCCTCAGACTCTTTTTCTCCCTCCTTATCCTGGGACCTGTCTGTGTCTCCCTTGACTTCCCTCTCCTTCTTTTGGGAACCCTGCCCACCTTTGGCTGAGTCTCCCCCATAAACCTTCTTGTGGACCTTGGTACTCACCCAGCGGTCTGCCACCTTTGGCTGAGTCTCCCCCATAAACCCTCTTGTGGACCCTGGTACTCACCCAGCGGTCCGCCTCCATAGCAAGCTTCCTGGGGTCAGTCAGCTTACAATCAGTCAAGTGCTGGTGCAGCTCTGCAAAACACAGACTAGACAAGTGCTCCCATGCAATTAAGTTGTACAGCCCCTGAAAATCTGTCACATCACTGCCCTTCACCCAACCATCCAGTGCTCTTCAAAATGAATCTACTCACACTAACCAGGTCTGGGGCTCAGTTTTCTTACTCTGCCTAAACTGATCCCTGTACTTGTCAGGAGTGAGACCATACCGAGTGAGAAGGGCCTCCTTCATGTCAGCGTAGGTGAGGTTGTACCCCTTACCCAAAGTTAGCAAAGTGTCCCTCCCCTCCTCTGTGAAGTGGTTCCACAATCCTGCTCCCCAGTTCTTCTCAGGGACCCCATTCATGTGGATGGATGCCTCATATCCCTGAAACCACCTCTGTATGTCAAATCCCTTCTTGTACTCTCTCCCTACGTTTTTAGGAATGTGCACAATTCTGTCTGACTGCACTGAGGAATTGCTGCCACCATCCTGGCTGGACCTGCTCCTCACATCCAGCTCTTTTACTTTAAGCTCATGGTCCAAAAGCATCTTTCTTCCCTCCATGGCTCGCTGCTCCCTCTGAGCCTCCATTTTTAATCTCTCCAACTCAATCTGGTGCCTCCTGGCTTCTCTCCTGTCCTCCAGCTCCTCTGAGTCAGGCCTTTTGATCCACCACTGCTGCTTGGCACAGGGGGAACCTCCCCCCTGACAGCTCCTGCACCCTCAGTACATCTTCCCTAGAATTTGTGTCAGCAGGCTCTCCATTTGGATCCTCAGACTGCCCACTGGCAGTTCTGGCTGCTACCCAGGCCCTCAGCGCCTTCTTTAGCTCCTCCTTTTTGGTGAGGCCTCTGATCTGAACTTTGGGGTTTTTACAAACTGCCTTCAGTTCCTTTATGGAATAGGTTTCCAACCTATCCTCCTCAAAAACCAAATCCTGGGATGCAACTGAAGATGCTCTTGATTGAGACATGATGTCGATCAAAAATAGGTCAAAGAGAAAAAAATCTAAAACAAAAAACTGTATGTGGCATGTAATGGTCTGCGATATGGTAGTAGTGTACACCAATCACTGTAGGTCAAGTGCAAATGCAAGTTGTATCCTCACCGCTGACAACCAATGTTAGAAATGGGGTCTCTAGTTGGCAGTCGGTTTGCAGCCTGTCTAAGTAGGGATCCTCACTCTAGTCAGAATAAGGGAGATACCCGCTCAGATAACCCCTGCTCACCCCCTTGGTAGCTTGGCACGAGCAGTCAGGCTTATCTCAGAAGCAATGTGTAAAGCATTTGCACATAACACACAGTAATAAGTGAAAACACTACAAAAGGACACCACACCAGTTTTAGAAAAATAGCCAATATTTATCTATATAAAACAAGACCAAATATGATAAGAATCCAACATACAGTAAGAAAAACATGAATTATGCAAGATTTACTCAAAAATACACTTCCTTGAAGTCGATAGCTCCACCTGGGGCTATCACGGCGTCGTGATCAACAAAACCAACAGTTCAGGCTGGCTGCGGCATCACGGGGCAGCTACGGTGTCGGGAAGACCTGCAAATAGTACCTTGGATTTGAAGGGCATCGTGATCCCTGCGTTGAGCTCCGGAGAGCGGCGTCCCTGGCGTTGGTTCCAGAGTCAGTGCAGGGAGTCGTCGGGCCCTTGAACTCACACACGTTGCGGATCGAACTCCGGGCTGATGAAGTCAGGTGCGCCGGCATCGGGCTGCGGTGCGAATCGGGACGATGCGATGTGCGGTGCCCACAGGTCACGGTGCAGACAGCGGCTCGGTGACGGCGTCCAGCGGTGTTGGTGAGACCATGGCTGCGGTGTGAAGCAGGGCGGTGCGACGTGAGGTGTCCACAGGTCACGGTGCAGAGCGGATGCCTGGTGGCGACACCGGAGTCGATGATGCTGGCGTCGGTGGACCGGGCTGCGGTGTGGGACGGGACGGTGCTTTGTGTACCTCACGAGCAGTGTCCACAGGCCACGGTGCAGGCAGCGGCACCGGTGTCAGCAGGAGCGTCGTCGTCGGGGATGCCCAGGCTGCTGTGTGAGCAGGCGATGCCAGAGTGCGGGGCACACAGGTCATGGTGCGAGCAGCGGCTCGGTGAAGTCGTCTGATGACGGCGTCAGTGAGACCAGGATCACGGTGCGAAGTGGGGCAATGCGGCTCCGTGTGGCATCAGCAGGTCACGGTGCAGGCCAGCGGCATCGTTGGCAGCGTCGCAGTGGTTTCTCCTCTTGAGCAGCACAAAACACACAGGGGGTCATTCTGACATTGGCGGGCGGCGGAGGCCGCACGCCAAAGTCCCGCTGGCAGAATACCGCTGCGCGGTCAAAAGACCGTCGCAGTAATTCTGAGTTTCCCGCTGGGCTGGCGGGCGACCGCCAGAAGGCCGCCCGCCAGCCCAGCGGGAAACCCCCTTCCATGAGGATGCCGGCTCCGAATGGAGCCGGCGGAGTGGAAGGGGTGCGACGGGTGCAGTTGCACCCTTCGCGATTTTCAGTGTCTGCGTGGCAGACACTGAAAATCTTGGTGGGGCCCTGTTAGGGGGCCCCACGACACCCGTTACCGCCAGCCAGGTTCTGGCGGTCAAAACCACCAGAACAAGGCTGGCGGTAAGGGGGTCGGAATCCCAGCGCCGCCATGGAGGATTCCCTTGGGCAGCGGGAAACCGGCGGTACACCGCCGGTTTCCCGTATCTGACCGCGGCTGTACTGCCGCGGTCAGAATGCCATGGGAGCACCGCCAGCCTGTTGGCGGTGCTCCCGCGGTCGTTGGCCCTGGCGGTCCATGACCGCCAGGGTCAGAATGACCCCCACAGTTCCCAGTGCTGCAGGTCGAGGAAACTGAAGTCTTTGGTGTCCCTGAGACTTCCAACAGGAGGCAAGCTCTACTCCAAGCCCTTGGAGAACTTTCTCAAGCAGGAGACACAGCAAAGTTCACCCTTTGCACTCTTTTCAGGCAGAAGCCGCAACTGCAGGCCAGTCCAGCAAAGCAACACAGCAAAGGGACAGTACTCCTCCTCCAGTTCTTCTCCTTGCAGAGGTTCATCTTGATTCCAGAAAGATTCTAAAAGTCTGGGGTTTTGGGTCTTCTTCTTACACCCAGTTCTGCCTTTGAAGTTGGCAAATTTCAAAGCAAAGTCTCAAGTGTTTGCAAGATCCTTCCTTGTCCAGGCCAGGCCCCAGACACTCACCAGGAGGTCGGAGACGGCATTGTGTGAGGGCAGGCACAGTCCTTTCAGGTGTGAGCGACCACTCCTCCCCTCCCCTCCCCTCCCCTCCAGCACAGATGGCTAATCAAGATATGCAGGCTACACCCCAGCCCCCTTTGTGTCACTGTCTAGAGGAGAGGTGTGAACAGCCCAACTGTCAAACTGATCCAGACGGGGAATCCACAAACAGGCAGAGTCACAGAATGGATTAACCCCTTCTGTGCCGCGGACGTAATGGTTACGTCCTGCGGCACAGTGCTGCTGTGCCCAGGACGTAACCATTACGTCCGCGGCACACAGCCCAGAGGGAGCGCTAGCGCTCCCTCTGTGGGGTTCCCCCCCACCCCCCCAAGTCAGGGATGGAAGGGGAAGCCCTTCCCCTTCCACCCCGAACCCCCCTGTGACGTCAGCACGCGAGCGCGTGCTGATTGTCACAGAGCCTCTCCCATCGCGCTGGAAGCTCAGCTTCCAGCACGATCTCCGATCACGTGGGGGAGGCCGAGAGAGGCTTCGAAGGGAAGGAAATGTATTTCCTTCCCTTTGAAGTCTCTCTCTGCGTTTTGGCAGCCGGATTGCCCACTAGACGCCAGGGATTTTATTTTTTTAATGAAATTGGCATGAGGGAGCGACCCCTTGGGCAAGGGTCGCTCCCAGGGGGGGCATTTTTTTTAAAGGCCTTTTCTGCCCCCCCTGGGGTCAGATCGGCCTATTATTAGGCCGATCTGCCCCCAGGGGGGGCAGAAACCTCTAGGCACCAGGGATAATTGTTTTTTTTGTTTTTTTTTAGTTTAGTTTTTTGTTTTAGATGTGGGGAGCGACCCCTTAGGCAAGGGTCGCTCCCATAGGGGGCAAATTATATTTAGGCCATTTATGTCCCCCTTGGGGGCAGATTGGCCTATTTTTATGAGGCCAATCTGCCCCCAAGGGAGGCAGAAACCACTAGACACCAGGAAGTTTTTTTTGTTGTTCGTGAATTTCACGTAAGGGGAGCGACCCCTTAGGCAAGGGTCGTTCCCCTGGGGGGCAAATTTATTTTAAGCCATTTCTGCCCCCCCGGCGGGGCAGATCAGCCTATTTTAATTAGGCCGATCTGCCCCCAAGGGAGGCAGAAACCACTAGGCACCGGGGATTTTTGTTGTTGTTGTTGTTTTACAGATGGGGAGCGACCCCTTAGGCAAGGGTCACTCCCCTGGAGGGGCAAATTGTATTTAGGCCATTTCTGCCCGCTTTGAGGGCAGATCGGCCGATTTTAGGTCGAAACCACTAGACACCAGGGATCTTTTTTTTTGTGCCGTCACACAAGGGGAGCGACCTTGTAGGCAAGGGTCGCTCCCTGGGGTGGGGGGGGCACATTTATTTTAGGCCATTTCTGCCCCCCCTGGTATTAAGCCGATCTGCCCCCAGGGAGGGGCAGAAACCTCTAGGCGCCAGGGCAAATTTTTTTTTGTTTGTTTGTTTTTTTAGAGATGGGGAGCGACCCCTTAGGCAAGGGTCGCTGCCCTGGAGGGGCAAATTGTATTTAGGCCATTTCTTCCCGCTTTGGGGGCAGATCGGACGATTTTAGGTAAATCTGCCCCCAAGAGGGGCAGAAACCACTAGGCACCAGGGATCTTTTTTTTTTGCGCCATCACGCAAGGAGAGCGACCCCTAGGCAAGGGTCGCTCCCCGGGGGGTGGGGGGAGCAAATTTATTTTAGGCCATTTCTGTCCCCCCTGGGGGGGCAGATCAGCCGATTTTAATTAGGCCATTCTGCCCCCAAGGGGGGCAGAAACCACTAGGCACCGGGGATTTTTGTTGTTGTTGTTGTTTTACAGATGGGGAGCGACCGCTTAGGCAAGGGTCGCTCCCCTGGAGGGGCAAATTGTATTTAGGCTATTTCTGCCGGCTTTGGGGGCAGATCAGCCGATTTTAGGTCAATCTGCCCCAAGGGGGGCAGAAACCACTAGACACCAGGGATCTTTTTTTTTGCGCCGTCACGCAAGGGGAGCGACCTTGTAGGCAAGGGTTGCTCCCTTGGGTGGGGGGGCACATTTATTTTAGGCCATTTCTGCCCCCCCCTGGGGGCAGAACGGCCTATTGGTATTAAGCCGATCTGCCCCCAGGGGGGGCAGAAACCTCTAGGCGCCAGGGCAATTTTTTTGTTGTTTTTTTAGAGATGGGGAGCGACCCCTTAGGCAAGGGTTGCTCCCCTGGAGGGGCAAATTGTATTTAGGGCATTTCTGCCCGCTTTGGGGGCAGATTGGCCGATTTTAGGTCAATTTGCCCCCAAGGGGGGCAGAAACCATTAGGCACCAGGGATCTTTTTTTTTGCGCCGTCACGCAAGGGGAGCGACCCCGTAAGCAAGGGTCGCTCCCCGGGGGGGGTGGGGGGAGCAAATTTATTTTAGGCCATTTCTGCCCCCCCTGGGGGCAGATCGGCCTATTGTTATTAGGCGATCTGCCCCCGGGGGGCAGAAACCTCTAGGCGCCAGGGCTAAATTTTTTTTTTTTTTTTTTTTTTTTTTTAGAGATGGGGAGCGACCCCTTAGGCAAGGGTCGCTCCCCTGGAGGGGAAAATTGTATTTAGACCATTTCTGCCCCCCTTGGGGGAAAATCGGCCGATTTTAGGTGAATCTGCCCCCAAGAACCACTAGGCACTGGGGATCTTTTTTTTTGCGCCGTCACGCATGGGGAGCGACCCCGTAGACAAGGGTCGCTCCCCGGGGGGGGCTTAAATTTATTTTAGGCCATTTCTGCCCCCCCTGGGGCCGGCTGAGCTAGAGGCCAAAATCTACAGGTAGGCACTTTGCAAAAAACACCTCTGTTTTCGGTGAAAAAATGTGATGTGTTCACGTTGTGTTTTGGGTCATTTCCTTTCGCGGGCGCTAGGCCTACCCACACAAGTGAGGTATCATTTTTATCAGGAGACTTGGGGGAACGCTGGGTGGAAGGAAATTTGTGGCTCTTCTCAGATTCCAGAACTTTCTGTCACCGAAATGTGAGGAAAATGTGTTTTTTTAGCCATATTTTGAGGTTTGCAAAGGATTCTGGGTGACAGAACCTGGTCAGAGCCCCACAAGTCACCCCATCTTGGATTCCCCTAGGTCTCTAGTTTTCAATAATTCACAGGTTTGGTAGGTTTCCCTAGGTACCGGCTGAGCTAGAGGCCAAAATCTACAGGTAGGCCCTTTGCAAAAAACACCTCTGTTTTCTGTCAAAAAATGGGATGTGTCCACGTTGTGTTTTGGGGCATTTCCTGTCGCGGGCGCTAGGCCTACCCACACAAGTGAGGTACCATTTTTATCGGGAGACTTGGGGAAACATGGAATAGCAAAACAAGTGTTATTGCCCCTTGTCTTTCGCTACATTTTTTCCTTCCAAATATAAGAGAGTGTGTAAAAAATACATCTATTTGAGAAATGCCCTGTAATTCACATGCTAGTATGGTTACCCCGGAATTCAGAGATGTGCAAATAACCACTGCTCCTCAACACCTTATCTTGTGCCCATTTTGGAAATACAAAGGTTTTCTTGATAGCTATTTTTTACTCTTTATATTTCAGCAAATGAATTGCTGTATACCCGGTATAGAATGAAAACCCAAGGCAGGGTGCAGGTCGTTTATTGGCTCTGGGTACCTAGAGTTCTTGATGAACCTACAAGCCCTATATATCCCCGCAACCAGAAGAGTCCAGCAGACGTAACGGTATATTGCTTTAAAGAATCTGACATTGCAGGAAAAAGTTACAGAGTAAAACGTAGAGAAAAATTGCAGATTTTTTCACCTCAATTTCATTTTTTTCTTTTTTTCAGTTGTTATTTGTTGTAGGAAACCCTTGTAGGATCTACACAAATTACCCCTTGCTGAATTTAGAATTTTGTCTACTTTTCAGAAATGTTTCGGTTACTGGGATCCAGTATTGGTTTCATGCCCATTTCTGTCACTGACTGGAAGGAGGCTGAAAGCACAAAAAATTGTAAAAATGGGGTATGTCCCAGTAAAATGGCAAAATTGTGTTGAAAAATTGGGTTTTCTGATTCAAGTCTGCCTGTTCCTGAAAGCTGGGAAGCTGGTGATTTTAGCACAGCAAACCCTTTGTTGATGCCATTTTCAGGGAAAAAACCACAAGCCTTCTTCTGCAGCCCTTTTTCCCATTTTTTTGAAAAAAACGAAATTTTCACTGTATTTTGGCTAATTTCTTGACCTCCTTCTGGGGAACCCACAAAGTCTTGGTACCTCTAGAATCCCTAGGATGTTGGAAAAAAAGGACGCAAATTTGGCGTGGGTAGCTTATGTGAACAAAAAGTTATGAGGGCATAAGCGCGAACTGCCCCAAATAGACAAAAAAAGGCTCGCCACAGGAGGGGGAAAAGGCCTGGCAGCAAAGGGGTTAAGCAAGGAAGTGCCTACTTTCTAAAAGTGGCATTTTCAAACTAACAAGCTAAAAACCAACTTCACTAAAAGATGTATTTTTAAATTGTGAGCTCAGAGACCCTAAACTCCAAATTTGTATCTGCTCTCAAAGAGAATCTGCGCTTTAAGGATATTTAAAGGCAGCCCCCATGTTAACCTATGAGAGAGATAGGCCTTGCACAGTGAAAACCGAATTTGGCAGTATTTCACTGTTAGGACATATAAAACACACTAGTATATGTCCTACCTTAAACATACAGTGCACCCTGCCCATAGGGCTACCTAGGGCCTAACTTAGGGGTGCCGTACATGTAGTAAAAGGAAAGGTTGAGGCCTGGCAAGTGGGTACACTTGCCAAGTCGAATTAGCAGTTTAAAACTGCACACACAGACACTTCAATGGCAGGTCTGAGTCATATTTACATGGCTACTAATGTGGGTGGCACAACCAGTGCTGCAGGCCCATTAGTAGCATTTGATTTACAGGCCCTGGGCACCTCTAGTGCACTTTACTAGTAAATCAAATATGCCAATCATGGATAAACCAATCAACAGTACAATTTCTCCAGGGAGCACTTGCACTTTAGCACTGATTAGCAGTGGTAAAGTGCACAGAGACAATAAACCAGCAAAAACAGACCTAAAAAAATAGGAGGAAGAAGGCGAAAAATTTGGGGATAACCCTGCAAAAAGGGCCATTTCCAACAGCACCCTTGCCATTGGATGCTACTACCAAATGGATGTACTTAGACACCTACTGGAGATTCCTACTACATCTGTCACTCTGACATTCTTGTAGTCCAGATATGTGTATTCGATTCTTGCTTGTTAACAGAAATGCTACTTTAAACAATGAATACACATACACCATTACTTGTGTTCATTGGTGTTTATTGAGTGTTTCACATCACAGTTCAGAGGAGTGGGGACATGGTTTCTGTGATTATCAGAGTGGGTGGTCCAGCTGTATGCTCCACAGGTCCTGTATCCATTTGCCTTGGGATGATGTGAACTTGGTTTTGGACAGCCAACAGAGTGCAACAGTAGCACACAAGGGTGGCAGTTCAGAACAGGGATCATTTGCTGGTGGAGTGATTGGTCTTGGCCTCAGGTCCTGCAGGATGTCTGGATGAGCGATGTCTTTTACAGGGGGGTCCCTCAGCTGCAGGGATAGGGGTGCTGGTGGCCTGTGGGTCCTCCTGCTGGGCCTCCATTCCAGTAGCAGGTGCTGGTGTTGATGGCAGTGTTGTTACCTGACTACTGGGTTGAGCCTGCTATTGGGTGGAGGATGTCTGCAGGATATTGTTCAATTCCTTGAACTCCTTTAATATGGAGACCATGGTGGCATTGAGTGCCTGCCACTGCTGCATGGCCTCCTGGTGGTATTCCCCATGCAGCTTTTGGGTGTCCTGCAAGGTGGTGTGTCTCTGGCCCAACTTGTCTTGGGTTTGCTGGTATGCTCCCAGGACTCTGGAGACGGCCTCCTGGCCAGTCGTGTCCCATACCTGCCTCATCCCTTGGCCCATGATTACCCTCCCACTGGCATTTACTTCCTGTGCTGGGTTTGCTGGTAGGCTCCCAGGACTCTGGAGACGGCCTCCTGGCCAGTCGTGTCCCGTACCTGCCTCATCCCTTGGCCCATGATTGCCCTCCCACTGTAATTTGCTTCCTGTGCCGGTACCCCTGGTGCAGTGTGCCCCCTCCCACTGACCCCAGGACCGTTGTCTTCGGTTTGCACCATTGACTCCTGCCCCTGTCCTGTGGGGCACACTGATGATTGATGTGACCTTGGGACACAGGTTTGGAAAGGTGGGCTCTGCTGTGCATTGGCTGCCACAGTGGAGGTGGTTTGAGTTGTGGGCAGGGTGAGGCTGGTGGTGGTGGACTGACCACTCATGTCGGTTGGGCTAGGTTTGTAGTCCTTATCCAGACTTTCAGGGGAATCCACCCCTTTTGGACCTGCTTCTAGGCCTTGGGCTTTCTGCCACTGGGCTCCTCTGCTATGTGTCAGTACTTGGGAAACCTGGGGAATGAGAGGTATTGTGTCAGATGATGGTATTGTAGCAGTGACACACATGGTTGTATGCCACCATTGACTGGATTTGCAGGGCAGTAATGGCATTGACAGTTACTTGTCCACTGCTTGTTTTACCATCAGTAGAATGTTGCAATGGGCCTATTTTCGAGCATAGTTGATGTTTGTCTTGCTACTGTCAGTGCCATGTACTGATGTGCATTCCTGATACTTATTGGTGATGGGGAGTGACATGGTTTCACGTGCAATTGCAGATATGTGAAGTGGATGTAGCAGTCATGCAAGGGTAGGGAGTGTTGCATTGTGGTAGTTGTGGTACTTGCTGCAGTGTGGGGTATCCATCCACTAGGTGGGCCTGTGAGGGAATGGTGTTAGTAGGAGCTGTGACACACAAGGGTGGTTATTGAGTCCATGGTGGGCTTGTGCACGTTAAGGTGGTGTGAGGGGGCGAGAGGGTGCTAGGGGTACATGCTGTGCATGGGGACATGTTGGCCAGGGAGTGCAGTTGACTAACCAGTGTCTAATCCACTAGGTATTCCCGTCAGCCCTTCTGCATGTAGAATGGCCAGGACCTTCTCCTCCCATGATGACAATTCGTCCTATTCACCTCTTCCTCATGTCCTCCCTTGTGCGTGGATGGTTCTCCACTTCATTCACCCTGACGACTATCCTCTGCCATAAGTTGTTCTTCCAGGCTATGGATGTCTGCTGGACCTGTGCTCCAAACAGTCGTGGCTCCACTCTGACGATTTCATCAACCATTATCACCACTGTGGTGTCATGGTGGTTGGGTTGTGAGTGGGGGTGGATGTTGTGCAGGGATGCTGGGTATGCTGTTTGTTGGTGTGAGTTGTGGTAGTGGTATGTGCGTGGCTCTACGGTGTTTGTGTGCAGTGGTGTGTTGTGTGATGCGTGTTCAGTGTGATGGTACCTGTGATATCTAGGTGCAGTGCCTCCTTTCAGTGTGCTCTTCCCTCGCTCTGTCAAAGTTTCTGGTTGCAAAGGGTTCTAGGTATGCGTGGGGGGGTGTTTTGTAGTGCTGTGGACAGGTGTGTGTATGTGTCTCAGGTGTTAGGTAATGGTATTGTCCGATTGTAGTGCGGTTTTGTAGTGGTGGTGCCTTTTTTTCCCGTGTCGGTTTGGACCAGAAATGGCTTGCCGCCGTGTTGGGACCGTGGTGCTGATTTGTGGGTTGTTATTTGGCGGATGGGATGTTCTCGGCGTGGCGGTGCTGGTGGTGCAGCCGCCTCCTTCACGCCGTCGGTTTGGCCGACAGTGTCGTTTTTTAGGTGTATTTTGGGCATTGTGTGAGTGATTCGCAATGCGGCGGCCTTCACACCACCATCACTGGTGGTCTTTCAGCAGCCGTTTGCACAACGGTCTTCGGTAAAGACCGCCAAACCCGGGTTGACCACCTGTATGTCCAACGGTTGCCATGTGGGAAAGCTTGTGCTCAGTACAGCAGCCCTGAGTTGGTAATGATAACAAGTAAATAATAAAGGCTATAGGCTTCTTGGGTGTGCAGGGAAATCTTATGCCAGATGCCATAGTTCTGACCTGTCTATTATGAAAGCTTATAAGAAAGGCAGCAGACCTTGCTTATGTACCATGAAAAGCATATGGTGAAGCCAAACATCCTCTAACAGTGAATTATTATCATATATCACAGACTATAGAAAGGTATTTGGTTACATGTAATCTCACAGATTACCACTGTAGGCAGGGGTTTTGGTGTTGCTCATGCACTCTGACAAACCTTGTGAGTAGAATGTCACTGTGATGGTTCTTGTTAGGCCCTATTGAAAGGGGTCGTAGATTGCTTTGACTACTGTAATTTTGTACATATTTGTAATTTTATAAATGTATGCCTGATGGTTGCTAGTTTATGCACATTTCTGTTTTGTATATAGTGGAAAAAGTAATGTCAGATTTTTTAGGTGTGATCTGTTTATGATGCAAAATTATAACAAGCAAGTATACCTTACTTTTAAAATTAGACTGTGATTACGCTGTGCAAAGGCAAGAATTTTGTTACATGGAATCTCACAGATTACCACGGTAGGCAAGGGTTTTGGTGCTGTGGACTCACTCTGACAAACTGTGGGTATAGAAGATTTGTACTGTCAGAATCATTGTAATGCCCTCTCCGGAGAGATAGTATTTTACTTTGTCAACTGTAATTTTGAATGTTATATACTTTTATGACTGTATGTGTGACGGTTCCCTTGTGGGAAAGAACAGTACAGAAGCACTGAGATGGTTATGGGGTCATGCCAATGATAACATCTTGAGGCCTGTTTGGTTCACTTAAAAAAAAGGTTTCTGATACAATATGCCTGAACTGTTTATTATGAATAGTTATGAAAAATGCTGTATGTCCTACATATTGATTGTAAAAAACATATGTTAAAGTCAATAGGCGTTTAAAGGTGGATTGTTATTGCTCTGTATTAAATTCTACAGATAGGTATTTTGTTACATGAAATATCACAGATTACTTTTGTAGGGAAGTATTTTGGAGTTGATTCTTGCCTCCACTAAATCCTAGGAGAAGAACAGCTCCTCTGTAATAATATTTGGTGGAATCTTTTTTTTAGCTGTTGGACAGGATTTTTTAATAAAAGAAATCATTAAATAAGACATCTATCCATACAGATACTTAGAGAGCCTTTGGATCAGATCTGTTCTGCCGTTGGTCTGTCTATCATTTACACTATACTTCCATCCATGTTAGCGTGCTGCATTGGGTAATGGTTCAGTCACTGACTCTCTTGCCCTGTGAATGACGGCATTTTCTGATCACGTGTACATCCAATTGAAAATAAGTGCGCTTCAGTATCAGTCCTGATTGGACAGTCCTTTAATTTTCAATGTTCTTCTTTTATAGTTCTCCTTTTGTTTCTTTGCTTCTCTTATTTTTATTTTATTGTTTCTTAAGAGATAATACAGCTTTTCTGGCAATGCTAATGGGTCATTTGCTTGCAGCTTATTTTATCTGCAGAGCTCCGCATCCCATGTACCATCAAAAGATGGCCAACACGCTGGTTCTAAATGTGGTGGCCATACTGGAACTTTGAAACAATGCTAGACTATTTACGATACATCATGCAAAACAGGCACCCCTGGCTATGTTTACTTTCACTATTGCAAGCATATACCTGCTGTGTTTAGACGGCAGCATGTTTTCTTTTTTCTACTTTTATTCTTTTAATTTAGCTTGCATATGTTGTTGAGATTGTGTGTGTTCTATTGCGGTTGTGTCAGACGGTGACTACAAGAATGAGTCAGTGGATGAATGAATGGATGTGCGAGTGCTAATATGGGTGATAAAGTGCATGTTTGATTAAATTTGATGTGCCTAAACTCATTGATGACTCAGAGGGCAACGTTTAACGTTATGCTCTTGTTGGCTCGATTAGCTGCACAAACCATTGACTTGTGAGCCACAACGACTGAACAAATATTTAATCAGAGTATCATGTAAAGGGGGAAGGAACAAAAGGACAAGTGTATGAGTGGTAAATAAGCAGTGTATACGCAGTGCTCAATTTGTAACTAAAAATGTGCTGGTGCCCAAAGCCCTTCTCTTAAACACGCAGATGCTGCAATTAACTGTGCGAGCACAGAATACTGAGGCAGCTGAAACCTGAAGCCATCTCTGGCCTCTTTAGTCTATTTAAAACCACTCCTTCCCCTTCAACTCACTCTTGCAGCATTCTGCTTTCTCCCATTGTGACCCTTTTTCATTTTTCTCTTCCTCCGTCTTTCCCATATGTGTCTTCTGCTCGCAGTAAATGCTTGAGGCAGAAAAATAAGTGCCAGCCCTCAAAAATAAGTGCCGGTGCTCAACAGCGGAAACAACGAGCACAAATTAAGCACTGGCTATACCTAAACTGCCATGCCTCAGCACCCTCTAGATAGCAGCTCTTTCCAGTAGGCTTCAACTGATTGAGAGGGGCAAATGGTGCACGGATTTTCTGCACTACAGGCAAAATGACAGTAGGTGCTTTGGAGTGCTTTCCGCACACCAATCAGAGGCATTTTTCAGGCCTCTTGCAGCAATCTGACAGCTAGGTGTTACCCCGCCTTGCGGAAGCATCACCCCTGGGGTGAAGCAAGAGCGTTGTGGCTCCCAGTAAGAGAGAATTAGCATTCCTTAATAATTGCTGTTTGCTGTGAGAAAAGCAATACTTGCACATCTTAAAAATACCTTGATGGTAGTGTCGTATTAAATTACCCACAAGGGTGTGTCATTGCACTGGAGGAATTCAAATGTTATTGTAACCAATTTAGTTCACTCCGCATATTGACAGTTGGCTCCTGGTTGAGAAGCCCGGCCCCGTGTTAAACGTACAGGTACTTGCCCCCCCCCCCATCAAAACCCACTGACTTCTGCTAATGCCACCATTTGTATGCCGTAATGTGTATCTGTAAATTTCATGTTAGTCTTGGGACAGCTTAGTATTGTTTAACATATGTTTATTATTTCTCAATGGCACTCATTTTATCAACATTGGAAGGATGAAATTGTAAGAGGACCGACCAGGATTCAAACCTGCGACCATGAGGTCAAGCACAAAGTACTGCAGTGGCTGCATTAGTCCCCTCAACACCCATCACAATCACTACATATCAGTTTAATTGTAGTTGGTAAAATTCCATACATCGGCGTCAAGGAATTGAGACAGAAGCAGAACCTCTTTTTTTGGTAGCTGTACTATTTTCAGGCAAATCCCAAACAGACTTTTTAACTTATTTAATTTACTTAATGTAACTTTTTTTCACTTCATAGACAACAGTATATTGAGCGGTTTGGATGATAAAAGAAACAAGAATTAAATTGAGTTGGGTGCTGGAGAGTGGCATGTGATGATTGCAATTACCTGTAATGTATGGGCCACTCATGAAGTCTGCTGTTTTCTGCGGGTCATTTTCACTACTTTAGGGGGGCTAGATGTTCATGGGCAGTTTTTGAAATTCTAAAAATGTAAAATGACATAATTGTAAACCAAATAATAGTATGATTGTATGTGTGTTTGCGTACATATATAGCTACATACATTACAACAGTAATAAGCAAAAGAATGAGATTCTAAATCATTGATACTCAAAGTACGGCCCGGGGGGCTCAGGCGGCCCTCCTGACTATTTCATGCAGCCTCCTGGTAAACAGCAGCACCAAGCTGCTGTTTACTGACTTAGCACAAACAATAGAAATATTAAATAAACAACAAAAGTATTTATTTAAAGGTTAATTTTTGTTATAGAGAGGATCTAGGGTGTCCTTCTCGCTTAACTTTAGAAAAACTTCATTTTAAATACATTTTGCAGCAAAAGTGTAAAAATATGACAGTCTCTTCAAAATTCAAAAAGTTATTTAATTAAAATGCGGAACGTTTTCACCTTAGTACATCAGATTATATGAAGCACATTGAACAATAATAATTTATAAGTGATAGTTTTCAAACATTAATTTAGAAACAATAATTTATAAGTGATAGTTTTCAAACATTAATTTAGAAACAATAATTTATAAGTGATAGTTTTCAAACATGAATTTAGAAACATTTATTCTTCACCCCACACTGACAACGACAACAGTGAACTAAAAGGAGGCAAGTTGTTACGTGCACTTTCTGGGTGGGCTGGGTTCTATTATACATGAACCACATTATAATATATTAAATTAAACACAAGAAAAGGTTTTGTACAGCGCACATGTATTTCAATGTCCCCTTATATGTCATAATGAAGAAAAAGGACTAGAAGTGAAATAAAACGATTGCCTAGGATCGCACAATTTGGTAAAGTGGAGAAGCCGGGATTAATCCCAGATTTTCTGTTTCCACATTGTTCAATTCAGCCACTAGATGTATGTGCTCTGTTTACCCTACACCACCCCACCACCACCTTGCTGGCATCAATGCGGCTCTCAGTCACATAACAGACCGAAACTTTTGGCCCCTAGGAAAAGGTTTGTGAGTACCCATGTTCTAAATAATCTGTGCTATTGTGTTGTTACTAGCTTGTCCCACACTGTTCCTTATTTGTCTCACTAGTTTGCAGTAATTATGTTACATGTGATAAGTTATATTTTCAAAGACATTGTGAATCAAAGTCATTCTTTACATCTCAACGCTCTTACTTGCCAAAGTCTTAAAACCAGGATTTTAGCAGTAGGGTTGAACCCCCTCTCATTCCCCACTATGCGGACTGCTGTATACCATGTTTTCCTTTTTTGATTTTTAGGGTTTGCCTTCCAGACAGTGCAAGCTGTCTGGTTGTGAAAGATCTTTTGTGGTAATCCCAAAAACGTGCAGTGGACTTCCAGCCCACCCATTGCTTACCCTTGGTTGGCTTTATTTTCACTCTCATTTGCTTCCTTCATATTTGATGGCCTGACTTCCTCTTCTTGTATTTGTCCCTCCCCTGGACCATACCTTCTTAGCATCCTTTTGATTGGCTGACTTGGATCCTTCCACTGCTCACTTTTAGGGGACTACTTTTTTCCTTTCAGTTAAGCACTCCATGAGAGTGCTTGACTATAGCTTTCTCCCTTGTTTGTTTCTCCCCCACACTCCCTCTCAAATTTCTGCACAGTGCTCCGTGTTGCTGTCCCACTCACGGGCTGCTCATTCTCTCGTATGCTTCTTCCCAGGGCAAACACCCCCAGGTTCTGTGTTCCTCCCTCCTGCATGTGCGTGAGCCCCGTAATGCTTGATTACCTTGTGTGCTGCTTTTTCCATCCTCCCTACATGGCTTTATTTTTCTTTTGTGCCCCTGCTTACTCCCTGTTGTACCCCCCTCCCGCAACACCACCCACCCACTCCTCATTTTGGCCAATGCTTGTTCCTGGTGGACACTGTGTTTTTGCTGTACTGCACTCAATATCTGTAAGCTCAGTGCTGTTGCTCCACACTTGATTTGCTCTCCATAAGAGCACAGGCTGACTGACAGGAGATATGCCCTCAATGGACTTCCACTTATTTTGATGGGTGACCGCTGTCAGCCCACAATACCAGGATGAGACTGACAGTCGGTAGTGGGCATTGCTATGTTGCAGGAGCCAAGGTCTTTTTTACCTTTCTTACAAGTCAACAGTCATCAGATTGCATCCATAACCCAAGATGGTTGCTTCCACTGAATGGGTCAGATATTCTTGCGTACTAAAGCACTGCCTGTTGGGGGCGTGCACCGCTGCTTTACCTCCCTGAACCCATAGCTCCTGTTGCAGGCCAAGAAGACCACAAAGGTTTTTCTGTTTACCCTCGGTCATTGGGATATGTTCTGTTGTATAAAGTAGGTTTCTTTATGTTGGTTTACATAATGTCGTAGCCCCTAAAGGCATTTCTCTCTCTGGTTATATGTGATGATCATCATTTTACCTACTCTAGTTTAACTAAAGCAAACAAATGCCTATGGTATAGCTCTGAGGAGACATTGAATTTATTGGAGTGTTATTACTTTATAAAGTTGTATACGAGTTCCAAACCTAATATCACACCCTGGAGCAGGTCTTGACTGCTCATTCTAACTTTGTGTATCAACTAACTTAAGTATTCAGTTGAAGCATAATAGTGCCCAGGCCTTGAGGCACCAGTGGTAAACGAATTAATCTACCGGGGATGCAATCCTGTAATCGCTGGTTATCCCAGGACGGAGAGAAGGGTCTCAAACAGTGTAAGCCTCCCTTTCGCCATACAATTACTTTAAATGTTCCCTATCATCTTACGTGTGGGACATAAGAAGAAACCTCTCTTGCTGCATTGCACACAATCTCCTAGAATTAAATTATATACACAATGATGTACCTTTCACATATTAATACTGTAGCTTTATTTGTCAAGACGTTTATGCTTATTATAATTTTATAGGAATACTGGGTAATTTGGGAAATCTTTATTCTTAGATTTCAGGGATTATTTCTTTATCTGTTGACCAATAATCCCACGTCAGTTGAACTCTGAAACACTGACCTGCCTTTCAATCTCTATTATGCTTTAAAATCTCACTCTATTCCTAATTAAATTGAGATAAGATTGAACTATTAAAACTGAGACCGGATCAACACACTTTGAGCTAAAATGTCTACAACCAAATCACCCCATCACGGGACCTCTTTTTCTCACTTCTCCTCTAGTGAGTTATGCTATATATTACATGTAGAGTGTTAAGAATCACAAACTTCTGTCAGAGAGTCTCCTTTCTGCAGGTGACAATTAGATAGATCCTGGCTTTTTACTTCCGAATGAATATGGACACAAAACAATTGAGGTTATTACAATTGGAGTTTTTTGCAATTACATGCTTATTTATTAAGCAGAACTTGTCTATATAACGAGTGCATCAGAATGCATTTAATACAGTCATGTTTACATGCAATCAGGCCTGTCTTCCATGCAACATGCGTTATTATTATACAAAAACCTTCCCCTGCAAGACAACCCTGTCTTGTGAACCGATCATCAGGATTGAAAACCACTTGTCCCTGTTTTGCATACAGGCTAAAACTTTGACAATTTAAATCTATCACTAAGAGCAGTGTAGGTGTATGTTGTGTCATTTAATATGGTTTTCAAGCGGAAAAAGGGGCTCAATAGGTATGGAGAATGCTGCTCAGTCCCTTGGACCATTATTTCTATTGTCTCTCTTCAGTGAACAAGTGGAGCTCTGAGTTTCATTCTTGGTGAACTTGCTCGGACACAGCTCTCAGGTCAGAAATGCTCAGATGCCAACAGTCTTCTAGAATACAATGCTTTTGTACTTGCATGCTTCCACCCATCTTCCTTGGTTTCCTGATTCACACCTTATTCACCCTCTTCGGTATTACGGGCTGATTTATTTCCTCAGCAGTAAGTTTATATTATGTTCTGTGCTTTTATGGAGTGCACGGCTCGCTTGGGAGGGTAAACCATTACTGCAAAACAGGAGCTGCCTGGACCAAAGCCAGGGACAAAACGAGGGAAGAGCCATGTCTTCATTTTCTTGAAAAAAAAAAAATAAATCAAGAATTAAAGAGGAGGTTCTGCTGTGCAGGGGTGGGTCATAGCAGGCTTTGGAGCAAAGTAGGAAAAGGCCTGACCACTCGATCTGGTTCTGTGTATGTGGGGAATGTGTGAGAGCAGGAGCCCGGCTGAGTGGAGATGTTCGATAGTTATGTATAAGAAGGGGCGGCTCCTCCACTAAGGCGGAGGAGCGTTGCTCCCCTGCCAGCAGCGGCAGCTGCAAAACCTTTAAAAGAAAAGGAAAATAAACCTGGTTTATTATCTTTTTCTTTTAATGGGGCGGGGCCACGGGGGTGAAGAGCTGTTTCCGGCCGGCCAAACATACATGTGCAGTGTGCTCTCTCAAGCTCGGCAACACAGGGCTTTGAGCAGCGTCAGGATTGACTGCAGGGCAGGCTGGGAACCTGTGCCTGCCTGCCTGGTCTGGAGCGACGATGGACAGAGGATCAGCAAGGAAGGTAACTGTTTTTATTTTTATTTATTTTTATTTAATTTTTATTTACACTCCCCGCGCACGTGCGCCGCCCTGGCCCTTCTTGGTATCAGGAGCTGTGACTGTGTGTAAGTGAATGTGATTGTTGAGTTAAGTGGGGACGATGTTGTGCATTGCTTTGTATGTGTGCCTGAGGAGTTTGAAGAGTGACGTTCGGGGGTGGGTCGCCACAATAGATGCAATTCCACTCACTATTAGAATTGGAACCAATCCAGTGATAAAACTAGACACTAAACATGCTTTTGTTTGTGAAGCTTATCTTAATGTGTATTTGATTGCATCTGATATTCTCTTACCAGGTGCTTTTTGTATGGGAACTAATCCTGTTTTGTCTGAAGCATGAAAAATAGTTTCTAAGGTTTCAGTAAATGTTTGTAGATTAGCTATTCATTACAGCTGCGTTATTTGCGATATGTGCAATCCACATTGCATAATATTCATTTGCTGATTCTAATGTTATGTCCTGTCTCAATACCAACAAAACTATGCTAGCTAATTTGTCAAAGCTTTCACACAATAACTTATTAGTGTCTGAGCACTGGAGCAAGCTAATTGTCCTTTGCTGTGGTGGATATATAACCTATAACTACGACATTCAGTTGTATCATTTACAGACACTAAATAACTGTGGTCTCTTTTTAAAGAATAGCAATATTTTTGTGAGTCTCACTAAATATGTCATTATGGCTGTAAGTATTTCAATTATTTCTAGTTCTCAGAACACCTTCGGTGTACAAATGTCATTCAACTTAGTTCAATGAAATGTAAGGAGGGGCTTATGGAGGAGCATGCCACTAACAAAAGCGTAAGACCATTTCATATTTACAAATTACACTTCTAAGGTTTTCACACCCCTAAAGGTCACAAATCAGATGTAAATGTACTCCAGCTCAGCCTTAGAGGCAAGCACCACACATGGCCACTAATGGGTATTGCAGGCATCATTAAGGCCAGAACCACTAGCCTCAGGCTCCTCGACCCACCAGGAGGCGGTGTAGTCACACCTGCAACAACTGGCTGCATGTAAGGTGGCAAAGGCGCGAGGAATGAACCTTTCACTGTTGGGCATCATTGGGGCCAGGTCCACAGCCCCCTGGCTCCTCCACCCACCAGGAATTGATCCAGACACACGTGCAACAGCCAGGCTTGGTTAAGGTGCCACAAGCTACCGCAGCGCGGGACACACCATTCAGTGTTGGCCATCATTAGGGCCAGGATCACAAGACTCTGACTCCTCCACCTGCCAGGAGGCGGGCGAGCCACATGTGTGACGACCAGACACACTTAAAGAACCACAAGCTGCTGCTGTGAGGGATGTGCCAATTACTGTGGGCATCACTGGGGCCAGGACTACAAGCTGCAGGCTCCTCCACCCGCCAGGAGATGGTCCAGCCAATGGCCCTGTTTCTCCAACAGGGCCATTTAGAGCGAAATACATGGGGAAACGTAAGAATAATGGATTCATGCACGTTGGGTTAGGATTGCTCCTCCACCTTTTTAAGTAATGCCATGGGTGCAATAAACTCAGAAATTGAAAGTGTAAAAGAAAGACTGGGGGTTGTACAGAAAAAAGGCGAGGTCCCTAACTCTTGTGTTTTTAGTGGTGATTTACTAATTACATCTAGAAGTATCCCATCTTGTATTCCATGTGTAGGCCTGATCCTTTGGGCTACCCACCCCCTAAAAAGAAAAGAGGCATCACTGGATCACTGAAGATCCGTGAAAAAAGACCAAACCCTGAAGTTAAGAACGTCCCACCTGTTGTGGAACATCATTTGGGGCCTACTGTAGGCAAAGCATCAAATACTGAACAAACAGCAAATAATTGTATCAAAATCTTTGAAGGGTTGCTCTAATCATTTTGATATCGTTTACTATTGTCATCCAGGGCCACTGAAGTATATCTCAAGGAGCTGGTAGAACAAGGTTCTCATAGGTCGTCTCTCAGTCATCCAGAGAAATTGGGACCTGATCACAGACCCAGTGAAACAAGGCTGGCAATGGGACACTCGTGCAAAAAGAATGCTGATCCTTCTACAGCAGGCATTTTGGAGATCCCTTTTGGTACTTCAGTTCTTACTAATACTACATCTTCATCCAGAGGTACCCATGAAAGGCCACAGTAGAGATATACTCAGTCTCATTTGCATTTGCATTGCACTAAATTTCGGAACCCCTCCTCTTCCCCTATGCATTCAGGCACCCTGCCACACTCAATGGCACTGCAGATACCTCCGGAAGCTACACCTCTGGTGATTGTTCTCAAAATTGTTCCCTCCAACACCCATATCAACCTGAAGATGAAATCCAACTTAAAAACAAAGTTACTCTTTGGATGGGAAGAGCACTTGGCAGCGGGAGTTTGTACAAAGATATCAGCCCTAAAGTGGAGTTTGAGTGGTTGTGTTATTATTATTTTAAAAAAACATGTTTATTCATTTTTACAATGTTAGTAGTGGCGCACAGCGCGTGACAAAGGGACAGGAAACATCATTAAATTTAGCAAAACAACAGAGCAGCAAACCAACAGTGCAGAAAAACACGGCATATTGATGCCGGGCCACTGACAAGACCACAGCGTGTGAGAACTGTGTGTGTCAGGGCTACATGAGTGTGTATCTCCGAAGTTGGACCATGATCTGTCTGTGCACGGTTCCAAATGTATGCCCCTGAACCTGGCCCAGTCCTTCTAAATTTGATAGTGTTTCTGGGTCACCACCCCGCACCCACTAAACAAATCGGGTGTTCCAGTTCCACAAAGTCCATACCCTTTGCCCATGTCCCTTTTGGGGGATAGGGGTGGGGATGTCTGGTTGTGTTATTAATTTTAAGGACCCACAATTGGTTATAAAGGTTAAATTGCACTGTTGCTGTGGACAGCAAAATAAAAGCAACCCGTCTAGGCTACTTTTATAAATAAATTAACTATATAATTCTTGGTAACGCTTCTGCACAAGTCCCGACAAGAGGGTCGCATCTCGCTGAGACCCACAACAGTTTGCTCCCTCTGAATCTGTATGGCAGGCAGATTGACTTACAAGTATAAAGAGATCAGGAGGAACTGGGACTGCTGTCTTTGATTCCCCCTCCTCCTACCATTTTCCCAGTTTACAAGGTCAATGTATCTGTAAATGTAGATCCCATTAATCAGAGTACTGAGAATATTTATACTTTGAGGTCTGCCCCAGCATAGTCTAATTTATCAGCACATGTTGATATAACAGACTGTGCCGCACCAGGTTTTAGTGAGCCCTTTACTTTAATCCTACCTGTAGCTACTGCCCCGAATTCTAAGTTAATGTGCTGGAATGCAGCCGGTCTTGTTAGCAAGTTAAGTGATTCCTCTTGGTCTACTATGATAAATGAATGTAAAATCAAGTGTCTGCAGGAGACCTCGATGCATGATACTATATAAATAAATGGGTTTATCTCTTTGGCCACCCCGGCTGTCTCCCCTACTACTGGGCGTCGTAAGGGTGACCTTCTAACCTTGATTTCTTCTCCTTGGTAGGCAGGACTACTGAAATTCAAAATAATTCCCCATATTTTCAGATTGTACACATGAACATTCCCGCTATGCAGGCATTTGTTTTTGTTTACTTTTATCATAATAATTTTGACTAATGTAACATAGAAATTATGAAGTCATTAGATTATGTACTTAGTAACGTACTCCTTAGCTCAGTTATTTTTCTAGTTGTTGTTCTTAGGAGTGCCATGATTACAGGGCCACCGAGGTTGTCGTTGTGTTCAAACATTGTCGCCATTTTTAAAAAGGGGGATTGAGATGACTCCAAGGGATACCACCCTATCTCCCTGATTAACTCGACAGCTAAAATGCGTAGTCGAATCATGTTAATCTGGTTGGAAGCCTGAGCTACTGAAAACGGTATACTTTGTGATGTCCAATACAGGTCCAGACCGCAGAGCATTGTCTGAAACAACAAGTGTACAAGGTTGAAGAAAGTATGTACACATCTCCCTCTCATTAGCCTCATCTGTGCATTTGATTGTGTAAATCGGGCAAAGCTGTAGGACGGAATGCTAAAAATGAGGATTGAGCACCAATGTGACTGGGTTTATCAGGTATGAGCCCATTGGAGAGTGTACACTCCCTTTTGAAATTGGGTGGGGTGTAAGACAAGGGTGTGTGTTTGCTCCCTTTTTTCTGCCTCTACATCAGTGAACTTGAATCTTCATTGCTGTGTGTAAAGTGTCTTACACTCAAGGTGGGGACTAGGGGCCATATGTATGAACACTTTTTCCCATAGACACAGAATGGGTAAAAACCTTTGCTACATGTGGCCCTAGATTACCTCCCTGTAGTGATGTATGCAGGTGGCTGCATTTTAATGGCTATAAGAGCCGTAGGTCTGCAGAGGTTGCTGGAAACGTTTGCCCAGTTTATGGATGACTTGGACCTGTCCACTATTATTTCCAAATCATACATCATGGTTGTGGTTGGCAGAGTAGTAAAGCAAAATCAAATTTTGTCAAAAACACCAGACTGTTATGTGTACCTACATTCACGTACCTAGGGGTTCTCGTTGATGATAAAGGCTCATGGGCACACTTAGTTAAATTTAGTAAGTCACAACTAGAGCAGTCCATAGCTGCAATTTTCAGGTTCTCTTCTAAATTGGGCTCTAGTCCTTTGGACGTGCTGAATAATATTTACAAGCGTTAATGGGTTTCTGTGACCACTTTAGGTGCAGGGATTTGGGGAGCATAAGAGGTATCAGACATCCAGGTGAGCCAAAATGAATTTGTGAAGAGTCTATCGTACCTGTAGGTCTATGTGAACTTTTTTCCTTTGATGTTGTGGCTTTCTGCATGGTCTAAGCCAGAAACAGCACTTAAGCAGCTTCGGATTTTAGATTGCATGAGGCATGAAAAAGCTTGTAATATTCCATGGTTGATGTACATAAAAGAGCAATTTGCTCAGTTGAGGTGGCATTAATTTTTCCAGCATCTAGAGCATATTAACCCTCCAACTAAAGCATCTGTGAAACTCACCATGTTAACAAGGATTACAGAGGTGGCAAAATGCAGCAATAAAAGGGTGGCTGCTTTACAACTTTCCTTAACCACAACTTACATGGAACTTTTCTTATCTTTTATACCTAATCATTGCCACACACCTAGTTAGATTCTGTTTTAATATATAGCTTATTTCTTGGTTTCCTATCCCAATGCACTATATAGAGATGTACCTTGTACCTTGTACCTTGCCCATGTGATTCAGTCATCACAATCCATGTTGCATTTTATTTTTTCTGCAACATTTATACAACTCCATGGAAAATAAACATAATAAAAAGCAGACCTGGGCTGTTGTACTTCCAACTTCTTCAAAGAGAATTTATCTGTTTAATGGTACACAAATTCATTTTGGATGTGGTTAGGCTAAGAAACATGGCAGCAAGTAATCCCAGGATATGAAGCGTTGTAAAGTATTCTGATCTCTGTGCTTTTGTCATGTTCTAATTATTACACTTTATTATAACTCAAGTATAGTAGATAAGTACTGAAGATTTGTGAATGAATGAATTAACTAGGTCTGGCCTTCTAACTGTGTTTTATGCGTATATTTTACTATGCACTTTGGCACTTTGGTTTTGTTCTTGAAGAAAGTGTGCTGCTACTTTCACTGTTAGTAAACGTTCGTATTACTGTTTTATTTTATCTTCAACTATTCCAACGACTCAATTTGGAACTTGTTTGTTTAACTGGATCTTAGCATTGCCCTAACTTGAGAAGAGAAACAAGGAGGATGAAATGATTAACTATGTCTGGTTCTATATCTGTGTTCTATGTCTGAATTTTAAAATGCTCGTTATCACATGGACTTGTTTCTATGCATGATGAAGCTGTATTCAAATTAAAATGTTTTGCTGTTTAATGGTATAGTTGCACATATAGGAATTGTAATATGTATACTGGTATTTGGATCTGTGCTTATGCTCGATGAAGATGCATCTAAATCTTATATTTTCTGTAATTCAATTAATGGACAGATGTACTAAGAATCGTTAATTGTGCACCAAATTTTTGCTAATCGAATTTCATTTAGGGAACCAACCTATGTAGTATTATGTCGGTTCGCAAAATCACTGTTCAGGGAGGGCTGCAATACAGCTTAACTCAATACTATTCATGAGATGGGTCACGAATTGCTACTCACTCTAATAGGATGCCATCACAGGGATGGTTGCTTGCTGGGGTCAGCAGACCACCATGCCTATGATTGCATTTATATAAAGTAGTTATTTTTAAATGCAGCCTGGTTTCCTTTTACGGGGGACTCCTTACCCTGTGTGAATGAGTTACTACATGCTTTGAGGAGTCAGTAACCTATCAGTGGTTTCCAACCGAAATTGCAGTCACAAATAATTGATACATAGCATTCCAAATAACAATTTGGAATGGATGCCCTAAACATCCCCCTTCCAAATTGTGATTCAGTATGTATTTCTTAACCCCTTTTATGTTTGGTAAGCACTTACCAAATCGCTAAATGGGTTTAGTGCATACTAAAAAGTCATTTTGCTGTCGCTAAGAACAATAAATTATATATATATATATATATATTTTTTTAATTTACATGTATTAAACACGTAACTAGTAATTAAATGTACTACATAATTAAAAATCAAAAATGCTGGTGAGGATGGGTTTTAAAAAAAAATTAAAACATGACTACAATAAATCAATACAATTAAATTATTTAATAAGCATTTATTGTGAAGAGTCAATGTGCTGTAACATTTTATTTTATGAGTTCTAGGCCAAAATATTTATTTTCATTTATTTTACAATTCTATTTTACATTAAAACATATATTTGTAATTTATTTAAGAAACTTTGTTAATGTTACCTTTATTTTGGCGGAGATCTTCACCTATGTGTGAAAAGTTACTAGTATTACCTTTACACTCACAAATTCAGTCTTAGATGTCTCTACCCCCTTGTCTGAGGGGGTGGAGACTGGTAAATTTACACTTAGGTGTAAACCTACACTCAGAAATAGTAAATAGTAAAAAATGATGGATTTGCACCTATATATGTACACTCCTACACATATATACATTCGAAAAATATGCACATGCTTATTTACCTTTGTAAATAGGCCCCGTAGTGTAATTTCCTCTCATTTTACTTGCTGTTTTCATTGCACAATTAGTTGATTTCTACCTAGGGATGGAATGGAATTCCTTGAAATCAGATCTCTTTTACATCTACTTTTTGGTTTCAGACCTTGAAAAAGATATTCATGTTCCATTATTCATGAAACATTTTTGTGTGCTGAATGGGGGTGTGTAATGAATGATCATTAACTCAGTGCAGGCATATTTGACTAATGTTGTAAGTGTAAATATGGAACATACCATACCTAGGATCTGTCCTGTTAGCTTGTGGTCCATTAACCAAATCACTGATAAACAGTAATTTCTGATCAATACCTCTGCCTACACATTTCTCACCTTCTGAATATCCCAGGCATCAGACTGAATCTGGAAACTTTACATTAGCTCTTGAAACCAGTAGAGAGCTCTGGCTCCACTCCAGCTTCTTCTGACCCTAACTTGTCCTGGACCCGCTACAGCCTGTGGCGCCAGTTCCAAGGCCTCAACCTAGTAAGCATTACCTGGAGATTCACGGCACTGAAACTTTTTTCTTTAATGCCATGTTCAACATTTTCAGACATACCATGGTCTCCTCTAGAACACCTGTTGGCCCCATAGGTCTGAATAATAAACGCCTTTGAAGCTATTCCATCGCCCTACTCTATGGCCGTCACCTCAATACTTCCACTGCCACCTGTCACTTTAGCTCCAACTCCGACCATGATGCTGAGCCCTGCTGCAGGCTCACACTGCGCCCAGCACCATCTTCTCTTGCTTTCCCATCATGCTCTTCACTTTTAGAACTTAACCCGCTGACTGCTTTGCCACCACCATAGACTCCACCATCTTGACAGTCAGTGCCACTGATGCTGCAACTCCCAATGCCGAATTTGTTGCCACTCATGGAATTTTCCCCACACTAACCTCAAAGGGGGGGTTCACTCTACAGAGAAAGGGCAACACTTTTTCTGAGACTCTTACCCAAGTGATGATCGCTGCCCAGTTGTGGATCACTTAGATGGGCATTCTGTAACACTGGACCCAGACTTTGCTGTTATTAAAGATGCTAGTGGACTGGGACACCTTTCTTGAATGAGAGCTATACTCTCCACCTGGATTACCTCCCTCAGAGTTCACCTCTTATTACTAGATCAGTAAGAAGGTGGCAAAGATGTTGGACTTCCAGTTTGCGCCTGCTGAAAACATGGCCAAACTCTTGACAAAAGTGCTACACACGACACCCCACCACAATTGTCATTCACTGAGGCCCTCAATGAGCCTATTCTCACCCTCTACAACTGTGCACTGTAATAGTGAGTAGATACAAACTGGTGCTTCACTGGAGAGCCTTTTGGTCTAGGCATCCTACTTGTCCAGACTCTCCTAGATATGTTTCCTACCACCCCCTCAGACAGAGTGTCCAAAAAGATCAAGCAGTTTGCTATGCAATCTTTTTCAGCGTGCAGTATGGCCCTTAAAATCTTTAAATACCACCTGCCTCATGGATCACTACACCCATGCTCTCTAAGATATGGCCCTGTTGATAATACTCAATTTGCCAGACCACCATCAACCCCATTTCTCAGAGTTGGTAAGTGACGGATAAGCAATGGAAGAACACGTCATTCATTCTGGGCTAGACAAACCAAACTAGGTCACCCAGCCATGGGAACTCCTTTCTCACTTTACCGACGTGCATGGCTTAGAGGCTGAGGATTCTCTTCAGATGTCCAGTCCACCCTTATGGTTCATGCCGTTTTGGAGTGAAAGCCGACTCTGCTCTGGACAGGTTCAAAGACAGCGAGGCAACTGTAAGATCTATTGGCTTCCAAATGCAGCAGAGGGATTACTGCCATTTCCAAATGTTTTGTGGCTTTTCTAAGGGTTTTTCTTTTCAAGGCAGACAACATAATGCATCTCCACAACAACAGCAGGCCAACCCACTCAACTGGAGTTGGTGCCACAGCACAAACACGGCATGGGTGCTACTCCTGGTATGTACTGGTCACAAAGAAGCACCGCAGTCTTCATCAAATCCTAGACCTCAAGGTTCAAAACTGGTTCCTCAAGAAGAAGTTCACAGTGTTGCCCCTGGCTTAGATGTTTCTCACGCTGGACACCAAAGACTGGATGATGTCTATTGACATGTAGGATGCATATTTACATATACTGATTCTGTGGCTACGCAGGAAGTGACTTCATTTCACAGTACGATTCACCCACTACCAGTTAGGTGTCCTTCTGTTTGGCCTAAATTCAGTACCACAAATTTTCTCGAAAGTGAAATCAGTGGTTGGGGCCATTCTTGCATGATCAAAGATCCCTGAATTTCCTTACTTGGATGAGTGGCTCACACCTGCTTCAATGCATAGCCAATTTGCTGCCTGACCTGGGCTTTTCTATCAAAAAGCCAAAATATCACCCTGTGCACTGTCAGTGCATCGTGTTCATAGGGACATTTCGGGGCGCCATATCCAGTTAGCCTTTCCCACAAGTAGACAGGGTTCAGGGCCTTCAAGCTATAATTCTGATGTTTCAGAATGGAGCACAAGTGCCAGTTCTGATGGTCTTACTCCTTCTAGCTTCCTGCATTCTGTTGGTCATGCATGGGCTCTGCTACATGAAGGGCCTTCCAGTGGCGTCTCTGTGGACAGTGACTCCCATTTGGCAGAGATATTGCGTTCTATCATGATCTCAAGGGGCACTAGAGTGGACTAAGAGTAGTGGAGTTTGGAAGACAATCTGAGTCAAGGGAAGTTGTTCCAACCCCAGTAGGCAGTGATAGCAGTCATCGTGAATGCCTCCACACTATGGTGGACAGCTCACTTGGAGAAACTGGAGATCAGAGAAGCAGAGGTTGTCAATCAATCTGCTGAAGTTACAGGTGATTCAGCTGGTGATTAAAGCCTTCCTTTCCTTCCCTTTGCAGTCAGTCAATCCAGATCCAGATTGTGAAGGACGATACGACCGCAATGTGGTACATTAACAAGCAGAGAGATGTAGGGACACAACCTCTCTGCCAGGAAGATTTGTAGCTCTGGTCTTGGGTTCAGAGCCATCCATTCTAGCTGATAGTCAGTCATCTACCCAGTGTACTGAATGTATGTGTATGACAGTCTCAGTTGGCATCATCTTACCGACCACATGTGGCACCTTCATCTAGAGGTAAACACATCTTCATTCTCTGGCAGATTCATTTAGTGGATCTCTTTGCCACACATGAGAACGCTCACTACCAAAACTTCTGTGCCCTCCAGTGTCCATTGCAGGGGGAACTAAGGGGCACATTTTGCTTGCAGTTGAACTTTTTGCTTCATTAGACCTTTCCTCCCATCCCCCTGATTTCACAGGTCTCGAGGAAGATCTGCCTCAACCAGGCCCAAAACACCCCCAACTGCCTTCATGTCTAGAGACTGAGCAGAGTAATCTGAATGTTTTTTTCTTTACCTCCTGAAGTGGTTGATGCCATCCTGTGTGCCAGCATACATTACACTAAAGCACTGTATTCAGAGAGATGTGAAGTAGTCTATGGACAATTCAGTAGACCCTCTTCAGGCCCAATTAGCAGACATCTAAGAATTCATGCTTTTTCTGGTTCAACAAGGGTGCACAATAGGCATAGTTGAGGGCTATCTATTGGCCATATTGACCTTTCTCTGTCTCCCGGACCAACTGTCCCTTTTCAAGTCACCTGTATTCATGAGATTTTTGAAAGGTCTCACAAACAAGTTTCCCTCAAACCATTCATATTTGTTCTGTGCGAGCCACTCACCTGAATTCCAGGAATTCCGATGGGACGATGGCAATTCCCCAATCACTGTAAGGACTAACGTGACTGTGATGATGAGTACATGGCCCTCTCGCAAGTCCTCAAGGAAAGGGGGTTTTGGTAAAAGAAAAAGAGAAAATTCCAGCTTCTGCTTTGTGGACTGCAGCATTGGACTGCTGGACCCTGGGCTGCGTGTCGTGTTGGGCATCAGGACTTCTGATTTCTCAAAATACTGTGTTCTTAGGTTTTAGGATTCTGGGCTGCAAAATAATTACTTCATTAATACATTGAATTTGCATAAACTATTGCAAAATGTCAGTTATTGTACACACCTTGTGCATACGTTTCTATAAGGCTGAACAAGTCTCTTCCTCTTTTTATAATACTTTCAGAGTCTCTGAAGCAATGTCCAAACTCAAAAACAACTTGACTGAAGAGCTTCTTTGTGTTCTGGCGTAATCTCTTGACAATAATAATTTTAATAAACTTTCTCTATTTCTGATCTTCTAATTCTCAGGGGAGAGCTTGTTGCAGGAAATACATCTTTCCTTGACGTCTGTTTAGCGGTATCTTGGATTCCCACATAAACGATAAATCATGCTAGTTCTTATTGTCATAAGTTATTTAAAAAAACAGAGCTCTGTTTCTTTTCATTTAAGCGATTAATCTTTCTTTACCTTGAAATGAAGTTACTTGTTTGAAAATTTCAGAAGAACCCAAACTGGGTTTTTTCACCTTTCTTATTTTCTCTCTTTTACAGGAAATACGGGATAGTAGACAGAAGCGGAAGAGGAGAGCCGGGACTCCGCAGGACGCCAACCGGAGGGTGAGGATTGCTGGAACTTGACTGGAGGCTGTCCGGAGGGTGAGAAATGCTGGAACTTGACTGGAAGCTGGTCGGAGAACGAGGAATACTGGAACTCCTCTGGAAGCAGGCTGGAGGACAAGGAATTTGACTTGACTGGAAAAAGGTGAGCAGAGCAATAGGTACGAAACCAAGCAAGGCCTCAGACTCACAAGCATCATTAAATAAGTAAATGTGCACATATGCTTTTTGGCAGTTGATTGCTCGTTATGAAAATGAGCAATTCTTCTACTGATTGTGGCACATGTTCAATACAGATCACATTGTGAAGAGCACATGTTTTGGCAGTTACAGTTGGTACAAGTTTAGAAGGTGGACTACAATGTGTATAATCAACAAGCATTGGTTATAATAAGTGAGACTTTTAAAAAGCTTTGGATGTTGCAAACTTGATATTCAAGGATGTAATGAAGATACCCAAATAAGTCTGAATGTTGCAAGCAACAGTATCTTACTGTAATCGAGCTCTTGGATGTTCTAGTGTACCCACAGCAGTAATGCCACAATAGGACCTCAATATTATTGCCTTGTTTTTAACCTGTTCTGCTTTTGAGCATTCCACAGTTACCTGTTGCTACTGCTTCTCTTCACTGTTATCACATTGTCAAGAAATATGAGGGTGTTGCAGGCATTACGTGTCAAGCCTCTCTTCACCTCTCTACTGACAAGCTAGTTCTCAGAAACAGGGATGCTTTCCTGCCTAAAGTGGTTATGCTTTTTCATCTAGGTCAATCCATTACTATGCTAGCCTTCTTTTCTCCCCCACATCCTACGAAGGTGGAGGAGAGGCTCCACAAACTAGACCCCAAAAGAGTAGTCTGCATCTATGTCGACATTACCAAGAAGTTTAGAATTGATGACCAGCTGTCCACCGATCATGTAGGCGAGATGAAGGGCAAGCCAGTCCACAAAAAGGCATTATCAAAATGGATCATCCTGTGCATTACAATGTGTTATGCCTTGGCTCACCAGCTAAGTCTTCTACATCTATACTGTCAATAGAGGTTGCAGTTGCAGAAATGTGCAAGCCAGCAACTTTGGCCTCTCTCCACATTTTCAAAGCATAACTGCTTGGACTTAAAAGTGCAAAGGGAACAGCCACTTCACACGATCAGTACTTCAGGATTTTTTAGAATAACCAGCCATGCGCTTACCTCCTAGTTGGGTACTGCATGGGGAATCTATTAAAAAGGTGAGACATCGGCAGGTATAATTATCCATCAGAAGAAATGGTTACTTGCTTTTCTGGGGAATACTCTATTTACCTGCAGATTCCTCATCAACCCAACCTCCTTCCCGTTCATGGCTGATTATTATGGAAACTTTTTAACAAGGCCCTAATTCTGTAAAATGTGTACATTGCGCAGCACCTGCTCCATCCTATGTCATCCTCATGTGTCCTGCTTTAAGGCATGTTACAAAATGGATGAGAAACTGAGGTAGGTGCGCCAAGGGCATTTTATGACTCAGGAGCTATCATGAGCACCCCCTGCTGGCCTGAAGAGCTTTTTTTAAACGTTTCTGGATACAATTTGATGCCTGGGATGTTCAGAAGTTGAGGAATCTGCAGGTAGATAGAGTATCCACCAGAAAGATTGTTAGTGAATGTAAGTAACTTTTTATTCTATGTAAATTCCAAACACACTTTCCCTTTGATTCAGATGTTACACTCCTAAATGTGCTGTTAGCAATTAATGCCTGCATTTCATCAAAAGCAAGTGCTATTTTCTACCCCCTATTTGGAAGGTGTGAATAAGTTTGTTTAGGCACTAATGGAATCAATAATTCTCTAATATTAGTGAAAAAATAAATGTGTCATTCAAAAAGATGATTTTTCCAACCATCATGTCCCCCATGATTGCCATGGTGGTGTTTTTTTTTAATCAAAAGCCCTGTTTAGTATATTAATCTGAAAAGGAAGTGAATAAGCCATTTCATGTGTGGAAAGTAACACACAAGTCAGGTTTGTGTAATTTTAGTTTTAAAAATAAGCATCAAGGTCAAATTTATACTTTAATATAGGCCTGAAATATGGTAGTTATTCACCAAAATTCTAGTGTAGTTTCCCACATTGGCGCGGCACAATACTTCCATTGTTAATGCAGAAAAACCACCATACGGAATGTGGCAATACAGATGTTTGTAAATGTTCACCGATCGATGAGGATCTGCATCATACATGGACGCCTGGTACTGTAGATCTACAAGCAAAATCTTTATAGTGTTCCTGACACAATCACTTATGAATGGCTGGGGAGATAAGGTGACATCTAGGTTTAAGCAGAAGGTTCTAACTGAAGCTGTGAGGCCTTTAAATAGACTCTGTTGTACCCAGGATACACCATCTTGCAGTGGGAAGGCAACCTTGAGAATCATTCAACACACTCCCATTGACTTTGTGCAGTCGTTCATGGTTGTTCAACTTGTTCCTGCGAGATCAGGATACTCAGGCCCATATTTATACTTTTTGACGCTAAACTGCGCTAACGCAGTTTAGCGTCAAAAAATTTTGCGCCGTCTAACGCCATTCTGAAGCGCCATGCGGGCGCCGTATTTATGGAATGGCGTTAGACGGCGCAATCAGACCGGCGCTGCCTGGTGTGCGTGGAAAAAAACCACGTAGACCAGGCAGCGCCGGCGTTGGGAAAAAATTACGTTAGGGCGTCTTAAAATGGCGCAAGTCAGGTTGACGCTAAAAAATCGTCTTAACCCGATTTGCGCCATTTTTTCGACGCCCAGACGCCATTTCATGACTCCTGTCTTAGTAAAGACAGGAGTCATGCCCCCTTGCCCAATGGCCATGCCCAGGGGACTTGTGTCCCCTGGGCATGGTCATTGGGCATAGTGGCATGTAGGGGGGCACAAATAAGGCCCCCCTATGCCACAAAAAAAAAAAAAAAATTATACTTACCTGAACTTACCTGTACTTCACTGGGATGGGTCCCTCCATCCTTGGGTGTCCTCCTGGGGTGGGCAGGGGTGGCAGGGGGGGTCCCTGGGGGCAGGGGAGGGCACCTGTGGGCTCATTCTGAGCCCACAGGTCCCTTAACGCCTACCCTGACCCAGGCGTTAAATTCAGGCGCAAATGCAGGTTTTTTTGACCCGCCACCTCCCGGGTGTGATTTTTGCCCGGGAGTATAAATACGACGCATTTGCGTCGCCGTCATTTTTTTAGACGGGAACGCCTTCCTTGCATCTCATTAACGCAAGGAAGGCGTTCACGCTAAAAAATGACGCTCTTTCTTCATACTTTGGCGCTAGACGCGTCTAACGCCAAAGTATAAATATGGCGTTAGTTTTGCGCCGAATTTGCGTCGAAAAAAACGACGCAAATTCGGCGCAAACGGAGTATAAATACGGGCCCCAGTGTCTGCAACATACGCACCATGCACCTTCATTTTTAAGAAAATGGTCATCTTTAGCCCAAACAGAAATGAGATCAGCATCAGTACTATCCAGTGGAACTTTCTATACATTTCAATATCATGTCTAAATTCTACCCATCTACTTCATTGTGGCCTTATGGAACATGTGTTTCAAACTGATAATTTGCTTTTCTGCAAATAAAATAACTGACAGTAAGTCTCACACTCTGATAATTCTGAATCAAAATCTTATTAATTCCCCCGATTCTTGACATGCAGATTTTTTAGTAAGATCCAAACATCATGTCCATTATGGTCTTGCTATAGAATTTTAAGTCATGTCAGTGCTTACCACTCCATATCTGTGCTTGGACTTGGACTTGACTACTCTTCATTCAGAGGGGTTTCTGAGTGAGATGTAATCTGCATTGACAAAGGGATAGTTTGCAGCAGCTTTGGGATCACCAGTTTGGTAGCACAGGAGGGGCCACATGATATGATTTCACTGAATCAATGTTCAATCTTTTCCTGGTAATGGAGGTGAGATTTCTCCTTACATGTTCATTTTGTTACAAGTATTTTTTTTTAAACTCTTTTTATTAGAATTTAAAAAGTGCTCAGTACAAACAATTTCTCATTATCAAGGTGTGGAGTCCAATCTGTATCTAAAGGAGAAAAGGTGCAACATTTCAATGTGTCTCATACACAAAGGAGAGTATCAGCAGTACTTGTTTCTTCACAACATTGATCATATGTCAAACATAGTTCCAGCCAATGACCATGGCTCAGTCTCATTCTCTTCCCTTGCCCCCATTCACGCAAAGGTTCATAAGTCTCTGTATTTAATCCATTGGGCCAAATTTTATTGTGTTTTTTGTGGCAGCCCTTGCCCTGATAAATCACTCGTTCGGCTTGCTGGCACCAGTCTATATTGTGTTTCCAGTCCTGGATCATCGGGGATCTGCTCACTCCCCATGCTTTAGCTATGTCTCTTTTTGCCACACCTGCCACCAGCCTCAGCCATATTTGTTGGTGCTGTGGCCAAATTTCCTCCCCCGTTATATGTAGGATGAGCCATCAGTTTTATCAGTCGGAACCTGGTTCATATTGACACCTCCTCTGAGCTTCATGCGCGTCTTTGTCTTCTATGAGGCCTATGTCCCCTTCCCAAGCCTCCTGGAGAGAGAGAGAGTCATGGATACCGACTTTTCCGGGAGCGGTTCTAGTAACAGCCTGTCCTCTAAGGGGGACGATTCTGGAAGTGAGTCACCTTCTCGTATGTGTCGTCTGAGTGCATGGCCTAGCAGGAGATACCTGTATCTCTTCGAGTCCTCCTTTCAGAATTCTTTCTTCAGCTCTTCAAAGGACAGTAACGCTCCGCTCCTCAAAATGTCCCTACGGCGGTCTATACCAATGAGTTCCCAATTTTGCTGCTAGTATTTGTAAATGCTGGCAAAAAGCGGAGCTGAATTCTTCCTTCTTTCCCATTTCTCTGCCAGAAAATCTATGAACATTGGTAATCAGGTAGTCACAGCAGAAGCTGATAGGGATGCAGCTCACTCAGGCTTTGTAGAGTGCGATGTAAATCCTCTAAATAACCAAGACATGACGGATCATCTGGATTCTGTCCTCCTGGAAGATCCGGTATTTATATTTTCACACTGAACTACATTTCATAAGTTGTTTGGTTATGCAGGAAGCTGGCTCTTTAGATAGTATATCAAAATGAGATCTACTGTGCAGAGAGTCCAGGGGTATCCTTACTAGTGGACAGGGGCTTGCTCTAGCAATCCCAAGGTGCTCTTTTAGAGGGTAGTGTCATCGAGGAGCCTTAGGCTTATCAGAGAGGACTGTTAGACATATACCATAGGCATGCAGTCAGTAAATGAGACACATAACTTAATAAGGAGATCTACACCAGTTTACAAAAATAGCAAGTACCTTTATACATATTTAGGCACCAAACTCAATATGATCAGGTAAGTAAGTTTTGCAATGGAAATTATCACAGGTTGCACAAAGTTGACAGGGCAATTTTCTGAAGCTGCAATGTTACCCTATGGGAGTGAAAGCATAGGCGGCAAACAGGTATTTCACAAAAACTTACAAGACCAGTCTTCCAGACTTAAGGTGAGTATAGGGCAGGGTCCTAGGCCACACCAACAGCTCACCTCGGGCGGCACTGGGCAGCTGGGTGCAGTGGTGCAATTCAGTGACGGGTGCCCATTGAAGTCAATGGGGATCAGTCTGGTCAGAAAGATGCTGCAGGTGGGGACTGAGGGATCAGTCCGGTTCAACCACCAAGTGGGCTCAGTTCTTACTCTGCTTGGAGATGTAGGGACACCAGTGGTCCTCTTCTAGTTACGGGTAGGCGAGTGCAGAGGTTTCTTGAACCGTCGGGTTTCCATCACAAGAGGCGGTCGTGGTGGGGGGGGCCTGCAGAAATGGGCTGCAGGTGTGGACTGGTGGCACAGTCCGAATGGACCAACAAGTGGGCTCAGGTCTCACGTGGCTTGGGGACATAGGGAAACCAGTGGTCCTCTTCACCTTCAGTCGGGAGCTGAGGTGCAGTGGACCATAAGGTTTCTGTTACCGGGGGCAGTCCCAGTAGAAGGGGGCCTGCACAAAGAGGCGGCAGGCGGCGGCTTGAAGGTCGCAGTGGGAAGACCCATGATGGAGATAGTCTCTGGAGGGCCTGGGGACCACGCTGGCACTGTTGGTCCACTTTAACTTTGGCTAAGGAGCATGGGTGCAGTGGTGCTGTCCAGCATTGGGGTTTGGTGGTCCGGAGCCCCCTGTGTCTCTTGGGGTGCCTAGAAGATGCAGAGAAGAAGTTCAGCTACTCCACAGGAGCTCCTGGTTCTTGGGTGAAGGCTGGCAGTCTTTCCGAGCTTTTGGAGGCACAAGCAGCTGCAGGACGAGGCATCTTTGGCATGATTGTTAAAGTCAGCATGCTGGCTGGCAGGGTTGGCACTTTTTCTGTCATTGATCTTCAGTTCTCTCTTTTGCTTCTCTATAGTGTCCTTCTTCATCTTAGGGTCAGCAGGATCTCACCTTCTGGTACCAGGGGCTCCCCTAAATACTGAATTTTGGGGCTTTCAGGGAGTGTAGGGTGGTAGCCAACGAGCTACTTACTCCTGGGGTCACTACATCCTCTATATGGGCACTTCCAGTCCCATAGTTCCTAGTTCTGCCATTAACAGGATGGCAGACTTTGAAATGTCATGCCTACATCAGACAGCTCACCTTATGAGTGGCACTGACCTTAGGGGTGGACACGCCTCTCTGACTACTAATTTTCCCGCCTGTCCAGGTGCCAAATGGACCCTGAGGTGGGGGGTCGGCCTCCCTTTTGAGGGAAGCCAAATCTGCATACAAGGGGCAGTGGGTGCTTTGTAGATCACCTTGCTGGGGAGGGGGTGTTAACACCTCTGCCAGAGCAGGCTTTGCTCCTGACCGCCGGAGAGCAGAGTCTTTCACCTCTGGGCAGTCAGATATACATCTGTTGGTGGCAGGATGGCTGAAACTAGTCAGCCAGTACACCAGCAGTTGGCAGGGTTTTCAGGGGTCACCTCTATAGTGCCCTCTCTGTGCATGAATTAATAAATAGGGCTTATTAATATGATATGCTTGATACAAAACATCCCTACTTTAAGAGAAGCCACCAGGTAGGGGGGGAACTCGTATTGACTAGTGTCCAGCACATGTACTTAAAATGGATTCCCTGATCACTCACTATGTCTAAGAATCGATAAAGACATAGCAGGGACATATCTGCTCCTGCAGATATGTTCACACATGTAATATAATGCACCCTGGCTTAGGCCTTGAAGATCTGCTGTAAGGGTGACTTACATATATTTCATGCAGTGCTCGTAGGCATGGTACACAGGCTGCATGCCATGTCGTCTTTTCACGTTTTGCTGCAACAAGACACGCAACCTACAATAGCAGTCTGCATGAGCTAGGTGAGGGGTCCCTGAGGGTGACACAATACATGCTGCAGCCCTTTGGGACCCGCATTGGTACCCCTCCCTAGGTACCTGCAGTACCATTTACTAAGGACTTACAGGGGGGCCAAAGGTCTTGCCGATTGGGAACAATTGTACTGTTTTAGGGAAAGAGATCTGGTAGTGGGGACCTGGATAGCAAGAACCCAGGGCACTTTACATCAAATAGCATCATGTACCAGGCAAAAAGTAGGGGTAACCATGTAAAAAAAGGCACTTTCCTACAGCCATATAGCTTATTAATACATTTGATGTCAAGGCATGCTTAAGCATACTGTTGGCTCGCTCGATGACCCCACTTGATCTAAGCCTAAAGGAGTGTGAGAATTGGAGACTTATTTCCGTCTCCACTAATACCCTACGGTCAAAAAGCCACACACCAAGCCTTTTGCGACTGTGCAAGCTGTGACCTGGCACTGCTGCCAAACTCACATAAAGTGTATACATGAATCTACCACTTCCAATATGTATATGTTTTCATTTATTGATTTGAACTGGCAAACATTATTCAGGTAAATAACTTGGAAAGATTGTGTTACTTTCTCTGAAGCTTGTGGTGCTATGCTATGGTGGGATATTGTATTTGTTAGCAAATCCAATACTGTAAAATGTACTACTTAGTGCAGACATAAGCAGCCACCTGCAGTGTAGCTGAAACTCCTGTGCGAGTCTATTCCATTATGGCAGCTTTTATCGGGTTGTAATGGTTGGATTGATTCGATATTTATTGATTTTTGGAGCAGTGACTTTAGAGAGCTTATCTTGTCCCTTGAAGAATTTCTTCTTCTCTGGCAAGCCAAGAGGCAGGGCTTTTTTGTGTGACAATTTACTGAGAGTATTTCAAGGTCAGTCTTGGTTTGGGACCAGCTAATGAATGCTAAGTTTAATATCTGCAGCTGCACATTAGATGTCACAGACTGATGAGTGGCAGAGTTGCCTTTAGAGTTACCTGAATCTGGTGAGCAGCGTGTGCTGAACGTCCACCAACAGGAGTGCTTTTTGTATTATCTTCCCTCGTGAATCTTTGTAACCAGTGGATCCCCACTGTTTAAACCTATGCTGTGCCATTGATGACAAAATGAGGATTCAGATACTAATAATATGGGAATGTAAGAATAACTTTCTGCAAAACTAGGCAGAGAGCATTTACTTCTGCTGTTTGTGCAGATGAGCCACCTAAGGGCTTCATGTATATATTCTTTATTTTAAATTCTGAATATTAAAAACTTGTTGCTTTTCTGCGCAAGCTGTGGAGTCCAATATTTTGTGACTACTGCAGGCTGTGCTGACACCTTTGTCTGAAAACCCTACCTTATTCATGCAATGGTTTTACCAACAATTACTTGAGAATTGTTTGCTGATATTGAAGGGATTCCTGCATTTTTAATGTTTGATTCAAATTGAACATCACAGCCCATGGCACCCTTGGCACATGTAAAGCATAAACAATTGGTATGCTCACTTTAGTGGCGGCTTCCCATGACGGTATAGCAACCCCCTGCAGCACAAGCCCTTTGGTTGCAAGTTTACAGTAACCCCCTGCAGCACAAGCCCTTTGGTTGCCAGTTTAGAGTACCACATTATATAGCACGGAAAGGAATTGTCTGCAGTTGAGGTAATATTTGTGTCATGTGTTTAACCTGTTCGAACTTGTATTTATGGTTCATTAATGCTGAGCCTTTATTATTAGGATGAGCACTGTAAATAAATGTTGTAAGCCCGGACTGCACTACTGACTGTGGTTTCAGTAAAAAAACAAGTGTACACACGTTTGCAAAGTGTAACAATAAGAGGCTATGTATAAAGCTCCCAGAGTGCTCTCTGATCAAATGCAAATATTTGCAGAAGCTTGAAGGCAAGAGTGATGATTCTTTGCTTTCAAAATAAAATGTTCACAGAGAAATGTAACTAGGAACAAAATGTTTTGCTAAACTACTATGATATTTTTGGTATCATTTCTTTGAAGCATCATTTAGTAAAATGTATTGATGCATGCTAGTAGTTCAAAAAAATATTTATAATGGAAAATTAGTGTACCCAGTTTCAACAAGATTATGAGAAACATGAAAATTAACAAGCATTGGCAAAGCCAATAGGTCTGACATTGGTGGTCAGTTGTTTCGGTTTTGTCAATGCGTGTCTTGTTTTTATCTGGCTTTTGTAAAACTTTATTGTTGTGGGAACTGCCAAGCCCTCACTTCTGTAACACACATTGGCAAAGAGCAAAAATATTTTTTGGTGTTTAACACAGTAGTTCCTGGCACTGAATACATTTACTTTGTCTGCCGATATGCTTCTTGTGAATGAGCAGATTGCTATCACTCATAGTAAAACCGGTCAATAGACAGATAGATAGATAGATAGATAGATAGATAGATAGATAGATAGATAGACAGACAGATAAATAGACAGAATTTTAATAAAAACAAAAAGTCTTGGTTTACGCCAGACCTAATTAGGGGCCCAGTTCTTAAAGAAAGTCACAACAGTACACCCATGGTACCTGTCTTTACATTGGTGCAGATTAACGTATTTCATGAAATGAATACATCATCCACATAAAAGACCACATTTAAAGGTGCAGATTGGGCAAAAAAAACTCTAGTCCTCATGGTTGTTTTCTCAGCTTGTGCTTGTTAGAAATGGGGTCTTTGGTTGGCAGTCAAGTTACCCCCTGTCCAAGCAAGGACCCTCACTCTAGTCAGGGTAAAAGAGAATCACTCTCAGCTAGCCCCTGCTTATCCCCTTGGTAGCTTGGCACAAGCAGTAGGCTGAACTTCAGAGTGCTAGGTGTAAAGTATTTGTGCCAACACACACAGTAACTTAATGAAAACACTACAAAATGACACCACACTGGTTTAGAAAAATAGAAAATATTTATCTAAACAAAACAAGACCAACACAACAAAAATCCACAATACACAAATCAAGTTATCAATACAAATGCAAAAAGAGTCTTCATGTAATTTTAAACACACACTAACACTGTTAGCGTGAAAATGTACCTTGGGTGCGCCAAAAATAACCCTGCACGGGCGAGTGTGCGTCAAAAAGGGCTTGCGATGCGTCGATTTCACTCACCAGCCAGACCTTGCGTCGTTTCTCCTTTCGTCGGGTCGGGCGAGTCATTTCTTCTCTCCGCAGGAGAGCAATGCGTTGATCGGGTCAGCACTCTCGAGTCCGGGTAGGCCTTGTGTTGTTTTTACACACCCAGCGGTACTTGCGTCGGAAATCCAGCCGCACGATGATCCGAAAACCTCGCAGCGCAGGTTGCGATCTCACCAGCCTCCATCAGCGATGCTGTGCATCGTTTCTCCAGCCACGAGTGTCAATCTTCGGGTCGCGTTGCAGGAGAGCATCGATTTTCAGCCGCGAAGCCGGCGGCGCGTCAATTTTTCAGCCGCAGATCGGAGTCGCATCTATCTTTTCCCCGTATGGTGTTCTGAGCGTGGATTTCTTCCTCTTAGGCTGCCAGCTTCTCCTTTCAGGGTCCCAGGAACTGGATGGGCACCACTTTGCAGGGTAGGAGTCTTTCCAGATACTTCAGGTGCTGGCAGAGAGAAGTGTTTGTTGTCCCTAAGACTTCAAAGGACAGGAGGCAAGCTCTAAATCAAGCCCTTGGAGATCTTCACAAGATGAAAGGCACACAAAGTCCAGTCTTTGCCCTCTTAATCTGGCAAGAGCAGCAACTACAGGATAGCTCCACAAAGCACAGTCACAGGCAGGGCAGCTCTTCTTCCTCAGCTCTTCAGATATTCTCCAGGCAGAGGTTCCTCTTGGTTTCCAGAAGTGTTCTAAAGTCTGTGGTTTTGGGTGCCCTTCTTATACCCATTTTCTCCTTTGAAGTAGGCCTACTTCAAAGCAAAGTCTCTCTTGAATGTGAAATCCTGCCTTGCCCAGGACAGGCCCCAGACACTCACCAGGGGGTTGGAGCCTGCATTGTGTGACGACAGGCACAGCCCTTTCAGGTGTGAGTGACCACTCCTCCCCTCTCTCCTACCACAGATGGCTCATCAGGAAATGCAGACTATACCCCAGCTCCCTTTGTGTCACTGTCTAGTGTGAGGTGCAACCGGCCCAACTGTCAAACTGACCCAGACAGGGAATCCACAAACAGGCAGAGTCACAGAAATGGTATAAGCAAGAAAATGCTCACTTTCTAAAAGTGGCATTTTCAAACGCACAATCTTAAAATCAACTTTCCTAAAAGATGTTTTTTTAAATTGTGAGCTCAGAGACCCCAAACTCCACATGCCCATCCACTCCCAAGGGGAATCTACACTTTAATCAGATTTAAAGGTAGCCCCCATGTTAACCTATGAGAGGGAGAGGCCTTGCAACAGTGAAAACAATATTTCACTGTCAGAACGCATAAAACACATTCCTATATGTCCTACCTTAACCATACACTGCACCCTGCCCTTGGGGCTACCTAGGGCCTACCTTAGGGATGCCTTACATGTAAGAAAAGAAAAGGTTTAGGCCTGGCAAGTGGGTACACTTGCCAAGTCAAATTTACAGTTAAAAACTGCACACACAGACACTGCAGTGGCAGGTCTGAGACATGATTACAGAGCTACTTATGTCGGTGGCACAACCAGTGCTGCAGGATTACTAGTAGCATTTGATTTACAGGCCCGGGCACCTCTAGTGCACTTTACTAGGGGCTTACCAGTAAATCAAATATGGCAATCATGGATAAACAAATCAACAATACAGTTTACACAGAGAGCATATGCACTTTAGCACAGTTCAAAAGCCAACAGCAACAGGTCAGGAAAAATAGGAGGCAGGAGGCGAAAAGATTGGGGATGACCCTGCAAAAGGGCAAAAGTCCAACAGTGCTCTCGTCCTTGTTTCAGCTACAAGCTAAGCCCTTCCTTAACTGCTTCAGGGTGTTTTACAGATTTTGTGATGGAGGAGGTGCAGCCCACATCCATGGCTTTTGTGACAGAGCTTCCTAACAGGATCTGGTGTGTATGTGACTAATGTGGGTCATGTCTGCTGTGGCCATGTCAAAGAACCTACGTGGTACTCTCCCTTAGAATAAGATCATTGTGTCTCTATATAGGTTAGAGTAAGTACAAAGAGGCTAACCAATATACCTGGAAACGTGGATAAACTAAAAGTAATATGAAAGAGGTGGTTCATTCAGGGGTATTTTAATGACTAAAGATAGGAAGTTTGGAGCAACCTTAATTATTCGCAGTAGACCTATAAAAATTTAAACTTTGCTAATACCAACAATAGATGTGATGATTCAGTAGTACACTAATACATAAAATAGAGTGCCATAATCCAGTATATATATAAAGGATTAAAACACATTATTTATAAAGTCAAAAGCTCAATGCTTGCAAATTTCTTATAGAAAATTGGTGCTACAATAAGGTTCAAAGTGGTACAGCATAGTGAACAAGTGAAAACAATTGTGCAAAGAAGGTGAAATAAACAGATACAAGCACAAAATGCAAGCTATGAAGTAATCACCAGGATGTCACCTGAGACAATGGAGAAATAGATACCCTCCTGAAAATAAGATTAAAAAAGATAGTGGGTGGAGTTTGTCCGCCTTTGTGTGAAGCTCCTTCAGCCCGAGGGAGTAGACTCCCCAACCAGCTCCCTCCGTATGTACTGCCAACCTGACTGAGGGACCTCACTAGCGAAGGAGGGAAAGCGTAACTTCAGACCCCGAGATGTCTTGAGGACCGACATGGGGAGCCCATTTTCTTCTGCTTGCTGCCAAGGCCTGTGCGGCTACTTGAAACCGGCTGCTTATGTGCGGGAGCCCGCATGAGGTGCCTCACGGCCCAGCATAGACTTCTCCTGCGGCTTCGGCTGCTCCTGGGTGCCAGGCCATGCACGATGCAGATGCTACCCCCATGAGAGGAGAGGGAACCCTTCAGAGGGCAGCATCAGAGCACGAGCCCCTTCTGCCTACTGCCATTGCTCTACCGGACCTATGACCCCTTGCTGCAGCCTACATGGCCAATCAGCATCAAAGGGTGAAGCTAGAGCAACCTTCTTGGCAGTTTCCTCCACTGAGGCTTCACTGATTTCTGTCCCTCCAGGTGAGCCCCACTCAGGGCTGTGATTCCCCCAAGGTTAGAGAGTGGAAGTATTAGGGACACGGGCCCCGCCTGGGCTGCTTAGATTGTGCTGCGACAGCCTGTACAGAGGACCTTGCTGCTTTGCCCACATCCCTTCCTTCATGGGCACAGGACACGATCATGACCCTGTCACCTCAAAAGTTGGACTCTCTGCTTACATAGTCTCCTGACAGCCTGCTTTCTTTGGCCTGACACTGTGAGGGCAGGCTCACCATTCACTGGCACTGACTCTCCCTCGTCCCTTGGGTGTTCGGGCCACAACTGACACAGTCTCTGCCTATGGGGTTTGAGGGACCATGTATTGTTTCATTGTCTCCTTTGCTGCTACCTCTCCTCTGGCTGCCTGCGGATACTACCTCCCCTTGCTCCTGCACTTGGTGCTGGCCCGCAGCACTGCCTCAAGGCCCCCTCCCTTTAAAGTGTGGGCCCTCCTGGCAAGCCTCTTCACCCTGTTTTGTGTTGCACAATGGCCTACCCTCCCTGTGTGATAACCACGGCTAGTGGTAAAGCCATCTGATAGCTGCTGTTTGTGGAGGTAGTGGGGGGATTGAGGAAATCCTCAGGTGACACTGCATATCAGCCCTCAGAAGCATTCATGGAACTTATCCTGACAGAAATTTTGACAGTGGTGTCACAGCTTGGGTCCATGGATGCAAAGATCTTGGATGGATATGAAGACCATGCAGGCAGACATGATCACCTTTCATTCTAAAGTAGATAACCTGGACAAGCAGACAACTCTGTTTTGAGACGTGGCTGGACAACGCTGACTGGTGGTGTCCTGACATTTGGTATCTCAAACAGAAAATGGCGGACTTGGAGGACAGAGCAAGATGGAATAATATCACTTTTTGTGGCATCCCTTAAAAGCTGGAGATGAAAAACTATGTGGGGAACCTCTGGCTGGAACTGCTCCCACGTTTACTTGGCCTCACTTTTAGGACTCCCTGGAGTTCCTGAAGACCCATAGAATCTGCTCCAGGTTGCAGAATTCAAACAACCAGATAAGGCCTTGTCTAATCGTTGCCTGCTTTTTCCATCATGAACTGGTCCACCAGATTCTATCCTCAGTCTATATGACTTATATGGTCATAAAGTGCACACAGGGGTAGATTATTTTGTGGAAACCAACACCAAATGGAAGTTCTTTTTTGCAACTCTGACCATGTCTTTGAAAGTAGAACATTAAATATGGCCCCGCAGAGGCTTCCACTATGTGGATAACCATGGAAAGTAACTCTAAAGATTATTCCGAGCTGTAAAAATGTGCACGCTTTTTGGATTGTCTCCTCTGGGTGACCAACCTTTGTGACGAGTGGGACGTGCCCTAGACAAGCCATTTAAGATGCCCTCTGATAGGAGAGTGACATGCAATGCATTGAAGAACATAATGACCTTGCCAGGGATCCTCCTTGATGCCACCTCTCTCCTCTGCCACCTGCTTTACGACCAGACCCTTCAGGCAGCCCTGCTGATGGACGTGCTATTCTGTGTGGCCTCAATATCCAGATCCTGGTTTCTTGTTTGTGTATTCTTCGCAATCCCTGGGTTACCTGAACTGGGGATAGGTGGCTGGGGTCATATGGTGCTCCCTGCTCTTTTTTCCAAGCCCTGGTTGGGGGACTTACTGCCTCACCTCCCTCTATTTCCCTCTGTGCCACTTTACCAACCACTCCCATCCTCCACACTCCGCTCAGATATTATCTGTCAGTCAGTGCAGCCACCTCCCCCACATAGTCAGGCCCAGAGCTGAGGCTTAGACCCACTGACAAAAGGATCACCCCTCAGGGCACTTGGAAAGAGAAGGATTCCCTCTACTTGTGCCCAGCCCTCCACTGGTGGTGCCTCCTGCCCCATCCCTCCCACAAGAAAAGGTATCACCCCTTCCCCCTGATATCCATCCCAGTCAAGGGACTGCCAGCAGCCCCAACGCCCCCCTGTCTCCTCTTCTCTTCTTGGCCACTATCTGCGTCCGTCACCCCTGCTACAGAGATCACAACCTTCCTGTTGCAAATAGTTTCCTTTAATGTGAATGGATTGACAAGCTATGTTAAGTGACAGAAAATGCTCTCGTACCTGTCCTCTAAACGAGCAGACGTAGCCCTCCTCCATAAGATCCACTTAACTCCTAGAGACTCAGCTAACCTAATACCAGACTGGGTGGAACATATTCTGTACAGTAGTCTCTCCCCCTCACTGTCTCAGGGGGATTCAGGTCCAGCAACAGTTCCTGGCAATGTGGTGTGGCAATCTTGATGCAAAAGACATTACTGCATCAGGTTTTACATACCTGGACAGATGCTTATGGCTGCTATGTAGTGGCCAAGCTCAGGATCGGACACAGAGCCCTTGGGGTGGATTCGATCTATGCCCCACTGGGAATAAAGAGCTTCTCTTTCTGCGACTCAACCATGTTCTAACAGAGTTGGGGACCTCCCAAGTAGCCTTATGGGATGACTGGACTCTTACCCCAGATGTAATTATGGACATGACGGGCCCCCTGGACATGATGCATGACCGAGACCATGCCCTCCCTTAGGATCTCCGAGTTAACCATGGCCTGTTTGACGTGTGGCGCCTTCACTACCCGGTAGATAGGGTCTATACTTTTCACTCTAAGTTCCACAACTTCCACTCCTGATTGGATCACTTCCTATTGATGCAAGAAGTGGTTGCCTGTACTCAGGACAGTGTCAGTTTTTACCAAGCATTTGCTGACAACAGCCCCATTGGTCTCTTGGAAGACTGGAACATTTCTCATCCCCACAGAAAGCTATGGCACCATAATGTCTCCCATTATAGAGTGCAAGTGGACTGGCTGCACTTGAAATCTCACCTTTCTACCTAATGACTCACAACAGGGGCTCAGTTGTGTCCTCTCAGATATTTTGGGCTGCGGCTACGGCCACCATGAGAGACCAGAATATGAGAGGCTCAGCCCTTACAAACCAAGCTAGATCAGACCATAAGACAGTCCTGGAAAAGAAAATTGCCTCTCTAGGGCCATTTCCAAAGCCCTACGGCTGCCTCCTGGCATAACCTGGAACAAAAAAAAATGGAACTGAGCTCCTTGTTAACTTATAAAGCGGAATACATGCTATACCGCTTACAAATCCGGCATTAGAAGCGGGGGAAAAATGTGGGCCGCTTACTTGCTGCACAATTGCAAAAGAGTGAGGCCTTGGTGGCCATTCTGACAATTCATGGCCCTGGGGATATGCTGGTGACAGCACGGCAAGCAATCACTGTCACCTTTGTGGCCTACTACACATGCCTCTACAGTTCAGAGGTTGGAGACGTCACCAGTGTGGAAGGTTGCTACTTAGCCAACGTTTGACTACCATACCTCAATGATCAAAACAGGGCCCTTCCTACAAGAAAAATAATGAAAGAAGAAATATCACATGCTACCTGTCTACCTTATAATTAAGTACCGGAAGTAGATGGCTTCCTGGGGTCGTTTTACAGGTGAATGCAACTGATAATGGTTGACTCTCTGTACAATGCATTTGAGGAGCCTGAAGAAACAGGCAGCTTAACCCACCTCTCCACTAGGGCACATATCATGGTCCTCCATAAACCTGGAACAGATCCGTTGCAATGCACCAGCTACCGCCCAATATTTCTGCTTAGTGCTGACATGAAGATAGTAGCTGTGATTTTGGAGGCCAGCCTTAAAGAGGTGCTTCCCACCCTGATTCATTACTCCCAGGTGCCTTTGTGCCAGGTAGGATGTCCCACAACTATATATCCACACGCTCCCAGATCCTGTGCCTCACTAAAGGTGCCAGGGAGCAAAGAATCACTCTCTCTAGATGCCGAAAAGGCGTTTGATCACATTGAGTGGTCCTACCTTTCCCGGATGTTCCAGCAGTTTGGACTCAGAGAAGATTTTATTTCTAAGGTCCAATGGCTTTAGGAGGCACTGACGCCACAGGTCAACTGTGGCGATTTTCTCTCTGACCCATTTATAATTAAGAGGGGCATGCACCAGAATTGCTCTCTGTTCCTGAAGCTTGTTCCACCTAGGAGCCCCTGGCAGTCGCGATTTAGTGACCCTCTCATTATTGGGGTTCCTATCCTAGATGGTGGTCCAAACATTCTGCTGTACACAGATGATATTCTTCTCACCCTGACCAACCTACCAACATGCCTACCAGCTCTCATGTCTACCATCTCCAATTTATCAACATTCAACGGCTATCGGATAATCTGGTGCAAAAGCCAGGCTCTGCCACTCGCTCGGGTCACAACAAAAGTTGCCATAGCAGATTATAGCTTTCAATGGAAGGCTAACTGTATGGCATACTCTGGGTGTATACTGTATGCCACTTCAATGTTCACCACTCCACTGTACGCTATTCTAGTGTATGCCACTCCAGTTTAAGCGCCTACATTCTACACCGCTCCACTATACCCCACTCCACGCCACTATATGCTATTCCACTCTAGACTGTGGCATAGTCTGTGTGCTATTCCATTCTATGCCACTCCACAGTACGCTGTTCCGCTCGATCCACATCACTGTATGCCAACCAGCTGTAGGCTATTACACTGTATACTGCTGCAGTGTACCCCACTCCACTGTACACCACTACGCTCTATGCTATTCCAATCTAGCCATTGCAGTCTACACCACTGCAGTGTATGGCATTCACTGTATGCCACTCCACCCTATGCTACTCCACCCTATGCTACTCCACTGTATGCTATTTCAGTGTTTGCTAGTGTACAGCACACTATTCTACTGCAAGCCACTCCACTCCTCTCTTCTCCACTGTATGCTGTTCCAGTGTATGCCACTCCACTATACCCAACTCCACTCTACACCTCTCCATTTTATAGCACTCCACTACTCCCATGTATGCCACTCCACTTTATGCAATTCTGCTGTACACCACTCCACTCTATACCACCGTACACTCTGCCTCACACAACTGTACGCTTCTCCCACTCTACAGGACTCCACTGTACAATATCCCATTGTACTCCACTCCAAGCCACTGCAGTCACTCCACTGTACAACACCGTATGCTATTGCACTGTAACTCCACTCTACCTCACTCCTCGCTATACCACTTCACTATACGCCACTCGACTGTTCGCTCCTTCATTCTACACCTCTTCAGTCTTTCCAACTACACTTCAAGCCGCTCCACTAGGCTGCTCTCATCAACACCATATTCAACAACAGTCTACACCCATCCACTCTACCACACTATACTTCACTGTATAGCACCACATTGTGCAATAATCTACTCCTGTCAATACCAGTATACAGCACTCTTTTTTCTCTCTAGCACTTTACGACCATGTACTCCACTATGCACTGCATCACTGTACCACACTCTATGAAGATCAACTCTACAAAACTCTGCTACACTGTTTGCCACTATGCAACACTGTACACCACTCTATGCCCCTAAATACACTTTACAACCATCGACTCCACTGTATGCCAATATACCCCAGTGTAGATCATGTACTACTACTCCACTGACTGCACAAGATACCACTCCAATTTATAACACTTTACTCAACTCTACACTACATTTGTGCACTTTGGTACCCTAAACACCATTATCGTATACAACACGTCCATGCAATATGTAGCAGTTTACTCCACTTTACTCTATGCCACCCCACTCAACTATACTCTACTCTGCTTTAATCTACTCTACTATACAATACAACACTCTACCACACTCCGCTGTACCACACTCCATCCTACGCCCTTCCACTCTACACCACTCCACTATACGCTATTCCACTGTACTCCATTCCATTGTAACACTTGTAACACTCTCCACTCCCCTTTACTGTACCACACTCCACTTAATTACACTCCACTTGATGACAGTAAACTCTAAAATTAAAGCTATTGAAATTTTCATTTGCTAGATATTGTCCCCATATATTCTAAGGAGCATTTTTTAATGTATGCATGAATGTATATGGTATTTTGATAGTGTAATGCCCCATGCTTTAAAAATTTAGTGCAAGCTGTAGTGACAGGTACCAGGGAAAAGAGTGCTGTCACAGTGCACACGGAATAGTGGTGAAAACAAGACACAGGACTTTCCCACAGAATTCAAAGCTACAAGGTGTCTCATTTTAATGTGTGAAACCATCAGCTAAACCTTTTCTGCTGGGATTTTTGAGCCCATAGTTACAATTTTAGCAGCAAAATTTCAAGTCCCTGAATACAATGTTATGTCTGTTGAAAGGTCAGGACTGACTTAAAGTAATACATTTGCCACAGCACAATTGGCAGCTACGAATGTCCACAGCTGCACCACCTCAATATTGTCAGGCAAAAAGTGATGAACATACTCAAAGCACCACGTTTCAGGTGCCTTGGAATGTAGGGCTGCAAATTAATCTGGTGTAATTTGAAAGTTTAAAAGTTTAAAGGTATTTTGCTGTTGTCAGGGTTGCCCATCTCTACAGTGCCATCTTCTTCAGTAAGGAGTAGGTGATTGACCCCCAGCTGTGTTTATGAATTTGTTTATTAAAACACTTCTACTTTTTAAATCCTGTTAAGCAGACAATTGTCACAGAGTGAATGTGAAAGGTACTGAGATGCGCTAGAGGGCAATGACATCTGGGTGTGAGTGAGAGTGCAATACACAGGCTTTCTATGCTTCAAACAGTTTAACATTAGCCAATTAGACACACTGCTAATGAGAAGACACTACACACCCTATATTTTTTCTCTTTTAAATTAAATATTACTTTGTAGCAGTCACTGCAAAACAGCAACATGGTTTGTAAACACTAGAAAAACATATTTTGTCTATTAGCTAGCAGGACACTCACTGATAAGCACTCATTTAAAAAGGATTGGAAAGCACTGAGAAAACACCACTAAATCCACAAACAAATAAACACTGAAAACAAGACAGCGTATTTAATAGCAAGGTGAATTATATCTCAGTTGATTAATGCTGCCACTGTGACTAATCCATGTTTATCTTCCAGTGGATCACTCAGACTCATTCTTCTTTGTTTGATCAAATGACTGTCATTGACTTCGGGAACAATAAACTGTGCAATCATTCCCACAAAGTGTGGAGTGGCTCTGCCATACTGATTGGTCTTTTGTGCTGTCATGGTCGCTATTCTGCCTATAATCCTCACTTTCCAATGCTAATTCCTCAATGTAATGAAGCAAACCCTTGATCCCACAGTCCAAAATCCTGTCTAGCCTAGTACACTTCACAGCCACCGCCAAAGTCTCTAGCGACCCATCCATCTTTGCCCAGCACCCATGTAGAACACTGCAGAGGCAAAGAGATGTCCTTCCACCATGTGAGTGGGGCTCTATGTGAAGAAACAGTGAGCTTGGGATTGACAATATATGTTTATTACATATGATAGTTTGCTTCATCAGAAGGGACAAGCCACACTGAAAAACCAGCATTTCACAGATGACAACCTTAAAAGGCAACACAAAAGCAATTACTAGTTTGCCCCTTTAGGTACTGTATGCACTGCAGCAAGACCCATCTAACTTAAACAGTACTTAGATATGGACAAACCAGATGAGGAGAGAGGCATTGCAGAATGAGACTGGAACCTGGGTGATTACTGCCAAGCTTAATTTGTGCTTGTTTCCGGTGCTGAACACCGGCACTTATTTTTGAGGGCCGGAGCTTGATTTTCTGACTCAAGCATTTATTGTGAGCAAAAGACTTATTTGGGAAGACGGAGGAAGAGAAAAACGAAAAAGCTTCACAATGGGAGAAAGCAGAAAGCTGAAGCTTTTCTTTAAAAAGTGCGTTGAAGCAGAGTTTGCGCTGTTGCAAGAGCTTGTCAGGACGCTATCCCTAAGGCAGAGTTGAAAGATGACAAAAATAAAAACTGCCTCTGAGCTTTAAAGGTCCATGAAGGCGTGGGTGTTAAGAGTCAATATTGGGTGGCCAGATGTACAAAGGTGTTTTTAAGGTCCCAATTCTGTGATTCATAAACACGCTGGGTTTGCGACAGTAAAGCACTGTTTTATAGTGCATCAAAGCCCTCTTACGAGTCAGAAATGTCTTTTTGATGCTAAAAGGGCTTCTGCAATCCATTGCAAATTGCAAATAGGAGGGTAGTCGGTGTATTGACTGTGCCATAAGCCCTGATGCAGATGAAGAAAATCGCTCCCTCCCCCCATAGTGGAGTTTCATAGTAAAATACATATTTGGGTTCATAATTCGGGTCACACCACTAGAACCCAGTGCAACAGCACCTTCTGCTCTATTGGTACCTACACCCTTGTAAGAGAGGACATGAAAAAGGCATCCTCTTCTATTTCTGATTCACCAGTGTACAAATGCTAGGTGACTATAATTGCAGTTACAAACCATTGAACACTAAGAGCCCTCCACTTGGGATGGTACCTTCTTCACAAAAAAAGTTGTAGCGGTTTGACAGCCCATCATATAGGTGGCCTCGGGGAAACAGGCAATGGTCTAGAGGCTTGCTATCTGCTTTCTTCCCCCACCCACTAATGTATTCCCAAAGGGGAACATATTTTTTATTTTATTTAAAAAGCAGCATCTTTTTCATTAATGGACAGGCAATTCTTTAAATAAAAATGGTTCACGTTTGGGAAGGCAAATGCAGGGATTAAGGTCTTCTGTTTCTTGCAGCCTTCCTTCCATACTTGCATTCCCAGCTGATCAAAGGGTGTGTGTGACATATTGCTACCTACCTAATAAAAAATTAATTAGATAAGTCAGTTTGCGAACCCTTGCAAAAGAACCGTTTTTGATATCACCTATTAGCATCACAAGTTGCATTCCCATTCGAAAACCAGTCAGTGGGAAAATTGCACATCCCTATTTTGCAAATGGGAGTTGTACATGAGGACCTACCTCACTTACCTGCACTCTTAGTCCTAATCTTCCGTGCCGATGTGTTGGTGCTGGCCACAGGTGCAGTTGCGGTAAGGTCACAAGGACACAGTCTCAGTAAATAGTTGAAGGCAATAGTGTCTCCCTTTTAACAAGCCCAGGCATCTATGCTGGTGATGGAGGTTAAGTGTAAGTGGCAGCACTTTAGGAGAGTGGGGGGGGGGGGTGCCCCTTAAAGATGTTGTGGTAGACATAACACACACCACAGTCATTAAAAGTCAGATATGATCCACCTAGGAAAGAGGATCCTGTGTTTATAATTTGTACGATTCTGAAAAGTTAGCCCTATCCACTTTACAGTAAGGTTAAAGAGGGGTGGAAAAAGAGTGCGGAAGACTGAATAAAAGGGTGCGTGAGAAAGAAGGACTGTATTGTGGGTGGCTTGAATAGAACACTTAAGCCTGCATTTGCTGTTATGGTGTTTAGTACAGAACTGGATAATATTGATTACCTTACTGATATAAGAGTTAGAAAAAATGAGGGATTCTAGTGATGATGAGAGTAAACTCTCATACTGTACCCAAGCATCTGGTCTGTTTGTTCCCTATTTGTCCTCTAGGTCTATCTTGGGCCAGGTTCCATTGGTCAAGCTTAGAGGGTCTAGCAATAATATAATCTTTAAATGACACTTTCATGTTTCTCGGTTTTACTCTGTCTTCTCAAGCTTCTTAATCGATGATCCTTTAATCTGCATCTCCCTTGTATTCTTAACCTCGTTCTAAATCCCAGGCAGGTGAGCTTTTGTTGAACATACTATCCTCTCAACATTTAATGGCGGTCCCTATCCATACTTTGCTAATGGCCCACACTTTTCTCATGTCTCATTGGCCTACATTGACAGAGGTTTGGAAAACCTTGACTGTCATTTTGGTTGTAATTCCCTGGCTAGAAGCCATTACTTTCTGATTTCTAGTTGTCTGCTCTTCATTCTCGACCCAGAGGAGGCATAATTTTCCACTTGCTTCTACCTTTTTTCTCAAGTTTGGATGCTACATCGTTCCAATATCCTTTAGCACTGGTGCCTGCAGCCTGATGCGTTTCAGCCCTTCTTAACAGGTTTGGGCCATCTCAGAGCAGTAAACACCATGTGACTATCGTCACACCATATCCACGATGTCTGTCTTGGAGATCGGACCTGCGCCTTCACGTGCTAAAATGAGCGTTTAGTATCACCTTCATAAAGATCCATAGTTACCTTCTCTGTGCCCACCCACTGGGGGAATCAGCTCTTCACCAGAGTCTGAGATGATATAAAATAGGAATGAGTGATTACTTGAAAGTACTTTTGACTTAGCCAGCTCATCCAAAGTGGTGTGATTCTATGGAAAATCACTTTAACTGCCTGTGCCTCAAATAGTTTTGATTAGCTGATAGGGCTAGGGTTATGATTGGTTCCTGGGTGGTAGGGTTTCTATTGGACTTAGGGTTTGCATTTTGATTGGCTGGTAGGGCTAGATCTGTGAAGGGTCTCCCATTGGTCCTACGGTTTAGAGTTAGGGTTCTGATTGGTTAGGGCTAGGGTTCCAATTGGCCAAAGGTGTCACCTTACCTAGGGCTACTTACCCTTAGGGCTCAGTGAGTCTCAGCCTGAGCGTCGAGGCTATGGACAGGGAGGACAAGGGCAATTGCCTGTTTGGGCCTATTCGGGCCAGGCAAGATCGGGCCTAGGGCCAGAAATGCTGCCATTTTTTCCATTCACCAGCCACCACCTTAACCCATCCACATCCACAAACATAGTAACACACTCAGCAAATACACTCAACTCATTTACCAGAAACAAAGCATATCCACATTTCAGTGGCTCAACAACCACTACAAAACCCCACAAACCAAAACATACACACTTCTGTGCGAACTACCACACAATGACACTCTCACTCTCATACAAAACATCACTCGGGCCCTCATTAGGAGTTTGGCGGGCGGAAAAGGCCGCCCACCAAACTCCCGCAGGACAGGAGGCTGCCACTGTGGCCGCCTTCCCGCTGGCCCTATCATGTGTTTTCTGCTGGGCTAGTGGACGGAAACACAGTTTCCGCCCACTGGCCCAACAGGAAATGTATAACAACATTGACGCTAGCTCATAATAGAGCCGGCGGCAATGCTGTTGTGCGTTGGGTGCACCAGCACCCATTGTGCAAACGGGCTTGCCAGGGGGCTCCCGCACTGCCAATAAAAAGTGTATGGGCAGTGTAGGGGCCCCCAGCACCCCGTCTCTGCCAGCATGTACATGGTGGTGAATGTTAACGCCGGTGGAGAGAGGGGTTGTAATCCCCAGGGCAGCGATGCTTGTAGATTGGAACTCCAGCACCACCAGGCCGTCTCGCGGCAAAAATGTGGCGGTGCCGGCGGTCTGGTGACCACCATGGTCATAATGAGGCCCTCAAGCCTATCCCACACATCACCACCAAAGTACAAACTCACATAATACATAAACTTAATCCATCAAGACTCTCCCCCTTTTCATACAAAACACCAGCTCTACCCTCTACTTGCTCCTAACAGACCCCTTTCTGTCACCACTATCCCTATACTTAGCCCTCCCTCATATCATTTCCCTTATATCATCTATTAACACCCTCCTAATCTTCTTACCAAAAACACACAACCAAGCAATCCTCACACTCCACTCCACCACACATACTACCTCTTCCAGCAATCAAATCTAGCACAAACACTCATAACTCCTGTCAGTCGCCTCTCACACACCACATACACTCTATTCCAAAACACATCACCACCCCCTTTACCGTTCAACTTCCATTCACCAACAGTACTTTACATACAAATCCTTCACATAAAACCATTAAATCAATATCTCCTTTCAGTACTCTACAAAAACAAAACATAATACACACACCAGCACATCAAAACCTGACACACACACAATTCCCTAATACAGTTTGTCACAAAATAAATAACAAAATAATCCCACCCTCAGGACTACACAAATAGCACACATCCTAAACCACCTTTACTACCACATTTTCTGTCCTCACCTACACCTACCAAAAATAGACCAACACAACAACTTTCACTCACCGCCTCCCATCCACTGTACAATTTAGAGCCTTAACACGTGACCTACATGCTTCATCACCACCCCTACCCATACACCCTAAACAGATTCAAACAAAATAAACAACATGCCACTCTTCACAACTTTGCATCTACATGTCTATTACGCAAAAAAGGCTAATGTACAAAAACAACACCCCTCCCCAACTCACTCTCAACCACTGGCTCCACCACTTACACACGCAGACCCAACAAAATGCCTTTTAAGCCTGCTGGGCGAAGAATACATTAGAGAAAAACATTACTATTGCTATTCTCATACAGTTAATACCAGCACTAATGACACCTGCTACAACTGCTCACTCTTCTAGGAAACAAATTCACACCACCACCGAAACACAATTTCTAAAATGCCTACTAATAAATGCTCGATCACTCTCTAAAAACAAGCACCACATCTAAAACCTGGTCATTGACACACAACCTGACGTAGGGCCTGGTTTAGATTTTGGAGGATGTGTTACTCCATCACAACCGTTATCCCGTCCGCCGAAATATAAATTAAATGATTTCCTATGGGATTTTTATGTTAATGGATGGGATAACCATCACAGTTGTGGCGGAGTAACCTGTCCATCGAAATCTAAACCAGGCCCTTACTCTTCATAACTGAATCATGATTGGGAGATGACATGGCTCCACTGTTACAAGAAACTGTTCCTCCAGTCACGCAAAATCGTGTAGGCAAAAGAGGAGGTGGACTAGCTGATATATGCAAGCAAACAGTATACCTCACTAGAGCTGATGACGTTTTCATACAAGACTATGAGACCATCACCAGATGCAACCCTACATTAACTACTACAGCACAGATGACCATGACACTCCAATATAAAGATTCTACGAAGCCAGCATAGAAGGGGTTCCTCTCATCCTGATCACATCCTACCTTCAAAACAGAACAAAGGACATCCATACTCCCTTTTCTCATCCAAACCATACTTCACAAAAGCATAATCTCGCCCATGCATTTCAACATGTGCATGAAATCATTACTGGCAATGGCCTAATTTCACTGAACCTACATCAGATCATCCACAAGCCCACATTGCAAATCCAGGACTAGTTAACTGTCAAAGAAGTACTCCAGCCACATGGTCTGACCACCACTTGATAGCTTTCCAACACAAAACACCACAATTGAACACACCTAAGGACACCTTACATGCATCCACCTACCGACTTTGGAACAAAGTCTTGAACACTTAGAAACACAACTAACATCCAATACAGATCTATGCAAAATAATTTCCATTCATAAGTGATTTCCTCATACCATTAAGGACAACAAAACAAAACAAGCACCTTGGAGAAGTACAGAACTAAAAACGATAAAGCAACAAATTGGAAAGCTGTTACGCTCCTGGCTCAAAACAAACAGGAATCAAGACAAACTTCACCTACACAGACGTAACAGAATTTACAAGTCAACAATCAAAAAAGCGAAGAAAAAAAAAAGATACTATTCAGACAGAACTAAAAATGCTAAATGTGCAAATAAAGAATGTTATAAAATTCTAAACAAATTTTGTAAATCTAAATGCACAGAAGGAGCTCATCCCATTACTCAAGAATGCACTGACAAACTGGCAAATCATTACACTACCAAAGCAGAAACGTTGGACTCCTATTTAAAACAAAGAAAAGCAGCCAGCATCAACCCATTTCTAACAATCCCCTCCAAGAGTAGGCTAACCCAGCCTCTGCATTCCTTCAATCAACTATCACAAAGAGAATTTATGAATGATGTCAAAGTGAGCAGGCCTGCTGGCTGCCCTTCTGACCCTTGACCACCACAAATCTTCAAGAACATTCTTTTAACTACCTTTGCTGCCACACCAATAATAGAATCATCAATAATTCTTCACCTGCAGGAATCTTTCCAGAAGACCTAAAAAAGGCATTCATATGCCCATTGTTCAAGAAAACAAATCTGGATCCGCATTACCCCAATAACTATAGACTGATTACAAATGGCCCTTTCCTGGGAACACTGATAGCATTCGCCCAGATTCAATTCATTGAAGAAAACTCCATATTTTCCAAACTTTAAACAGGATTCCACCCAGGAAGAGGAATAGAATCTGCCCTCATCGACATCTGGGATAACCTTAAAAACACAGTTGATCGGAACAAGGTTGCTGCACCCTTTCTCTTGGACCTCTCAGCTGCCTTTGACACTTGTTGACAATGACACTCTAATACAAAGACTCTACGAAGCCGGCATAGAAGGAAATGCTCCTGACTGGATCACATCCTACCTTTAAAATAGAACAAAAGTCATCCATACTCCCCCTTTCTCGTCCAAACCATACTTCACAAAAGCAAGAGTCTATCGAGGCCTTATCATCTCACCCATGCATTTCAACATCTACATGAAATTATTACTGGCAATGATCGATGCATTTCAGCTCACATGCTCTAACTATGCAAATACTTCCTAAACTTGAAATCCCCAAAGACATTGAAAACTCAAAAATCTTCAGTTGCCTCAGAGCCGTTGATCACTGGATGACAAGGAGCCATCTCAAACTGAATGCTTCAAAAACTGAAATACTCACATGTTGCAACTGGAAAAATGATGACCCACTTGGACCTGATAAGGCCTACCATAGGGAAAGGGAAGGTAATGCCTGGTCCTGTGTACACCCTCCCAAAGAATTACAACATAAATAATCTAAGAGCACACAGTTCCAATGGGTTCAGCACCACTCAACCGATTAGGTGGGGTGTCACCAGGCACATTAGAGTATCAGATGCAAGTACCCTCACTCACCATTTGGAGCCATGCTTCACCATCTTTTATCCGTAGTTGCGGAAGTGAGTGAAATGTGAAGAGGACTGGAAAAGTGCGGTTAAAATTGATTATAGGTTCCAGAATGAAAGATTTTTAATATAAAATAAGGACCTATGTCAAGGTTAAAAACAACAGGGAAAATGTACTGTATGACCTATTTTTTCTCAATTAAGTGAGAAGGAAAGGGGCTCCCTAAATTTAAACTGTGAGGAAGTTTTTGAAAATCCACTCTCAAGCTGCTTTGCATCACCCGCAAAGCAATACATGTAACACAACCACTTTTTATCAGGAATAAAATCACCAAATACATTCAACAAAGGAAACTTTGCTCCAGATTGGCACCTCACCTTAAACCCCCACCAATCGAGAAAAAAACATGGGTGGTACATCTTTCTCTTTTCAAGCAGGCAAACTATGGAATTCATTACCACCAGACATAAGATCTATAGATAACTACCTTATCTTAAGAAGGCGACTCAAAAGTTGGCTTTTTCCTACGTAACCCCCATACTGAAACACTAACGTACAGCATATCCCTGTGTATACAAACATTTATAATTTGATTATGTGTATTATTTAGATATCTGTATTTCTTTGTATATGTTCTATGATTTTAAAAATACATAGATATATCCTGTACTCTGTCACTCATCCCAAACCTAAATCTAATACTATGATCTTCCAGATAACCCTTTGTAGACTCTTCCCTTCTTTGCTCACCCCAGACCTCATTTTACTACTGTGATCTCCCAATTACCCTTTGTAGACTCTTCCCTCATGTATCCCACTTATGACTTATCCCGAATCTCATTTTAGTACCATGATCTCTCTAATCCTTTTCTAGACTCTTCCTTCCTTCATCTCTTCTTTGACTTATCCTAAACCTCATTTTACTATTATCATCTCACATCTCTAGACCAGTGGTTCCCAACCTGTGGTCCGGGGGCCCCTAGGGGTCTGCAAAGCCTTCTCAGGGGGTCCGTGACTGATAAGAAAATTAAATATTATTAACAGATTAGGTCCCCAGTTTTCAGTAATAAGTCAGTGGTGGGGGTCCCAGGATCCCAATAATGATTCAGTGGGGGTCCTCGGCTTTCAGCATTGACAAAGTGGGGGTCCACAGAAGTCAAAAGGTTGGGAACCACTGGTCTAGACTCTCCTCTATTCATCTATTATCCTATTCAATCCAACTAACAGACTCACATGTCCACCGCACAACTTAACTCATATTTCCCTGTATTAATCCTTTTTGGGTTCTGGAGTAGCGTGTTACTCGTCAGAAAATGCTTTAGTGCCTCATCAGGGATAGTAAGCACTATATAATTACAATTACAATAATTTGCTTTTTGGTACCACCAAGATTACATGTTACCTTTTCTCCTCCGTATCATGGACAGGTTCCTATGATCTGATTTTAACTAACACACCTTCCTGTGCTCTCGATAACATCTCATGCTTGAGGTGCAACTGGTGCTAGGAATGTTGTCTAAGTTCCCTGCTCCTCCCACAATCCAGATGTGCAATATATCATTTAGATAAATTAAATAAACAAATAGCTAGAATCACTTAGTCATTGAAAAAATAATTTGTATCTCAAATTTCAAAGTGCTATAATCGAACATTGTATTTCAATGTTATATGTATATGAGTGAACAATTAAACAGTATACAAAATGAAAACATTTCAATAAAAAAGTATAAGATTAATTATTTTCAATGAGTTTACCCAGAACGTCAATTCACCAAAATGCCATGGGTAGCGGAAGTGACATTACACGCCACTGCACCTTCAATTTGATTCACGCACACACGCTTACATATACACATTCATACTTAGTACACTCTCTCACCTTAACAGACACTTACGCAAACAACATGCATTAAAAGCATTTTTTTAAACTTAGGTCCACCTAATTGTACTCCAGTTTACACTAATAGTTAATAGTTAATAATGAAGCGTTATTCAGTATTAGTGTAATAAAAATTGAGAGAAAACGAAGAGTGGCGTCCCTAAGGATGAGCTACCACTGTGTTCCTGGCACTGATTTTGCCACCTCTGAGGACAGGGGTCGCAAAGGCAGTGCCACGGGTCGCAAGGGGAAAGCCCCAGGGGTCGCAACTGTGACCTCTGGCGGCCCTAAATGACGCCCTTGTAATTTACAAGAAATAACAGATGAACATGAATAAAACCTTCTTCATAGACTCTTCGACAAGAAAGAGTAGCAGTCTTAAACACTGGAACACAGTGAGGACGTGATGACGTGCAGAGAGCAATAGAACATTCATTTCTAACTTAATTCCCAAGGACACATGTTGTCAATTGCGGCCTTGTTGATAATTAAAGTCCAGTGTGTTTGCTAAATAAAGAGGCAGCGATAAATACATTTCTTTTTTTTAACTTTGTGTTAAAACAATGGCTTTGGACGAATCTTTAGTGCATTTGTATAAATCTGCTTTTAAAATCCCATGAAACAGAAATAAGAGAGGCTGAGTAATGAACTGTATGCGGTGTTTGTGGTGTAACGCAAGGCAACGCGTCCTTACAAGAGCACAGACCTTTGTCTGTGAGGAAAATACTAGAAAGGACAAAGTAAAAGAAAATGGATTATCCCTTCAATGTGGCTATTTTCGCAAACAAGGGCTACCGCCTCAGTTGGCTTTGTTAAAGGTCCTGAAGAGCTATTCCAAGGGTAAATGAACGGGATGTGTTGGACCTATAGAATATGGAGTTGTACTGAATGGGAAATAACCAGATGACTTTCCATCCCTAGCTCATCCGGATACTCATGCATTAGTACAGACTGCTACATACTCTGCGAGTGCTCAACAAGATACTCATTTTTTCCAAACTATAAGCGCCTCCCAATTGATTCCCTGCCACTTTAGTAATCAAGGCTGTGATGTTTCCAATTATTGTCACTTATTCTCTGCAAACTAGGGTTTTGACACCATGCAAAACTTCTGTAATCCCCACTACGTTGTTTGCAGCTATCACCTCCATGGGTTTGTCAATGTCCAAAAGGACTTTAAGGGACCTGCATTTGTGATGTATGTTAAATAACATTGTCGGACTGGGATAAGAGTTGTAATCCAGCGCGGACCTTCCTATAGTGGATGCAGAGCACATGTACAGATAGCTACAACTTTGCCAGTTTTGGGATGAGATTCATTACTTATAAATGGTCTTTTCGCTGGATACCTTTTGCCCCATATCATGGTATTCATCTTTGAAAGACAATATTGATATCCTCAGAAAAACATCCACACCCCCAATCCAGTACTTGTGTATTGATAATTCTTGTTGTGTTGCCAGGGAAATAGGGCCCTGTCAAAAAGAGTCCTCCCTGGTTTACAGTTGATTACTCTGGACACCACTTCCTACTTAAAAGAACTGACGAGGAATTATGGGGGGAAGCAAGGCAGCACAAGGACGGAATGGACATAATAAAGAATAGTTCAGTATCATACCTCTATCTGTGTGGTCTGTTCATGTGCATCGGGACACAACAATTCTGCAGGGGCATGACCTTTGACCTCTGTGGCCACTGGATCGCTCCCCGCACGAACAGCGACACCCAGCTGTCCCCGTGTCCTCCCCCCCCTCCCTTGCTGCTCCCTGCTGGCCATCCCTGGTGTCTAGTGGGTAAGTGCCTTCACCCTGTCCTGAGTTACCTTGTCTCAGCTGTTATGTTTTGCCTCGTCTTAACTGTCTGTTTACTCCGTGTTTTCTTGTGTTTTGCCTAGTTTTAGCCGTCCACTCCGTGTTTTTCCCTAGCTTTAGCTGTCTGCTTACTCCGTGTTTCCTCGTGTTTTGCCTGGTTTTAGCTGTCTGTTTGCCCCGTGTTTTTTTTCGTGTTTTGCCCAGTTTTAGCTGTTGTTTTGTCTCATTCTTGCCGCCCCGTGTTGACCCCCTGCCCCACCCCAGCGCCTCGGCTCCCCCGAGCCGTCTCCTCTTCCCGCCGCTGCGTCCCTGCGGCCCCGCCCCCCTCGAGCCCCCATTCGTCCAGGCCTCCCGCCTCCCAGCTGCTCCTCCCCTTCTTAATGGCGGTCGCTGCAGAGGCAAGCCCGTCCGCGCCTGGACCGCGCCCAGCGCCACCCCCCCGGTCCTCGGAACCCCCGCACCCCTGACACCACTACACTGCCAGCGACCTCAATGCACTCAACCCTGGCCGCTCCACAACATGCTTCCAGTCCTCACCAAGAAATACCCACGAACCCTTCTCCTGCCACGATTGCAGATTTACCTGCGACAGAACCACCAAACCTCCAACAACCAGAACCAACCACCTCCACTGCATACTCCTTAACACCCGCTCCGTGCGCAAGCACGCCATTGAGCTCTGGGACCTACTCGACACCTCAGCCCCGGACGTGGCCTTCCTTACCGAAACCTGGTGGAGCGACTCCTCGGCACCCGACATCGCCATAGCCATCCCAGAGGGCTACAAGATCACCCGCAGGGATCGCACAAACGGAATCGGAGGAGGAATAGCCATCATCCACAAGGCCACCCTCAAGGTCCTCACCCACACGGACGACACCCTCAAGACCGCCGAACATCTGCACTTCCAAATACACACCGACCCCAACACCACCCTCAGAGGAACGCTCGTCTACAGACCCCCCGGACCACGGGCACCCTTCAGCGACTCCATCTCTGACCTCGCCAGCACCCACGCACTCGCCTCTACAGACTACATCCTCCTCGGGGACTTTAACTTCCACCTCGAGAACAACAACGACGTCAACTCCACCACCCTGATCGACAACCTCGCCAACCTCGGCCTCAGACAACTTGTCACCACCCCCACCCACGCAGCCGGCCACACGCTTGACCCCATCTTCTCCACAAGCACCCACATCACCTTCAACCACACCACCAAACTCCACTGGACCGACCACCACTGCATCCACTTCACCTTCCAGAAACAGGTCAAGCTCCACCGTTCCCTACAGCCACCCCGCCGCCACTGGAGCAAAGTCACCCAAGACCAGCTGACCAGCGCCCTTGCCCAGAACCCGCTGAACGACCCCACCGACCCAGACACCGCCGCCCACAACCTCAGACAGTGGATCAACGACTGCGCCAACTCCCTCGCACCACTCAAGAAGACCACCAACAACCAAGCCACCAAGAAAGCCACCTGGTTCACCGAAGAGCTCCAGACCTCCAAGCGCATCTGCCGGAAACTTAAGAACAAATGGCTCACTGAACACACACCTGACAACCTCATGGCCCAAAAAGACGCCACCCGCAGACACCACCAACTAATCAGACTAGCCAAAAGATCCTCCTTCAAAGACCGCCTAGATAACAACGCACACGACAGCAAAGAGCTCTTCAGCATCGTGAAAGAACTCTCCAACCCCAGCGCCAACGTCAACGACATTCCACCCTCACAAGAGCTCTGCGACTCTCTGGCCACCTTCTTCCACCAAAAGATCACCGACATCCACGACAGCTTCAACACCACAGCCGCCCCCACCACGCCAGACGCCACCCCCGCTAACACCACCCGCTCCGATCGCCTAACCGCCTGGACCAACGTCAGCGTCACCGAGACACGCAAATTCATGAACTCCATCCACTCCGGATCACCGTCAGACCCATGCCCTCACCACGTGTACAACAAAGAAGACGCAGCCATCGCTTCCCAACTACGGGAGGTCATCAACATCCGCTTCGAAACAGTAACATTCCCTGAAAGCTGGAAACACGCCGAAATCAACCCCCTCCTTAAGAAACCCAAAGCAGACCCTCAGGACCTTAAGAACTACTGACCCATCTCCCTACTCCCGTTCCCTGCGAAGGTCATCGAGAAAATCGTCAACGCACAACTGACTCGCCACCTCGAAAACAACGACATCCTGGACCCCTCCCAGTCTGGCTTCCGACAAAATCACAGCACCGAGACCACGCTCCTCGCCGCCACAGACGACATCAGACGCCAAATGGACAACGGCGAAACATCAGCCCTCATCCTCCTGGACCTATCAGCCGCCTTCGACACGGTATGCCATCACACTCTGAGAACCCGCCTCCTCGAAGCCGGAATACAAGAGAAATTCTTGAGTGGACTACATCCTTCCTCTCCGACAGAACCCAGAGAGTCCGCCTCCCCCCCTTCAGCTCCAAAGCCACCAAAATCATCTGTGGCGTACCCCAGGGCTCATCCCTCAGCCCAACATTATTCAACATCTACATGGCACCCCTCGCCCAAGTAGACTCATCTGCTGTGCCTAAAAATCATAAATATAACATTTGCAGCCGAACATCTTGCTTGTGTGTCACTTTAAACTCATTCTGTTGAGAGACTACTGTTATTGCACCCACTCTCGGGGCAGATCAACCATATTTTTAGGCCGATCTGCCTCCAAGGGGGGCAGAAAACCAATGGACACCAGGGATTACATTTTTTTATTTGTAGGGGTGGGAGCTGTCCAGCATGGACATGGCCATCCCCAACCCTCACCAAAAAAGGGAAGCAGTTTTTCTGCCTCCAGGGGACCGATAAGGGCAGTTACCCCATCTAACTCTGCTTGGGGGGGGAGGGCAGAAAGCCCACTAGACACCAGGGATCACTGTTTTTGTAGGGAGTGGGGGCTGCCCAGTATGGGCATGGCCGTGCCCCCATCCTCCCAAACATGAGGAAACATTCTGTCTGCTCCCCTGTGGATGAAAGCATCTCATCCCAATGGCAAGCAAGAGGATATCTGATTCTTTTTGGTGTTGTTTTTACAAATTGTCCAGGAGAGTTTGGCTAACTCCCTATACCATCCCACTTGCAATTGTTAACAACTGCACTTTTTAGGCTGCCCCCTGGAAAAACCTACCTCTGAAAACTAGACATCTGGGGGAGTCCAGGGCGGTGTGCTTCAAATCCATCCCACACTATTTTCGTACTCACAATTCCCTGAAAACTTTATATGTTGATTAAAACACACATTTTGCCTCATATTTCTGTGCTGGAAATCTGCAGATATCCACACAATTCCTACCACCCAGCACTGGCCCACTTCTGCCGATAAAAATGCTGTGCCACCTATGTGGTTGGGCCTAGCTCCAGTGAAAGGAACAAATCCAACCTATGCCATTAGGAGTCCCCATACCAAGGGCTACCATTGCCCTTTGGTTTGATAAGTTCCTGTCACTGGCAGTAAGCCCAGCCACACAAGTGGCACAGCATTTTTATCGGAACAAGTGGGGCAATGCTGTGTGGTTAGAATTTTGTGGATTCCTGTGGGTTCTGGAAGTTCCCATCACAGAAGTGTAAGGAAAATGGGTGATTTCAGGCAAAGTTTGAGGTTTGCAGGACACTGGAGGTAACAAACCCTCATGGGAATCAGTTTTGAGTGGAAAAAGTTGATCTATCCATGTTGCGTTTTGGCCCGTTCCTGTGGTGGGCACTGGGCCTACCCACAGAAGTGAGGTACCATTTGTAGTGGGAGACTTAGGAGATTGCTGGGTGAAAGGTGGTGTGTGGCCCTGTTCAGATTCCAGAGCCAACCATCACAGAAATGTGAGGAAAATGTGCTTTTTTTAGTGAAAGTTTAAGGTTTGCAAGGAATTCGGGTTAAAACAACCTGGTAAGAGCCAAATAAGTCACCCCATCCTAGATTTCCCTAGGTGTCTAGTTTTAAAAACATGTACAGGTTTGCTAGGTTATCCTAGATGCAAGCAGAACTAGGGCCCAAAACCCACTGCTACCCACTTTGCAAAAAAGTATCAGTTTTGCATGGAGAAATGTTATGTATCCAAGTTGCGTTTTGGGCCGTTTCTCATCGTGGACACTAGTCCTACCCACACAAGTGGTACCATTTTTATTGGGAAAATTAGGGGAACACAGAATAGTAGAACAGATGTCATTATCAATTGTATTTCTCTGCATTTGACAATGTGTCAGAGGCAAGTCTTTGGTATGGCCAAAAGCGGAAGCCACCAGCTAAGACTGCTCTGGGGCACTGCTAAAGAGGACTTGAGGACAGTGGTGCGGGCATCTTAAAGGTGTTTGAGGAGAATACTTTGGCTCCTGCTTGTCCCATCCTAAAGGACAGTTGTGCACGCCCTGATTATTCCAAAACTTGATTATGGCAACGTTCTGTATTTGTGTGCAACAAAAAACGCATTAGATGACAAGTCGTTCAGAATGCGGCTTCACAGCTGCTTCACCATCTACGTAAATACTCTTCGGTTTCTCACCATCTTCAGGACCTACTTTGGCCTCTAATTGGCAAGCATGTCCAGTTTATTATCGTTTTATTATTACTGTTTTTTAAAGTATTTCTTTTCTGGCACTTTTCATATATAGAAATTAACTGCCTGTTTCTTTTGTTTCTCCATTTGATAACTGTTCTATTATGTTTCTTATCTGCAGTGCTTAATTTGAGCCAGTGGTTACAGGGGCAGGGCACCAGCACTTAATTTTGAGGGACAACACTTATTTTTCTGCCTCAACCTTTTACTGCGAACAAAGGACACATATGGGAAAGACAGAGGGAGAAAAAAGCGAAAAAGTGCCACTATGGGAGGAAGCAGAAAGCTGCAAGCAGGGGCGATCCTTCAGTAGGGCAAAGGAACGTTGCCCACCAGCCCCTCCCCAGTAGTGTCAGATGCAAAATCTTTAAAAGAAAACGATTATAAACTTTGTTTATTATCATTTTCTTTTAAAGGGACGGGCCCACTGGGATGACGAGCAGTATGGGAGGGTGCACAGCACTCCCCCCTCACTGCGCATGCGTGTTTGGCCGGCTGTCTCGGGCTGGCCATACACACATGCGCAGTAGGCTCTCTCCAGACAAGCAGCACAGCTGCATGTTTAAGAGCTTTGGGCACCGGCACGTTTTTATTTACAAATTAAGCACTGGTGATGACGCGGAAATGAAGGTTTCACATTTATTAGCGCATAAACGTAGTACTGCAATAATCAAGTGTGACTTTAACTGAATTAATAAAGATTGTACGGGGACAAAATGTGCCCTCAGAGTAGTTTGGCAACATTTATAAGTGTGCTTTATATAACGTGATGTATTAGAATTGCACGAATCTGACATAATCGTAAACGTGTGCTATGATTTGCTTGTTTGAAATGTTTTAGCTTAGCATAACTTTAGTGGAGGCTTCGGCCTAGTTGCCTGGTCTCACGGTTTAGATGCTCGTGTTTTTCCAATGTGCTAATAAACGTGTATTTCTGCTTGAAGCTGTACTTTTCCACTGAGATCGTTCACATGCTTATCTTTAAGGTTTCGTGCCAGCCTGGCATCTTCTTCTTTGCTCCAAGGTCAATCTGCAGGTGCGGACAATGGAAGCTCTGAAAGTGAGTTAATTGGTATAAAATGTTGCAACTTACGTACCCGTCTCCAAGGATAATGTATGCCTAGGTAGAAGCTTGAGAACTGTTGTTTTTGATTGGACAATTTGAAGCCAACCTATGAACCCTCCAATGGAAGACCCTACTGGATTTGAACTGTTGTCTATTTAAACCAGGTGCACAAGAAGAAAGCGGCCATTTTGCACCCTTTACAGCCATTACCAGCCTTTTACCCGCCATTTTGCAGCCATTATGGCCCATCTTGCTGACTTCGTCATTTTGCCATCTTCTACGATGCCAATTGATGTCCGATGCAATTTTGAATGAGACTTTGATGCTTTCTCTAATCGAGAGAAAGAGACTTTAAATAATTCTTGCCCTAGAGACTTTAACTTTGAACTGTCCCTTTGCATGAAGTAGTAGTTTATCTTGCCGCCGTGAGGCAATTGCCCCGTCCACTTTGCCCCTTTGCCCCGTCCCATGCTGATCGAAACCGGTATCCATGCTGATCGAAAACCGGTACCTGTGAGACGAAGACTTCCTTGAATGCTGATTGTAATTGGTAAATATGAAAGGAAATTGTACAATTGCATTGTGTTTCTTTTAGGTAACCAACTGCTGATTTTGATAAGAGCCCTAGCTAGGAGTTTTCTAAATTAATGTTACTAAATTGTTTTTGCATGAAGTCCCACATGCAGATGCTAATTCGAGGTTAGATGAGGAATCATTGGTGCACGATGCAATTTGAGACCTTGTTATGCTGACTAATGTATTCAATTAGCTCATTACAGATTATAGTTTTAGTGGTTTGCGTTGCTATTATCGAATGCATTGTTATTCAAATACTGCATAGATTGCATCTTTTCCGTCGTTATGGACAGCTATTAATGTTCATTTACATATATCAATTGGTGTTGAGACACATCTATATTGTGCTAGCTTTGTTAATATAGGGAAATAAATTCATTAACTTTGAATAAACTGGTGTGGTTATTCATGGCCGAAAGGTCATGGTTCGCCGAAATGTATTCTGGATTAATTGTTAAGTGTTATGTTGATCAGGGTATTGCTTATGTTCGTTATTGATTATTGATTAGATTAAATTGATTGATCTCGGGTGAAGAGAGTCTCACTTAGCCAAAAGATTCATCGACCCGAAGAGCGTCCAAATACAGGTAAATTATTAGGAAGGAACGCTCTATCACTGGTTATCAAGAATACATATCATGCTCTCTTGTGAAGCGCTTTAATGCCCTTGGGCAAGCCCACATAGTGGAAACTGCAAAAAAAATAATAATAATAAACAAAATATCCCATTGCGAGTGGAAACCTGTCCTTTGTGTTGCTTTCTTGTGTTTGCAGTCTGGTGTCTGTGCTATGTCGGTTCCTCTTGTATGTACTTAAAAACGTAATCTAGTCTGTTGGTTTCTCCTATTTGCAGTTATTCGCCTAAAGGACAGTTGGAGCCCTTATGCAAATACGTGGCAGTGTTATGGTAACCGTTTGAGGTTTGTTTGCCATCTAATAATTGTGCTGTTTCTTTTAAGCTATTTGCCGCTGAATGAACGTGTGCTGTTTGTTTCATGGTTCTTGCAATTAAGATGTCTGCTTGGCGCTTGATTCGTCTTGGCTAAAGTTACATAATCCCACATTGCTGGAGAGATGATGCAACAATAGTTAGTAAAGGGTTTCTCTGGGAATTAAAACGCCAAAAATAAATTAAAGGCTTGTGTTAGTGAGAGCTGGAGAAAAAAAACCAACTTCATGGCTAACCACATGCTTGGCAGTGACGAACTCTGCAAAGGGAACGTGGCTCCGCCCCAGCTGACTTGCTTTCCTGAGATCAGGTCAGTTTTTCCATCTTGAGCACAGTGTTCAGACGGACCCATAGCCAAGACGCCTGTGAGCAGCAGACCTGCATATTTTGTTAAAATATCCCTGCTCTGCACCCAGGCAGACTGCCGGTCCGTGCAGGTAGCCATGAGAGAAAATATGTTATGTGTTCCACCCTCATCTGCTGTTTTTTAATAGAGGCTGTTCTAATCTTCTCTTTTCATAATACAGTTACAGAGGGAGCCTCTCTGCGGCTGTTGCAATGCATGTTACAGAACAGGCTGGAGTCAAGGCTGAGATTCCTTGTGGATATGTACCATATTTATACTTTTTTAGCGCCGCATTTGCCTCATTTGTTGACGCAGGAACGGTGCAAACTTGCAAAATACGATTGTATTTTGCAAGTTTGCGCCGTTTTTGCGTCAACAAATGAGGCGCAAATGCGGCGCTAAAAAAGTATAAATATGGGTAGTTTTAAGGGAAAGGACGTTACCTGCCTAAGAGATGCATACGCAACTAGTAAATGCCCCGCACGACGCCTCTCAAACACCAAAGCCACACTTTAACTCCTCACTGAACATGGCTGCACTCATCCCGCGAATGATCCAAATACAATACTGAGAGCGTTATCACGGGATAATTCAGCATCCAGTGAGAGACTGTTCTGTCATGCAAGATGGGCGCCTCTCAACAACCGAGAGTGCTATGAAACAATACCAATGGCAGACTCTATACAAACGCCAACAACATAAAACATTGATCACGCTTCGAGAAGCAAGGCGCGAGCATTGTAATCATGCCCTTTTAACTCCCCTTAATCTTGCTGCCCAGGATACTGTACTCGCAGCTTGTGACAATTATGACCCATTTATTGGCAGTGGTATTCTTTCTTTTATGCTACCTTTTCTGTACAGCTGGTAGGAGTTGTCTTGGCCCTGTATGTCTAGGGCTGTAAGTAAAGACTATAATTACATTGCTGCCTGGAGGTGGCACCCCTGCATGGCATCTGTAATAAGGCCTTGGTAGGCGAGTATTTCAATTTGCTTAATTCGCACTACAGAAATAAATTTACAATTTTGTGATAGATTTCTATAATAGGCAAATACCAAGACGTGGCTATTGAACGCCACACCCCCGAAGATCTATCGGTTTTAAAGATTTGTTTTGCTATACAAAATAGGGCTTTAACTACCTCTGAAAATGTTCTTTTCATCCCTTGACTGGCCCAAAGAAAGGATACTCTGTTTTCAAGCAAAAGATAGACTGAATGTGAGATACTGGGGCAAAGCTTTTAGCTATATTTTGGGATTCCGTGAATACGTTTTTGTACTGAGCTCCAAAGTCTGTCTGCTTGTAGTTGGAAGTCGTATGAGGTGTCATGGACAGTGTCAGGTGGCCCTGTAATAGAAGGGCTAGTAGTACAAATCATTGTGGAAATCTGCATCTACAGAAGGAGAAAGGTGGAGAGGAGGATATTTGAGATCTGTGTTGCACAAGGGATGTGTTGTCAAATGGGTTTGGCCATCTGTCGTCATCACCTTGTGACCTGAGGTTGTCCCACATTGAACAGAGAACTAATTCTGTGCTTCTGGAGGGTCTGTTACAACTTGGCACGGATCATGGAAATACTCATAAATGCTGCAGGTGATGTAGACTGCACAATCATAGAGTTTGGCAGCAAACAGGAAGTCGAAATGGACCTTGTATCTATCTGGGTTCCACTGTAGTAAAGTAAGCCAATTTGAATCCCTTTGGGGCTGGAATGCCTTCTAAGGAGACATTCACAATTCAGAGAAAAAGTATAGAAGGTGGACTTAGTGTGAGGAGTTGTTTGTGTAGGGAGGGAGGTCAAGCATTCGTAGAGGATCCCTTTTCTTGAGTGTGGTAACTAGTTCATAAAATAGAGCACAGCAGTGGTTCCGAAACTGTGGTTCGCAGACCTCCAGTGGTCCATGACACATTCCCATGGGGTCCACAGGCCTCTCCAGGCCTGGGCTGGCAAGAATCAACCCATCAATCAATCAGCTGGATTTGTAGAGTGTGCTTGTCACCCATGAGGGTATCTAGGTGCTAAGATGTTGCTGGGGCTCTAGTCGAAAAGCCAGGTCTTGAGGCCGTTCCTGAAGTCAAGGACGGAGGGGATGCTCTCAGGGGGGTTGGGAGGCTGTTCCAAATTTTGGCTGTGATGAAGTAGAAGGTGCATCCTCTGTAGGTGTGAAACAAGTGTATGGTGTGTGCAAGGGACAGTGCTGCAGAGCGGAGGTGTCTCTAGCGTCACTGGAAGCTTAATCTGTGGTTAAGACAGATGGGTCCTAGGTTGTGCATGGCCTAGTATGCATAGGTCAGGATCTTGAATTGCCAACTCTTGTGTACTGGCAGCCACTGGAGGATCCTTAGATGGGGGAGGTGTGGGTCGGTCATGGGAGGTCCAGGATGAGTGTGGCTGCTGATTTCTGAATGACCTGGAGTCATTTCCTGAGGTGTGACAAGATTCCTATGTTTAGTGCATTGCCGTAGTCTAGGCAACTGGTGATGAGGGCCTTTGTGACGGTTCATATGGTGGTGATCGGAAGCCACGTGAAGATCTTCTGAAGCATTTGAAGCGTGAGGAAGCAGGTAGAGGAGACTGAGTTGACCTAAAAATTAAATACTGACATTTCTTGGGAAATTTAGAACCTTACTGGCAACCTTACCCAAGAATTCAATATTTCAAAATCAAACCGAACATTGAAAAGTTAGTCGCTAAGATGCAGCAGCAACCTTCCCCTAAATTTTTTCGATTTTTGCATATTTGTTCAATATAAAATATTAAAATATTGTGTAATTCGAGTAATTGTTTAGTGTGTACTTGTTTGTGTATTTTTTCATGAATTACTGTTTTAATGTTTGAAATTTAAATTGTACAAATTGCGTAGGGGTCCCCGGCTTCCAGTAGTGATGTAGTGGAGGACCTCAGAAGTCAAAGGGTTGGGAAGCACTGGAGCAAGGCATACTGTAGTGTGGTGAAAGAGCAGTGTGCGTACCACAAGGCAAGAACGCAATGTGTGCTGGGCATTCAAAGTCCAATGGTGAAGTGCCATGCGTTCGGTCAGTGTGAGTGTGTTAAAAATATTTTTTCTAGCTCAGGTATCACATAGAGCCTAACATGTGTTGGTAGCATTGCTTTAAAAACAGCAAGGTTTCTCATTAAAAAGTTATTTTAGTGAGAAGGGTGGTGGATAATCTGTAGGAGAAAGATGTTTTTGGCTTTATACATTAAGAGACTGTGGTATCTAACCTGCTACATACAACTACAGTACCCTTGTCTAGCTCAGGTGTCGCACAGAGCCTGACATATGTTGGTAGCATTGCTTTAAAAACAGCACGGTTTCTCATAAAAAGTTATTTTAGTGAGAAGGGTGGTGGCTAATCTGTAGGAGACAGATGTTTTGGGCTTTATACATTAAGAGACTGTGGTATCTGACCTGCTACATATAACTACAGTACCTTTGTCATTTTAGCACTTTTCATGATTTTGTTTTTGTTCTTATTGTTCTTTAAATCAGGTGGTTCTTTCTCTTTTTGAGTTACTGTGGCCAGAGTTTGAGCCTCCAAGCACAACAAAAGCTTTGGCTTTCCACAGCTGCAGAGACTGAAGTGCCTGTGGCAGCCTGGTGATTTCAGGTGGTGGTTAGTTTTAGTGGGTTTCATCCCCTTTCATGAAATGCATATGAGGTCTTGTGCAGTATGAGATATTTCATGAGGCTTTGACGCAGGATAGGATGGTATGATAGCCGGTCCAAACTAGGACAGCCCAGAGACCTACAGAGAAAAATTCTCCAAGTGTGAAATTGAAACGAAAGGTATGTTGTGATACAACATAAACAATCTTAAAAGACTACACCCATGAAGGGACATGATCACCCGTAGACGGGCCCTCTCACCATAGTTGGCGCCTCCAGAGTGGGTGGCATAGGGTTGTTTGGACAATTATGTCAGACAAAGAATCTGACTTTGTGATGATGATGCAGACAGCTTCCGTAGGCTTGGAGCTGGGTCTTGGGAGAATCTACATGGGGAAGGAGTGTGTTCCATCGCTGTCAGTCGCCTTTTGCTAAAGAGCACAGTTTGAGTAATTTAAAGTCATATCTTCCTTATGTTTCACTGCTGTTCCCCCATTTTTATTTTAAACAAGAGAGATTGTCCCATGCACTATGTCAGCATGCTTATGTTTGTGGGTATGAATTTGTATGTTCGTAAGAGATGTTTGTTACATGGGTTATTGGGTGATGGTACAATATCGTTGTCATAACATGGGGAGAACACTGATATATTTCACACATTACATTCCTCATTTTGTGCCAGGAGGATGGTGAATTTACAGGATGAAAGCTGTTCATTCAGTCCATGATGCAGGGTATCAAGTAAGGCACCATTAATGCAACCTGTTTCCAAAGAATCATATCAAGTTTCAGGTTTTATTGAAACAAATGTAACATGGGTTTATCAAAACTGTGCAAACAAGGTTTCATCAGCGCCTAGAAATAGTCCACATAACAAATGCTATTCATGCAGTATTTATTCATGCAATGCAGTTCATCAGTAAACCAAGTGTCTGTTATGACTAGACTGTCAAGGTTGTACTAGGAGGTTGTATTTTTCTGTTCAGTATTTTGTGGGAAGTCATGCTTTGGTAATCATTCAGGTGCCTCCTATGAGTATAGTTTTTGGATTGTTGTTTTATTGTTTACACGGGTGCAGTTGTTCTTTAGGTTGTATGGTTTGTTGGTGAATGCAGAGATTCCTTTGAGCAAGCAGTGATGAATATGGGGTGATCGGTGTCACTGGATTGTTCTGAGTCTGTGCACTGAACAGGTGGTGTAGTCTTTGGAGATTTTTATGCTGTTGTTTCCAGGTGTTCCACTATCTGGTTTGGAGTCAAATAGGTCAATGGCATTGAAATTGCAGTGATAGACGCTCGGAGTGCTAGGGATCGGTGTGTTTTGCAGCATATAAAAGGCTTACAATGTGTTCTTGGTAATTATGTGTTACGAGGCATATCATTGAAAGGGAGGGTAGATGGAGGTTGTCATTTGTTGTTAGCACAGTATTGGTGGTAGGTTGTTTTGGTACATTGATTGACATCATGAAAAAGGATTGTCTTAGAGATAGTAATGGTAGTGCACATTGATGCATTCCATGATGTGTTTGATCATGTGTGGTTAGATAAGGTTTCAGCGACTTTTTAAGAGGTTTCGCGTGGAGGGAGGCTGTTTTATTATAATAGCGAGGTTTTAATATCGACCTGCAGTAACATTGACTCCACAATATTGAACGCCATTTTATTAATAAAGAGTACTCCACTTTAGATTCAATATATAGCCAGTACTTCCTCCTGCTTTCCTTTGGATTCTGATCCCTATGATTTCTTAGGTTCCCTCTTCTTATTCTGAGTCTGAATAAGTATCCATGAGGGAGTGGGGCGTATGCTTTGTGCTTAGAGTGTTTGCTCCTGTGCTTCCTCCAAACACGTTTTTATCTGCATGGGGAGTGAAAAGCACCCCTTGGTCAGGTAAGCATGGCATCTCTTCGCTGACTGCCTCCTAGGACAGGTATTGATTTCACTATCCCAACTTGTCAGACCTAAGCCATTAGTGAAAAGCTACCCAGTTCCACATATATTGACCAGTGACCAGTCTTAGACTCTCCAGGTAAAATATTCAAGAAGGGTGTGGGGTGTGAGGCTCGGACACTTTGTACAGTTGCATGAATAGGCTGCACGAGGGAGAACAAGCCAAACCCAACCCACAATCCTCTCTAAAGATGGTGCTCGAACTGAAGGGGTCAGGAGAGAATCCTCTAAATAAGACCCATCTCTGCAAGCACAAGGCCTAAGGTAAAGCCAGTATGTCACTCTCTTTTAGAGTGGATGTGTGCTGAGTTGAGATGTTTTTGTCTTACAAACTTTAGGTACTTCCTTCACACACTAAAAGAGTTAAGGTTGTGAACTTCCACAAGTAAAAAAAACGTTACTTTTGCAAGCATTTTGTATGGAACTGTAAGTTGTATTGTGTCACTCTCAAGTAATAGCTAAGCAAGGTATACTCTCACATACAAAAAGAGGCGAGAACTTGGCATGGCACGGTTTTTGACTACTTGCAAGACAAAGAAGGTAGACACTTCCATTCAAATACAGACCTGCTAAACTTTGTGTGAACTGTGATTGTACAGAGAAGGGTCCTGGCCTTGGAAAGGTGTTGGGCACCCGTGGTAGCTTTTTTTTAAATGAGCAACTGCGCAAATATCATGTGAAAATTATTTTTGAAAATGAATGGTTTTAGTGATGCATTGAGTTGCAACCAATAAATGAACAATGTTGCACTTGAGAAAAATTTTCTACGAAGGTGTAATTAATACTGCAAAGTAATTATGCCACTTTTCTGTGTGAGGCACCATTTATAAAAATAAATGATGTAGCTTCTGGTATTTTGCTCAGCTTGCTCCTGCTCATTCCCCCTCCCAAACAGTGTCTCACTGCAACCCATTTCTCCCTTTGTTTCCGCAGAGCACCAAATGAAGGACGTTAAAGATGTACAACTGTGTTAGAAAGAGTGTATTGTAAATTAACCTTCAATCATGTACCCAAAGTACCATTTTCAAGGACTCGCACTGGAAGTTCTATTGTAGAAGAGTTATTGATTAAGAAACGCTTCATTTTGTGTTCCCCTTCTCTGGAGTGCAGTTGCCAAGGGAGCATTGGAAGATTTCTCTTACCTTAAGAAATGGGTTAGAACTAGAGATTAAGAACATAAGTTCCTGTTTCTGATTTGCCAATGTGACCCTAACCATGATCATACCATGCTGAATTTGCAGAATCTGTTAATAGTTTGCATGGATTTTGTATAAAACCCTCTGGGCCTTGGATCTGTTGGGCTCTTTCACTTTTTGTATCTCTTGTACTTCTGGGGGTTCATGCTTTTGGGCTTTTTCCTCTGTTGACTCTGTCATTTGCTCCTAGACTTTCTATTGGGATGCAGACTATACTCTTTGAGTTTGACTCTTGTGTCTTTACCTAGATTTGCCTAATTACAGATTTTTGTGAAGTTCTATAACTCTGTATTTCTGTACTTGAGCCTTCATGGAATTTCATGCATTTTTCTCTGTACTGCATACATTGACACTGTACTGCATACATTGACAACTTGTAATGAGTTTATTTTGCCTTATTTTTTATCTAGAATTAAGTATTTTATGTGTTCGTATTTTATTCTGTTTTGCTCTGGTAATTTGTGTATTCTTCTATGAGGAGTGTAATCTCTAACCACCAGATCCACTGGAGATTTTGGAGCTGAATTGATTTGGTAAAATTCGAGGTGTTCAAAATATTGGGATTCCTGTGATTATTGGGGTTTGCACAGAGAAGGGGTATGACATTGGCAAGGTGCCAGACAAATGGCGGGTGAGGCTCTGGACACTCTGCTCTGCCAAAAGATGGTCCAACTTTCTCCTCTGACCCGCCCCTTGCAGCAAGAATGAACTCATCAGAATCCTCTCCCATGTCCTGAAAAGGTTTAAAATGGAACCCTGCAACGTAAACTTTCACACCTGAGCTGGAAGCTTGTTTGTTCTCTGAAAATGTTTCCAGCTCATTGTTTGATATTGCCTCTTCATAGGGTCCAGCTGCTATGTGATGGAAGTGTGAAACTGTCACACAGTGGCACCATTTGAGTTGGCAGGCCTGAAAAGTTGGCCTGTCCTGGGTTGCTTGTGTTCTGGTTCAGGGTGGACTGGGCTTGGCAAGTCGGGCTGGACTGTTCCAATTGGAGCAGTGCCAAGTCTGATTTGCATATGGCTGGGACCAAACGGAGATGGCACGGTGTGCAGAATAATGATGGACTGGGATGCAACCCTGGTAATTACCAGTGGCTGAGGTTAATTAAAGCATTCCATCTATCACTTTTTGTATTCTTCTGTGTCACTCTAAGTGGGATAGGTATGCTCAGACATGGGTCCCATGAACACTGTGTCACTGGAAGTAAGCTCTAACTGGCTGATATGCCCAGAACTAGAGGAAATTGGTTGTAGGCTGCCTGAGTTGCCGTTCAGGAAGGACCTGGCTTGGTAGTTTGGGCTGGGCTATTCACACTGGAGCGGGATCAAGACTGATTTACATATGGCTGGGTCAAACTGAGGTGGGCACAATAAGGATGGATTGGGATGCAGTCCCAAGCAATTACCAGGGGCCAAGATTGATTCAAGCACTCCATCCATCACTTGTATTCTTCAGTGTATATATGCTCCTACATCATCTGCCTCGATTTTCCTGGATTGATAGAAGTTCTGCAGTGAACTATGTCTACGTGGCTGTAAAGAGAGGATATTCACATTTTCCAGCCTAATTTCCTCTGGAAACAGACTCACCATGTGCGAAACAACAAAGTAAAAGCACACTGTCAGCAGTCATCACCTGCTTTTAATAGGCACAGCACGAAGGGATATCTACATCTGATGTCCAAATTGTAGCTAAATAAGCTCTGGAGGGGGAGTGTCTATGGCACGGACATTTTCCCGTAAACTACTTCAAACAAAAAACGGTGCTGGGAGAGTGGTCTAGGACAGCATCTGTTAACAAGGCAATACTACAGTGCCTATGGTTTGCATGAATATGCAGAAACACAGCTGATGCGTCATAACCTTCCTATTGATTGATAATGCTGTAGCCTTTAACAACGGTCCACACACGTTTTATATCAAAAACAGCTGAAACAAAGTCTACATCCTTGACAAAAGAATAAGAAAAAAAATATTCTCAATAGCGTTCTATTGGGGCTCACTCTCACCTGAAATGGCAAGAGGGCAATATCATCCACCTTGTCGAAATAAGCATTGACAAAGCCAATAGGTCTCGGTTAAATGTGCTAATGCATGCGCCCTAAGCACATTAAAGCCAGATGAAGAAACACAGGGTGGTCTGCATTGAAGGGTCTCTTGCCTTCGATACAGACCCTTTTTTTGTTTCCATGCCAAATAAAATATTGGATGACAAGAGACTATTCTTTATAGTTCTTCTTTGATTTATATAACATAGAAAGGAATACAAGTATCAGTGCTCTCTTGGAACAAAACGAGGAACGTACTGAGCACACCAGGAGAGAGGAAGGAACAAGGGGGTATGGCTGGTAGAAATGAGGAGACCCCAGGTGAAAGGGTGTGGGAGGGAGAAACTTGAGGAGTGTTGAACAACGGAAACAACAAGCATTTGCAATGCAATAGGTCTCGCATTTACTTGAGTTGGAGCTCTTGGCATTGTAAACATTGTTTAACATACCTAGCTCTCTTTTAGGTTAGAGGTTAGGCCTATCATGCTAAGGCATTAGTACATATTAGGACATATGCGCACACCTGTGTACCAATGTTGAGGAGTCTACATTTAGGTGTTCCTAGGAGACATTTAACCTTTTGCACTTACCACTCTGTCACAGCTTAGGGTCTATCACATCATACACTAACCTTACAGAGGATGTAAATGAATGTAGTCAGTACTCACCACTTTGTGATTGCTGTGCTGCCCTTAAATGCCCATCCAACTCAGGGTAGGCCACTGCCAATATGGGGGCCATTAGGGGTGTCAAGGTTCGACGTGCACCCCCCTTCCCACTGGGAAGACATCCCCTTCTGGGCCTCAGCAGTCTTACAGGCCCAGCATCTCAGGTCCTCCCACTGCTTTCTACAGTGGGTGCTCTGCTGGCTGTGGACCCCCAGGGTCTGCACTTTCTTGGAAATGGCACGCCATATCCCCTTTTCCTGATGGACGTTCACCTGCATGGATGATACAGACAAGAGGAGAAAGTCATGTACACATGGTCCATCCCAATACAAGTAGGGTGAACAATCAAGTTAGTGCAAGTAGCCAAACATACCCTTCCTCACACTTAAAACTCTGTTTCAAGCAATGTTTTTCCAATGGCAATGTCCACCGCGGTTGTAACCGCCTACCGCCATGATGACATCCGTTGACTGAGTCACGTCACTTCCTGATGTCCTGTGCAGTAGGGCAGGCAGCTGCCATTTTAGGGCTCATCTATGTATGACAAAGTAATGAAAGTTGCACCATTTCTTAAAAACTAATATATATGACAATTAGTTAAGTGCTGGCTTACTGTTTACAAGTAACAATGTGCATGTCATTAGTAGAGGGAAGTGAAATTAGGTATTTTGGGTTATGTACATGAAACAGTGTTGTCACCATACAAATGACAATCTGAAGATGGTATATGTGACACAAATATGTGCTACATGTCAACTAGGTAGATGTAACTTTCACTGTCAGTGACATGTAACTCAATATCGAGAACATGTTAGGATTTAGGGGATTTTGATCCCTTACACTTTCATATTTTGGTTCGCTATATGCTGAATACCACATATTCACTGTTTCACGTGACATGATTTAGATCTATGTGGGACGTTGTTGTGACAATACTCATGATGTATTGATTGAGTCATTCACATACATTCTGGTGTTGTCCCATGTAGTTACCCTGGGCTACAGAGAGCAAGACAACTTCCAGTGTACCGTCCACTAGCAGACCTGCAGACCATGGAGGAGTGACAATGATCCAGATAAATCCCTGGATAGGCATACAATTATGGATCTCCCATTGTTCAAGTGTCAGTGCTACACTTCCTCACCACTGGGTACAGTGACACTAACTGCAGGGATGTCTCAGCCATGTTCATTCTGGTGTTGAAGGTTGTACTGTCTGCATTGTTAAAACACCTGAACAGCTACATAAGATTTCCCCAACGTGAGGATTTGGCCCATGTGAAGGCAGATTTCTATGCCTTTGGACACATTACACATGTGGTTGGAGCCACAGATGGCACCCATCTAGCCTTGGTTCCCCTAAGTGCTAATGAACAGGTATATAGGAACAGGGAAAACTACCACTCCATAAACCTCAAAGTGGTCTTTTTGGCTGACCTATACATTTCACAAGTTTGTGCAAGGTATCCAGGATCAGTCCATGATTCCTTCATCATGCGAAACAGCAATAGCCCACTGCTAATTACACAACTATACACAGAGAGGGCCTGGATTGTTGGTAAGTCACACATGTCATGTGTGTCTGTACCTTTCTCAGGCAACCACATATGTGAAGTCCAAGATTAAAGTTTGGATTGGTGTTACTATACCTTTCAGGGGGCTCTGGCTACCCAAACCATCCTTGGTTATTGACACGAGTGGGGTACCCAAACACGCCAGGGGAAGTCCTCTTCAATGAGGCCTACAGAAGGACAAGGTGTGTCGTGGAGCGGACTTATGGGCTCCTGGAGGCAAGATTTTGCAGCATAGACAAATCTGGAGGAACCCTTCTCTACCCTTCTCTACTCACCCAACAATGTATTGTTGCCTGCTGCATGCTCCACAACATTGCCCTGAGACATCGGAGACCATTCATACCAGATGAGGGGGAGCCAGTAGATCCTGTGGGTGGAAATGCCGATTTGCCAAGTGAGGTTGAGGATGAAGCTGGAGACATCAGGGCAGATGTCATCAATCAGTACTTCAACTGACTCAAGGTATGTGATGTAGTGTTACAATAGAGATTCCATAAGGTATTGTTGAGGTCATGCATGCCATGTAATGTTCTTTTTACCACCATCAGTGTGGCCTTAAGTGGCTCCAAAGCCCATGACTCAGATATGCATGCAGGATGTTACTTGGAGTTGTGTACAGAACTGTTATGTAAATGGCAACTAAACAATCAAAGTCACATTTGTAGTTATGAATAGACAGTGTGATGTATGTGTTCCACTCTGACCTATACCTTTTCTTTGTCAATCACAGATTTGAAGATTGGCTATTTGGCACTTCCTCATTTGGCAGCCTCAGGCAGTCACAGGCAGATGAGATTTTCAGACTGACATGAGAAGGGGACATGGATTGAACCAGGTACTGTTTAGCATTAGATTTGTGGCGTGTGAGTTCTATGCCCAGACTGTCAGAAACAGTGGGTTGGAAGTGTTCTTTTCCACAAAAAAGACTTGTTTGGTATTGGAGGTGGCTCAAATGGTGCCATTGGTGTCTATTTGTGTCTTACACATGTTATAATGTGTTGTCCAGACCCTCCACCATCATTATGGTTTCTGTTGTATGTGACCTAACTTGTGCATAGCTGTTACTGTGTTTCCTCATTGCAGACCATTGTGCATGTGTCGCAAGACTGACATAGGTGAGTGGCAAGCCTACAGATACCTGACCATGGTAAGTAGAAGGTTCCATGACTGGGGAGTTCAGTACTGTCAACTGTCTGGACTATGGTTAATTGGAAGGATATGGTTTGGGTATGCAATAAGGCTTCAGCTGATTGTAAGGAAATGCCTCCTTGGCATGGTTACCCCCTGACTTTTTGCCTTTGCTGATGCCAAGTTATGATTTGAAAGTGTGCTGAGGCCTGCTAACCAGGCACCAGCACCAGTGTTCTTTCCCTAAACTGTACCTTTGTCTCCACAATTGGCACCACCATGGCACCCAGGGAAGTCCATTGTAACTGGTACCCCTGGTACCAAGGGCCCTGATGCCAGGTAAGGTCTCTAAGGGCTGCAGCATGTCTTATGCCACCACAGGGACCCCTCACTCAGCACAGACACACTGCTTGCCAGCTTGTGTGTGCTGGTGGTGAGAAAATGGCTAAGTCGACATGGCACTCCCCTCAGGGTGCCATGCCAACCTCACACTGCCTGTGGCATAGGTAAGTCACCCCTCTAGCAGGCCATACAGCCCTAAGGCAGGGCACACTATACCACAGGTGAGGGCATAGGTGCATGAGCACTATGCCCCTACAGTGTCTAAGCAAAACCTTAGACATTGTAAGTGCAGGGTAGCCATAAGAGTATATGGTCTGGGAGTCTGTCAAACACGAACTCCACAGCTGAAAATTCTGAAGTTTGGTATCAAACTTCTCAGCACAATAAATGCACACTGATGCCAGTGTGCACTTTATTGTAAAAATACACCCAGAGGGCATCTTAGAGATGCCCCCTGAAAACATACCCAACTTCCAGTGTGGGCTGACTAGTTTTGCCAGCCTGCCACACACCAGACATGTTGCTGGCCACATGGGGAGAGTGCCTTTGTCACTCTGTGGCCAGTAACAAAGCCTGTACTGGGGGTAGGTGCTTCTCACCTCCCCCTGCAGGAACTGTAACACCTGGCGGTGAGCCTGAAAGGCTCACCCCCTTTGTTACAGCACCACAGGGCATCCCAGCTAGTGGAGATGCCCGCCCCTCCGGCCACTGCCCCCACTTTTGGCGGCAAGGCTGGAGGAGATAATGAGAAAAACAAGGAGGAGTCACTCCCCAGTCAGGACAGCCCCTAAGGTGTCCTGAGCTGAGGTGACTCTGACTTTTAGAAATCCTCCATCTTGCAGATGGAGGATTCCCCCAATAGGATTAGGGATGTGCCCCCCTCCCCACAGGGAGAAGGCACAAAGAGGGTGTAGCCACCCTCAGGGCTAGTAGACATTGGCTACTATCCTCCCAGACCTAAACACACCCCTAAATTGAGTATTTACGGGCTCCCAGAACGGAGGAAGATAGATTCCTGTAACCTGAAGACGAAGAAGGACTGCTTACCTGAAGCCCTACAGAGAAGACGGAGCAACTGCTTTGGCCCCAGCCCTACCGGCCTGTCTCCCCACTTCAAGAAAAACTGCAACAGCGTCGTGTCCCCCAGGGTCCAGCGACCTCTGAAGCCTCAGAGGACTACCCTGCATCTAAAAGGACCAAGAAGCTCCCGAGGACAGCGGCCCTGTTCACCAGAACTGAAACTTTGCAACAAAGAAGCAACTTTTAAAGACCACACGTTTCCCGCCGGAATCGTGAGACTTTCCACTCTGCACCCGACGCCCCCCGGCTCGACCTGCGGAAAAGTAACACCGCAGGGAGGATCCCCGGCGACTGCGAGCCCGTGAGTAGCCAGAGTTGACCCCCCTGAGCCCCCACAGCGACGCCTGCAGAGGGAATCCAGAAGCTCCCCCTGACCGCGACTGCCTGCTTCAAGGAACCCCCAGGACCTGAAGGAACCGAACTCCAGTGCAGGAGTGACCCCCAGGCGACCCTCTGCCTAGACCAGGTGGTGGCTACCCCGAGGAGCCCCCCTGTGCCTGCCTGCATAGTTGAAGAGAACCCCGGGTCTCCCCATTGATTCCTATTAGAAACCCGACGCCTGTTTGCACTCTGCACCCGCCCGCCCCTGTGCCGCTGAGGGTGTACTTTCTGTGCCTGCTTGTGTCCCCTCCGGTGCCCTACAAAACCCCCCTGGTCTGCCTTCCGAAGACGCGGGTACTTATCTGCTGGCAGACTGGAACCGGGGCACCCCTATTTCCATTGAAGCCTATTTGTTTTGGGCACCACTTTGACCTCTGCACTTGACCGGCCCTGAGCTGCTGGTGTGGTAACTTTGGGGTTGCCTGGATACCCCAACTGTGGGCTACCTTGGACCCAACTTTGAATCCTGTAAGTGTTTTACTTACCTGTGAACTTAACAATTACTTACCTCCCCCAGGAACTGTTGATTTTTGCACTGTGTCCACTTTTAAAATAGCTTATTGCCATTTTTGCCACAACTGTACATGCTATTGTGATTATTCAAAGTTCTTAAGATACCTGAGTGAAATACCTTTCATTTAAAGTATTGTTTGTAAAGCTTGAACCTGTGGTTCTTAAAATAAACTAAGAAAATATATTTTTCTATATAAAAACGTATTGGCCTGAAATTGTCTTTTAGTGTGTGTTCCTTCTTTATTGCTTGTGTGTGTACAACACATCCTTAACACTACCCTCTGATAAGCCTACTGCTCAACCACACTACCACAAAATAGAGCATTAGAATTATCTCTTTTTGCCACTATCTTACCTCTAAGGGGAACCCTTGGACTCTATGCACACTATTTCTTACTTTGAAATAGTATATACAGAGCCAACTTCCTACACTGATGATACATTGAACCAATCTGTCTGCCTCCTAGATTGGTGATAGACTGACTTGTCCCTAACTTCTGTATTTTGTGAGTTGGTAGTGAATGACACCCAAGCTGAAACACCGAAGTCCACAGCATGACTTCACACTGTGCTGATTTCCATTCTCAAAATGAATTTGTGGAGATGTACAATACAGCTGACTTGTTTCATGTCTTTGTTACAATCCTGATGCAATATGTATCCTGATTGTCCAGTAAATGTGTGATGATCATGACAAAGGTATAAAACTGCAGAAGAACATTTATATACAATAGTTGTCATACATGACAGTTGTATATGGTTGATACATCACACTTACACAGGATCTGTGGTTGAGTGGTATTTATTGGGGAGTGCACAACAAAATGAGTGATTTGAAACAGAAATGCGAAAAAGTTAACAATGAATGGTTCAGTCATGGTGTATGAACTCATCAAGGTAGCTACTACATCATTTGGAAACACATGCCCAGTGTCCTTGCACCATAGGAAAATGGAGTTAGGTATCAGAACAGTCAACAGGGCATGGGAGTGACACACAAGGGGAACAACACAGGAGAGGTTTGCTTCCTGGCAGTGGGTTTAGTCTTGGCGTCTGCTCCTCCTGGGTGTCTGGGTGGATGTCCACGTTTGCAGGGGGTTTTCTTCTGCTACTGAGAATGGGGTGTCTGAGGCATTTCCTTCAACTGCCATGACCTCAATTCCACTAGCAGCCACAGATGTTGAGGGGCCTGATGACTCATTGCTAAGTGGAAGAGGCCTGATGTCAGATGCCATACCTACTCAGGGTAGTATTAATTTCCCTCAGCACCCCAGCAATGGAAGCCAGGATGGCATTTTGGGCCTGCCACTGCTGCATGACTTTCTGGTGGTTGTCCCTCTGCAGCTGTCTAATCTCCCCCATCATGTCCAGTACCTGGCCCATCATGCCCTGGGAATTTTGGTAGGCTCCCAAGACTTGGGAGATGGTCTCATGATCAGTTGTGTCCCTTGGAGCCTGATCTTCTAGCCCACATCATCCCTCCCACGCACCCTACCCCCACATACCTGTGCCCCTGGGACAGTGCGCCACTCCCACTGGTGCTAGGACCATCATTGTCAGGGGTGACATTAAGAGACTCTGGTACCTGTACTGGGGGCACACAATGGAATAGTCTGTCCTTGGGACACAGGTTTGGGGGCGAATAGTTGCCTGTAATGTAGTTGCAACAGGGCTGGGAGAAGAAGTTGTGGGCAGGGTGAGGCTGACACTTGTTGACTGACCAGGTGTCCCCGATGGGCCAGCTTCATCCTGAGTGTTCAGACATCCATGGGTGTATTCCTCACTGGGTCCTTCATCCAGAGGGGTAGTGTCAGTGTCTGGTGTCCTTTCCATGTTGGGGATGGCAAGGGTACCTGTAGGAAAAGTGGAACACCCAGTTGTTGTAAGTGATGCAACAAGTGATGTATGAGTTGGACAACTAAACGTGGTATTTGAGATGCACACACTGCCTTTACATGTTCCCCTGAAATGACAATGACAGCTGCCACTTAATCTGGGTTGGTGCAATCTAGGACACAGAGATTTGAAATTGCATACAGCATGCTCCAAGCTCTTGGAGTATGTTGGTGTTTAGATGACTGTTAATACCCTCATATCTTGGCTGAGTAAAAACATGACAATGTACATTTACCTCCTAGTAAGGTTTATTGCTTCGTTGAGTCAACCAGAAGCTGAACAATGGTGTAAGAGCTGGCACACAATATAGGTGTTACAATTTGACCTGGGCATCTGTCTGGATGTACTGCAAGCGCGTCAAGTTTGCCATTTAGATGACCCCCCTTAGGTGAGCATAAGACATTATTAGGAAGGTTTTCTCCAGATCCAATTTGGTATGGGACACAGCTGTAGCTATGATTTGCTAGTAATGGTACTGGTAGTGGGCCATTGCATAGCCGTCATTGCCATGAACTGTTAAATGGTGGTCCATGCAGCATGGATTAATTTAATTGTTAGTTTCACATGCCAAGGATTTCACATTTAGTGCACTGTTCTGGTTTTGTTAATGGTGGAACAGTGCCTTGTGGGAGTTGTACTGCTGTCAGTTCCCAGGACTTCACATGCCCTTTCCAAAGACTGTGCCCCAAGGTGGGTTTACTTGACATGTGGCATGGCAGTGAGGGGTATTTGGAGATTGGGACAGGGGGGTGGTGGGTGGTTTGATCATAGGGGTGGGGAAAGGTGACGTGTGAGCGTTCAAGACAAAACTGTTTGGTGACATGAATATTGTTGTTACTTACCTGACTCCAGTCCCCCAGGTATTCCTGTCAGTCCTCAGGATGCAGGATGTCCAAGACCTTCTCCTCCCATGATGTGAACTGTGGGGGAGGAGGTGGCGGCCCACCGCCAGTCTTGAGGACGCCAGCTGGTGCCTGGATGCCATAGAACGTACCTTCTCCCTGAGGTCTTTCCACCTGTTCCTGAGGTCCTCCATTGTGCATGGGTGACTGCCTACTGCATTCACCCTGTCGACTATCCTTTGCCACAGCTCCATTTTCCTGGCTATTGAGGTTTGCTTTTGCTTATTTGTGCTCCAAATAGAAATGGCTCTACCCTGACAATTTTGGCCACCATGACCTTCAACTTGTCATCAGTGAAATGTGGATGTTTTTGTGGGGACATGGTAGTGGTGGTACGGACGGTGAGGTATTGAAAAAAGGATGAAAATGTTTTGTGTTGAGGTGTGGGTGCTGTGATGAGTGTGTGACGCTTGTGTATTGCGTGGGTTGGAAAATTGTGTGTTGTGTATGTTGTGCATGTGTGGGATGTGTACTGAGTGTAATGTGTAGTGGTGCTTATTGTTTGTTTAGATAATTACACATTTCTTTGCTATTGTCTGACTCTGAGTGGAGTTCTAGTTGCAAAGGATTGTGGGCTGTGTAGGGATGTGGTTTATAGTGCAGTGTGTGGGTGTGTCAGGTGTGTGAATGTGTGTCAGGTGTGGAGTATACAAACTATCCAATATGATGTCGTTTTCTGACTGATGTGAGTTCAGACTGCCGCGGTTCACACCGCCAGTGGTTCTCTATCATGGAAGAACCGCTGTTGTGATTTGTGAATAGTAATCTTATCGGCTGACTTTTGTCAAGCTGATGGTGCTCATGGTTGGACCTCCTTTTTTCCGTCCGTAAGTGTCCTGGCTGTTTCAGGAAATTGGCTGTTTTTTGGCAGTCTGAGTTCACCCTGAAAGTGCAAATGGCTCACTCCTTACCCAGCCTCGTTAGCAGAGATCCTTCGTTTGTTACACTAGATGACACAATTGCGGAGGTGACATTTGCTCCCCATAGTCCTGAAGCGGCCACAAATTACAAGGTCGAAACACATCAACCCATATTCTCCAGAACTAACGGCAAACAAGAAGAAAAAAAAAAAATTCACATTTTGTTGTAGACCAATGTTAAAGCCAAAGCTGTATACAATTAATTTGTGCGCAACATAAGCTGGTCTACCAAAACTTAGCGGTCTTACCTGAAAACAGCACTCTTTTGTCACCCGTAATAACGGTGTACTGTCTGTCATTGCTGTACTAATGTTCACCTACACATAAATGTTGATTTTTGACATTTTACGTAACTTATGATATTCATAAATTCCTATTTTGTTTGTAAAATATGTAAGTTATGTGGCACAAGTAAACACTGTGATGTGAGCTGTATTTTGGTGTCAGTGTTCTTCCTGATTGTAGCACAGAAATGCCTCTAATAATGATTTGACTTTGTTTAATAGAATATACAGGCTTCAATCATAATGGGTGATTTCATTCTCAGTGAGGTTACAAATAAGAAGTTTACCTCCTCAAGAAATGTCAGTATACCCATCCTGCTAGAGCTATTTTCCTTTGTTTCTTTTCCAGAGGTGTAGCCTAAGCTCTAGAGGGCTATAGGGCCCCCACACCCTGCTTTTTTTGGTTTCACTTGTGATCCACTATGCATCGATGGCTGAGTTTGTCTGCTCTGGTGTTCAGGGAACCTGACAGATGTTGAACCACCAGGGATATGCCCTGCTGTTCCAGCCATATCCAGAGATGCAGATCCTTTTGACATAGGGTCCACGACCCCACTTTGGCCTGTTTGTTGCAGTACCACATGACGGTGGTGCTGTCTGTGAACACCTGCACTAGCCTTCCCTTGATGGAGGGTAGAAACACTTTAAATGCCAGTCAGATCGTGAGGAGCTCCAGCATGTTTATATGGAGTCCAGATTCCATCGGAGACCAGAGTCCTCTGATCTCCACCTCTCCCATGTGGCTGCCCCATCCCAGAAGTGATGCATCTCTCAATACTGTTAGGTCTGTTTGGGGAAGGGAGACGGGTCTGTCTCGGGCCCAGTCGCAGTCCGTTAGTTACCACTGCAGGTCCTTTGCAATTCCCTCTGAGATCTGGACCATGTCAGAAAGATTCCCCTGATGCTGCACCCACTGGAACTTCAGGTCCCACTCCAGAGCCCGCATATGCCATCTGCCATGTGTCACTGGATGGATGCACAAGGCCATGAGGCCCAGCAGCCTCAGAGTCCGTCTCACTGAAACCCAGGATAGAGGCTGAAACATTGGTATCATAGCCTGAATATCCCAGGCTTGCTGCGCAGGAGAATAAGCCCGAAACTGCACTGTGTCAGAACAGATCCAATGAAAGGGAGTGCCTGAGAAGGAGCCAGGTGTGACTTCAGCAAGTTTATAGTGAACCCAGCAAATGCAGGAGGTCTGCTGTAGTCTGGAGGTAGGAGACACAGCTTGAAGCGAGCTTGTCTTCAACAGCCAGTCGACAAGATAGGGGAAAACTGACACCCCTGATCTGCACAGATGAGCTGCCACCACCGCCATCACCTTGGTGGACACCAGAGGGGTGCTGGTAAGGCTGAAAGAGAGCAACGTAAAATAAAGTGCTTGTGGCCTACCCTGAACCGCAAGAAATGTCTGTGAGCAGGCAGGACAGGAATGTCAAAATAGGCATCCTGCAAGTCCAACGCTACTACCCAGTCTTTGGGATCCAGGGCAGACAAGACCTGAGCCAATGTGAGCAGCTTGAATTTTCCCTTTCTGAGGAAGAAGTTAAGGGTTCGGAGATCTAGGATTGGGCGATCATCTTAGTACTTGTTGGGGCCCAGAAGTAGCCAGAGTAGCAACTACAGCCTATTTCTGGCCCTGGAACCCTCTCAATGGCTCTATTGGCCAAGAGAGTCTTGAATTCCTCACGGAGCAAGGACAAATGATCCTCTGTCAGACAGTCGTAAAATGGAGGTATAGAGGGAGGAGAAGTTTTAAAGTAAAGGGAGTAGCCCCTCCAAATGATCTGTAAGACCCACCTGTCCGATGTAAGGGACTGCCATTGGTGGAGATGATGGCAGATTCTGTCACCAACTGGACACCCACGATCTTGAAGGGCAAGATTTGGAGGGCTTACAGGCTGCAGCTGCCAGGCGGGAGGCTGGGGGTAGTGGTTGTAGCAGACCTCTGACTACCAGACCCACGGGGTCCGTTAGAACCACTCCCTTGCCCATGAATAGGCTTTGTAGCATGCAAGGGATGGTGGCCAGCATAGAGCTGGTGCAGTTGAATGTCTCTTCCATAGTCACAAAAGGAGCGGTATGCAGACCGGGGCAACTGATAGGCCCAAGGACTTGACTGTAGTCCATGAGTCCTTAAAGCGCTCCAGTGCCAAGTCTGCCTTGTCTCCAAAGAGACGGTTGCCATCAAAGGGCATGCCCATGAGGGAAGCCTGGACATCCCCTGAAAAGCCAGAGGTACTCAGCCAGGCATGGTGTCTGAGCACCCCTCTATGGAAAACGCTCTGCCCAGTGAGTCGTTTGTATCTAAACCACAGTGAGTAGTGAACTTCGCTGTGTCTCTCCAGTCTTTGACAGTTTGGGAGACAATGGCCCGGGCCTCAGACGGGACCTGTGGCAGCACCTGCACAACCATATCCCACAGTGTGTGGGAATAGTGGCCCAATAAGCATTAGGTGTTCATTGACCTCAATGACAGGCTGGTGGAAGCAAACATCTTCTTACTGAAGCTATCCAGCCTCTTGGATTCCCTATCCAGGGGTGCGGCAGGGAACGCGCCATGGGAAGTGGAAACCTGGATCACCAGGCTATCCGGGGTAGGGTGCTGGGTGAGGCGATGGCAGCAGGCAATCGTCCACATCACAGTAGCCTCTGTGCTGGGCTTGGACCAGGTTTCCAGTAGGACATCTGTAAGTGCTTCATTGAAAGGGAGCAGGGGTTTAGAGGAGGAGGCTCCCGGCTGTAGCACTTCCGTCAAGATGTTACTCTTGACTGCTATTGAGGGCAACTTGAGGTCCAGGACCTCAGCCACCTGCTTCACCACCATAGCGTATGTAGCTTACTCCTCCATATCCAAGGTAGGGGGAGAAAGAAAACCAGTATCTCAAGACGTGTCCAGTCCACTGGAATCATTCAGTTCCTCACACCAGTCCATGTCCTGACCTTCAGATTTGTCCAGTGACCCCTCCCATTCTTCCCGAGGCCTAGCCCCTCAGAATTGGGCTGAGACAGCAACCTAGGACACACGGGACCTGTTGGCATGGGAGTTTGCGTCGGTCAACTCGGCAATAACTCTGTGACGGATTTGAGGATCTAAATGGGGCTGGCATTGGGACTGACATTGTGAAGTTCACTTTGGCACGACCAGTGCTGGTCTGGATCCCTGCTCAGATCCATCGGGGCCTGTTATAATATGTCCAAAGCACTTTGTAGTTCTTCAGGAATGTTTAATAATACACCATCAGCTTTTCAGTCAAATAACCTCTCTCCAATCCCAATCTTAACAGAATCTCTATGAGTATTAAGCTGACAGGAACATTCCATTAGAATGGGGAGGGGGGAAGGAAAATGGATGAGGGAAAGTAATAAGATAATATACACACTGGTTCGACCCATAGGCCAAGTAATTACAACACATTTCCTTTTTAACCATGAAAGAAGTTCAGATGATATACCTGTAAATAAAGAGAAGAAGTACCAACCATAGTTACAGTAGTAATTAACCATAATGGGTTATAACAGTTTAAGAAGAGAACAACAAATATCAAATATAAAGGTGGCATTAATACATTTTGAAATCATTGTGCCATACAGGTATTTTCTTTTAATATGTTCTACTCCTTGAGTATTCATGTTTGATTTCGTCTGATCTTGTGCAAAGTGAGTCGAGATTGAGTTGTGTGTCTCATTTCTAAATTTTATGATTTTGTCCATTCCCCAGGTCTGGCCATTCTCTAAGGTGACAACATTTTTCCCCACTCAGGACACCCTCAATGGTTTGGAGAAATGGCTATTCCCTTTTATCCTATTTTCAGGAATTTTGACTTCCACCCATTCTCCCTTCTTAAAATTTGAGGATGTTGTGCAGTTATGTTTGTCATATCTTTGTTTATATTTGTTCTGATGTTTTTGGATCTTTTCCATTATCTGTTCCCTGGAGACTGCTGCTTGTTCTTTGTTTTTCAGCCAAGAAGCTGATAGTTTCATTTTAGGTTATCTTCCTTTAAGTGAAACAAAAGGTGATACCCCTGTAATGGAGTTAGGGGTGGTGCGATATGTCCTTATGGTTTCTTGAAGAGCTCTGGCAATGGGAATATGAGTTATTTCTGCCCTTTGCATGCACTCTTTGATCATGCAGTTCTTGCGTTCCATCCAATCCATTAGCCCTAGGACAGTAAAGGCCAGTTTTCATGTGTTTTACGGATAATTTTTTCTAAGAACGCCTGCATTTGGTGTGACGTGAACTGTACCCCATTGTCTGTTATTAGTATGTCTGGGATTCCCTCCTCAAAGAACGTACCTTTCAAAAATTGAATGAGTATACCTGTTGTGATTTAATGACCACACTTACAACCCATCTTGTGTGGTAATCTATTAGTAATAGTATGAATCGTTCCCTGAGAGATTTGTAGTTTAGTGGTCCAATTATATCAAGAGCTACTTTTGACCATGGTTTATTTAGAATTTGGACTAGTGACAGTGGGGGTTTTTGTGTACTTAGGATTTTGTCACTGTTAGCAAAGTCTCTACAGTTTTTATCTAATTCTTCAACCACGACGTCCATGTGAGGCCACCAATAGTTTTCTCGTATTCTTTTTTTTGTTAGGCTGCGTCCCAAATGTCCCTCATGGGCTAGCCTGGTTATCTTTTCCCTCATGGCTTGGAGAGGTATAATTTTATTTCCCCTACAAATACATTTTCCATTATCACTTAATTCCATCCTCACTTCCCTGTAATTACTTAAGTGGTTGGGTAATTTGCTCTTAA